>NC_135808.1:56693524-57361688 GCF_964213995.1 Mustelus asterias
GAAAGTGTATTCATTCTTCCTAATGTATGGTGCCCAGAATTTTAATACAAGACTTCACTTGAGGCTGAACCAGCATTTTATAAAGAAAAGTTCACTTAACTTGCTTGTCTTTTTATTCCTGTGCCTCGTTTTAAAGCCTCGAGCCCCAAATGCATTTTAACCTCGTCTTCGATTTGACGTACCATTTTCAATGATTTGTGTAGGTATACAAGAAAACAATTAACCACCAATTCAGAATGAGCAACAAATCCTAGCCTTGCCAGTGATGCTTACATCCAAGGCTCAGTCATGAATAAATATCAAGAAAAGCAGATAAAAGCAAAATGCTGCAGATGCTGGAATCTGAAACGAAAAGAAAATTTCAGCAGGTCTGACAGCATTTGTGCTGATAGAATAGAGATGTGGAGATGCCGGCGTTGGACTGGGGTAAATACAGTAAGAGTTTTAACACCAGGTTAAAGTCCAACAGGTTATTTGGTAGCAAATGCCATTAGCTTTCGGAGTGCTGCTCCTCTGTCAGATGGAGTGGATATCTGCTCTCAAACAGGGCACAGAGACACAAAATCAAGTTACAGAATACTGATTAGAATGCGAATCTCTACAGCCAACCAGGTCTTAAAGATACAGACAATGTGAGTGGAGGGAGCATTAAGCACAGGTTAAAGAAATGTGTATGGTCTCCAGACAAGACAGCCAGTGAGATTCTGCAAGTCCAGGAGGCAAGCTGTGGGGGTTACGGATAGCGTGACATGAACCCAAGATCTCTGTCTAGGCCGTCCTCATGTGTGCGGAACTTGGCTATCAGTTTCTGCTCAGCGACTCTGCGCTGTCGTGTGTCATGCAGGCCGCCTTGGAGAACGCTTACCCGAAGATCAGAGGCTGAATGCCCGTGACCGCTGAAGTGCTCCCCCACAGGAAGAGAACAGTCTTGCCTGGTGATTGTTGAGCAGTGTTCATTCATCCGTTGTCGTAGCGTCTGCATGGTTTCCCCAATGGCCTGTCTGGAGACAATACACATTTCTTTAACCTGTGCTTAATGCTCCCTCCACTCACATTGTCTGTATCTTTAAGACCTGGTTGGCTGTAGAGATTCACATTCTAATCAGTATTCTGTAACTTGATTTTGTGTCTCTGTATGCTCTGTTTGAAGTCTCACAACCCCAGGTTAAAGTCCAACAGGTTTATTTGGTAGCAAATACCATAAGCTTTCGGAGCACTGCTCCTTCGTCAGATGGAGTGGATATCTGCTCTCAAACAGTGCACAGACACAGAAATCAAGTTACAGAATACTGTAACTTGAATTTCTGTGTCTGTGCACTGTTTGAGAGCAGATATCCACTCCATCTGACGAAGGAGCAGTGCTCCGAAAGCTTATGGTATTTGCTACCAAATAAACCTGTTGGACTTTAACCTGGGGTTGTGAGACTTCTTACTGTGCTTACCCCAGTCCAACGCCGGCATCTCCACATCAGCTCTGTTTGAGAGCAGATATCCACTCCATCTGACAAAGGAGCAGCACTCCGAAAGCTAATGGCATTTGCTACCAAATAAACCTGTTGGACTTTAACCTGGTGTTGTTAAAACTCTTACTGATAGAATAGAGCCAATGTTGTGTGTCAGGATGACCCTTCAGTGCTGAAGATAAGGAAACTAAGACAAGATTCATAGTGTGAGGGTGGGGTTGTAATCCATAGGGATGGCACAGACAAAAATACAAGGAATGTAAATGTAATAAATATCAAGAAAAGCAGTCCTGTCCTGACTGATGAGAACTTGATCATACACCCCTTTGAGCCTGCTCCGTATATTGATAAAATCATGGTTGATGGTCTCTCTCAATTCTACTTTTGCTGCCTGCTCCCCATATTTCTTGATTTCCTGTGAAACTAAAAGTGTGTATAGCTCAACCTTAAATATACTTGATACTGTAATATTCACAGTCCTCAAGAGTAGACAATTCCAAAGATCCACAACTCTGTAAATGAAAAAAGTTCTCCTGACCTCATCCCTAAGTAATCAACTCCTTATTCTGAGACTGTGCCACCCACATTTCAGATTCCGCAGCCAGAGTAAAAAAAAATCTTGTTTGAGCCTCTTTGTTGCAGTTCAGTAAAGGAAACACAAGTTCTTCTTCTTCTTCTTTATAAACTACCTTTACTTCTTTGATACAATTCTGCATCAACAACCAATACCACCTGTAGCCCCTTTATATATCAGTGACTTCTATTGAATAATTGATATCAAATTGACATTAATTGGAAGGTCTGTTAATCCATTCCTAACACTCTTAAGTCCACGGGCGCGGTTGACGCCTTCCGTGACCGCTGGGCACCGCAGGGGCTGGGGTGTATTATCAACCCCGATAATCACCTTTTGGTTTGATGTTTTAAGTTTCCTTTCGACTTTGTTTTTGGTTCGGGCTGTTCCCCCTTCCTTTTGGGGAGCTGCCCCCTTTAATTTGTCCCTAAGTTAGTTTGAGTTTGTTTACTTGGTTGGTATCAAAAGAAATTCCTAACACTCTTAAGTGTGCATCCTATCAAGCCCCTCATAATCTTCTATGTTTTGATCAGATTGCCTTTTATTCTTCTAAACTCAGTTGAGTTTAGGTGCAATTTACTCAGTATCTTCTCACACAACAACCCTCTCATCCCAGGAAGCAACTTAATGAACCTCCCTGCCAATGTAAGAACATCCTTAAATATGAAGACCAAAATTATCCACCACTCCAGGTGTGGTATCAACACTTTACAATCTCAGCAAGGTGTCTTTATTTTTGTACTCCAGTTCCCTTGCAATAAAGGCCCACATACCATTTGCCACCTTAATTGCTGCAGTACCTGCGTGCTAACATTTGCGTATCTTGTTCAAGTATACTGAAGTCTTGCTGAAGATCAACATTAATATTTTGGAAGTTTCACACCTTTTAAAAAAAAATGCTTCTCTATTTTTATTACCATAGTAAAGAACACTTCTGCACATTATACTCTGTCAGTCACCTTGCTGTCTTTATCTCTTTGCATCATCTTCACAGGTTGGATTCCCAACTAACTTTATATTATCTGCAAACTTGGGTAAATTGTTTTCAGTCTCTTTGTCTAAGTAAGTCATAGATTGTAATAGCTGAGGTCCCTTTCATTGATCCTTCAGGCACTCTACTAGTTTACAATCTGTCAACTTGAAAATGGCCCATTTATCTCTTGTTCCTGTCTATTAACCAATCCTCCATCCGTACTAACATAATCATAGCAAGTCCACAAACCTTTACCTTGCCTTTAATCTGTTGTTTGGCACCTTACTGAATGCTTTTTGGAAATCCAAGCATACGATGTCTACTGACTATCATTTCGATTTACCTTCCCAGATATAGCCTCAAAAAAACTCTTAACAAATTTGTCAAACACAATTTCTCTGTCTTAAAGCTGTATTGACTGTGTATGATCACAATGTGATTTTCTAAGGCCTCAGGAACCATGTACTTTCCTCCAGTTTGAAAAACAACCATTCACCACTGGTCTGTTTCCTCACTTGGTCAACTTCATAGCATGCTGCCATTGCCCCTTGTATTCCAACCTTTTTTTCAGCTTGCTGGCTAACCTATTATGCAATACTTTATCAAATACCTTTTGCTAGTATATGTGCACCACATTAATCATGTTGCTTTCATCCACTCCATCATCTAAAACTTAAACAGATAAATCCATGCTGGCTTTTGTTAATTTATCCATTCTTTCATAAGTGACTATTAATTTATCGTTTCTAAAACTGTCAATAATGATTTAGGACTGTGCGTCAGATTGAAATGGCACAACAGAAAATAATTTTTAATGTATTTTGAAAAGTGACCTCTGATCACTGTTGCAGCTCAGAATAGAACAGGATAGATTCAGTTAGGCAGTGAGTGCTTGTTTGAAGCTTTTCTTGGCATCAGATGTCATCCACTACCTAAGCTTTAACATTATACAGAGAGCATAGTGGTTGGATTGGTGCCAAAAAAATTGCAGTTGGAGTTGAGGTACTCTGCAAAACTGGACAACAGCTGTGTACTGGGTGAAAAAGCAAGTATATGCCTGGAGGGGAAAGCATGTCAAAGTGAAGTGTAGGCTACGAGCCTTAATTGCAATATTCATGAGTGAATCCTGACTTGTTAACATTGTAAAGTGTGCACTATGGCTAAAGGTTGTGCAGAAGTTCTAAAGGATTCTATGCAGCATCCAGCATACTATGGCTGTGGTGAGTTCTGTGTGCTTGATTGGTTAAGGGAAGTCAGTAAAGCTACCTTTGAGACTTTTCATATTGACACCATTGGGAAACAGAGCATGATCATTTTTCCTCATTGAGAAAGGTTTGATGTCAGGTCAAAGTCCATAGTTCAGGTCACTGCCAAGATTAAAAGGAACTGGAAGGAAAATGGTAAATCTATTCACACGCATTAGCTGAAGCCAAACTTGGAGTTTGGAAAAAAAACTGCATGTCATAGGAATTCATATAATGTAGTGTTGCTGGGTTCGCTAAAATCTTTTATTCAAATCACTGTCCTTAAGTAAAATTTAATTGCTTTTTCACCTCAGCTACAAGTGTGTGTAACAATGACGGTCACTGACTATTAACTGCAGACCGAGAGGGGTGAAATTACTCTGAGCAAAAAATAGGAATGAACATGTCTCTCTTGTAATCTGGTAACTAAATAACATCTCAGAAATAGCATCCTTCTCAGTTGCTCATTCTAATGCGTTCATTCTTGACCCGTTAATTTGGGAAGAAAATGGCCATTTTCCCATTTTGTTTCATAATTTCAAGGCTCCCACTTTTTGACAGGATTTTGTGCAGCTTGCTGTACATGCTGACCAAAAAAGCTAATGTGTTTACCAAATTAATATGGAGACAACCAGGAGAGGTGCTGCGGAGATTTGCAGTGTGATTATTGGCTGGAAAGGAGACAAAACATATTCAAGGTAGAGCCACAAATGCACCTGAAGTTTGGCAAGTTAATGAGAATGAGGTGTTCAAGTTACCTTAGCCAATATTATTTATGTTTTAAACCAAAAGAGAAAACGCTGGAAAATCTCAGCAGGTCTGGCAGATGACCTTTCTGTCAGTTCCTCCTTCAAATCTGCCATCATTACCCCTCTCCTTGAAAAAGTAACCCTTGACCCTTCTAAACTATCAAATTGCTCCCTCTTCTACAATCTTCCTTTTCTCTTAATCTCCTGGAATGTGCTGTCATTTTACAAATTTGTGGCCACCTTTCCCATGTTTAAGTCACTCCAATCAGCATCATACCTCGAGATCAATCCTAAATGGTCTTTTTGTCACAAAGGACACCCTTCACTAACTCTCTAATTTCTTCCAGCCCTACAATCCTCTGAGATATCTACACTCCTTTAATTCAGGTATCTTAAGCATCCCAATGTTAATAACTCCACCATTGGTCGCTGTGTCTTCAGCAGTCTGGACTTGGAGCACTGGAATTCCCTTGTATTATGTTTGAGGTCTGATATTGAGATTAATAAAAGACCCAGGAGGTCAGTTGTACTAAACTAACTGGAACAGTTTATTAACACATTTTTATCCTATTACAGTCAGCACAAGACCACCTAGGCAAGCTCCACCCAAGGTGGAGCTTGAGTCCCAAGTCACCTGACACGTTCTCTTAAAGGGACATGCCCCAACATGCATAACACTCCTCCTCTCTTCAGAACCCCCCAAATAATGTATATACATTTTTTAACGCATTTATATAAATAAACTATTCAACAATATACAAAAACATGAAGATCAACTGTGAACGGTAATATCAACATCTATTAGACGTCTACATGGACATAAGCAGTCTATCTGGAGGACGACGGTTTCTGGACAGCCGTCTCGTTGCCGAGTTTTCTTCCCCACATTTCTGGAAACTCTAGATTACTGTCATCAGCAGCTTCTGCCGATGTTTCTTTTCTGATCAAAACTCTCTCAGTTTCAGGAGCACAAGTCTCAGTTGATTCCTCAGGCTCCTCCTGCAACAATTATGTGTCGGGGGGACTTCTCTGTTTTGATGTGGAGCAGCCACCAGCTGATCCGTGTGTCTTCTACAGACCTGTCCATCCTGGGTCTGAACAGTGTATGACACTGGCCCCGTCTGGGCCACCACTATTGCAGGAACCCATTTTTGTCTTGCCAGGTAGTTGCTTGGCACCAGAGTTTCTCTCTTCTTGAACTTGCTTGATTTTACCTCTCTTCGGACCATCTTCACTCATTAGTTATTTGTTACCGCCTCTTGTGTCTCCTCAGGCCACATCAGGTCAAAAGTGGTCCATAATCTGCTACCAAACACCAATGATGCTAGGGAAACTTGGGTCATTGCATGAGCGTATTGCGATATGTGCTTAAGGGACCCCTCCCCTTGGGAAACCTTCAGCACCTGTTTTAAGGTCTGGACAAACCTTTTGGCCTGACCATTTGTCGCAGGGTGGTATGGAGCCGACTTCAACTGCAGAACTCCTTGGTGGTTGAGATAGTCCATAAGTTCCCTCGCCACAAATTGTGACCCATTGTCACTCACTACTTGATCAGGGCTTCCAAAACGAGCAAAGAACCCATCGAGTCGCTCTACAGTCGCCTTTGCGGACTTCATAATTGATACTTCTGGCCATTTTGAATGGACATCGACCACCAACTTCTCCTTCCACCGGACCCACAAAGTCTACATCGATCCTTTGCTAAGGAGCTTCAGGCCACTCTCATGGGTGGAGAGGTGGCAAAATGCTTTTCGCACTACAGTGTAAGATTCACTAGCACCTGCCGTCTCCTCAACCTGGGAGTCAACGCCTGGCCACCAAAAATAGCTCCCTTCAATCTCTTTCATCCGCACCACACCTGGGTGGCCTTGGTGCGCTTAATCTGGTACCTTAGTACATAAGAACATAAGAAATAGGAGCAGGAGTAGGCCATCTAGCCCCTCGAGCCTGCCCCGCCATTCAACAAGATCATGGCTGATCTGAAGCGAATCAGTTTCACTTACCCGCCTGCTCCCCATATCCCTTAATTCCCTTATCGGTCAGAAATCTATCTACCCGTGATTTAAACATATTCAACGAGGTAGCCTCCACCACTTCAATGGGCAGAGAATTCCAGAGATTCACTACTCTCTGAGAGAAGAAGCTCCCCCTCAACTCTGTTCTGAACTGGCCCCCACTTATTTTGAGGCTGTGCCCTCTAGTTCTGGCTTCCCTTCTAAGTGGAAAGAATCTCTCTACCTCTACCCTATCCAGCCCCTTCATTATCTTATATGTCTCTATAAGATCACCCCTCAGCCTTCTAAACTCCAACGAGTACAGACCCAATCTGTTCAATCTCTCCTCATAAGCTACACCCCTCATGTCCGGTATCAACCTGGTGAACCTTCTCTGCACTCCCTCCAAGGCCAATATATCCTTTCGCAAATAAGGGAACCAAAACTGCACACAGTACTCCAGTTGCGGCCTCACCAGTGCCTTGTATAGTTGCAGCAAGACCTCCCTGCTTTTATATTCTATCCCCCTCGCGATAAAGGCCAACATTCCATTCGCCTTCTTGATCACCTGCTTTTCCTCGGTGGAGCCTGTCACCAAACTGTCATCCAGGTAACATTGGACCCCAGGTAACCCACTTAGAATTTGGTCCATAACCCTCTGTAAAAGGACTAATGCTAACATGATACAGAAAGGAAGATGTTTATAATAGAATAGCCTGCGACGAGGTATGATCATCAGAGGTGGTTGGGACTCTTCTGCAAGTCTCATTTAAAGGAAGGCTTGAGATAAGTCCATCTTTGAAAATTTCTTCCCTTCTGCCACTCCATTAAACAAGTCCGCTATAAGAGAAAGTGGGTATTGGTCTACACACAGTGTTGGGTTTATGGTTACCTTGATATCTGAACCGATTCTCACCATACTATCAGTCTTCAAAACTGGCAGAATTGGGGCGACCCATAATTTCTGCACCTGGTAGCGTCCAAACAAGGCAGGGCAGTCACCCGTGACCATGTACAACGGTAGCTCTGCACACTGGTCCTTCGGTTGTATGTTTACCAATGCATATCCTCTGAGTTGCACCATTTGCTCCGTATAAGTTCGTAAGGTGATTTTTTTTAAACCTGCAATGGCAGTGTTTCCAATTTGTCTCTGTATACTAGGTCCATGATCAGTGATACTGCTGCCCCTGTATCTACTTCCATTTTGCTTACCTTCCCTTCTACCTTTGGAAAGACCCAGAAGCTATTGGCTTCTCCTCCAATCGCTAAAATATTCAAAATAAATTCGGTTGATTTAGTTTCTTCTACATCCTCGGCAAATTTGGCGGACTCTCTGTCCCCTTCTTGGCTGGTGGCATGTATCTTTTGCCTATTCTACATGTTTGTTTCTCTCCATGTTTGTTTTCCTCTTTCAATTGCACCCACACAATTCAGGGCAATATGCCCCACCTGCTTATGCCAGTGGCATTGGGCTTCATGAGTCCAGCATGTGGACTCCTCGTGGCAGGATGTGCCACAGCAGCGGTATTTTATAGCTGACACCATGTTCTGTTGCTCTTCGGCTACTTTGTGTATTTGGGCACCAACACCCAACTGTGTTGCTTCATTTACAGCCAATTCCATGGAAGTAGCTATCTCAAAAGCCACATTAAAGTCTAAACTTATTTTTTGTCACTGTTGTATCGTTTGTATTGCGAAGCCCACATGCCAAACAATCCCGCAAGGCATCCTGTAGGAAAACACCAAATTCGCAGCGCTCAACCTGTCTCTTCAACATAGTTACAAATTGCACAATGGATTCACCGACCAATTGTATTCTTTGATAAAATTGGAACCATTCTGCTATCATAACTGGCTTCCGGGCAGAATGATTCTTAGTGCTTCGCACAGCTCTGCTAGGGGACGCTCTGTGGGTTTCTCTGGTTGCATGAGGCTTCTTAACATTGCGAATGTTTTACTTCCTGTAATACTTAAGAGAATGCTACTGCTCGTTCATCCTTTACCTTATTTGCCTTTAAATAAGAGTTGAAACATTCCATTTATAGCGTCCAGCTCTCCATATCTTTGTTGAAAGGCCCCTTTGCCCAGAACTGGCCCACCGTTTTCTGTTTCCGTTGGCGAGAGTTTTTCCTACCTTCACGTGTAGCTGCTTTTTGCGTGCTCTTTCTGCTCTTCATGCCGCCGCTCCCTTGCCTACTATGCTCCCGATACTCTTCCTGTCAGTTGCCGTCTGAGTCCCCTCGCGACCACTTCCCTCCCGACCTTTCTGCCTCTTTACCTTGCTTTCTTTGTTTCAGATGCTCCGTAAAATCTAATTCTTTGACCAAGTTTTTGGTCATCTGCTCTAATGTCTACTTGGTGTCATAGTTTGAGGTCTGTATCCCTGAGGTGTCCTGGGATATTTTATTATGTTATAGGCGCAGTACAAAAATACCAGTTGTTGTTGCTGTTGTTCACATAATTTGTTAATTTAAATGGTGGGGTTGGTTGAAAAGCAAGACAAGATTTGATTTGATTTCTTATTGTCAACATATTAGTATACAGTGAAAAGTATTGTTTCTTGCGCGCTATACAGACAAAGCATACCGTACACAGAGAAGGAAAGGAGAGAGTGCAGAATGTAGTGTTACAGTCATAGCTAGGGTGTAGGGAAAGATCAGCTTAATGCAAGGTAAGTCCATTCAAAAGTCTGATTGCAGCAGGGAAGAAGCTGTTCTTGAGTTGGTTAGTATGTGTCCTGAGACTTTTGTATCTTTTTCACGACGGAAGAAGGTGGCAGAGAGTACGTCTGGGGTGCGTGGGGTCCTTAATTATGCTGGCTGCTTCTCCGAGGCAGCGGGAAATGTAGGCAGTGTCAATGGGTACTAACCAATTGGCTAACCAGCTTGGTTCCATGCCAATGGTGCAGCTTGACAATGCTCTTGAGGTTGTAGCCTGCATGAATCTACCTGGCCTCAGGTTTAAGATGTTTGCATCAAATTTGGGGCTGGAATTTGACTACAGGCATAGAAATTCTGTCACTTGAGTTAGCAGAACTGCCCAGTTTTCGGTACGCGCCTTGTTTCATTTTAGAATTCCTTCAGAATTAGATCAGGTCAGACATCATGTTCTTGGTGAGTTTATTTTGAAGTTGTTGCTGTATCTTTTGCAATTTTTAGTCACTGTCTAGGTGAGCATTTGATGTTGAAAGTTTCCCTTGGCTGTTTATTACATCTTTTCCCCATGAGAGTGACCATTTCTTGAGCAAAATTTGGAAAAGGGGGTTGGACAACCTCAAACCAGAGGCGATAGAATGAAAGGCAAAGGTGGCTCAGACTGAGTAAATAATGTGCCCATTCCTGTTTTGAGGCAAATACAGCAGCAAGTTCCCCACTTTGACCCTGATTTCAACAGAGTGAGCTGAATTCCCTTGTGGCTGAAGAAGGGGATCTTCAGTTTGTCTGTGTCCCTGGATTGTTCAGAACAAAAGCAGGGATTTGATTCAGTGATTAACCAGTGCTTCTTGTGGTAAAATGGGTGTGAGAGAACAGGATTTAGCTTGGCTGTGGTGTTTTTCACAGTTGATTAATTTTCCAACTTACACATAAGGACAGACTAGAATATAAGTTGCCACCAGGAGAGCAGGAACACAAGACGGAGAGCCCCCAACACCAGTGGCCACACAGCAAGTAAATGTGCATTTATATAGCATCTTCAAAAACTTTTCAAATTGCTGCACAATGGTTTATCAGATTATTTGATAAATTGCTCCGATGTGGGTTTCAGTGTGCCTATGTATTAACTCAGCCAATGGATGATATGTTCCTGAAAAAAATAGGATTTTGCTTTTAAATTGTGGGATAGGAAATGAACAAATTTTGATTCCCCGACGTTTGTGTGGATTTCTCTAATACAAGCAGCTGTGATTTTTCCCTGGATTAAAAAGACACAAGTGCTGTCCCTCATTTTAAATTAAGCCTCAAATTCCTTATGCTCTGTCCAGATGGTGTTCTAAAATGTTATTGGGGATTAAGGATTTGTTTTTTTGCAACTTCTCAGCTCCTTGCACTGATTTCAGAATGCACATCATGAGAGGTGACCCAGTGTTGCAACCCATTGATAGAGCAATATCGTAAACCATGAGGTTGACAGGCTGTGGTTATGCCCGAGCTGTTGATGACTGTACTCTCAGCGAAATGGTTGGGGGAAGGAAGTAATTGGGAAGGGAACAGAGAACAACAGTGTGTAACATTTCAAGTGCAGAGTTAGTCCTACCTTTTGCTGATGTGCTAACAGGCAGCTCCATCTATGAGTAACATATAGCATTTAGTACAGAGAGAAGCTGTTAAGAATGCAATGTTAAAAACAAAATGCATTGGCCAAAGGTAATGCGATTTGGGTGAAATGTTGAATATGACTATTTACTGTCACTAACACTGAACCTAATTCAAATGTTTTCATTTGGATTGAGTTACCTTTCTTTAAAATTTATATTAGTAAAGAATTTTCTGTCAAAGAAACATACAGAGCTTGGCGGACAGAAATTGTGTATTGCTAAAAAGTATACTTTTTGTCAAAGCTTTTTAGCTTGTACTCATCTGAGAAGAGAGAACTGATTGGTTGGCAAGTGGATTCTGTTTGAGGCATTGTCATGGAGAATGCACCAGTTAATGGTGACTGACAGTTAACTGCTAAGCATTGTTTGAAAATTTAAACCAGCTTGGCAGCTTGACTCTGATCAAGGCACATGTCTTGTTGTTTCCCTTGCCATTGGTATTCTTAGGATTGTCCTGGTGAGTGCAAGATGAAAAACCTCAACCAAATGTCTCTTTTCAGCAATAATAAGAAACTTGGCCCATGTATCTGGAGTGAGGTGATGTTGTGAAGACTTTCTAAATATTGTTATTTGCCCTAACCCTCTTCCATGCACAAACTTGAAATGTTATCCCACTGACCTAAATTACTGAATTTATATGAACGCTGGTTGGTGATCACTTTTTTGATCCTATCACAACAAATGAAAGAGCCATGCAATGTAATCATTTCATTAAATTGGAGTGAATCTGCACGCAAACCCACACCAGTATCACTATTTATTTACTTAAGCCTTGTGAAAATCGGGGGTGATTGCTTGAAGAACTGGAAGCTCACTGAATAATTATGCTGTGTTCCTTCGAGTTTCAGTCTGAGAGTGATTGCCGAATGTGAGCAAGATACCATTAAACCACTGAATTTCCGAGCCATTGTGCTCTGACAAGCATGGATAGGTGGGCAATGAGATCCTCCTTCAACCAGAAATATTGATTGCATAAGAACCAGGAAGAGCCTTCCGGTAGTGGCGAAGAGCAGTTTGAGATTTTGTTTAACTTCAACTCCTTTCCCTTTCCTACTGAACCTGCTAAATCCTTGCAGGATTTTGATTCCTGCTGGTTGTCGGAGTGACCATTACTTTGTGTTTCTTAATAGTGATATTGAGGGTAATGTTTAATTGTACCAAGCACAACCTCTGAGCACCATCTTTTTCTCGTGTAACTTCAGACATGTATGTTTTTAGCAAAAATTGCTGGAGAAAGTCCAGCAGTGAAAGCATGATTTATTTCTTTCCCGCTTTTATTTAACCTGGTTCACTGCAACCAGATATTGAACGAATTCATTAGCAACTGAGAATTGAATTTGGGCTCTTGTTTGATTACGGATAACCTTTGTTCCCCACTTGTTTTTTCATGTTTGGATGGGATAGTCCGATGCAATGCATTTAGCAATGGAAGCAGTAGTTCAAAGTGTATTGATGTAACCAGAAGAAATGTGAAATGTCTACTTTCTAAAATTACACTAAGAAGTCTCAAAACACCAGGTTAAAGTCCAACAGCTTTATTTGGTAGCAAAATCCACTAGCTTTTGGAGCGCTGCTCCTTCGTCAGGTAAGTAGAAGTTCTGTTCGCAAACAGGGCATATAAAGACACAAACTCAATTTACAAAATAATGGTTGGAACGCGAATCTTTACAAGTAATCAAGTCTTAAAGGTACAGACAATGTGAGTGGAGAGAGGGTTAAACACAGGTTAAAGAGATGTGTATTGTCTCCAGCCAGGACAGTTAGTGAGATCTTGCAAGCCCAGGCAAGTTGTGGGGTTACAGATAGTGTGACATGAACCCAAGATCCCAGTTGAGGCTGTCTTCGTGTGCGGAACTTGTCTATCAGTCTCTGCTCAGCGACTCTGCATTGTCGTGTGTCGTGAAGGCCGCTTTGGAGAACGCTTACCCGAAGATCAGAGGCCGAATGCCCATGACCGCTGAACTGTTCCCCAACAGGAAGAGGAATCTTGCCTGGTGATTGTCAAGCAATGTTCATTCACTCGTTGTCGTAGCGTCTGCATGGTTTCCCCTATATACCATGACTTGGGACATCCTTTCCTGCAGCGTATCAGGTAGACAACGTTGGCCGAGCTGCAAGAGTATGTACCATGTACCTGGTGGATGGTGTTCTCACGTGAGACGATGGCATCTGTGTCGATGATCTGGCACGTCTTGCAGAGGTTGCTGTGGCAGGGTTGTGTGGTGTCATGGTCACTGTTCTCCTGAAGGCTGGGTAGTTTGCTGCGGACAATGGTCTGTTTGAGGTTGTGCGGTTGTTTGAAGGCAAGAAGTGGGGGTGTGGGGACGGCCGTGGTGAGATGTTCGTCTTCATCAATGACATGTTGAAGGCTCTGGAGAAGATGTCATAGCTTCTCCGCTCCGGGGAAGTACTGGACAACAAAGGGTACTCTGTCCGCCGTGTCCCGTGTTTGTCTTCTGAGGATGTTGGTGCGGTTTTTCGCTGTGGCGCGTCGGAACTGTCGATCGATGATTCGAGCGTCATATCCTGTTCTTATGAAGGCATCTTTCAGCGTCTGAAGGCGTCTGTTGCGATCTTCCTCATCTGAGCAGACCCTGTGTATACGGAGGGCTTGTCCGTAGGGGATGGCTTCTTTAACGTGTTTAGGGTGGAAGCTGGAGGAGTGGAGCATCGTGAGGCTATCCGTGGGCTTGTGGTACAGTGAAGTGCTGAGGTGACTGTCCTTGATGGAGATGCGTGTGTCCAAGAATGCAACCGATTCCGGAGAATAGTCCATGGTGAGTCTGATGATGGGATGGAACTTGTTGATGTCATCATTGGTTGTTCACCATGAGTCCAAAGGAAGAAATTGTCATTGATGTATCTAGTGTATAGCATCGGTTGAAGGTCCTGTGTGGTGATGAGGTCTTGTTCGAACCTGTGCATGAAGATGTTGGCATATTGAGGTGCAAATTTGTTCCCCATGGCTGTTCCATATGTCTGGATGAAGAACTGGTTGTTGAAGGTGAAGACATTGTGGTCCAGGATGAAGTGGATGAGTTGTAAAATTGCATCTGGAGACTGGCAGTGTCGGGGTTGAGTTCTGAGGCAGTTGCAGCAATGCCATCGTTGTGGGGGATGCTGGTGTCGAGTCCTGAGACATCCATTGTGACGAGGAGTGCTCCTGGTTCAACTGCTCCATGTGTGCTGAGTTTCTGTAGGAAGTCCGTAGTGTCGCGACAAAAGCTGGGGGTTCTTTGTACAATGGGTTTCAGGATGCATTCGATGTAGCCGGAGAGGTTCTCGCACAGGGTCCCATTGCCCGATACGATGGGACGGCCGGGTGTTTTTGCCTTGTGTATCTTCGGGAGGCAGTAGAGATCTCTTCCAATGCGGGGAGTACGTGGGATGAGAGCACGGAGGGTGCTCTGAAGGTCCGGATTAAAGGTCCTGATCAGTCTGTTGAGTTGACGGGTGTGTTCTTTGGTCGGATCTGTGGGTAACTGTCTGTAGTGTTCCTCGTTGTTCAGTTGTCGGAACACTTCTTTGCAGTAATCCGTTCTGTTCAGTATGATGATGGCCCCTCCTTTGTCTGCTGGTTTGATGACAATGTTGCGGTTGGTCTTGAGAGCGCGGATTATGGTTAGTCTTTGGTTAGAAGCTGATGGATTTATTGTTAAACATGTATGGTTTCTTTGCTTTTAGGTGTTCTGACAACTGGTTGATTGTTTCAAAGGTAATTTTCTCAGGTTAGAATTTGGAAGATGTGCATAATTAAGATAACAGTCTGAACTTCGGGGAAGAGGAATAAAGCCTGTTCAATGTTGAACCTTCCAAGTGCACTGTCAAACTTCTCTGCAAATTTAAGATGTTTTCTTACAGGGGAACCTACATGCTTTCTGCAATGCCCATGGTCAAAATTGTTTTGGTGGAGAAAATAACTCTTCCATCATCAGTCTGAGGGTTCTTTCTGGACAGGAATGGACCAGATTTCTATTTTGTGCACTCAGTATGAACTTCAAGAGCTCACAGGTCTGCTGAGGTGCAAGTTATATTTTCTTAGCTGAACAATATTGACTTCACAGATGTTTTACTGCGTGTAAAGAGGTCATTCAGCTTATCATGTTTGCAACAACTCTCAATGAGCAGTTTATTTTGTACCAATCTCCTACCTTCTCCCCTAATTTTGCACATATTTCCTTGATCAGGCTTATGCTGTACCCGGCAGGAAGATCTTTGAAACCTCGTGCTATTCAGGGATACAATGCCTTCGTGCAGGACAGGAAGGTGGACACCTGCCTCTTCAGCCTGGACAGGATAAGGTGTTTGCCAGAAATTACACACTTGCATGATGGATGTGTTGTCCAAAATGGAGTTTGGGGAGGGAATCTGCAATTGGATCTGACTGCTCTACACAAACGTCAGTAATGCAGTTTCAATCAATGAGTGGGAATCAGAAAGTTTTCGGATCAATTCTAGCTGCCCTTTCTCCTCTGTCCTGTTTGATTTGGCATAAAGTTCCATACAACAAACAATCAGGAAGTATCCAGGCATAAGAGTAGTGACAATCCTGAGGCACGCAGGTCAAAGCCTCCCTGTACGTGGACAACGTTACCGTCTTCTGCTCAGGTCCAGTGTTGGTGTGCAGGCTCAGGACACATACTAACCAGCTTGAACAGCATCTGTGGAGAGGGAACAGAATGTTTCAGAACTGATGAAAAGGCCACTGACCTGAGAGCCAATTTTATTTTTCTCTCCCCACAGATGTAGCCAGATCTGCTGAATATATCCACCATTTTCTGTTTGGATTTCAGATTTCAAAAATCTGCTGTATTTTGCTTTTGTAACTTTTACCATTTGTGAATGTGGATCTCTTTCTTCCTGCTCCCCCTTTGGATTTGTACCCATTATTTTATATTGCTTCCCTTTTTCTATCAAAATGTATCACTTCATATTTTTCTGCACATCTTCCATGTGTCTGTCTATCTGTAACCCCCCTGATTTGCCTGGGCTTGCAAAATCTCACTAACTGTCCTGGCTGGAGACAGTACACATCTCTTTAACCTGTGCTTAACCCTCTCTCCACTCACATTGTCTGTACCTTTGAGACTTGATTACCTGTAAAGACTCGCATTCCAACCATTATCTTGTAAATTGAGTTTGTGTCTATATATGCCCTGTTTGTGAACCCAACTCCCACTCACCTGATGAAGGAGCAGTGCTCCGAAAGCTTATGGCTTGTGCTACCAAATAAACCTTTTGGACTTTAACCTGGTGTTGTGAGACTTCTTACTCTGTCTATTCCACCAGGCTATCAATGTTTTCTTGAAGTTTACCACACTCCCCACAGTTCACAGTTCTGCCAAGTTTTGTCATCTACACATTTTGAAATTGTGTCCTCTGTGCCTAAATCATTAATGCATTCAGAAAAGCCTCGTTCTTAGTACTTGCTCTTGTGGAACCCCACTGTGTACCACCTTGTTTAAAGAAAAGACACTGCAAATCAAGGAAAGAACATGAAAGATTAGGCCTAAAGATAGAAGGAATAAATAAAAATATCAGGTAAATACAACTGCTTAGACAAAAATATAATTGATTAAAAATAACTTTAGCTTAAGATTTCATATAATTTATCGACTTCTTACATGATGGTAAGTTATAAAATTGATGAAAAAAAATCAAAGTTAAAGACCTACTTCAATTCATTGGCCCTGTCTTAGCCCAATGTGGAAACTTGCTTCAGAGAGCTGAGGTTTATTCCTGAGGGATTATTGCAAAAGCTGCATAACTGATGGAATAAAACATTATACATCACAGGCTGACCCAAACTCTCTCTTGCTCGAGTTTTTGTTGCTTTCCCCCTCAGTGTGTGTTGTATTCTCTCTCTCGCTCTCCCCCTCCACCCCCCCCCCTCTCTCTCTCCCCATTTTGTATTGTCTCCTTTCCTTTTCCAAGAGTTGCTGTTTTAGGAATTGCAGAGTTTCCAGGTGATTTTTAATGGCTGTGATGCCCTCATCCTCACAATTGGGTAAGGAAGTGGTGCATTTCTAATAATATTGCAAGCCACGACAGCCTTTGGTACTGCCAGGCAATTCGTGAAATGTACAAACAAACTGAACCATAAGCAGCAGCACCGAGGGGGTCCATTTCCTATTTCAGTAATTATGTCTGAATGCCGGTATCTATTTTCATATTGTATTGAGACAAGCTTTGTGTTGCGGTTCCTTGAAATATAGAATGTGGATTGAAATTCCTTGCAGCAATTTTACATAGCGCCTGAGATTTTGAAGACATGCATCTGGTATCTGGCTTAGAATTTTGGTTCCACAGTTGCTGATGCTGATCTTTTGAGTGACTCAAAGCCTAAAACATATAAAGTATCTTATATACTGGATTCTTGTAATAAAAACATAAAATGCTGGAAATACTCAGCAGGTCAGGCAGCATCAGTGGAGAACTACGTTGTTAATGTTTCAGATCCTTAGAGGTCCTTAGAGATGGGATTTACGACCATTAAGAAAGATGCGGATTAATCCGGGATAGTCAGCATGGATTCGTGAAGGGCAAGTCGTGCCTCACAAATTTGATAGAATTTTTTGAGGAGGTAACTCAGTGTGTTGATGAAGGTAGGGCAGTTGATGTCATATACATGGATTTTAGTAAGGCGTTTGATAAGGTCCCCCATGGTCGGCTTATGATGAAAGTGAGGGGGTGTGGGATAGAGGGAAAGTTGGCCGATTGGATAGGTAACTGGCTGTCTGATCGAAGACAGAGGGTGGTGGTCGATGGAAAATTTTCGGATTGGAGGCAGGTTGCAAGCGGAGTGCCGCAGGGATCAGTGCTTGGTCCTCTGCTCTGTGATTTTTATTAATGACTTAGAGGAGGGGGCTGAAGGGTGGATCAGTAAATTTGCTGATGACACCAAGATTGGTGGAGTAGTGGATGAGGTGGAGGGCTGTTGTAGGCTGCAAAGAGACATAGATAGGATGCAAAGCTGGGCTGAAAAATGGCAAATGGAGTTTAACCCTGATAAATGTGAGGTGATTCATTTTGGTAGGACTAATTTAAATGTGGATTACAGGGTCAAAGGTAGGGTTCTGAAGACTGTGGAGGAACAGAGAGATCTTGGGGTTCATATCCACAGATCTCTAAAGGTTGCCACTCAAGTGGATAGAGCTGTGAAGAAGGCCTATAGTGTGTTAGCTTTTATTAACAGGGGTTGGAGTTTAAGAGCCGTGGGGTTATGCTGCAACTGTACAGGACCTTGGTGAGACCACATTTGGAATATTGTGTGCAGTTCTGGTCACCTCACTATAAGAAGGATGTGGAAGCGCTGGAAAGAGTGCAGAGGAGATTTACCAGGATGCTGCCTGGTTTGGAGGGTAGGTCTTATGAGGAAAGGTTGCGGGAGCTAGGGCTGTTCTCTCTGGAGCGGAGGAGGCTGAGGGGAGACTTAATAGAGGTTTATAAAATGATGAAGGGGATAGATCGAGTGAACGTTCAAAGACTATTTCGTCGGGTGGATGGAGCTATTACAAGGGGGCATAACTATAGGGTTCGTGGTGGGAGATACAGGAAGGATATCAGAGGTAGGTTCTTTATGCAGAGAGTGGTTGGGGTGTGGAATGGACTGCCTGCAGTGATAGTAGAGTCAGACACTTTAGGAACATTTAAGCGGTTATTGGATAGGCACATGGAGCACACCAGGATGTTCGGGAGTGGGATAGCTTGATCTTGGTTTCAGATAAAGCTCGGCACAACATCGTGGGCCGAAGGGCCTGTTCTGTGCTGTACTGTTCTATGTTCTATCTGTTACCTTTCGTCAGAACTGGGGAAAGTTAGAAATGTAATAGGTTTTGATTAAAAGAAACAAGTGAGGTTGAGGGCGGGAGACATTGAAGGATTCATGGTGCAAGGCCAAGGGGAGTAGTGACAGTAGAAGTAAAGAAACAAATTATGTGTCGTCAAAGAAGTGAGAATAGCAATAACCTGAACAGGTGCCACCTGAAAACAATGTCAAGGAAATAAGTGAAAAACCAAATCAATCAAGAAAAAGAGGGAGGAGATCACAATTCTTGATTTTTCTGATTTCAGTTTTATTTATTAAGAATATGGATAAATAATATGGAGATCTTTTAAATCACTTGCCAAAATCTGGATTAGTTGCTATGTTGCAGAATTCACTTGTGAAATCATTCTCATTATTCTCAATTTAACTGAACGCAGTTATTTAAAGAAATTGAGACTCACTTTGTTTCTTGCTCTTTTGTATTAATTTGCTGCAGGTTGTTCCTGCATGTTGTTAAAAGATTCCAGTAATAGGCCAAGCTGCTCTGCTGGTTTGTGTTTAGAGAATTGTCTCACTGTGAAATGTTTACATCATTTGATATGTTAATGAGGCTGCTATTTGACTTTTTCCCTTGTAATTGGCAAAATAATAGCTATCACCTCAAGTCTTTGAAAAATGTTCATCCTTTAGCAAGAATCTATAGAAAGCTGCAGAAGTTCAAAGACAAATGAACAAATCCTGTAAGTTAGCCAAGAATTGACTTATCTTCCCTTCCCTCTGTTATATGTAAACTCAGAATGCAGCCAGGCTGGTGGTTCCAGACAAATTCTTCAAAATATTTATTGTGTATCAATTTTCTCGGAAGTTATCTTGCACTTGACTTGGAGACACTTGGTTGTTTACACAATTGACTAAAAATGAATGTACTGTGTTGCTGTTCTTTTATTTTTTGACTCTGAAGACTCTACTTCATGTGTTAATTGCAGTGTCTCGTGCAGATTTATTGTCAATGTTTCTGCATCGTTCATTTTCAAAGCATTTCTTTCCGCATCACAAATGTCATGAATAAAATCTTTTCCTTAAGTTGAGAAAACCTGAGATTTTGCTTTTCCAACCTCCGACAGATCGAGTATGCTTTATTCATAAATCCGAAAACTGAACATATGCAAAAATATCACATTTTTTGAACCTCAACACCTTTAGTGCGGGAACCCTAATTTTTTTGTCTGAACTGTTGGTCTTCTGATTTTTGTGGTGGAAATATCAAAAAGAACTTATAGGTACCCTGTATTTATTATTGAGTTATACATATTACTTTTCTAGCCATTTTGTTTATTTTACGTTATAGCCAGCCTAGGTTTAGGCTATTGTAATGTAAATTTATATATTTTAAAAATTAATTTATGAGATGTGGACATTGCTGATTAGGTCAGCATTTCTTGCCCATCCCTAATTGCCCTTGAGAAGGTTGAGGTGAACTACCTTCTTAAACTGCTGCACTTGCTATGGTGTAGGTAGACGCACAGTGCTGTTAGGGAGGTAGTTGCAGAATTTTCACCTAGTGACAGTGAAGGAACGGTGATATACTTCTAAGTCAGGATGCTAAGTGACTTGGGGGGTTGCGGTGCTGAGGTTCTACTTGTCCCCAGTGTTGCGAAGGATGGGTCTGACCATCCTGCCATAGAACGCTCCAAGTAGTTTGACCATGCCATATCACCTGTCCCTCGTGGAAAAATTTATGCAGAGGAACACTTCTGACAACAAGTCCGTAAGGAAGTGGTCTGCACGTAACATTCTAGAGGCCCGACGGGAAAAGGAGTTGGTGGATCCTGTCGGATGGTTCCCTGAGTGGATTGGCATTTGGCAGAATGCCTCATCACCAGAACTTTCAAACAAGCACCAAGACCAAGCTTGGCTGGTGGTGAGAAAGACTCTCCCCATGAGATCTTTCTTACATGCCTGGAAGGAGTGGTGGGGAAGAGACCATTGTCCACCTCCTAGTGGAATGTGCCTTTGCAAAGAAGGTCTGGAAAGAGATGAAGTGGTTTTTGTCGAGCGTTCGTCCTGACCGAGTGTTGCAGACTAGCACCTTCCAAAGCCCAGAACTAGATGCTCACTAAAGCTTGGGGCAGTTGCTTCAGAAGTGCAATGGGGAAGGTGGCTGTCTAAGATCTTTCAACCACAGTGAACTGAAGGGAGCAGAATGACTCACTGAATGCATACAATGAATGTTCCATGTATCCCAGTATGTAGACAACCTTAAAATACCTTTGCACCATTTATAAGGACAATGTCTGTAACATTTCTTTGACTGTATTGAAGCATCTCAGAATGTTACTTGATGTATGTAAAGAACCTGGATATTATTGCACTTTGTGTGATGGCCATTTTGCAATGTTTATGATGTTCTTGCATATATTTTTTGAATAAAGTATATTTTTGCCAAAAAAGGGGGGAACTTTCAGTTGGTGGTGTTCCCATGTGTCTACTTCCCTTCTTCTTGATGGTAGCAGTCATGAGCTTGGAAGAAGCTGTTTATGGAACTTTGGTAAGTTCCTGCTGTGCATTTTGTAGATGTTACACATTGTTGTCACTGTTTGTCGGTGGAGGAGGGAGTGAATGTTTGTGGAATGGGTGCCAATCAAGTGGGCTGCATGGTCCTGGATGGTGTCAAGTTTCTTGAATGTCATTGAAGTTGCACTCATCCCAGGAAAGTGGGCAATATTCCTTCACACTCTTGACTTGTGAAACACTCTCCTGCGGTATCCAAAAGCCATAATTATGTGAATTCCAAAATGCAGTTGGCCCCGAGGGTTTCAGATAAAAGAATTTCAACCTGTAACTGCATGTTTGTTGTTTTCATTTACAAAATCAGTTTCCAAACACTAATTGACAAAAAAAACGGTTGTGCTATGTCATGAAACAGAATAATCTGTTGCAAAAACAAGATTTGGAGAGATACAGCTTATTGAAATTCTCTTTTGAAGTGTTAATGCCTTGCTTGCCCTCACTACCCTCCCAGTTGTTCCTTGCAGTGTTGCAACTATTTTTACCTTAGTTTCATCAGTTGTTATGATCATTGCCTCTCCCAACTTGCCTCTTCTCCACTCTTCCTGAATTTTAACTTTGTAATTCTGCATGCTTTCTGCTCTTATTGTGCTGAGATTAAGTTTTGCTATTGTATTTGCTGTTGTAATTTGTTATTTTCCAGGACATCAGGACTAGGGTTCTTCCTGACATAAAATCACATGCAAGATTTATTATTTACTAGCTTGCTCTCTCCCGCTCATTGATGAAGATCCTACACTGTTGATTTTGGGCTCAAAGTAATAACATAAAAAATGTATTTTAATTAATTCAAAACATCAAATTTGTAGATTACAGAATAACTACTTACTTACAGAACATTAAAAATGTTGGTGGAGGTCTGAGTCCACTTCAGCTTTTCAAATTCAGATATGATATTTTAGGTCTCTGTGAAAGGAACAGAAAGGCACTCATCTCTGATCATTATTTCACCAAATGTGAACTGCCTTGCAGCTTTTACATGAATTCAGTGTAAAGTTAAAAACTAAACGTATCATGAGAAAGCATTAAAATATTTAAGTTATTCACTCTTTTAAGGAACTTCTTAAAACCTACTTTTTCACCCGACCTCTTCAACCAAGAGTTTCATCGACATGGTGTAGCACGCATGTGCCTGAGTCACAGATTTCTGGGTTCAAGTTCAGGGTTTGACAAAGCTCAAGGTTGACAGTCCAGTGTACTACTAATGGAGTACTACATTGTCAGAGGTGCCATCTTCCGGATGTGATGTTAAACTGAGACCTCATCTGCCTGCTTGGTGGATGGAAACACTCCATGGCATGTTGAGATATGAGCAGAGGAGTTATCCTCAGTTTCCTGGCCACTATTTGTCCCTCAACCAGCCCCTCAAAAGGAACAGATGTGATCATTATCATATTGTTGATTGTTGGGATTTGCTGGGTGCATATTGCTTGCCCTGTTTCCTACATTACAAGACTATTCGTCAAAAGTATTGAATTGACTGTGAAGTGCTTTGAGACATCTTGTGATCTTGAACAGCACTATATAACTGCAAGTCTTTTTTCTTTTTGTCAGTTAGCTTAATAGATCATTTCTGGCTTGTTGTGATTCTTGTATGATAATTCTCCTGTGAGGTGCTTTTAGATGTTTTACTGCATTAAAGGCCCTCCAGAATTGAAAGTTGCTGTTGGTTGGAATTTATGGCTTGCACACCAAAGCTGCTTAATGTGAAGAGGATTTTTTTTGGTCACTTGACAAATGAACACTTTGACTGGTGTGACCATTCCTATTCCCAGACAGATTCCCCATGAGCTGTTAGATCTCTCTTGAAATAGATGCTTGTTGTATTTTAAATTCTTGACAATTGATGTGTTGAATATTTCGGGTGCCACTTTGGCATTCTTTGTGAATTGGATAGATGGCCAGCCTTTCTACTGGCATAACTGAATGTATTAGTCTCAAGGACAATGATTTTTTTTACAACTCCAAAAATACTTTGACAAGTTTAGTCAATGAGTGACTTAAACTGGCATTTAACAATTTACAAACTGTTTGGAATTCTGAAGCAGTATTCCGTGGAGACCTGAGGTTTTGGATCATAGTGGACCTTGACGACTTTAGAACATAGCAGAGATTGAAATACAGCATTGCTGCTGTCATATGAATTTTCACATAGTTGTAAATATTTCAAGGAAACCCTTTTCAAGCTTGTGCATGCTAGTTTCTGTTGTTTCAATGCTTTACACTGCTTAGGAGTTTTGTGCTGGATTTTCTTTTCAAATGTACTCCCACCATATGTTGCTGCTAAAACTCCACTCTGCATATTTAGATGCAACGTGGAATCTTCTGTCACACATTCTGCACAAGATGTTACCAAAAGTAGCTCAAGTGGGAAATATTTGTCTCATCCAGCTTTTATTGGCTTGTGTGAGGATTCTGAGTGTGATTACATAGAAACATAGACATAGAAACCCTACAGTGCAGAAGGAGGCCATTCGGCCCATCGAGTCTATGAACAAATAATGGGTGCCCTATTGTGTTGTCCTGTATCTTCCACCACTGATCTTGAGGGGCAGCTTTTTTTTTCAAGAAACGTTTTGTCAAAGTCACCAAGAAATTATCTTAATGATTGTTCTCTAATATACGGTGTTTAGAATGTATCAAGCAAAATAATGACAAGTTGAAAATTAGGAAGCTAAAGATTGAAAGCATGAATAATGTGCACGATAACACTAAGGAAATGTGATTGTATTAAATGAGATTACTCTCAGGTTACTTGGCCCCACAAGAAAATTCCCTGCTGAGAACAGCACTTCAGTAACTTCTCTGCACTGCTGTTGAATTGATATTTTATTGGAGGATAAAGACAGATTCCAGTGTTGAACTCTCTTACCCCTCTTTATTGACAACAGCTGTTGATTGTTCCAGTGAGATATTTTGTATTCTTGCCACATGAAAATTTAATGCTGCACTTGGCAATCGCCGTGTGTTTTATGCAAGGACTTTGTGTTTACTTTAACACCAAGATCCAGCATAAGAACTGATTCCTTGAAGAGGTGTACTTTTGGCCTGTCTGTAGATTCCACAGAGTGGCTTAAATGGTGAACATTAGTGTGGGGCAATGGTTCCTTAGCTTTTATGTATCATGGCACATCTCTCTATAGATATAAAAAAAACATTTGAGGCACACCTACTTTTTCAGTCTTCCTTATTGGGAGCTACATTTTTAACTTCTCCCTGTCCTTTCGCCTGTTTTTTTTTAACCTTTCCCTGTCACTCTTCCTTCATGTGGAGATGCCAGCATTGGACTGGGATAAGCACTGTAAGAAGTCTCACAACACTAGGTTAAAGTCCAACAGGTTTATTTGGTAGCACAAGCCATAAGGTTTCGGAGCACTGCCCCTTCATCAGGTGAGTGGGAGTTGTGTTCACAAACAGGGCATATATATACACAAACTCTGTGAACACAACTCCCACTAACCTGATGAGGGGGCAGTGCTCCGAAAGCTTGTGGCTTGTGCTACCAAATAAACCTGTTGGACTTTAACCTGGTGTTGTGAGACTTCATACTGTACTGTTCCTTCACCCAGGGGTTTTGTGCCCTTTTGGAGCTTTTGCTTTTTGTGCAGGCACATGGGACCTTTGTCTTCAGCTCCAAGTCCTGTTGGTCATGCGCATGGGCCTGACCAACATAAAAAATCTAAACCATAGAACCATAGAAAATTACAGCTCAGAAACAGGCCTTTTGGCCCTTCTTGTCTGTGCCGAACCATTTTATGCCTAGTCCCACTGACCTGCACTTGGACCATATCCCTCCACACCCCTCTCATCCATGAACCCGTCCAAGTTTTTCTTAAATGTTAAAAGTGACCCCGCATTTACCACTTTATCCGGCAGCTCATTCCACACTCCCACCACTCTCTGCGTGAAGAAGCCCCCCCTAATATTCCCTTTAAACTTTTCTCCTTTCACCCTTAACCCATGCCCTCTGGTTTTTTTCTCCCCTAGCCTCAGCGGAAAAAGCCTGCTTGCATTCACTCTATCTATACCCATCAAAATCTTATACACCTCTATCAAATCTCCCCTCAATCTTCTACGCTCCAGGGAATAAAGTCCCAACCTGTTCAATCTCTCTCTGTAACTCAGCTTCTCAAGTCCCGGCAACATCCTTGTGAACCTTCTCTGCACTCTTTCAACCTTATTTACATCCTTCCTGTAACTAGGTGACCAAAACTGTACACAATACTCCAAATTCGGCCTCACCAATGCCTTATATAACCTTACCATAACACTCCAACTTTTATACTCGATACTCCGATTTATAAAGGCCAATGTACCAAAGGCACTCTTTACGACCCTATCCACCTGTGACGTCACTTTTAGGGAATTCTGTACCCGTATTCCCAGATCCCTCTGTTCAACTGCACTCTTCAGAGTCCTACCATTTACCCTGTACGTTCTACTTTGGTTTGTCCTTCCAATGTGCAATATCTCACACTTGTCTGCGTTAAATTCCATTTGCCATTTTTCAGCCCATTTTTCTAGTTGGTCCAAATCCCTCTGCAAGCTTTGAAAACCTTCCTCACTGTCCACTACACCTCCAATCTTTGTATCATCAGCAAACTTGCTGATCCAATTTACCACATTGTCATCCAGATCATTGATATAGATGACAAACAACAATGGACCCAACACCGATCCCTGCGGCACACCACTAGTCACAGGCCTCCTCTCAGAGAAGCAATCCTCCACAACCACTCTCTGGCTTCTTCCATTGAGCCAGTGTCTAATCCAATTTACTACATCCCCATATATACCCAGCGACTGAACCTTCCTAACTAACCTCCCATGAGGGACCTTGTCAAAGGCCTTGCTGAAATCCAGGTAGACAACATCCACCGCCTTCCCTTCATCCACTTTCCTGGTAACCTCCTCGAAAAACTCTAATGGATTGGTCAAACATGACCTACCACGCACAAAGCCATGTTGACTCTCCCTAATAAGTCCCTGTCTATCCAAATATTTGTAGATCCTATCCCTTATCACACCTTCCAATAACTTGCCTACCACCGACGTCAAACCTACTGGCCTATAATTTCCCAGATTTCTTTTGGAACCTTTTTTAAGCAACGGAACAACATGAGCCACCCTCCAATCATCCGGCACCTCCCCCGTGAATACTGACATTTTAAATATGTCTGCCAGGGCCCCTGCAAGTTCAACACTAGCTTCCCTCAAGGTCCGTGGGAATACCCTGTCCGGTCCTGGGGATTTATCCACTCTGATTTGCCTCAAGACAGCGAGCACCTCCTCCCCTTTAATCTGTAAAGGTTCCATGACCTCCCTACCTGTTTGCCCTATTTCCGTAGACTCCATGCCCGTTTCCTCAGTAAATATGGATGCAAAAAAACCATTTAGTATCTCCCCCATCTCTTTTGGTTCCATACACAGTCTATCACTCTGGTCTTCAAGAGGACCAATTTTATCCCTCACTATCCTTTTGCTCCTAACATACCTATAGAAGCTCTTTGGATTTTCCTTCACTCTGTCTGCCAAAGCAACCTCATGTCTTTTAGCCCTCCTGATTTCCCTCTTAAGTAGCTTCTTGCACTTTTTATACTCGTCGAGCATCTGATCTGTTTCTTGCTGCCTGTACATTTCATACAACTCTCTCTTCCTCTTAATCAGTGTTACAATCTCCCTTGAGAACCAAGGTTCCTTATTCCTATTTACTTGTATGACGTCATGTATGTGCGACTCTTTCCCAGCCAACGTATATGCAGGAGGCCCAAGATTGGTTGTGGAGATGCCAACCACAGACATGAAGACGAAGGTTAGTTTTAGTTCAATTACTTGTATTTTGCATCATTCTGAATCATTTTTATTACACATTTGGTGGGTCTTCATGGCGTGCGGCATACTGGTTGGGAATCTCTGGTATAGGATTCTGGTGACAAACTTATGAGTCATAATGATTTACAATTCAGGTCTTTTATCGGAAACAGTTCCATAATATAAGTTAAGAAAAAAGGTTTCAGTATTTCGGATAAATATACTGTTTTTGAACTGCACATCGTATAATGCGGTTACTCGAGAAGGGAAAGGAAAGTGATTTAGGGAAGTGATTTTACAGTAAAATACGCAAACATATTGTGAGTTTGCTGAGGGCAAGTCTTATTTTTATATTAAAGATACGAGTGCGATGTCTTGTGAAGCATCATGCAACATTGCATTGCTTAGATTGAACAGTGTTTTGGTTGGCTTCTTAATTCTTCGGTGCTTTTTAAAGCACTGAGTACCATTGTATATATTCTCTTGATGGGGAACATTTGAAGACTTGTGCTTGTAAATTTCCAACTTCAGTGATCCAGAGGTATAGAGAGTGGAGCGAGGTCATGGGGGGGAATTTGAAAGCGAGGGAAATATTCAAATCAAGGTGCTTTGACCCGGGGTCAGTGTATGTTAGTGAGCAGTGTGGTGAAAGGTGCACTGGAGCTGGTGTGAGTTAAGACTTGCGCAGCAGAGTTGTTGGTGATCTCAAGTTTATTGAGCATAGAATGTGGGAGGTCAGCTCAAGGTGCTTTGGAATAATCAAGTCTTAAGGGAACGAAGATATGAACAAGATTTTCAGCACGGATGAACTGAGACAGAGGTGAAGCCGAGGTGAAAATTGCCAGTCTTCGTGATTGCAAGAATATGTGGTGGGAAACTCAGCCTGGTGGTCAAATAAGACACGACAGTTGCCACCTACTGCTTAGTCTCAGATGGTTGCCAGGGAGAGGGATGCACTAAGTAGTTAGCGGACAGATTTTGGAATGGGATCAAAAACACTAACTCTTGTCTTAGTAATATCTAATTGGAGGAAATTTCTGCTTATTCAGTACTGGATGTTGGATAAGCAGTCTGATGTGGCAATAATGGAGGAGCTGGAGAGGGTGTGGTGAATGAGAACTTGATGTCAGCTTCGGTATGAAGACTGATGCTGTGCTTTGTGATGATGTTGCCAAGAGGCAGCATGAAGATGAGAAACTGGAGAGGGCCAAGAATTGTGGGAATACCAGAGGTAACAACGTGAGAGCAGGAAGAAAAGCCATTGCAAGTGATTCTCTGGCTATTGTTGGATAAGAATGGAACTACGTGAGAGTAGTCCCACTCAACTGGATGATACTGGTCATCCAGTCGAGGAGCATAGTGTGGTCAACTTTATCAAAGGTTGCAGAAAGTCAAGAAGGATGAGGAGGGAAAATTTACTTCAGTCACAGTTACATAGGATGCATTTGTGATGTGGTTAAGAGCAGTTTCGGTACAGGAGCATGGGCGGAAATCTTATTGGAGGAATTCAAACATGGACTTCTGGGAAAGTTGGGCACAGATTTGAGAGGTGACAACACATTCAAGCACTGAAATGGAAACGCAAAATTATTAAACTCCCTTTTTTTAAAGCAACACTGAGGTTTCCATTTGTTTGTGTTTGAATCAAGACGTTGAAGTACGCAAACCTGATTTATTAATGGTCAGCTGATGATTTCTCAAACAGTACAATGTACTCGAAGTGAGAAATCATTAACTCCTGGAACCTTGGACTTGTGTAAAAGAAGTAATTTAAGCTTGATTACTATTGGCATTGGTTTATCAGCTAAGTTCTCAGTGTATTATTCATGCTTAGAATCTGAAAAAATTATGAAAGCTTGAACAAAAAGTCAGGCATATAGTGTGGGAATGTAATGACATCAGACAGTTGGAAAAGAGTTTGTTTATCATTTCCATGGAAACCACCCACTTTGTATTGAAGCCAGATGCTTATTTTGTGACACGTCATTGAAGGTTTTGTTTGGATTTCTCAAATATGATGTCTTGTCAGTGATACCTGAACCTTGCCTTTGAGGAGATTGCTGCTCCCTAATTTACACAATGTATCACACAAAGCAAGTACAAAAAGAGATTATCTTTGAATTAGACTGATGCTAAGTTGCATTAAAAATACAACACTCAATCAATAAATTTGTCTCAGACTGTCAATTTAAAAAAATTGAAAACTTTGGAGCCAAGTCACATAGCAGAATTTAAACGCTGACGGTGACAGTGCTGACTACATTGAAAGTGAAGTAGTGAATGATATCTGTTAAGAGTTAGCTTGAATGAAATTGACCAGTTTTTAGTCAAAAGTACAAACAGTAGCAACGGTCCAGGTACCAAACATGTCTAAATGCTTCCTCTGCTACATTTCTGGGAAATATTTTAACATCATGAATTGTTAAATTTTCATGACAGTTTTGAAGTGTATTTATTAGTGTCACAAGTAGGTTTACACTAACAATGAAGTTACTGTGAAAATTCCCTCATTGCCGCACTTCCGCACCTGTTCGGGTACACTGAGGGAGAATTTAGCATGGCCAATGCACCTAACCAGCATGTCTTTTAAACTGTGGGAGGAAACCAGAGCACTTGAAGAAAACCCACTCAGACATGGGGAGAATGTGCAGACTCCATACAGACAGTGACCCAAGCCGGGAATCAAACTCAGATCCTTGACGTGCGGAAAGGAGCAGAAGGAAGGATATGTCAATAGGGCGAGACAAAAGGTCGGTGGAGGTTCATATGGAAGATAAGCACTAGTATGGAGCCAAATGGTCTGTGTAAGTATTGCAAATCCTGTGTAAATCTTGCTCACAACTTGGCCCCTTGTGAATTCTCCCTTCCTATTTGTTAACAGAAAAGTCAATTTCTAAACAACTGCATTTGCATTATTCACTTCCACAGATAAGAACCGTAAACAAAATCAAGAAAAATATAACAAAAGCCAGCTTTATGTTTGTAGAATTATGCTGTTCACAATTTTTTCTAAATAGTTCTTTGATTAACCACCTGTTAAACTTCCGTATATTGCACAGAACAGTGTGCTAAATTCTCCCTCCGTGTACCTGAACAAGCACTGAGTGTGGCGACAAGGGGATCTTTACAGTAACTTGATTGCAGTATTAATGTAAACCTACTTGTGACACTAATAGATAAACTTTTAACCTTGAGTTTATCTAGCTTCCTCTCAAATGCATCTGTGACAATGTTCCCAAGCACTCCCTCTAGAAGTGAGCTCCACATTCCAACCACTCTGGGTAAACAGGTTTTTCTTCAATTCCCTGTTTCATTTATTAATGACTGTCTTCTATTTATATAAACCTGATTCTGGCCTCCCCACCATTGGAAGTATATTCTTGTCAACCTTTTCAAATCCTTGGGTCATCTTAAAATGTCTCTGGCAGATTCACCTACAGTCTTTTCTTCTCTAGAGAAAAGAGTAAGTAGTCTCACAACACCAGGTTAAAGTCCAACAGGTTTATTTGGTAGCACGAGCTTTCGGAGCGCCACTCCTTCATCAGGTGAATGCAGGATTTGTTTCACAAACAGGGCATATATAGACACAAACTCACTTCCAAGATACTGGTTGGAATGTGAGTCTTAACAGGTAATCAACTCTTTACAGGTGCAGACAATGTGAGTGGAGAGAGGGTTAAGCACAGGTTAAAGAGGTGTGAATTGTCTCCAGCCAGGACAGTTAGTGAGATTTTGCAAGCCCAGGCAAGTCATGGGGGTTACAGATAGTGTGACCAAGATCCCAGTTGAGGCCATCCTCGTGTGCAGAACTTGGCTATCAGTTTCTGCTCAGCGATTCTGCGTTGTCGTGAAGGCTGCCTTGGAGAACGCTTAGCCGAAGATCAGAGGCTGAAAGCCCTTGACTGCTGAAGTGTTCCCCAATAGGAAGGGAACACTCCTGCCTGGTGATTGTCGAGCAGTGTCCATTCATCTGTTGTCGTAATGTCTGCATGGTCTCGCCAATATACCATGCCTTGGGATATTCTTTCCTGCAGCGTATCAGGTAGACAACGTTGGCCGAGTTCCAAGAGTATGTACCGTGTACCTGGCGGATGGTGTTCTCATGTGAGATGATGGCATCGATGATCCGGCACATATTGCAGAGGTTGCTGTGGCAGGATTCTGTGGTGTCGTGGTCACTGTTCTCCTGAAGGCTGGGTAATTTGCTGCGTACAATGGTCTGTTTGAGGTTGCGCGGTTATTTGAAAGCAAATAGTAGGGATGTGGGGATGGCCTTGGCGAGATGTTCGTCTTCATCGATATGTTGAAGGCTCCAGAGAAGATGTCGTGGCTTCTCCGCTCTGGGGAAGTACTGGATGATGAAGGGTACTCTGTCCGCCATGTCCTGTGTTCGTCTTCTGAGGAAGTCGGTGCAGTTTTTCACTGTGGCGCGTCGGAACTGTTGATCGATGAGTTGAGTGCCATATCCTATATGTCATCATATAGTTGTTTCAGTGATTGTTCGCCGTGAATCCAAAGGAAGAAAATGTCATCAATGTATCTAGTGTATAGCTTCGGTTGAAGGTCCTGTGTGGTGAAAAAGTCTTTTCGAACCTATGCATGAAGATGTTGGCATATTGAGGTGTGAATTTGGTCCCCATGGCTGTTCCATGTGTCTGGATGAAGAACTGGTTGTTGAAGGTGAACACATTCTTACAAGGGCGTTTTTCAGCGTCTGTTGCGATCCTCCTCATCTGAGCAGATTCTGTGTATACGGAGTACTTGTCTGTAGGGGATGGCTTCTTTAACATGTTTAGGGTGGAAGCTGGAGAAGTGGAGCATTGTGAGGTTATCCGTGGGCTTGCGGTGCAGTGAAGTGCTGAAAAGATGACCGTCCTTGATGGAGATGCGTGTGTCCAAGAATGCAACCGATTCTGGAGAGTCGTCCATAGTGAGTGTGATGGTGGGATGGAACTTGTTGATGTCATCATATAGTTGTTTCAGTGACTGTTCGCCGTGAATCCAAAGGAAGAAAATGTCATCAACGTATCTAGTGTATAGCATCGGTTGAAGGTCCTGTGCGGTGAAGAAGTCTTTTCGAACCTATGCATGAAGATGTTGGCATATTGAGGTGTGAATTTGGTCCCCATGGCTGTTCCATGTGTCTGGATGAAGAACTGGTTGTTGAAGGTGAACACATTGTGGTCCAGGATGAAATGAATAAGTTGTAGAATTGCATCTGGAGATTGGCAGTTGTTGGGGTTGAGTACTGAGGCAGTTGCAATAATGCCATCATCGTGGGGGATGCTGGTGTAGAATGCCGAGACATCCATTGTGACAAGGAGTATTCCTGGTTCAACTGCTTCTTGGGTGCTGAGTTTCTGTAAGAAGCCTGTAGTGTCGCGACAGAAGCTGGGGGTTCTTTGTACGATGGGTTTCAGGATGCTCTCGGTGTTCTAGCCTGTGGAATCTTTCGTCTTAGGTATAACCTGTTTGTCATTTTGAAAATGTTTTTTGCACCCTCTCCTGGATAGATCTATCCTCTAACCTTTTCAGAATACGGAACCAGTCCTGTTCACAGTCTGATCTAACTATCTTCCCTCTATAAATGAATCCCAATAGCTTGCTTTCTCAAACCTGTGTTGCCACATATAATGTTTTGTGTATTCATTTGTAGATATTTGTAAAAATTGAAGAGAAGAGAAAAATCAATGTCTAGTTTATTCAGTTCCTTAGACCTTTATACTTTTGATTCGACTACTCAAAATCAACTTGAGAGAAAATGTCCTGTCCTGGCTGTAATACAGTGTTATTGAAATTCTTGTTTATTCCCTTTCACTCATCAAAACACCATTCAGTATTATTCTCACTTGCATCACCCATGCTACTGACCGTGCAGTTTTGTAGCAAGGTAAGAAATGCTGGCTTCCGTTGCACATCAGGATCAGTGGCCACCTTGAGTTTGTAAACTTGCAGTTTGGTGAATGAATTAAGATACGGCTCTCGTATTTGCTATTTATACCATCTCGCTATATCAGAGGCTAAGCTCTGGGAAGGTTTAATTCTACTGGGTTGCTTCATTACCATTGGTTTTCGTTTTTGAAATTGAAGGTGACAATGGATGAGGGTAAGAAGCAACAAATTTCCAAGGCAAGAAAGACCTGAAGAAACTGTTAATGTAGGGCACCAAGAAGAGAGGGAGGGCCAGGAAGGAGAGTTACTCCACCTATGTCTACAAAGTGATAAAGCAGGTTCACCCCGACACCAGCATCTCCTCCAAGGCCGTGAACATCATGAATTTGTTTGCCAGCGACATCTTCGAGCACATCGCGGGTGAGGCCCATTACAACAAACGCAGCACCATCAGCTCCCAGGAGATCCAGACCACCATGTGCCTGCTGCTGGGTAAGCACATTGTGTCGGAGGGGACATAGATGGTGACCAAGTACACCAGCTTGAAGTAAAACTACACCACATTATGAAAAACACACAATTTCTTCACCTAGCTGGAAAGTTTAGAGCTATGGAGGAAATTAATTTTCCTGAAATTCTTTGGTCCATGAGTGAGCCATTTCGTGATGAGGGCAGAACAGTTGAAATACTTGTCATCATAAAAGATTGTTCTGCAGCACAATACATTTGTGATGAATCTAAAGTTACCAGATGCTTGCTTTAATTTGAGTCACAAGTCTGATGCCATATCAGAATTTCATGTGGGGAATACCGAGGGAGCAGTAAAAACATTATTTGCTCAGCTTAATTTGATCAGCTGAGCCATGGTTTTCAAAATTTAACTTTGGTTCAAGATTTTAAGAGGGCAGATTCGCAAAGGTAGCAGTGAACTTAAATCTGGTCAACTGAGTAACCTGTTATTGCAGGGAAATTACGAATACAGAAGAAAAATACAATATTTTAAAAATCATCCTGATGTAAAAGGAAGCTTATGGATATCCTTCAAGCCAAACTAGAATCAAAGGTACATAATGAAGTGAAGACCAAATGGCAGACTGGTCATCTGCAAGACCAAATCAAATGTCACCAAAAATACTTGTATAAGCAAAAGGAAATGGTTCTCAGAAGAACAGGAAATATTTATCAAGCTCCGTCAAAGGTTGAAAGCAACTATGTCAGAATGTTATTGCAAAAGACAAATATCTGCACTGGGAAGAGTAAAATTTTTTTCTGCAGTAGATTAACGTGGACTTCCAGGTTATGACAGAGGGTTTTAGTGGCTAATTTACATCAGTTTTCAATAAAATCACTGCAGACTTGGCACTGGACTCTTGGAGTGGATGAGAAACTGGTTGCATTCTTGCAAGTAAATATTAATAATTACTAATTTTGCATTGGCACCAGTTAAATTGTGGATTTGAACAGAGTTCAAATTGGAACTGATACTTTTGACCATCGGTATTAATGATTTGAAAGAAACTATTTACAAGTTGAAATGCAAAGATTTATGACAGTGTTGGGATCTTAAATATGAAAAAGCAATTTGATTTGACCTAGATCAAATGATCTTGTGTCTTTTAAAATTTCAGTGAATATCAATCATGGCTTTTTTATCCATTTAAGTGGGGATGATGCCAAACAAACGTGTCTACTATGCGGGATTCAGAACTTAAGTCTGTTAAGTGGAAAAGGGACCAAGGATTTTTAAGGCATAAATTTCTCGAGGTATCCAACTAATGCTTCAAGGCTGCAGCTGATAGTCTATTAGAATGTATTTCTCAGATAATGACCAAGTCAAAAAGGACAATTCTATAATCTAAGAGCTTGGTTAGATTTTGGCCTCTCACCTGGAAAAGGTTCAGAGGACAGCCAGTAGACTAAACTAGCTTTGAGACCTTTAGTTATCACAATGAGCTTAGGGATCTGGGTCTATCAGCTTCAAAGTTTCTTAAATTTCGGAAATATTTTAAATAATGAAGGGATTAGGCTCTGTCTACGTGGGTAGACTATTAGTATGGTTAGGGAGGATGACTGTGAGGATGCACATGACTGTGAACTACATGGGCATGGAACTAGGTGAGAAGTCAGGAGCTCTTTTTCCTAGAGTGTCGTGGCCACTGAAATCCGTAATTGACTCATGCAATAGGTATGGGTTGTTTGCTGCAGGAGTTCAGAAGGGAGCTGGATGAGTTCTTGGCTGTGTCCAATGTTGCAACTTAAATGCAGGTAAACTGCCGGGTAACAGATCACATAGTCACCATCTCCTTCAACTTATTTTGATCAGCTTTGAAAGATCAAAGTGGAATCTATTTTGTTTGATCGTGCGATATTTTTCTCTCATTATTTTGTCTTTTTCCAAAGTTTCTGTGGTGCTTGATTGCTTCATGGCTTTGGGAAACGTTCAACAGACCACTGGTCTTTTACCTTTCTGCCATTTCAGTATGTACATGCATATATATCTCAACAAATTCCTCAGCTTGGTGCAGGGCCTACGCATCTGTTAAGGCAAGAGTAGATTAAACATTTGAAGCAGAGGAAGTACAATGGGTTTTATTTTGGATGCTTGAAGCAAGAATTATCATGAGCACATGTGCCAAAAGATTTTGTTTGTGCTGGAGTTTTAAATGGTTTACTGGGGCATGGGCTTGAGAAGATAAATTGTTGAAGCAAATCCAATTTTTGACAGTGAAAGCTTTTTTTTTGACAGGTGACCATTCGTATTTAAGTGGGGAATGGTGAAAATTAAATGGATTCAAATACCTTTCCGAGGTGCTGTAACGTTATGGCTGTTTTTTGAACAAGGAACAGCAGTGTGTTTGAACTCAGCAGTATGTGATATATTTTGTGGAGTATCTTCTCAGCTTGAGCATCTTTCACACAAATTTGGATCTTCAGGAAAGTTCAGGTGAACGGGCCTTCCTGTGCCCCTTGGCTGGAACCAGTACTTTCTGCACTGATAAATTATGCCTGATGGCAGTAGCAAGACATTACTGAGATGTTTGAATAGTACTCCTTCCAGCCTTTTGGAGGAGCAGATACTCTAGTAGATTTCTGATGCAATAGCTGCAAACAGATGTTCTACTCCTGTCATGAGGGAGTTTTAGTAAATAGATAGGAATTGTAACTATAGGGTATGGATAAAATGACACTTGCATACGTCGTCATGTATCCACCGCATCTTACCTCTAACCTCTTCCTGTCCAGTACAATAATTAAGCTAATTTGATTTGATTCATGAGGTTATCAGCATTTTCATGCTTGGGTCCCAGCAAGAACGGCAAGTTTGACAAATGTTGTTTGCACATGTTTCAAGCTCATGGTAGGACTCCATATGCTAAAATCCTATATATAGTCTAATGAATCATGCCCATGACCCTAATTATGGCATGAATATACTTCAACTTAATGCAAGATCCTATGATAACCAATGTTTACGTTTAAAAATATGAGTGCAGCAATCACGTGTGATGAAATGTCATGGTGCAAATTACAAATATATTCAGAGAATCATGGAATCTACAGTGCAGAAGGAGGCCGTTTGGCCCATTGGACCTGCACTGACAACAATCCCACCCAGGTTCCATCCCCGTAACCCCTCATATTTACAATCCTAATCCCTCCGACACTAAGGGGCAATTTACCATGGCCAGTCAACCTAACTTGCATATCTTTGGACTGTGGGAGGAAACTGGAGCACCCGGAGGAAACCCACGCAGAAAAGGGGAGAATGTACAAACTTCACACAGACAGTTATCCGAGGCCAGAATTGAACCCGGGTCCCTGGCGCTGAGAGGCAGCAGTGCTAACCACTGCCACCATGCTGCCCCAAATATTAGTAGTAATAAGGTGGTAAAGTTGTATACTTCTGTTGAGATACTAGGCGGTCACTGGTATTCCATTCCACTGGCTATACATGTCTGGTTTGTACAGTTTCAAGGTTTGTCTGCATCTGAAATTTCAACTTTTTTGTCTCAATTTCTCTCAGTCTCCTTGGGCTATACAGTATCAGCAGCCTTTGCAAGTTGTGCCCTGACCTAGCTACCCTTAATTTCATGTGTGACCACTGGCATTCTGAGCCATATCCAAGCAACAACACAGAAATGTTAACCTCGAGTGGAGACTTAATTGAGATCACAAAACCTGTTTTAGTGAGGAGGCAGGTTGGCTTAAAAGTGAGATGGATCCTTGGCAGTTGTCTTTTATTTGTGTAAAGTCATCAGATCAGGCTGATAATGATGCAAATCCAACACTGCTACATCTGTAAACTTAAACCACCACCTCCCCATTCGTGTTATTCTATACTCTTATCTAGAAATGCATGGCTGTTTTAATTTGCGCATAGCAGGAAATTCACAGCAGTGTAGTATAGTGGGAATGAAAAGCAGATGCAAAAGATGCCATTTGTGGGCTGGTGTCTCGGGCTGGAATAGAAAAATAAGTATATTTAGAAAAACTTTGAATCTAACTCTTAGTACTGTAGAGGATCAGAAGGACCTTGGGGTCCGGGTCCATAGGACTCTAAAATCGGCCCCGCAGGTGGAGGAGGTGATTAAGAAGGCGTATGGTGTGCTGGCCTTTATCAATCGAGGGATTGAGTTGAGGAGTCCGGGGATAATGATGTAGCTATATAAGACCCTCGTCAGACCTCACTTGGAGTACTGTGCTCAGTTCTGGTCGCCTCATTACAGGAAGGATGTGGAAAAGATTGAAAGGGTGCAGAGGCGATTTACAAGGATGTTGCCTGGATTGAGTGGCATGCCTTATGAGGATAGGCTGAGGGAGCTCGGTCTTTTCTCCTTGGAGAGACGTAGGATGAGAGGAGACCTAATTGAGGTATAATAAGATGTTGAGAGGCATAGATCGGGTGGACTCTCAGAGGCTTTTTCCCAGGGTGGAAATGGCTGCTACGAGAGGACACAGGTTTAAGGTGCTGGGGGGGAAGGCACAGGGGAAATGTTAGGGGGAAGTTTTTCACACAAAGGGTGGTGGGCGAGTGGAATCGGCTGCCGTCAGTGGTGGGGGAGGCAAACTCAATAGGGTCTTTTAAGAGACTCCTGGATGAGTACATGGGACTTAATAGGATGGAGGGTTATAGGTAGGCCTAAAAGGTAGGGATATGTTCGGCACAACTTGTGGGGCCGAAGGGCCTGTTTTGTGCTGTAGTTTTCTATGTTTCTATTAAGCTCTGGCTGGGATAATACACAGCAAAACAACCCATTTACCATCCTAGAACAACAAATTGACACTTTTGAGAATTTTTCAATCTTAGTACCAATGTGACACATTCTGAACTCTCATTCTCTTTCACAAAAAAAATCAAGCTTTGGTTTACAAAGAAAACAGTTGCTCGATGCAAATATGGAATGCGTGCTCAGATAATGCAATGTGAAACATCACCAAAAAATGCAATTTCAAGAATTTCTAATTGTTGCATATTTGAATGGAACCAGAACCACAAATTGAATTGATTTGATTTATTATTGTCACATGCATTAGAATACTGTGAAAAGTATTGTTTCTTGCACATTATACAGACAAAGCATACTGTTCATAGAGAAGAAAACGAGAGAGTGCAGAATGTAGTGTAGTTATAGCTAGGGTGTAGAGAAAGATTAACTTAATGCAAGGTAGGTCCATTCAAAAGTCTGGTGGCAGCAGGGAAGAAGCTGTTCTTGTGTCGGTTGGTACGTGACCTCAGACTTTTGTGTCTTTTTCCCAAAGGAAGAAGGTGGAAGAGAGAATTCCAGGGTGTGTGGGGTCCTTAATTATGCTGGCTGCTTTGTCGAGATAACGGAAAGTGTAGACAGAGTCAATGGTTGGGAGGCTGGTTTATGTGATGGATTGGGCGACATTCACAACCTTTTGTAGTTTCTTGCAGTCTTGGGCAGAGCAGAAGCCATATCAAGCAGTGATACAACCAGAAAAAATGCTTCCTGTGGTGCATCTGTAAACGTTGGTGAGGGTTGTAGCTGACATGCCAAATTTCCTTCGTCTTCTGAGAAAGTAGAGGCGTTGGTGGGATTTCTTAACTATAGTGTCGGCATGGGGAGACCAGGACAGATTGTTGGTGATCTGGACACTTAAAAACTTGAAGCTCTCGATCCTTTCTACTTCGTCCCCATTGGTGTAGACAGGGGCATGTTCTCCTCTAAGCTTCCTGAAGTCGATGACAATCTCCTTCATTTTGTCCCGTCATTGTTTGAGATCCGACCCACTATGGTGGTGTTGTCACAAACTTGAAAATCGAGTTGGAGGGGAATTTGGCTACACAGTCATTAGTGTGTAAGGAGTATAGTAGGGGACTGAGAACATAGCCTTGTAGGGCACCAGTGTTGAGGATGATCGTGGAGGTGGTCTTGTTGTTGTCTATCCTTGCTGATTGCGGTCTGGAGTTCACAAGTTCAGGATCCAGTCGCAGAGGGAGGTGCCGAGGCCCAGGCCACTGAGTTTGGAGATGAGTTTTGAAGGAATAATGGTGTTAAAGGCCGAGTTGTAGTCACAAAATGGGAGTCTGAGATATATTTGTTATCTAGGTTTTCCAGGGTTGAGTGCACAGCCAGGGAGATAGCGTCTGCTGTGGACCTGTTGCGACGGTAGGCGAATTGTAGCAGATCCAGGCAGTCTGGGCGGCTGGAATTGATTCGTGCCATGACTAGCCTTTCAAAACACTTCATAATGATGGATGTCTGAGCCACCGGATGATAGTCATTAAAGCATGCTGCTTGGCTTTTCTTTGCTCACTGGGATGATGGCCGTCTTCTTGAAGCAGATAGAAACCTCAGATTGTTGTAAAGTGAGATTGAAGATGTCTGTGAATACCCCCGCCAGTTGATCTGCGCAGGATCTGAGTGCTTGTCCGGGTACCCAATCCGGGTCAGTCGCTTTCCGTGGGTTGACCTTGGTGAAAGCTGCTCTGATGTCTGCAGTGGTGACCTCAGATACAGGTTCATCCAAGGCTTCCAGGGTGGACGGCATGCTCTCGCTGACTTCTTGCTCAAAACGGGTGTAGAATGCATTGAGCTCACCAGGGAGGGGTGCGTTGGAGCCAGTGATTTTACATGCCTTCATCTTGTAGTCTGTTATGTCTTGCAGACCTTGCCATAGCCAGCGGGGGTCTGTGTAGCTAGCTTGGGACTCTAGCTTGGTCCGGTATTGTCTTTTGGCATCTTTGATGGATCTCCTTAGATCGTATCTGGCTTTCTTGTATAGTCATGATGTGGAGATGCCGGCGTTGGACTGGGGTAAACACAGTAAGAAGTTTAACAACACCAGGTTAAAGTCCAACACGTTTATTTGGGAGCAAAAGCCACACAAGCTTTCGGAGCTGCAAGCCCCTTCTTCAGGTATAGGTCAGGGTCGCCTGACTTGAGCAACTCAGACCTAGACTTCAGCAAGCAGTGGATATCCCTGTTCATCCATGGTTTTCGGTCGGGAAACAAATGGATTTGCTTCTTTGGCACATAGTCTTCTACAGACTTACTAATGAAGCCAGTTACTGTAGTGGCGTACTCATTCAGGCTGTAGCCATACAAGTAGTAAAAGCTGCTTTAGATAATTGGTCAAGTGAACTGCATTATTTCCCCTGTCAAATGAATTAATTCGACAGTTGCAAAATGAAGTTCCTTCTCATGTACCCCAGCAGAATACCTTAACGCTTGCTTTGGAAAAACTATGCCAGCTGCTTTGGTCTAAATTCTCCTGTTTCTCATGCCCACTTTCATTAAGTGGAGATGCCAGCGGTCAAACAGATCATTGTCCGCGGCAAATTACCCAGCCTTCAGGAGAACAGTGACCACGACACCACACAACCCTGCCACAGCAACCTCTGCAAGACGTGCCGGATCATCGACAAAGATGCCATCATCTCACGTGAGAACACCATCTACCAGGTACACAGTACCTACTCTTGCAACTCGGCCAGCGTTGTCTACCTGATATGCTGCAGGAAAGGATATCCCGAGGCATGGTACATTGGGGAAACCATGCAGACACTACAACAACGGATGAATGAACACCGCTCGACAATCGCCAGGCAAGACTGTTCTCTTCTTGTGGGGGAGCACTTTTGCAGTCATGAGCATTCAGCCTCTGATCTTCGGGTAAGTGTTCTCCAAGGCGGCCTTCACAACACACGACAGCGCAGAGTCGCTGAGCAGAAACTGATAGCCAAGTTCCGTACACATGAGGACAGCCTAAACCGGGACGTTGGATTTATGTCACATTATCAGTAACCCCCACAGCTTGCCTCCTGGACTTGCGGCTGTCCTGTCTGGAGACAATACACACCTCTTTAACCTGTGCTTAATGCTCCCTCCACCCACATTGTCTGTATCTTTAAGACCTGGTTGGCTGTAGGGATTCGCATTCTAATCAGTATTCTGTAACTTGATTTTGTGTCTCTGTGCCTTGTTTGAGAGCACATTTCCACTCTATCTGACGAAGGAGCAGCGCTCTGAAACCTAATGGTATTTGCTACCAAATAAACCTGTTGGACTTTAACCTGGTGCTGTTAAAACTCTTACTGTGTTCACCCCAGTCCAACGCCGGCATCTCCACATTACCACTGACATAGGCAGGGAAGGGGTTATGAAAAGAGAGTATAGGAAATTAGGTAGGGAGTTCAGAAGAAGGAACGCAGAAGTAGTAATCTCGGGATTGCTGCCTGTGCCACGAGACAGTGAGGGAAGGAACGGAATAAGGTGGAGGATAAATGCGTGGCTGGGGGATTGGAGCAGGGGTCAGGGATTCAGGTTCCTGGATCATTGTGACCTCTTGAGGGGCAGGTGCGACCTGTACAAAAAGGACGGGTTTCACTTAAATCCCAGGGGGACCAATATCCTGGCGGGAAGGTTTGCTAAGGCTACTGGGGAGTGTTTAAACTAGAATGGTTGGGGGGTGGGAATCAAAATGAAGCGACTGGGAGAGAGGAGGTTAGCTTAAAAATAAAAGGGGCTTGTAGACAGTGTGAGAGGGAGGATACGCAGGTGACGGAGAAGGGGAGCGCTCAGACCGAAGGGTTGAGATGTGTGTATTTTAACGCAAGGAGTGTAGTGAACAAAATGGATGAGCTTAGAATCATAGAATCATAGAATCCCTACAGTACAGAAAGAGGCCATTCGGCCCATCGAGTCTGCACCGACCACAATCCCACCCAGGCCCTACCTCCGTATCCCTACATATTTACCCACTAATCCCTCTAACCTACACATCTCAGGACACTAAGGGCAATTTTAGCATGGCCAATCAACCTAACCTGCACATCTTTGGAGTGTGGGAGGAAACCGGAGCACCCGGAGGAAACCCACGCAGACACGAGGAGAATGTGCAAACTCCACACAGACAGTGACCCAAGCCGGGAATCGAACCCAGGTCCCTGGAGCTGTGAAGCAGCAGCGCTAACCACTGTGCTACCGTGCCGCCCTAGAGCGTGGATCACTACTTGGAAGTGTGATGTGGTGGCCATTACAGAGACTTGGTTATCTCAGGGACAGGACTGGATACTTCAAGTGCCGAGTTTCAGATGTTTCAGGAGGGACAGGGAAGGAGGCAAAAGAGGTGGGGGAGTGGCACCGTTGATCAGGGATAGTGTCACGGCTGTAGAAAAGATGGATGCCACAGAGGGATTGTCTACGGAATCTCTGTGGATGGAGGTTTGCAACAGGAAGGGGCCAATAACTTTACTGGGTGTTTTCTATAGGCCACCCAATAGTAGCAGGGATGTGGAGGAGCAGATTGGGAAACAGATCCTGGAGAGGTGTGATAAAGAGTGGTCGTGATGGGAGATTTTAATTTCCCAAATATCGATTGGAATATCCCGAGGGTAAGGATGCAGAGGAGTTTGTTAGGTGTGTTCAGGAGAGCTTCCTGACACAGTATGTGGATAAGCCTACAAGAGGAGAGGTTGTACTTGATTTGGTATTAGGGAATGAACCTGGGCAGGTGTCAGATCTCTCAGTGGGAGAGCATTTTGGCGATAGTGATCATAACTCCATCTCCTTTACATTAGCATTGGAGAGAGATAGGATCAGTCAAGCTGGGAAAATGTTTATTTGGAGTAAGGGCAATTATGAGGCTATTAGGCAGGAAATTAGAGGCATAAATTGGAAGGAGGCTTTCTCAGGGAAATGTACAGAACAAATATGGCAAATTTTCAAGGAAAATTTGTCTGGAGCTCTACACAGCAACGTTCCAATGAGACAGGGGAGTTATGGTAGGTCACAGGAACCATGGTGCCTGAAAGCTGTAACAAATTTAGTCAAGAAGAAAAGAAAAGCCTACAAAAGGTTCAGGGAGCTAGGTAATGTTAGAAATCTAGAAGAATATACGACTAGTAGGAAGGAACTTAAGAGGGAAATTAAAAGAGCAAGAAGGGTTCATGAGAAGGCCTTGGCAGACAGGATGAAGGAAAACCCCAAGGCATTCTACAAGTATGTTAAGAGCAAGAGGATAAGATGTGAAGGAGTAGGACCTATCAAATGTGATGGTGGGAAAGTCTGTATAGAACCAGTAGAAATGGCAGAGGTACTCAATGAATACTTTGCTTCAGTATTCACAGTGGAAAAGGATCTTGGTAGTTGCAGTGCAGCTTTGCAGTGGACTGAGAAGATTGAGCATGTGGACATTAGGAAAGAGGATGTGTTGGAGCTTTTGAAAAGCATCAAGTTAGATAAATCACCGGGACCATGTGTGGTGGTTCATTTTGGCAGGTCGAAAAGGATGAAAGAATATAATATTAAGGGTAAGACGCTTGGCAGTGTGGAAGATCAGAAGGATCTTGGGGTCCGGGTTCATAGGACGCTCAAAGCAGCGTCGCAGGTAGAGGCTGTGGTTAAGAAGGTGTATGGAATACTGGCCTTCATCAATAGAGGAATTGAGTTTAGAAATCGGGAGATAATGTTGCAGCTGTATAGGAACCTGGTCAGACCCCACCTGGAGTACTGTGCCTAGTTCTGGTCCATTACAGAAAGGATGTGGAACCCATAGAAAGGGTGCAGAGGAGATTTACAAGGATGTTGCCTGGATTAGGTGGCATGTCTTATGAGGATAGGTTGAGAGAGCTCGGTCTTTTCTCCTTGGAGAGGCGAAGGATGAGAGGTGACCTGATAGAGGTGTATAAGATGTTGAGGGAGTATTGATAGAGTGGATTCTCAGAGGCTTTTACCCAGAGCTGAAATGGTTGCCACAAGAGGTCACAGGTTTAGGGTGCTGGGGAGTAGGTACAGAGGAGATGTTAGGGGTAAGTTTTTCACTCAGAGGGTGGTGGGTGCGTGGAATCGGCTGCTGGTAGTGGTGGTGGAGGCGGATTCGATACGGTCTTTTAAGAGACTTTTGGATAAGTTCATGGAAGTTAGTAAGATAGAGGGTTATAGGTAAGCCTAGTAGGTAGGGACATGTTCGGCGCAACTTGTGGGCCGAAGGGCCTGTTTGTGCTGTAGCTTTTCTATGTTCTATGAGAGACCGGAAAGTATTGATGTCCAAAGGGACCAGCGTCTCTTTGTTCATGAGTCACTGAAAGCTGAGGGTGCAGTAAGCAATTAAGAAGACAAATAGTATGTTGGCTTTAGAATCATAGAATCCCGGCAGTACAGAAGGAGGCCATTCAGCCCATCAAATCTGCACCGACCACAACGAGCCCTATTCCCATAACCGCACAAATTTGCCCTGCTAACCCCCCTGACACTAGGGTCAATTTACCATGGCCAATCAACCTAACCCGCACATCTTTGGACTGTGGGAGGAAATCGGATTACTCAGAGGAAACCCACACAGACACGGGGAGAACGTGCAGACGCCACACAGTCAGTTACCCGAGGCTGGAATTGAACCTGGGTCCCTGGCGCTGTGAGGCAGTGGTGCTAACCACTGTGCCGTTGTGCCGCCCTAGCAATTGCAAGAGGTTTTGAGTACAGGAGTAAAGATGTTTTGCTGCAATTATACAGAACCTCGGTGAGACTACCTGGAATATTGCACATAGTTTTGGTCTCCTCAGAAAGGATATATTTTGCATAGAGGGATGCAGCAAAGATTCAGTCGACTGATTCCTGGGATGGTGGGATTGTCCTTTGATGAGAGCTTGCGGAGATTGGGCCTATATCTAAAGTTTAGAAGAATGTGATGCAGTCTCACTGAAACATACAAAACTCTTGCAGGGCTTGACAAGGTAGATGCAGGAAGGATGTTTCCTTGGCTTGTAGAAGCAGGGGCACATTGTCAGAATAAGAGGTGAGCCATTTAGGACTGAAATGAGGAGGAATTTCTCAATCTTTGGAATTCTCTATCCCAATGGTCTGTGGAGGCTCAGTCCTTGAGTATGTTCAAAGCAGAGATTGAGATCAGCCATGATCTAACTAAATGGTGAGGCAGGCTCAAAGGGCTGAATAGCATTTTCCTGCTCCTATTTACAATGTTCCTATGTGAGGATAAATGGAATCCTGCTGTAGTTCTGGGAGGGAGGGAAATAGGTGAGAACCGAAGTTCCGCAAATATGATGGACATGGTCGAGGACCCTGTCAAACACAGTGGCAGGAAATCATTATTTACAAGAAGACATCTCAGAAACGCTGTTGTGGAAAGTTGCATCATCAGAACAGCTGTGACGGAGACAGAGATTTCAGACTTCCAGCATCCCTCGTGCTAAGCTTTTTGGCTTTTGATTATAAATATACCGAGAATACCATTACATGTCGTGCACAGCGGAAATTTTGACCCGTGGTCTTCCCTAATGTTGGTTATGTGTCAAGGAGCCGATTCTGATGAATGGTCATCGACTTGAAATGTTAACTCTGCTTCTCTCTGGATTTGCTGAACATTTCCAACGTTTTCTGCTTTTATGACGGAGTAGAAACTTGATGCTAAATTCATAGAAGGAAGCACGTTCAATCATGTTGGCACAACAAACGAGGAGTGTCCGGCCTGCTCTCTTGACAATAGAACTTTATCAAAATGTAAGAGAGCTGATAGAAACATCAAAATTAAATGTTCATTTATACATCAGCATTTTAAAATCAAATTTGTTTTGATCCAGTTAAAGACAGCAGCATAGGTGCAAGAGAGTGAACTGCTGGTAGGTTTATGATGTATAAAAACCAAATCAGGTCAGATGCTAGATATCTGAATAGAAGAAGCACAAAACACACAGAACAGGCTAGACAGTGTCTGAGGAGAGAGCAAACAAATCACCATTGCAGGTCCGGACCCTTTGTCGGTCCTCCTAACTAATGAAGATGAAGGGTCTGTGGCTTAAATGTTAATTTGTTTGTTCTGTCAAAACTGGTGCCTATTCTACTGAGTATTTCCAGTATTTTCTGTTCTTTGTTTATAGATTAGCCATATTGTATGAAGCACATTTAGAGCAGATTGGTATTCCAAGCCAGGCATAACCCTTTCTGCTTGTTGTGTTTTCCCAAAATACACTCGAACGAAGAACAGTACAGCAGAGGAACAGGCCCTTCGCCTTACCAAGTCTGTGCCGACTCTGATGCCACTGTAATCTAATATTTTCTTGCCTCTACGTGGTCCATATCCCTCTATTCCCTGACTATTCATGTGCACATAATTTTGGAGGACAGCATGCTGAATTGAACCATTTGAGTGATTTTTGCACAGCTAACGTTATGCTGATTCTAATTTGAAGCAGAGCAATACTGAAATTTTGTTAACGTTAGGGAGATCCTAAATCCATTACATGGCTTACCGCATGAAAAGCCAGGGATTCTGGTCTGGATATTTGGCTTTTGTAAATCGCTGAATGCTGTTGAATAATATCTTATGTTACCGTAGAATCTGATTAAATTTAGTAAAATGTGAAGGTCATTCGGAGCCAGACATAAGTAGGGATTGAGTAAAATAGGATTTACTGGTATTGACGGACAAGATTTCAATTTGTTAAGTGTATTGTTAATATCAAATGGTTCTTTCCCTACTGTTGTATTCCTGAAAATAGTGCTTGGATCAAAATGTTGAAAAATACTTGAAATTTAAAGTTAAAAACAGTTGGAGGTTTGGTTGATGTCGAGGATAATATGTTCGATTTTTTTGCTCAAGAACTACTTTTGAGTCCTGTGATGCTTGAGCTTCATCGTTTTGGTATCAGTTGCTCGGTGGAGTGTTATTTAGTCATTGAGTACTCAATGTGACTTAGAGATTGAATGCTATGGAAGGGTAGGAGAGACATCTTTTGTTCCTAACTGCATGTGGAGCGGGAAACATGGAGAGTTAAAACATGTAAAAATGAATTGGCAGCATAATTTCAAAAATAAATTTTTGGTATTTCCAATGTAATCGCTGCATTTAGTTTTTCTTGCTGATGTATGGTCTTCGTAAACTTTGACAGTATTCTGGTTACATTACAAGACTAGTAATCCAGAGGTCTGGGCTAATTATGTGGAGATGTGTTCCATGGCAGCTGGGGAACTTAAATTAAGTTCATTTCATTGGGAATGAAATTTTATAACAGTATTACTGACTCCCAATTTTTTGTAAAATTCATCTGGTACACCAGTGTCCTTCAAGGAAGGAAATCTGCCCTTTTCCAGTTTGGGCCTGGTCCCAATGTGTCTCCAGATCAGTGCCAATGTGGTTGAGTGTTAACTGCCATCTGAAATGGCGAAGCAACATGTTCAATTGTATTAAAGAAGATGGCTCACTGCAACCTTTTCAGTTACATTCTGGCCTTACAAGAGATGCACATAGCCTGTGAATGAATAAGAAAAGGCTCCATTACTTGCAGAATTGCACGTGACGTTGGAGGCTGATGAAGAGTTCTATTTATGGTCTTCTGTTTGGTTATGTATATGCTGATTTACTTTTATGGAATTTCCCTGATTTATCTTGCTTGGACCAACTTCTACAATGTTTCATTCTAGACCAGGGCCAGACAATTTGATTTCAGAAGATCATGCTAATATTTTACTGTGTTCCTTTGCTTAAGGAAAAGAATTGTATTTGTGCTTGGCTGAGATTGGTGGGTAAGTATGTGGACAGTTAATGGCACGGGTCTGTTGTGCCTTTCAGCTCCTTGATGAAATGCATTGGTTCTTTTGTGTGCTGACTGCCTTATTCAAGCCAGACATAAGCATTGTGCATTACTGCCCAGTTACAGCTGTGATAAGCAGATGGGGGAGGTCTTCTGCCCCAGAGGGACTTTATGGCCATGTACTGTATTTGCATTTTCCACGAGTTGAAGCATGAAATTGGTTTGTTGTAACTGCATCTGTTAGATTATGAATGGGGAAATGCTCTGCACACACTTGCTAGCTCAGGAGCATTTTAAAATCCTTTTGAATTAGTATTGTATTCTGTACAATATTGTGTTGCTGAAGAGCTTCACATGGTTCTAGTTGGCAATCTGAATCGGAGTCCCATTGCATTTATTAATAACAGTGATTTTTGTGTTGGCATTGATTGCATGAGTTTTCATTCTCAGCCAGACAGCCACTGCAACATACATCTGCTGGCAACCAATTAGTGACATTGGCACAATCTGGTAATGAGCCTCTTTGCATTTGTCGGAGCTTTTATCTTTTTTAAAAAGATGATTAAAAAGAGAGAATAAGTGCAAGGTGGGTGCAAATGAGTAATTTAATGCAGTTAAATTGTAAAAGTTGAGCCTTTAGTTCCCTGAGTTGTGACCACTTCTTTTAAAAATCTGGTTCAGATAATAAAATGTGGAACAGCATTGTGGTCTGGGGATCTGTGCATTTCAATTTACCTAGAAGAGATCCTAATGACTTGACATGAATATATTTCTTAAGGTAACGTTTGAAAACCTCAATACTTGTTCTTTATAATCAGTCAATAGAAATCCCCAGAGTAAACTTTTCTGTCCAGTATGCAGAACAGCCTGATGTGTGTGACAGTATATTGCATATATTATGACCGTCTTCAAGTGAACACAAACTTGGAATTTTAATAAATTGACTGGCTGTGTCAGTATTATGGCTCCTGAAACACATTTTATTGCGTACCTTGAAGATGTAGCATTCTGAAGATGCAAAGAAAATCAATGTTGACACATCAAATATATTGAATGGTTTGTGGGCTAGGAGCAAAAAGCTGAAAATCTGACGAAGCATATTCCAGACTTGAACCGTTGGCCGAAATTCTCCGGCTGCTCATGCTCTGCTGCTGCTGCAAGCAAGGACAGGGAATTTAGTACTCAGCCAAATTTGTTTTCTGTCCCATCTCCTGCGCCACTGCTCTCACCCTTGCCCCTCCCTCCCAGAATCAGGACAGAGTCCCCCTTGACCTCACTTTTCACTCCACCAGCCTCTGCATTCAAAGAAACATCCTCCGCCAACTCCAGCATTATGCCACCACCAAACACATTTTCCGCTCACTCCCCCTGTCAGCATTCTGCAGGGACCATTTCCTCGGAGATACACAGTTCTACTCTTCCATCACAGCCAACACCGCATACCTTGCTCACGACACCTTCCCATGCAATTGCAGAAGGTGCAGCACCCTGCCCCTTTATCTCCTCCCTGCTCATCATCCAAGGGCCTAACCACTTGTTTCAGGGGAAGTTGCGCTTCACACACATCTTGTTTAATCTGGTCTGCTACATTCGCTAATCCCAATGTGGTCTACTCTACATTGCAAAGAAGACCAAACATGGATGGGTGACCACTCTGCAGAACATCTTTGGCCTGTTCGTAAGCAGGATCCAGACCTTTCTGTCGCTTGCCTTTTCAACACACCATGCTGCTCCCATATCCACATGTCCATCCTTGGCCTCTTACAATGTTCCTCCAGTGCAAACTGGAGGAACAGCACCTCATCTTCCGATTAGGCACTTTACAGCCTTCTGTACTGAACATTGAGTTCAGCCACTTCAAAGCATGAACATCTCTCCCTTCCCCCCCACTCCACTAGGGCCATCTTTTACATGTCTCAGGTTGCCCTTTAACAGTCTGCTTACTTTTGCTGTCATGATGTGGAGGTGCCGGCGTTGGACTGGGGTGAACACAGTAAGAGTTTTAACAACACCAGGTTAAAGTCCAACAGGTTTATTTGGTAGCAAATACCATTAGCTTTCGGAGTGCTGCTCCTTCATCAGATGGAGTGGAAATCTGCTCTCAAACAGGGCACGGAGACACAAAATCAAGTTACAGAATTCTGATTAGAATGCGAATCCCTACAGCCAACCAGATCTTAAAGATACAGACAATGTGGGTGGAGGGAGCATTAAGCACAGGTTAAAGAGATGTGTATTGTCTCCAGACAGGACAGCCAGCAAGTCCAGGAGGCAAGCTGTGGGGGTTACTGATAATGTGACATAAATCCAACATCCCGGTTTAGGCCGTCCCCATGTGTGCGGAACTTGGCTATCAGTTTCTGCTCAGCAACTCTGCGCTGTCGTGTGTCGTGAAGGCTTACCTGAAGATCAGAGGCTGAATGCCCGTGACCGCTGAAGTGCGCCCCCACAGGAAGAGAACAGTCTTGCCTGGTGATTGTCGAGCGGTGTTCATTCATCCGTTGTTGTAGTGTCTGCATGGTTTCCCCAATGTACCATGCCTCGGGACATCCTTTCCTGCAGCATATCAGGTAGACAACTTTGGCCGAGTTGCAAGAGTAGGTACCGTGTACCTGGTAGATGGTGTTCTCACGTGAGATGATGGCATCCGTGTCGGTTTAGGGTGGGCCTAAACCGGGACGTTGGATTTATGTCACATTATCAGTAACCCCCATAGCTTGCCTCCTGGACTTGCTGGCTGTCCTGTCTGGACTCAATACACATCTCTTTAACCTGTGCTTAATGCTCCCTCCACTCACATTGTCGGTATCTTTAAGATCTGGTTGGTTGTAGAGATTCGCATTCTAATCCGTATTCTGTAACTTGATTTTGTGTCTCTGTGCCCTGTTTGAGAGCAGATTGCCACTCCATCTGACGAAGGAGCAGCGCTCCGAAAGCTAATGGTATTTGCTACCAAATAAACCTGTTGGACTTTAACCTGGTGTTGTTAAAACTCTTACTACTTTTGCTGTGCCATTTACACATTCTGATCTCTTACTGGTCCACTATCAGCACCCTGCTTAGCCATGATCACTATCATTTACATTCCCTTTGTCTTTTTGCCTATGACATTTTTGTCAATCTCTCCCCCAACCCCCTCCCAACCTAACAGTATAAATATCATCCTATTTTTTATTGCCTTCAGTTCTGGTGAAAGGTAATCCAGACTTGAAACCCACACAGACACAGGGAGAATGTGCAACCTCCACACAGACGAGGCTGGGATTGAATCCGAGTCCCTGGTGCTGTGATGCAGTCGTCATCATAGAATCCCTCCAGTGTAGAAGGAGGCCCATTTGGCTCATCAAGTCCGTACCGACCTCAATTCCACCCAAGCCTTATCTCCATAACCCCACACATTTACCCTACTAGTCCTCCTGACACTAAGCATGGCCAATCAAACTAACCCACACATCTTTGAATTGTGGGAGGAAACCAGAGCACCCAGAGCACTCATGCAGACAGAGGGAGAATGTGCAAACTCCACACAGACAGTGACCCAAGCTGGGAATTGAACCCAGGTCCTTGGTGCTGTGAGGCAGCAGTGCTAACCACTGTGCACTATGCTGCCCTTTGTGCAGTTGAAGGCGGTTATCAGAGACTAATGAGGCCAAAATACACCAAACTTTTGATGACGCTATTCTAACTATCTGGTTACAACTCTCCTGATTCCATTAATGATGTGTTTATCGTTCTTACCATATGTTTTCTCAATATAAAGGCTGGCTTTCAAGGTCTTCACAACATATGTGTTTTTGAAATCATAATGCGGTTTTTGAAGTGACCATGTGGTTTTTGCTGTCATATTGGCTCACTGGAATTAAGTCTTGCCTCAGGACAACCACATGCATGCCTCAGTGCAAATGTATCCAGATTTCTTTAAATAATGAAAAATGTACTGGCGAAGAAAGTAGGGTGGGGAGAGTTAGAACCATAGAATCTCTACAGTGCAGAAAGAGGCCACCTGGCCCATTGAGTCTGCACCGACCACAATCCCACCCAGGCCCTACCCCATATTTACCCGCTAATCCCTCTAACCTACGCATCTCAGGACACTAAGGGGCAATTTTAGCACAGCCAATCAACCTAACCCGCTCATCTTTGGACTGTGGGAGGAAACCGGAGCACCCGGAGGAAAGCCACGCAGACACGAAGAGAATGTGCAAACTCCACACAGACAGTGACCCAAGCCGGGAATCGAACGCAGGTCCCTGGAGCTGTGAAGCAGCAGTGCTAACCACTGTGCTCCCGTGTTGCCATAAAAACCTTTGAATTGAGACTAATTGGATCCTTAAAGGGGCACTTTGTAAATCAGGTTTGGCAGCTCACTGGATTTCCATTTCGTGTCAAATGAAAGTGCAGTGAGACTAACACCTTCCAAAGAGTCTCACTGTGTTGTGATTTAAAGTCAGGTTGCTTTCTGACTTGGGATTTACAAAGCCAACTTTGTCAGTGCCTAGTCAAAATCATGATTTGTTAATGCTGAGCATCCAGTATAAATGCACTCTCTACTGGGATTATGTGAGTAAGTTGGATTTTTTGTTGTTTTCACCTGTCTGCTTGAGCACTTGTAGTATTTGAGCAGGTTTGTGCAAGACTTTTGCTGCCCTCTAGAGGCTAAGAGTTTATGATCCTGCTATTGGGTTGCAATTGCAGATGAAACCACCAAAAATCAGCAGTGCTACCTGTGTGTTGTAGCACTGACTTTCATGAAAAATAAAGAATGGGGATGCTTGAAATCTAACGTAGACTGACAAAGTCAAAACTATTCAGCTTCTATTTTCAAAAATGTTCAAGACAAAGCTTTTTTTTAAAAAAGAAAGGACCAACAGAACTTGGTTGGCATTTATTCTGGAGAATTGTTGTCGAGTATTGATGTTTATTTGTGCATTTTGTTGCCACTTCCAAATGAAACAAAGCTTTGTCTGAATGTTTGGCTGTTGTACATGAGCTTGCTTTCAGACTTGCAGACGATCATATCTGCAAAGGAAATGGTGAGCTTGCATCGATTGATGATAATGTTAGAATGGAGATGGATATTTTACCTTGTTAAAAGTCCACTGCAGATTGATATTGTTCCTGTCACAGCTTAGTCGGACAAAGTAATGCTATTGACTCACTTCCATATTCCAGGCACAGAACATTGAGCCTATACAGTGCAGAAGAGGGCCAATTCGGCACCAACCCTTTGATAGAGCATTCCACCCAGAACCCCCCCCCCCCACGCCCCAATCTCTGTTAATGCATGCATTTACCCCACTAATCTCCCTGAACTACATGTCTTGGAATTTGCCTCACCTGCACATCTTTGGAGTGTGGGGGGAAACTGAAGCACCTGGAGGAAACTCTCACAGACACGGGGCGAATATGCAAATTCCACAAAGTCACTCACTCAAGGCCGGCATCAAATCAGGGTCCCTGGCGCTGTGAGACACAGTAAGAGTTTTGACAACACCAGGTTAAAGTCCTGTGCTGTGAGACAGCAGTGCTAACCATTGTGCCACCATGCCGTCCCATATATTTATAAAGATTTTTCATGCAGTTGGACCGTTCATGCAATAAATTCAAATTATAGCCTGAGCCAATTGGCTGACCTACGATTGGGAAAAGCTGAGACATAAAATGAAATGTTAACCCATCACTTTTCTTGTGAATCAGCTATTAATAGGTTTAAAAGCATTTGTTGTGTGACTGATTAACTGGGCAGATGCTGCTAGATTAAAAGGTGAGAGGTTAGCTTTGATCAATGGAGTGCTGTATAGCTGAACAAAATATTTAAAAGCAAATGTTTCTATCTGAAACTGCCATCTCACCACACAAATACTTTGTAGAAAGTGAGTGCAAAGGAAAATTGTACATGGACCAGACATGTCATTGTATTACTTGCTCTTCAATGAGCAGCATTCATCCTAAACATTCGTAGTAAGCCTGTTAATATTGTAATTTCATAAGTGTTCCAGTTTATCAATTATTCAAGATCTGCATGAGCTTTCAATATTGCATTATTGCTCCCTTTCTCTTTTATTGGTAATTCCACTAATATTAAGGTGAAAAAAAATGGCCATCTTCATCCCACGCATAGCTTCTATCTAGCTCCTATTTTATGTTTTCTTTTGTAAAGCTTCTCTCTGCCTAGTGCCTAAAAATGGATTGATAGAAGATTCTTCACAATTTCCCATCAGCTGAAATGAGTTAGGGCAGGTGATGGATGTGAGTGTGAGGGAACACTTTGGATCCAGTGATCATAATGCCATTAGTTTCAACCTGATCATGGATAAGGATAGATCTGGTCCTCGGGTTGAAGTCCTGAACTGGAAAAAGGCCAAATTTGATGAAATGAGAAGGGATCTGGGAAGTGTGGATTGGCACAAGCTGTTCTCTGGTAAGGATGTAAATGGAAAGTGGGAGGCCTTCAAAGGAGAAATTTTGAGAGTGCAGAGTTTGTATGTTCCTGTCAGGATTAAAGGCAAAGTTAAAGGGGCGGCACGGTAGCACAGTGGTTAGCACTGCTGCTTCACAGCTCCAGGATCCCGGGTTCGATTCCCGGCTCGGGTCACCGTCTGTGTGGAGTTTGCACATTCTCCTTGTGTCTGCGTGGGTTTCCTCCGGGTGCTCCGGTTTCCTCCCACAGTCCATAGATGTGTGGGTTAGGTTGATTGGCCAGGTTAAAAAATTGCCCCTTAGAGTCCTGGGATGCATAGGTTAGAAGGGATTAGCGGGTAAAGTGTGTGGGGGTAGGGCCTGGGTGGGATTGTGGTCGGTGCAGACTCGATGGGCTGAATGGCCTCCTTCTGCACTGTAGGGTTTCTATGATTTCTATGATGATAAATAGAAATAAGGAACCTTGGTTCTCGAGGGAGATTATAACACTGATTAAGAGGAAGAGAGAGTTGTATGAAATGTACAGGCAGCAAGGAACAGATCAGATGCTTGAGGAGTATAAAAAGTGCAAGAAGCTACTTAAGAGGGAAATCAGGAGGGCTAAAAGAAGACATGAGGTTGCTTTGGCAGACAGAGTGAAGGAAGATCCAAAGAGCTTCTATAGGTATGTTAGGAGCAAAAGGATAGTGAGGGATAAAATTGGTCCTCTTGAAGACCAGAGTGGTAGACTGTGTATGGAACCAAAAGAGATGGGGGAGATTCTAAATGGTTTTTTGCATCCGTATTTACTGAGGAAACGGGCATGGAGTCTACGGAAATAGGGCAAACAGGTAGGGAGGTCATGGAACCTTTACAGATTAAAGGGGAGGAGGTGCTCGCTGTCTTGAGGCAAATCAGTGTGGATAAATCCCCAGGACCGGACAGGGTATTCCCACAGACCTTAAGAGAAGCTAGTGTTGAACTTGCAGGGGCCCTGGCAGACATATTTAAAATGTCAGTATTCACGGGGGAGGTGCTGGATGATTGGAGGGTGGCTCATGTTGTTCCGTTGTTTAAAAAAGGTTCCAAAAGAAATCCGGGAAATTATAGGCCAGTAAGTTTGATGTCGGTGGTAGGCAAGTTATTGGAAGGTGTGATAAGGGATAGGATCTACAAATATTTGGATAGACAGGGACTTATTAGGGAGAGTCAACACGGCTTTGTGCGTGGTAGGTCATGTTTGACCAATCTATTAGAGTTTTTCGAGGAGGTTACCAGGAAAGTGGATGAAGGGAAGGCGGTGGATGTTGTCTACCTGGATTTCAGCAAGGCCTTTGACAAAGTCCCTCATGGGAGGTTAGTTAGGAAGGTTCAGTCGCTGGGCATACATGGGGAGGTAGTAAATTGGATTAGACACTGGCTCAATGGAAGAAGCCAGAGAGTGGTTGTGGAGGATTGCTTCTCTGAGTGGAGGCCTGTGACTTGTGGTGTGCCGCAGGGATCGGTGTTGGGTCCATTGTTGTTTGTCATCAACATCAATGATCTGGATGATAATGTGGTAAATTGGATCAGCAAATTTGCTGATGATACAAAGATTGAAGGTGTAGTGGACAGTGAGGAAGTTTTCAAAGCTTGCAGAGTGATTTGGGCCAACTAGAAAAATGGGCTGAAAAATGGCAAATGGAATTTAACGCAGACAAGTGTGAGATATTGCACTTTGGAAGGACAAACCAAAGTAGAGCGTACAGGGTAAATGGTAGGACTCTGAAGAGTGCAGTTGAACAGAGGGATCTGGGAATACAGGTACAGAATTCCCTAAAAGTGACGTCACAGATGGATAGGGTCGTAAAGAGTGCCTTTGGTACATTGGCCTTTATAAATCGGAGTATCGAGTATAAAAGTTGGAGTGTTATGGTAAGGTTATATAAGGCATTGGTGAGGCCTAATTTAGAGTATTGTGTACAGTTTTGGTCACCTAGTTACAGGAAGGATGTAAATAAGGTTGAAAGAGTGCAGAGAAGGTTCACAAGGATGTTGCCGGGACTTGAGAAGCTGAGTTACAGAAAGAGATTGAATAGGTTGGGACTTTATTCCCTGGAGCGTAGAAGAAGGATGAGGGGAGATTTGATAGAGGTGTATAAGATTTTGATGGGTATAGATAGAGTGACTGCAAGCAGGCTTTTTCCACTGAGGCGAGGGGAGAAAAAAACCAGAGGGCATGGGTTAAGGGTGAAAGGAGAAAAGTTTAAAGGGAATATCAGGGGGGGCTTCTTCACGCAGAGAGTGGTGGGAGTGTGGAATGAGCTGCCGGATAAAGTGGTCAATGTGGGGTCACTTTTAACATTTAAGAAAAACTTGGACGGGTTCATGGATGAGAGGGGTGTGGAGGGATATGGTCCAAGTGCAGGTCAGTGGGACTAGGCAAAAAATGGTTTGGTACAGACAAGAAGGGCCAAAAGGCCTGTTTCTGAGCTGTAATTTTCTATGGTTCTAACTAGTTTGGAACCACTCTTTTTGATTTGTTGGTGCACTGTGACAGATGATTCGATATTATTGAGAGAGCCTTGCCATGCTTTGTACCTTTAGTATGTCAAGACTGAGTTGACATTTTTACAGTGATGTAATTACTTGCACTGAAGTAAGATAAGCATCATTTTGCATTTCGAATCTTTGTGCTTGAAAGGTTATACCAATGGGCAAAGTTAAGAAAGCCATCTTGAAAAGAGGAAGAAATCTCACAAGAGTTCAAATTTCCACTACATTTGAAAGTTCCTGCTAGCTTCAGGATATCACTAACTTGATGACTAAAATTCAAAGCTGAGCCCTGAACAATAGCCCTTTTCCAATGAATGATTGGAAATATTTATTGGCAAAACCTCTACTAAGGATGTGGGTTATTCAAATAACTATGATTTGTACGAACCTTTTATTTAGTCAGTTAATTCAGTTGAGAACCAATTCTCAGATACAATAATGAACTGGCCAAGAGGCTAACACTGTAGCAACAGAAATTACGCAACAGTGCAATTCATTGAGAGACTAAAAACAATAAAATAAAAATTAACAAAATAACCACGACGAATATGACAAACAAACCAAAGCTGCTCTCTTTTGGCATTTTGGAACCAGACATTTGGCTCCTGAACCTGCCCAGTTGGGTAAGTGAGACACCTTTGAAATCCGAGATAAAAGGTGACGGGTGGATATTTCAGTGGCTTAGATAATTGTGATATGTAATCAATCACCTGTCCTGCAGTGAAGTTGAATAGCCATGCGTCAATTTAGACAAAATGTTTGAATGATATTGTGCTGTGCAAGAATATACCATCAATTGATAACTCATTTGTAACCGTTTTTTTCTGATTGATTGTTCTGTGGCAGATGATTAGATATTTCCTTATTGAGAACCAACCGTGCCTCGCTTTGTATGTGCTATGCAAACAAGATGTTTACCTTTTTCATCCCATGTTCACCTTGTGTATTTCGGAGTTAAACAGTGGGCAAGTTATTTGGCAATGAGCCAAAATTATGCAGCTACAATTCTGAATCTACAGCCTTAATTCTCTGAAGAACAATTATTTTCCATCTGTGCATTTTAAGAAACATAGCTGATTTGGTGTCTGTTTGCAAACTACTACATTCCATGGGCTTATCTTCAGGGGCTCTCTAATGAAACTGGATTAACTATATTCCCTTTGGCAATGGATGAATGGGTTTTCTGAGTTGGATTTTGTGCAGGATTGAAACACCCCTTCAAGACTTGTAGTGGAAGAAAAATCAATGTTGTATTTTAGCATTAAACTGGTAATATTCAATTTCTGACTGGTTAACTGTTATTGTCCTATAAAACTGAACAAATGGTTATGTTGCCCTTTCTTTTGGTTAAGTGGGCACTAATTCTTTCTGCAAGTTATGAATCACATTTCTGTCTTTTGGCCCCACAACTGAGGGTGGGGCAGCTACTCATGGCCAGTAATCTGACTCCATGTCCAAGAAATGGATGAACACGTTTGGGGGGGAACAGATCTTTGATTTTGTCCCTCTTCATTTTGCCAGTTCCCACTCGTGCCCTGGAAAAAAATTCAATGCCCATGATGTGGCAAAGATCCATATTAGCTGTTGTACCCTGCCGGTGTTCATTTATAATTCCAAGTTAGAAGGGGAAAATGCTATTTAATTCATGTTTTAATTTATCCTTAATTTATTCATGCTTCGAATTCTTTTTACTTTTCATTAAAACTATTGGCATAAATAATATGTTGATCATGATAAAATTGAAGAAATGGTATGAAGGCACAAAATATTTTTATGCCTCAGTTGTGTGAGTGCAATTCTATTCGGTTGTGTGCAAAATGTTACCTGTCTGCAGGTAACTGTTGTGTGCAAATAGTTAACTTTTTGTTTGTTCTCAGCGGCTGGGCATAATCTTATAATTCCTTGTGCCTAGCTTGGCTGTCGTCATTTCCATGATCAAAGCCTTTATTTGGCAGTAATACAGGGAATGATGAGCTTTAAATGGAACGCTGATTATAGATCGAAGCCAGGTGCTATTGTTGTCCAGCTGTCAGAGCTGGAGGAAGTTCAGAATACAGCTGAAGTAAATGCCACAACTCATTATAAATTAAATGAATCTTTAAGTTAAAGTTTATTTACTCGTGTTACAAGTAAGCTGACATTAACACTGCAATGAAGTTACTGTGAAAATCCCCAAGTCAGCACACAGTGGCACCTGTTCGGGTACACTGAGGGAGAATTTAACATGACTAATGCACCTAACCAGCACGTCTTTTGGACTGTGGGAGGAAACCAGAGCACCTGGAGGAAACGCATGCAGAACATGCAGACTCCACACAGACAGTGACCCAAGCCAGAATCGAACTTGGGTCCCGAGGGCTGTGAGGCAACAGTGCTAACCACTGTGCTACTGTGCCGCCCTACATACTCTGCTGCTTTTATGTTACCATTCTAATCAACAGAACTGTGGTACAGGACCAAGTGCTATTGGGTTTCTTTCGGCACTTGGTTTTAAGTCCAGAGGACTAACACTGAGTCTTGCTGTTTGTTGAATTTAAGACCATGTAGACTACATCTTGTTATTTTGGCTTCTCCCATTTTACTTGGAATTTGCTCCATGCTGGTTGATTATCGTTCTCCAGCTTCCTCTGTCAGTCTTCTTAATTTGCTGCATGTAAGTCTCTTGCCACCATGTTTTCCATCTGGTCTTAGGCCTTCCTTTTCTTCTCCTTCCTGGCAGTCCCACCATGTGATCTCTCTCTCTTCCTGTCATCTCAACAGATGACCATTTCTTTTCAATTTCTTCTCCCAAAATTTCTTTGGTGTTCCCATAATCTTGACTGACCTCTTGATATACTGGCTCCTGATATGTTTCTTGTTGCTCTGCACATCCATCTCTGTATCCACACCTCATTAGTGTACAGTCGTTGTTCCCCTCTTCATGTTGCCCAAGTTTCTGGACCATGTAATAAGGCTGCCCCACAACTGTCTTGTAGATGCTTTGTTTCTGTTTTAGTTTTATTTCATTCAACATTCCACTACAGTTCTTTGAATTACTCCAACCAGAGCTAATCTGTTGCTTAGTTTCGATTCCAATAGTTCCATCTTCTGTCACCAGTGACCCCACGTACCTGAAGCAACTCACTTTCTCGAGGTCTCTTTACACCTTCTGATCTTCTCCTCTGGGCTCAAACTGACCAAATCTTTGGTTATTGGTCTTTAGTCTACTAATCTTAATACCCCTGTCTTTCAGTTCTCCAGAGACTTAGTCATGTTCTCATCATCTGCACCACAGAGCCCTGTTAGAACATCCATGACAATCAGGAAGAAGGGGCTACCTTTTGCTACGCAACTTTGACTTGAGACTTAATTGTAATTGGCGTGAATGCACAAAGAATCATTTTGATTTCATGGCACCATGTGTTTTCTTTATGTGGGGAATTAACTTCAAAGCATTTCACTTAATAAAAATGTTCACTGTTTTGAATGCGCAAATTAGCTCAAGTTTTATGATACGGTTGCCTGCTACTCAGAAGGCTGGTGGGCTATTCAGCCCCTTGAGGCGATTCTGCCACTTAACTAAATCATGGCTGATTGTACCTTAATTCTCCTCGCCCACCTTAGTTCAGTATTCCATAATAACCTTGCATGAAAAGTCTGTGTATCTCAGTTTGAAATTTCCAATTGACTCCCAGCCTGAACAGCATTTTAAGAGAAAGTTTTCCAGATTTCTGTTAGCCTTGGTGGTCATCCTTAAACGGCCTACCTCTAATTTTTAAGTTCAAGTTGTTCAGGACTCTACTGCCAGAGAAAGTAGCTTGCTCTCCATCTACCTACCAAATCTTTTAATTACGTTGAACATCACAATTATTCCTTAATCTTGTCTGTGCAACCTGTCCTCATAACTTAACTCTTTTACTCGAGTATAATTGTGGTAAATCTGCTCTGCACACACTCTAATGACACTATATGTTTCCTGAGGTACGCTGCAAAAAGCTAAACACAGTAGAATCCCCACTAGTATCCTGGGCACATTTGTGCGGATTGTTGTATTGTAACTAAATTATGGGGTTATGATTTACTTTGCTATATTTTGAATAGTTGTTCCTATGTTTGATCATTTTCTCATCAAAATTCCAAGTTGAGTTTGGTGAAAGTAATTGACAGTGAAGATGTTTTACCATCGAAGTAAATGTAGCTCCATTCTAAATGATTAAAGCAGTAATTTATTTCAAAAAAAGTACTAAGCTTGCGGAAGAGACTTAGAAAACTACAGAAGAAAGAAGTATAACAACGTAGTTGTTAGGCTTTAGAGCCCATTTTTGAAGAAAGACTGACAAATGCGAACTGAATGAAAGCTGGATTTTTAAAACCTGTTTTTACAAGTATGCACAGGGAAGTTAATTACTTAAATCACTTGTTAATTTTGTTTACTATTGTCACATGTATTAATATATAGTGAAAAGTATTGTTTCTTGTGTGCTATACAGACAGAGGGCATGGATGGGTACGTGGGACATTATAGCAATTACTGAAGCATGGCTAAGGGAGGGACAGGACTGGCAGCTCAATGTTCCAGGGTACAGATGCTATAGGAAAGATAGAACAGGAGATAAGAGAGGAGGGGGAGTTGCACTTTTGATTAGGGAAAACATCATGGCAGTACTGAGAGGGGATACATCTGAGGGTTTGGCCACTGAGTCTATATGGGTAGAACTGAGAAATAAGAAGGGGGAAATCACTTTTTGATAGGGTTGTACTATAGGCCCCCAAATAGTTAGTGGGAAATTAAGGAGCAAATATGTAAGGAGATTACAGATAGCTCCAAGAAAAATAGGATGGTAATAGTAGGGGATTTTAACTTTTCCAACATTGACTGGGACAGCCATAGTAGTAGAGGGTTGGATAGAGAGAAATTTGTTGAGTGTATTCAGGAGGAATTTCTCTTTCAGTATGTGGGTGGCCTGACTAAAGAGGAGGCAAAACTTGACCTCCTCTTGAGAAATAAGGAAGGGCAGGTGACAGAAGTGTTAGTGAAGGATCACTTTGGGACCAGTGACCATAATTCTATTAGCTTTAAGATGGCGATAGAGAATGATAGGTCTGGCCCAAAAGTTAAAATTCTAAATTGGGGCCAGGCCAATTTTGATGGTCTCAGGCACGAACTATCAAAAGTTAATTGGGGAAGTCTGTGGGAAGGCAAAGGGAAATCTGGTAAGAGGGAGGCTTTCAAAAGTGTGTTAACCACTGAGTCTATATGGGTAGAAATTTCTCTCTATCCAACCCTCTACTACTATGGCTGTCCTAGTCAATGTTGGAAAAGTTAAAATCCCCTACTATTACCATCCTATTTTTCTTGGAGCTATCTGTAATCTCCTTACATATTTGCTCCTTAATTTCCCGCTAACTATTTGAGGGCCTATAGTACAACCCTATCAAAAAGTGATTTCCCCCTTCTTATTTCTCAGTTCCTCTTGCAGTGAAGGGCAAGGCTGGTTCAAAGTAGGGAACCCTGGATGACTCGGGATATTGAGGCCCTGGTCAGAAGAAGGAGGCACATGATGTGCCATAGGCAGCTGGGATCAAGTGAATCCCTTGAAGAGTATAGAGGGTGTAGGAGTAGAGTTAAGAGAGAAATCAGGAGGGCAAAAAGGGGACACGCGATTGTTTTGGCAGATAAGGCAAAGGAGAATTCAAAGAGCTTCTACAAATACATAAAGGGCAAAAGAGTAACAAGGGAGAGAGTAGAGTCTCTTAAGGATCAACACGGTCACCTGTGTGCAGATCTGTAAGAGATGGGTGAGATCATAAATGAATATTTCTCATCAGTATTTACTTTTGAGAAAAGCATGGATGTTAGGGAACTTGGGGAAATAAATAGTGATGTCTTGAGGAGTGTACATATTACAGAGAAGGAGGTGCTGGAAGTCTTAAAGCGCATCAAGGTAGGTATATTGTTGTGCCTTTGTTTAAAAAGGGCTGCAGGATAAAGCCTGGGAACTACAGGCCGGTGAGCCTCACATCTGTGGTGGGTAAGTTGTTGGAAGGTATTTTGAGAGACAGGACCTACAGACGTTTAGAGATGCAAGGACTGATTAGGGATAGTCAGCATGGCATTGTGAGTGGAAAATCATGTCTCACAAATTTAATTGAGTTTTTTTGAAGGGGTAACCAAGAAGGTAGATGAGGGCAGTGCAGTTGATGTTGTCTACATGGACTTTAGCAAGGCCTTTGCCAAGGTACCACATGGTAGGTTGTTACATAAGGTTAAATCTCTCGGGATCCAGGGTGAGCTATCTAAATGGATACAAAATTGGCTTCTTGACAGAAGGTTTTCGAGGGTTGTGTTTCAAACTGGAGACCTGAGACCAGCGGTGTGCCTCAGGGATCGGTGCTGGGTCCACTGTTATTTGTCATTTATACTAATGATTTTGATGAGAATGTAGGAGGCATGGTTAGTAAGTTTGCAGATGACACCAAGATTGGTGGCATAGTAGACAGTGAAGAAGGTTATCTGGGATTGCAATGGGATTTTGATCAATTGGCCCAGTGGGCTGACGAATGGCAGGTGGAGTTTAATTTGGATAAATGCGAGGCAATGCATTTTGGTAGATTGAACCAGGGCAGGATTTACTCAGTTAATGGTAGTGCTTGGTTTCATTGGTCAGAACATTGAATACAGGAGTTGGGACGTCTTGTTGAAGTTGTATAAGACATTGGCAAGGCCACACTTGGAATACTGTGTACAGTTCTGGTCACCCTATTGTAGAAAGGATATTATTAAACTAGAAAGAGTGCAGAAAAGATTTACTAGGATACTACCAGGACTTGATGGTTTGAGTTATAAGGAGAGGCTGGATAGACTAGGATTTCTTTCTCTGGAGCATAGCTTCATTCACAGCCTTTTGTAGTTTCTCGCAGTCTTGGACAGAGCAGGAGCCAGATTCAACCAGAAAGGATGCTTTCTGTGGTGCATCTATAAAAGTTGGTGAGGGTCATAGCAGTCATGCCAAATTTCCTTGGCCCCCTGAGAAAATAGAAGCATTGGTGGGCTTTCTTAACTATAGCGTCGGCATTGAGGGACCAGGATAGGATAGGCCTGGACACCTAGAAACCCTGAAGCTCTTGACCATTTCCACTTCATCCCCGTTGATGCAGACAAGGGCATGTCCTCCACTGCGCTTCCTGAAATCAATGAATATATCCTTCGTTTTCCTGTACTCAGTCTCATCATTGTTTGAGATCCAACCCACTCTGGTGGTGTCGTCAGCAAACTTGAAAATTGAGTTGGAGGGGAATTTGCCCACACAGTCATAGGCATATAATGAGTATAGTAAGGGGCTGAGGACACAGCCCTGTGGGGCATGGGTGTTGAGGATGATCATGGAGGAAGTGTTATTACCTATCCTTACTGATTGCAGTCTGTGGGTTAGGCAGTCTTGGATCCAGTTGCAGAGGGAAATGCCGAACTGTAGACCATGGAGTTTGGAGATTTGTAGGAATAATGGTGTTGAAGGCTGAGCTGTCGTCAATAAATAGGAGTCTGACCTAAGTGTCCTTGTTATCCAGGTGTTCCACGGTTGAGTGTAGGGCCCGGGAGATGGCGTCTGCTGTGGACCTATTGTGCGATAGGTGAACTGTAGTGGATCCAGGCAATCTGGGAGGTTGGAATTGATTCATGCAATGACTAACCTTTTGAAGCACTTGATAAGCCATTGGGCGGTCGTCATTAAGGCATGCTGCCTGTCTTTTCTTTGGTACAGGGATGATGGTTGTCTTATTGGACTAGATAGAGACCTCAGTTTGGTGTAAAGAGAGGTTAAAGATGTCTGCGATTACCCCCGCCAGCTGGTCCAGGCAGGATCTGAGTGCTTGTCTAGGTACCCCATCCAGGCCCGTCGCTTTCTGTGGGTTCACTTTCGAGAAGGCAGATCTGACATCTGCAATGGTGACCTCGGATATCGGAAGGCATGCTCTCGCTGACCTCTTGCTCAAAATGATCATCAAATGTGTTGGGCTCATTGGGGAGGGGTGCATTGGTGCCAGTGTTTCTACATGCCTTCGTCTTGTAGCCTGTTATGTCTTGCAGACCTTGCCATAGTCGGTGGGAGTCCGTGTGGCTAGCCTGGAACTCCAGCTTGGTCCGGTACTGTCTCTTGGCATCTTGCAATTTCTGTTTAAGCAGTCAATAGCATTTGCAGTTTTCACATCAGGAATAGGATTTCAAAGTAGAAATCATAGAAACCCTACAGTGCAGAAGGAGGCCATACAGCCCATCGAGCCCACACTGACAACAATCCCACCCAGGCTCTATCCCCACAACCTCACATATTTACCCTAGCTCGTCCCCTGACACTAAGGGGCAATTTAGCATGGCCAATCCACCTAACCTGCACACCTTTGGACTGTGGGAGGAAACCGGAGCACCCAGAGGAAATCCACGCAGACACGGGGAGAACATGCAAACTCCACGCAGACAGTGACCCAAGCTGAGAATCGAACCCGGGTGCTGTGAGGCAGCAGTGCTAACTACTGTGCCACGAATGTCTTGACTTCGACATTGGAGCTTTTCTAATGCAAACAGCTGCTTGAAATGCCCAAAATAGTTGGCACACTTGATATGGATTAAGTGGTATCTGTGTATATTGACAGGTCTGATGATGGCACATGGGTAGTTCCTTTCACCTGATAAAAGTCAGCCAATAGGATAAGTGGAGACAGTGCAAGTGGTGGAGGCTACTTCCGATGCGCTCTAACCAGAGGTCAACTGTGGCATAACTTGAACCCCTTTGTATCCCATCCTTCATGAGATAAACGCTAAAGCTTTGGTTTTTTCAATATCTGTCTATTAGCTTTTAGTGATTCTGTACCGCTCCTCACACTTCCAGCTTCTTCAATAATACCTGAATTTTTTCTGTTTTTCATTTAGAACAAGAAGACTTTCCACTATGTAGTACAGGCTTAATAGCACACAGCAGATCCCCATCTTTTTTTAAATTCATTTTAGCCTTCATAAGGGAAGAGCAACCAACCCCCGCCACCCCTAATCTCAGGGGCCAAGTGTCCCCCCCCGCCCCAAACTACCTCCTCCTAGCCTCAATTCTCCCCCTGTCTTGGCAAACCCTCTGATCTCTAAACTCCGCCCCCCCCCCAAACTCTTAGCCCCCTCTCACCTTTCAAGTTCTTGCCCCCTCTCTCTCTCCACGCCTTAGGTTCAATTGGCAGGGGGGAGGGGGTGGAAACGACACTTGGCCCCTAATCTTAGGTGTCAAGCCCCCCCCCCCCCCCCCCCACACACACACACACACAGAAATACTTATCTTATTATGTCAACTCAAAACTGCATCAGGGCAGGCCCTATATATTGCGCTATTGTTGAGGGTAGGGGGTAGGTTTGGGGAGGCAGGGGAGAGAGAAGGGTTGGGGGAGAGGGAAAGGGGGAACAGAGTGGGAGAAGAAATAGAATTGGGGAGGGGGAGAGGAGAGGCGGAAGAGCGAGGATTGTGGGAGAGGGTGTGATGGGGTGGCAAGGAGGGAGCATGGTGAGGGGAGAGAGGTGGAGGGGAGGATTCTGGGAAGCGGGTGTGGAAGGGCTGGTTAAACTGGGGGAGGGAGAGATGAAGGTTATGGGGATGGAGAGGGGCGATAAGGGTTCTTCGAGGGGGTGAGGGAGGGGGAAGAGGAGAGAGAGATGGCGGGAGAGACTGGGAGAAAGGGAAGAGAACTGCTACAATTTGTGATGATGGGTGTTGAGGACAGAAGAAAATTGCTCTGGGGAATTGATGGGGAGAAAATTGACGGGCGAATGGTGAGAAGACAATATCTCTGGAAAGAGTGGGGTTGTGGTGATGGTGGGGGAGAAAACTGCTGCAATCTTGTAGTGGCAGAGGGGTGGAGGCTGACCGAGAAAATTTGAAGAAGAGCCCTTGAAATAAACATTACTTTAACCCCTGATGTGGCATGGCATTTGTATTTGTTAAGTTGCCTGCTGACCACTTTGACTAGCCAATGATATATTTTATGGGGCAATTTAAATGTTAGTGGAAGGAGGTTTGAATAACGTAGGTTCATTTCAGTTATCTGAGGCAGATTTGAGAATGATCCGAGATGATTGTTCATCAATTTGTTTTCTTCTTTATGGGGAGCTTTTGGTCTTTACTTGCAATTTTTCACAGTCACATAATGGTTAGCTGGTAATTATATGGTATGGAGTGATGCAGGGTTGCACACTTGATTCCTGTGTGAAGGTAGCAGAAGTAGTCCAAGCTCTGAAATGGCCACAGCACTCATGGATTAGGAAGAAACCAATCAGCATTTTCACTATTGATTTTCTGTGGACCCTGCCACAATATGATGATATTGGGTGAGAACAGAATCGAACTTGACTGTCTCGGCTCGCTTGAAAAAATACCATTTGGCTGAGGAATTGGATGGCTGTTGACATGCATGATAAGGTTATGTCTTCCAAACAGGAGGCAAGAAGTTTAGGATGGGGACTGGCTCAACGTTGAGTAGTTTGCATTGGTCAGTTTTAAAGATAAAACTGAAAAGAAATACACAGCAGATGTACAACATGAAACCAGAAATATCTTTCAGTGCTATGGCAGAGACCAATCAGATGGAAGCCTAAAACTCGTGATCCATCAGGAAGTATAATAGTCTGCGAAGTAATGATGGTTTGAGGATATGTACTGTACACCATCCAACATCAAAGACAAATCCGTGTTCAGGGATGTGGGTACCTTTGGTGTTTGAAAACTCATAAATTTCTTGGCGGGTGAACTTAGCTTCAGGATAAAAGTGACAGGAATTATTTTAAGGAATGATCTTTTTAAGGAAATCAACGACTGCTGGAGAGATTCCAGAGACAACAGGAGAGGCAGGAGAGAAATGAAAAAATATTACCTAATTCAAAGAAATAATGTATTTACTTCTTATGCCATCAAGATCTCCCAACTCATTGAACAGCAAGTGAATTATTTGATGACTTGTCTCAAAGCAGTAAACCTGTTTTTGGTCATGTGAGGTGTGGAATACACATTTGTAGGACATTGGTGTAGTGTGCGCTTAGTTTCATTTCTGGTTGCCTGAACCAGTGGATGGGCTGTGGTTTCATATTTCATCTAAAAAATGGCACCTCTGAAAATAAAAAACTGTATGATCGTGCAATCATGTGTCAATTTAGATTGTTCAAGTATTTGGTGGGTGTTACGGTGGTACAGTGGTTAGCATTCCTGCCTCACAGCACGAGGGACCCAGGTTCAATTCTGGCCGTGGATGACCATCTATGTGGAGTTTGCATGCTCTCCCCATGTTTGCACGTTCTCCTCCGGGTGCTCTAGTGAACTTGGGTAAGATGCTCTTTTGCGGAGTTGGTGTAGACTTGATGGGCTAAATCGCTCTTCTCCACTGTAGGGATTCTATAGTTTATTTGGAAGGAGTTTGAACCCACAGCCTTATGACCAAGGTGCAAGTGCTATCACTGAGCAAGGTTGACACTTAAAACTAATGAAAACAATGGTCACAAAAAGTAGTCCAAGGGTATCTGTGTGAAATTCACTGAGGAAATCACAGCTAACATAGCTTTGGAAGCTGTGAAGCTCAAATGGCTAACATTTTTGAAGTCAAAGCATTCTAAATTGACAAGAGAAGCCATATTACCTCCTGCACCCTGCTGAGATCGCTTGTGATATTTATGAAATACTCCCTGAACAAATTAAGGATCTCAGTGAAGTGGCAGAGAGTAGGTTGCAATCTTATGGTTCAGAATGGGTGTAGATTTGAGGGGGGAGGTCCCGAAGGTCTGTACTGAGTCACTTCCCATTCCTATTAATAATCAGAAGTAGTCATTTCAATATAAAGTAATTAAAATTAACAGCATGGCATAATCATTTGCAGACTCGAGAGGTAGCCAAGATCTTGAGGGTTTTCTCCTCTACACTCCAGTGATGAATGAAATATTTCCATGGGCAGGATAGGACTTGTCCATGATAAAATTGAAAGATTTCAACATTTGAAAGTTCTCACGTTCTTCACCACAACTAAACAATACAATCTAACAGCAATTAGATTGCCAAATGTCACTGAGATACCAGGTCTCATGCTGAGTTTGGATTGCTGCGTGTAATTTGTATTGCTATAGCACAAGAGGACCTCGAGGATGCAAAGAAAAGAACAATGAGGCTGGTTTCTTTTATCAAAAGCAAATGCTAGAAAGAATAAAGTCTTAATAGACCTGGCTTTTCATTTTTCCAGAGGTGTCCACGGAGACTGAAAGCTTTCCAAGATCATAAATTGGACAAAGAAAGTACTTCTTGTACTTCACATTGTGTTGATGTTGTTCCTTTTTGATTGTGCTGTATTCCCAATTTGTTAGAATAGTTCCTGTCTTCTATCACTGCTGAGCATGCTGAGGTATCTGCTCCTTGCTGCCACACCCCCAATTGGAGTGAAATATACAGTGAAGAATTTCTCATTATTTTAGTGGAAATTGGCACTGATTGGGTATTTTTTTTAAAATTCGCTGAACGTGAAGACCTCTTTGATGTGTCTGAATTAAAATTTTCAACTGAAATGTGAATGCTTGAAACTGGGAAGTAACATCGTGTTCTGCAAACAATTTCAAGGATGCATTTGATGTAATGTTCAGTATTGAAGTCAGGCTGGTCAGTTTGAGCTGCATTTGGTGCCTGGGGATCTTGCAGACAACACAATTCTTGTATTCCTTTCACACACAGATTTGGACGTCATGAGATCCTGTGATGTAGTGCTTTTGAAAAGGGGGAGGGGGAATAGGTCTCCTCAGACATGTGCCAGGGACTGTATTGCAGTATCTCTGCACAAAAATGGATGTGTTTACCTGAACTGAAAAGGTACGGTTTCTGTGTGAGGCAGGGCTTATGTGACATGCAGACTGATGTGGTGGCTGCTCGTTGCTGTTAATTGGAGCGGTGACCAGGAAGCCAAGTGCCGCAGCAGAGTTACTTCCAGATCTTGCAGGGACAGAGCACTGCTGAAAGTGTCCAACATATTGTAGAATTGGATGCTGAGATTGGCAATTCCAGATGGATGGTGTAGTTCGGAAAAAGCGGTTGCTATACTTGCGTTCAAAATCATGTGCAGCTGGGATTTCAGGTAAAGTTGAGTTGAATTTTGCACAGCAGTTGTAGTTTGCCAGCTGCTATTTTTAATGTAGGTGATGCATGTGTGCTAAGACATTACCTAAAACTCCACAGATGTATACTTGGAGGAAATGTAAATTATTGCATAATCTTCTGAAAAACAGCACCATCAGAATGACAATGCTCGGTTTGTTCATGATCCACATAGTTCCAAGAGCTGATTAACTCACTAGCTACCAGCTCACTCTCTGTGAACGCTTCTATATGGTGTAATGTGTTTGTAACTGATAAGACAGCATATGGCGTGGGTGCCAAATGCCACAGAGTAAAGGGACAGTTTTGCAGTTGTGATTTCCAGGTTCAATAATTTTCTGAAGTACCTTCCAAGACAGGCAAGTCCTTTACTGAATGCAGAGACTCCTGCATTAGTTTTTGCAGCAGTTCAGTAAAAGATTTGACATCTGTTGTGAAGTGAGTTGGAAAGGAGAAACATTGATCTGCAATTCGAACCATTTTTGATCTTCTGTTCCACTTATCTCTTTTCTGAGTACAAGTTTCATCTCAGTGCCGTATGTAGAATGGACAAGCCAGTGTGGTTTATTTGCTGCATGAGTGTGCTTGTGAGATCCACAAAATCCGATAGCCTCCTTCGGCAGTGTAGAGATTCTATTTGACCCATTGAGTCTGCACCAACTCCCTGAAAGAGTTTCTTGCCCAGGCCCACTCACCCCCACCCTATCCCCATAATCCTGCGCAATTACTGTGGCTAATTCAGTTAATCTACACATTGGACATTGAGGGGTAATTTAGCATCGCCAATCCATCTAACCTGCACATTTTTGGACTATGGGGGGAAACTGGAGCACCCGGAAGAAACCCATGCAGACACGGGGAGAACATGCAAACGCCGTGTTGGAATTGAACTCTGGTCCCCGCACTGTGCCACCATGTTGCCCGTGAGTGGGCAAATATCTGGCAGATGGAGTATAATGAGAGAAAAGTGTGAACTTGTTCACTTTGGTCGGAAGAGTGAAAAAGAGTATGACGTAAATGGAGACGAACTGAAGAATGCCAATATGCTGAGGGAGTTTGTGTTCTCGTACACGAGTCACAATGTTATTATGCAAGTGCAGCATGTAATCAAGAAGGCTAATGGAGTGCTGTTCTTTATTGTGAGAGAAATTATTATTATTATATGTATGTATATTTATATGCTTCAGTTATACAGGGCATTGGTGAGACTGCATCTCAAATACTGTGCGCAGTTTTGGTCTCCTTATTTAAGGAAGATGTAAATGCTTTGGAGGCGATTCACAGGACGTTTACTTGATTGATACCTGGAACGAGCGTGTTTTATGAGGATAGGTTGGAAAGACTGGGTTGTTTCCATGAGTGCCACCACCGTGCCACCATGCTGCAGATGTGTTGGTATAATTTAAATTCAACATATATCTCAGCATGTTTGCCATTAAGATGATGAAGCAGCAGGACACTGTTAACAAATGCACCTTGCCTGGGGCCCACATGATGTGTCACTCTGGTGGATTTTTGGGAACTGCTTGACAACTCTGAGACATTGACGATAAGTAACTCAGAGAGTGCAATAAGAAATATATCAGAACCTGTAGAATCTGTGGATCGTGAAATTCTTATTTTCAGGTAGATATATTTATGTGGAAAAAAAGAGTGCAGGTGTATCATAAATGTGCCATTTGATGTTTGTGCAAACACTTAACTTCAACTTTTTATTTTTGCTTGTTTCCCAATTCAAATTTATTTTGCAAAACAAAAGACTTGCATCTGAAGTCCTAGTCAACAATGCAAATTAATCCTTGAAACATAAGCAATACTTTGAGTGTCATCAGCTGATGGTACATGACCCCTATATTTCTTGGAATCTGGTGCTGTCACCAAAACTCTTTTTAAAATCTGTAGTGTTTGTGCACAACTGATTTCTGCAAATTTTTGATGTTGAATATTGGAGTGGAGTATAGATGGCAGTGGACCTTTCAAAGAGACTCATGACATCACTTTCTTTAAAGGGCCAAAATTTGCTGTAGCAGGGTATCTTGTCACACGTCCACTTTATTTAAACTTGTGCACACGTTTCAAAACGTTTTACCCGACAAGTTGCCAGAAGTGTGAGCCAATAACTGCAAAGTGAGGGTAACAGAGCATTGGATACCAAGATTAACAGTGAGACGAACAGTACGCTTCCTGAAACTAATGAGATTAAAGGATTGAGAAATTAACAGAGAAAGGACTGTGAATTAAAATGGATGATTTAAATGTTAAATCAGATTCGCGAAGTGAAATACAGAAGGAAAGAATTGTTGGATTCAGAGAGAATAAAATGGAAAAGTAAGAAGACATCACATTTAAATATTGTCATTGAATGATCCTGTGATAACATTTTAAATGTGACACTTAAAATTTTCAACAATAATTCACTACCTGAGCAGTGAGGCTCCTTGCTTTTAATTGTTCAATACCTGGGCCAAAAGGCTTTGGATAATAATTGATGATTGCTATCTTTTTAAGCTCATTGACTATTTTTTGATCTTTTGGGATTGAGAAGTTCATGAAATCTTAGGAGCGTTTGTTGAAAATCACAATATTCAATAATTTTAATCAACTATATTGGAGCAGAGAAGTAACATCAACAGAGCATGGGACCCTCGTGCACCAAATGTGGGTATTTGCAACCACCTGTCGACATTCAAAGACTGTTACCTCCAGTGGTTGACACTTGTTGGTGCTCAGTTGAGCCACAATGGTAAAATACTTTATTTGGGAAAGGGTAGAATCTTGCTTTCTTGAGAATTTGGGATGCTTCAGTAAAATTCTGATGAGCTGTTCCCTTGTACTGTCAAGAGATGCTTAGCATTACCACTATGCTTTTTGTTCTTGGAAACTTAAGTGGTATTGTTTTTTTCATTCAAGGGATGTGAGCTTTGCTGTCTAGGCCAACATTTATTGCCCATCCCTGATTGTTCTTGAGAAAGTGGTGATACGTTGCCTTCTTGAACTGCTGCACTCCATGTGGTGTAGGGACACCCACAATGCTATTTTGGAGGGAGTTCCAGCATTTTGACCGAGTGATGGAGAAGAAACGGCGATACATTTCCAAGTCAGGATGGTCAATGGCTTGCAGGGGAACTTCCATGCAGTGGTGTTCCCATGTATATGTTACGCTCGTCCCTCTAGATGGTTGTGATCTTGGGTTTGGAAAGTGCTGTCTACTCAAGAGGCCTGATGAGTTTCTGCACTGCAAGTGTCAGCTACATAACATCAGAGCGTACAGGTGGCCGCAAGCCTATCACTGGAATAGCAATTTTAGGTGGTCAAAGAAGCATATCACACAAGTGGAAAGCATGTTAGCTGTGGTGCACTTTTTATGTGGTGTTTAAATAGCATTTTAGTAACAAAACTCATTGATAACGCTGAGGGAAGGATGTCATTGAACCATGAGTACATCGACCAACAAAGTATTGTGTGCTCAGTTCAGTGGTCAATGTAAAGATATGCCCACCCCAAAAAATCCTGTTAAGACCATAACAATGGTTCATGAGAAAGCCATTTGTTCATTAACCTTGTTGCTTAAACTCCCCCAGTCTTGTGTTCATTTGCATTTTGAACTTGCTTAGCTGTACGTCATTGCCTGGAGGGTTATTCCAAATATTTATCAGCTTTTCAGTATTAAAAAAGAAGTCTATATATTTATAAATAATATTATATATTTATCAAGTAACTTGATTTTGAAATTACTGCTCGCAAATTTAAACAAATGCAGAGGACACTCAGGAGAGCTCATACCTCTGCCATGCTATCTTAACTCACCATTTTATAATTGTGTAGCTCTTTGTTTAAGTAATTTCCTTGCCTGGTTCATGCTGTATGACTACTAAGCTGAAAAAAGAGGTCTCTATTAAGTGCTTCTATCTCACCGGGGGCTTCAAACCAACCCACATCCCAAGCTTGAATCTTTGAATCCCTACGATACAAAAAGAGGCCATTCGGCCCATCGAGCCTGCACCAACAACAATCCCACCCTACTCCCGTAACCCCACATATTTACCATGCCAATCCCCCCAAAACTAGGGTCAATTTAGCATAGCCAATCAACCTAACCCGCACATCTTTGGTGTGTGGGAGGAAACCGGAGCACCCAGAGGAAACCCATGCAGACAGAGGGAGAACGTGCAAACTCCACACAGACAGTGGTCCAAGCCAAGAATCAAACCCAGGCCCCTGGCGCTGTGAGGCAGCAATGCGAACCATTGTGCCATCGTGTCGCTTGCTTTGAAAGCTCTGCTCACACTGTAACAGATGTCAGAAATTTCACCCCAGTAGTTGAGACAATCCATAACATTTTAAAAGAAATCAGTTTGCCCTATCTCCCAATGTTTATGGATCCTTCAAAAGATTTCATGATCCAGATGCATCTTTGGTAAACAGTAACCTTGAGCCATACCATATCCCTGTACCAAATTTCGTTGAAATCCATCCATTATTTTTTGAGATATATTGTTTACAGTTAAATAGACTGACAAATGGATGAAAACATGACGTCTGTCCACCCTCAGTGGCAGAGATAATTAATGCCCTATGGTCTTGATTTACCCTGAAGCAATATATATATACAGTTGAATATTTTATGCACCTTGATCGGGTGCCTTCTTAACAGCAAAATTTGACTTTCTCTCATCTCTCCTTGCAGCTTGCACTCTTGCATTGCTGAAGATTGATATTCTGAAGCTGAAGAGATAGAAAATAAAAGATTCAAAAATATTTCCAATGGGTTAGGAAAATAGGCAAAATTATCAGACTAATTGTGGATTGTATTTGGCATTTTTGAAGTTTTCAGAGTTTAATATTTGATCTTTTTTTTGTATTTTCATTTGCAGATGTGAAAGGTCCCCCAACACACAGACTGTCATGTGGCCAGTCCCCATACACAGAAACAACCTGGGATCAGAAATATTGCATGCTGACTGACAGCCAGATGATCCTTCTGAACAAGGAAGAGGAGGTGGGATTGAGTTAATACACCCATAATAACAGTCATTATGTATACATTGCTGATATTTGCAGAAGATGAGCAAAATAATGTTTGCTTGTGGACGGAGAGCCTCCACTTTTCAATGTACACTGTTCCAGAAAAGGTTGAATCTGGCGGAATATGGCCAAACTGCTTTTAATGACAGATTTTTGAAGCAATACATTTGCATCAGCTGACCCTTTTCCCACTCCTTCACTGCAAATCCATTCCATCTCCATCCAACCAGAACACAACTCTTTAATCTGAAACACTTTTCAAACCTTTACGTTTTGAGACAGACACTAGAAAATAAATGAGGCAGGATGATGATTAATGATAGTCCTTGATTAAGAAGTGGAGTGTGTGCGATATTATTTGCTAGATTCTTGCCCTTCAAATAAATTGGGTATTCACGAAGAATCATGTGTGGAGGATGTGAGCAAATACTCATTATTGCATTTTACTGACTAATACTTAAAAATAATTAATTGGTATAAGTGAAAATTATTTAGTTTGGGACTCCTCGCTTTGAATTACAGAAGTCTGCATTGAATGGTTGGAGAAGTCCATTTTGCGCAACCTCAGTATAATTGATCATAGAGTGGCAGTAATACCCATGCACTCGCATTTTGAATCGTGTCGTTCGAGTGGAACGGCAAGTTTAAGATCACTTGTTTCACTGCAATGAAGCTGAATGAAGAGGTCTGTTTTTCGAGATAAGACTTCTGAATTGATCAGTCAGCTTTTATCACGAGTGTTGAAATTCATTTTCGACCTTTAGAGTTAGTGCACTGATACAACCTGATATCCTTTTTGAAATAACTTTAGACAGCGTTTCTGATGATGTGAGTTTGTTATCCTTGGTTGCAGGCATTAATCAATAAATAAATTTGAGTCGACCATTCGCTAAATAGTTATTGTTATGCACGATATTCAGTGGGGAAAAACAATTAGAATTTTCCTTGCTGATCTGCAGAATTCAATGTATTAATACTCAGTTTCCACCGATGCACAGCTCAGGTGCTTCTCAAAATTGATATGTGCCATATCACTATACAAAGTGAGCATGTAGTATGTAAATTATTCACTGAATGAACCTAATTGGAGAACCGCGACAGAGGATGAGATGTGCAAAAAAAGCCACGATGATTGTCAGTGATGTTGAAGTTCCTGGCGATGTGTGAAGGAAGGTCAAACCAGAATTTAACCTGCTCGTGTTATAGCATAACACTGCAGCACATTTATATTAAGCTCTCCCATCCCTCCTGTGTTTACCTGAGCAGTTCCATCTGAAGTGCTCTTACGAGATTTTAGTAGACTATATGTATGGGAAAATCATGACCATGGCCACTGCTTTTGAGAGTATTCACAGCTTCTTGGAGGTGGAGAGGTCTCTTTGTATTTATGGGGAATTGTAAGGTGACATGCAAACGACTGATGGTGATGAGTTGCAGATATTATTGTTTGCATATTTTGGTCATGCTGAAAGATGTCAGAGCTGACGAAGGATCATCTAGCCTCTCTATTCTCTCCCCACAGATACTGTCAGACCTGCTGAGATTTTTCAGCATTTTCTGTTTTTGGGGGGTAGTGGTTAAGCTTCAAAAGGTCATATATGTGATGAAAATTAATATTCACTTCAGAAGACATGGGTTAAATGAGTTCAGCCAGGTGGAGAAAAAGGTGAAAAGCATCTCCTATCTGACATGTTTAATGAACAAAGAAAATTGCAGCACAGGAACAGGCACTTCGGCCCTCCAAGCCTGCACCGACCATGCTGCCCGACTGAATAAAACCCCCTACCCTTCCGGGGACCATATCCTTCTATTCCCATCCTATTCATGTATTTGTCCAGAGGCCCCTTAAAACTCACTATCGTATCTGCTTCCACTACCTCCCCCGGCAGCGAGTTCCAGGCACCCTCCACCCTCTGGGTAAAAACATTTGCCTCGTACATCTCCATTAAACCTTGCCCCTCGCACCTTAGTAATTGACTCTTCCACTCTGGGAAAAAGCTTCTGACTATCCACTCTGTCCATGCTCCTCATAATCTTGTTGACTTCTATCAGGTCGTCCCTCAAACTCCGTTGTTCCAGTGAGAACAAACCAAATTTGTCCAACCTCTCCTCATAGCTAATGCCCTCCATACCAGGCAACATCCTGATAAATCTTTTCTGTACCCTCTCCAAAGCCTCCACATCCTTCTGGTAGTGTGGTAACCAGAATTGAACACTATATTCCAAGTGTGGCCTAACTAAGGTTCTATAAAGCTGCAACATGACTTGCCAATTTTTAAACTCAATGCCCCGGCCGATGAAGGCAAGCATGCCGTATGCCGCCTTGACTACCTTCTCCACCTGCGTTGCCACTTTCAGTGACAACTAGTACCTGTACACCCACATCCCTCTGCCTATCAATAGTCTTAAGGGTTCTGCCATTTACTGTATATTTCCTATCTGCATTAGACCTTCCAAAATGCATCACCTCACATTTGTCCAGATTAAACTCCATTTGCCATCTCTCTGCCCAAGCCTCCAACCGATCTATATCCTGCTGTATCCTCTGATGGTCCTCATCGCTATCCGCAAATCCACCAACCTTTGTGTCGTCTGCAAACTTACTAATCAATCCAGTTACATTTTCCTCCAAATTATTTATATATATTACAAACAGCAAAGGTCCCAGCACTGATCCCTGAGGAACGGCACTTGTCACAGCCCTCCATTCAGAAACGCACCCTTCCACTGCTACCCTCTGTCTTCTATGACCGAGCCAATTCTGTATCCACCTTGCCAGCTCACCTCTGATCCCATGCAACTTCACCTTCTGCACCAGTCTGCCATGAGGGACCTTGTCAAAGGCCTTGTTGAAATTCATGTAGACAACATCCACTGCCCTACCCTCATCAATCATCTTTGTCACTTCCCCGAAAAACTCGATCAAGTTAGTGAGACATGACCTCCCCTTCACAAAACCATGTTGCCTCTTGCTAATACTTCCAATTATTTCCAAATGGGAGTAAATCCTGTCTCAAAGAATCCTCTCCAATAATTTCCCTACCACTGACGAAAGGCTCACCGGCCTGTAATTACCTGGATTATCCTTGCTACCCTTCTTAAACAAAGGAACAACATTGGCTATTTTCCAATCCTCTGGGACCTCCCCTGTACAGTAAGAAGTCTCACAATACCAGGTTAAAGTCCAACAGGTTTATTTGGTAGCAGAAGCTTTCAGAGCACTGCCCCTTCATCAGGTGAGTGGGAGTTGTGTTCACAAACAGGGCATATATAGACACAAACTCAATTTACAAGATAATGATTGCAATGTGAGTCTTTACAGGTAATCAAGTCTTAAAGGTACAGACAATGTGAGTGGAGAGAGGGTTAAGTACAGGTTAAAGAGATGTGTATTGTCTCCAGCCAGGACAGTTAGTGAGATTTTGTAGCCCAAGGCAAGTCGTGGGGGTTATAGTTAGTGTGACATGAACCTAAGATCCTGGTTGAGGCCATCCTCATGTGTGCGGAACTTGGCTATCAGTTTCTGCTCAGCGATTCTGCGTTGTCGTGAAGACCGCCTTGGAGAACACTTACCCGAAGATCAGAGGCTGAATGCCCATGACTGCTGAAGTGTTCCCCACCAGGAAGAGAACACTCCTGCCTGGTGATTGTCGAGCGGTGTTCATTTATCCTTTGTCGTAGCATCTGCATGGTCTCGCCCATGTACCATGCCTCGGGACATCCTTTCCTGCAGCGTATCAGGTAGACAACGTTGGCCGAGTTGCAAGAGTATGTACCGTGTACCTGGTGGATGGTGTTCTCACGTGAGATGATGGCATCCGTGTCGATGATCTTGTACATCTTGCAAGGTTGCTGTGGCAGGGTTGTGTGGTGTCGTGGTCACTGTTCTCTTGAAGGCTGGGTAGTTTGTTGCGGACAATGGTCTGTTTGAGGTTGTGCTGTTGTTTGAAGGCAAGAAGTGGGGGTATGTGGATGGCCTTGGCGAGATGTCGTCTTCATCGATGACATGTTGAAGGCTCCGGAGAAGATGCCGTAGCTTCTCCGCTCTGGGGAAGTACTGGATGACGAAGGGTACTCTGTCCGCTGTGTCCCGTATTTGTCTTCTGAGGAGGTTGGTGCGGTTTTTCACTGTGGCGAGTCGGAACTGTTGATCGATGAGTCAAGTGCCATATCCTGTTCTTAAGAGGGCATCTTTCAGTGTCTGGAGGTGTCTGTTGCGATCCTCCTCATCTGAGCAGATCCTGTGAATACGGAGGGCTTGTCCGTAGGGGATGGCTTCTTTAATGTGTTTAGGGTGGAAGCTGGAGAAGTGGAGCGTTGTGAGGTTATCTGTGGGCTTGCGGTACAGTGAAGTGCTGAGGTGACCGTCCTTAATGGAGATGTGTGTGTCCAAGAATGCAACCGATTCCGGAGAGTAGTCCATGGTGAGTCTGATGGTGGGATGGAACTTGTTGATGTCATCATATAGTTGTTTCACTGATTGTTCACCATAAGTCCAAAGGAAGAAAATGTCATCGATGTATCTAGTGTATAGCATCAGTTGAAGGTCCTGTGCGGTGAAGAGGTCTTGTTCGAACCTGTGCATGAAGATGTTGGCATATTGAGGTGCGAATTTGGTCCCCATGGCTGTTCCATGTGTCTGGATGAAGAACTGGTTGTTGAAGGTGAAGATGTTGTGGTCCAGGATGAAGCGGATGAGTTGTAAAATTGCATCTAGAGATTGGCAGTTGTCAGCGTTGAGTACTGAGGCAGTTGCAGCAATGCCGTCGTCGTGGGGGATGCTGGTATAGAGTGCGAGACATCCATTATGACGAGGAGTGCTCCTGGTTCAACTGTCCCATGTGTGCTGAGTTTCTGTAGAAACTCCGTGTCATGACATCATCATGACCTCCCCTGTAGCCAGTAAGGATACAAAGATTTCTCTCAAGGCCCCAGCAATTTCCTCCCTCTCAGTATTTTGGGATATATCCCATCTGGCCTGGGGGACTGCTCTACCTTAATGTTTCACAAGAACCCCAATATCTCCTCCTTTTTGATCTCAACATGAGTCAAACTATCTACACACCCATTCCCAGACTCATCATCCATCAAGTCCTCCTCTTTGGTGAATACTAACACAAAGTACTTGTTTAATACCTCGCCCATTTCCTCTGGCTCCATGCATAGATTCCCTCCCCTGTCTTTATATATGTATAAAAAGCCTTGGGATTTTCCTTAATCCTGCTGGCCAATGATTTTTCGTGATCTCTTTTAGCCCTCCTTACTCCTTGCTTAAGTTTCTTTCTACTTTCCTTGTATTCCACACTTGCTTCGTGTGTTCCCAGCCTCCTAGGCTTGACAAATGCTTCCTTTATCTCTTTAACTAGGATCACAATATCTCTCGTTATCCAAGGTTCGCAAAACTTGCCATACTTAACCTTTATCCTTACAGATTCTTTGTGTCCATTGAACAAAGAACTGCAGCCATTTATGTATCTATAAAATATCCATCAATAAGATATACAAATTTTCAATAGATATTTGCTAAGATACCACCTGATAAGGTTCAAGTGCACAGTATTACAATGAATATGGGCACAATTTAAAACTTTGCAAATGACACAAAACTTGGAAGTACCATGAACAGGAGGATACCAGTATTGAAGAGGACACGGACAGGCTGGTGGAATGGGCCAAAATGTGGCAGATAAAATTTAATGCAGAAAAGTGTGAAGTCATACGTTGTGGTTGGCAGAACAAGGAGAAGCAATATTAAGGGCACAATTCCAAATGTGGTGCAGGAAGAGAGAGACCTGGAGTATAGAGGTGCAAATTGTTGATGGTAACAGGGCCGTCAGGATAAGAAATTTGTTAAAAAGTCTCACAAGATCCAGGGTTTTATAAGTAGAGACATATGGTGCAAAAGCAAGGAATTTTTCATGAGCTTGTATAAAACGTAATTTGGCCTCCCCTGGATTAATGTTTCCAATTCTGGGTACTTCAGTAAGGTTGGAGAGGCTTTCGCGAGGTTGCAGAGAAGATTCAGGAGATTGGCTGCAGAAATGAGAAACATCAGTTATATGAAACTTTTTGGAGAAGCTGGGGTGCTTCTCCTTGGAGAAGAGAAGCATGAGAGAAGATTTGATATAAATGTTCAAAATCATGAAGGGTCTGGACAGAATATACAGAAAGACTGGTCCCACAGATGGAAAGGCTGTGAACCACAGGGCACAGATTTAAGATGATTCGCAAAAAAATCAATCATGATATAAGGGAAACGTTTTGTTTTAGTGCTGCAAGTGATCAGGATGCAATACGCTGGCAAGTTTGGTGGACATGATGTGGAGATGCCGGCGTTGGACTGGGGTAAACACAGTAGCAGTTTTAACAACACCAGGTTAAAGTCCAACAGGTTTATTTGGTAGCTAATGGTATTTGCTACCAAATAAACCTGTAAGTTTGGTGGAGGCAGATTCATTCATGGCTTTCAAAAAATAATTGAATGAGCACCTGAAGAGAAGAAATTTGCAGGGCTGCAGGTGTGTGCGACTTGCTGAGTAATTCTTAGAGGGATCGAGCACAGACATGATGGGCTGAATATTGGGATTCGTACTATCTTCACAACAGAAGCAGATGAAGTGTAGGTTACACTAAAAGATGAAAGAGAAGTTGCGGATAGGATAGTAATGGGATAGGGAAGATGTACTGAACAGATCAGCATTACAAAAATAGCTAATTCATTTGGTTTGGGTGAAATGCATCTCATGTTGCTAAGAGAAGCAAAGGTAGAAGGTGCAGAAGCATTAATTACACTCTTGTAATTCTTATTGGGTATGAAAGGTGTGTCGAAGGACTGGATGGTTGCTAATTTTATACACCTATTCAAGAAAATGGAGAGGGCTAAACATCTCGAGGCCAGTTAACCTAACAAGAACAGATCAAGAAGTTACTGTAAATTATGATGTGGAGCAAAATAAACTTTCATTTTGAAAATTAGTAATTCATTTATTAATTCATTAATCAAGGAGGGTCAGCATGTTAAAGGCAAGTCATGCCTGAGTAACTTGTTAAATTAGTTGTTGAGGTAACAGAGAAGGTTAATCAAGGTCATGCAATAAATATTGAATATGGGGACTTTACCAAGGCATTTGACCAATTTGCACCCAGGGAGTTTATTAAGCAGAGAGAAACCTATGGAATGAAAGGAAAATGACAGTAGGAATATGGCACTGACTGAGTGACAAGAAGCAAAGGTGGATATTTTTCAGAGTGGGAGTTGTGTTTCACAAATGCCAATTATAGGTCCATTATTCTTCTGTTTTTATAAACCAACTAGACTCGTGGGTTAAGGAGTAACATAATGACGCATCCATAGGATAAATTGATCAGTGAGCTAAGTAACAAATAGGTTACTTGGATCTATACTCAGGAAAAGAATATAAAGCCAAGGTATCATGCTGGAAATTTATAAGAAGTCTCACAACACCAGGTTAAAGTCCAACAGGTTTATTTGGTAGCAAATACCATAAGCTTTCGGAGCACTGCTCCTTCGTCGGATGGAGTGGAAATGTTACACCAATCCATTGAGGCCCCTCCCTGGGAGGAATGGGGGGGGGGGGGGGGGGCACTGCGCATGTGCCGATCTCTACTCTGACAGATCGCCGCATGGGCAGTGACCTGCTCAGCACAATGCTGCCAGCCTCTCGGGCGGGAGTAAGCCCCACCCACTACTTTCCAGGGTGAATCACGCTAGGGCTCTCTGCGATGCAGTGTCGGAGATTCATCCTGGAAGTAGGCTTAAAAAAACCAGTGGGATTTACTCCCTTTTCCTGCAAATTGGGGACTTAGAATTTTTTGGGGAGAATCCTGGCCACTATGTTTGCATGTTACAATTGCTGAACAAACTAGACTCCAACCAGCAAGCTGAATGCTCCAACAAAATGTGGAATGTTTACCCCTCGTGCCATTTGCTCATTCCTCAGTTGAAATTCTTACCTCAGTTTAAAAAATTCTTCAGGAGATTGGGTAATGTAGCTTGCACATTGTCCTTTTGCTTCTGACATTGGCTTTGAGTGGAGTTCAGATTAGGACAGTAAGGATTGACTATGAGCTAAATGAGATGAGTTGAGACATCTTGACTTTGCATCTGACCTGGGAGTCCCTCACTGTCCAAAATGGAAAACTTTCCAACACTAACATCTCTTGTTATAATGCCAGTGAAAGGTTGAGTGGATTTGTACCTCAGATTTCTCCTGAACTGCACTCGGATAGGAGAAAGTCACCAGGCAAATTGTCAGCCAACCACTTCTAATGATGACCTGAGACAAACAATTGATTTGAAGTTTCGGATTGTGTTAACTTCACCCTCTCGACCACAGATCATGCATGAGATGGGAAGCCTGGGGATTGACAGGGAACTTATATCCTTCAATTCCCCTGGCTTTCTTCTGTTACCCCTTTCAACATTTGTTTGAACGATGGTATGGGCGATGAACCATGGTATGGATTTAGTCCATTGTGATTTATTTGAAGGAAACCAACGTGTTAATTTTGCAATAAAGTAGGTCTGTAGTGACTGCTGCTTTACTTGCAGTTGTGGGGATGCAGGGATGAGAGCCACAAATATCTAAACCATGCCAGGGTGATGACAAATGTTGCAAGAATATTTTGGATGAAAGTCAAACATTTTATTCAGACTAATATTAACACATTCAGCGTTGCAGGCAAGAAGGACACAAGCATATGTGGCTGCCTAGATATCATCATATGGGGATAGAAGCCTACACAGACATTATTATACCAGCTTTTCTCCATGCTGTAAGCTTTTATGGTTCAACGAAGAACTGAGTAAATGCTCTACGTGATAGATTTGACAATTACCAAACTGCTGAGGAGTTCGCTTGTGAAAAATTGAGTCACTCTTGCATGCTGTTGAAAGTAACCAAATTGTAAATGACTTTTGGTGTCCCATGATCCTGTTCTGTTTTGTCAGTGATGCTGTAACGGTTTTAAGTATAGTGTGTTTTAAGTGTAGAGCTAATAGGGGAGATGGGTGAGGTTAGTCACTGTGAGACCCCACCCTTGTGACTAAGGATTTAACTGTTTAAAATCTAAATGTGAATCTGTTCGAGGCTGTGGCTAATCAAAACCAGAAGAGCTGACAAAATGTGAAAAGTGAAAAAATTGATTATTATGCTTTGAGGCAATGATGTGATGGGTCTGAACCTTCCAATTTCAGGTTTTCAGTATTTGAACATACATTGTACACCGGTTGCACATATTGGGTCCATTTGTATGGAAATTTGATTCTGGAGAGTTCATACAAATTGGGTTGCAGCAGTTTAAACAAATCTTTTTCATTCCTGTTAGGCAGCTTCAATACAAAGAAATGTGCCTCAAGTTTCTAATAATCATGGGTCTCATGTGAAGTTTTTCTTCTTGTTCTTGGAGTTGACTCATTCTCATTTTCATACAGGTGAATGTTGATGTATTGCAGGACCAGCAGATGGAATCCACAAAAGGACGAATGTTGCGACGCACAGTCAGTGTTCCATCTGAGGGACAGTTTCCAGACTATCAACAGGATGGAAACAATAAGCTGGGTGAGTTAAACTAGATTGTAATGGTGCTGATTGACAGGGTCTCTTTGGGAATTATATTCAAATCTGACTGCTGGAGTGTCTATCTTTTGGTCCCTTCTTGTGCTTGGTGAAAAGAAATGCAGAGTAAGCGGCAGAGGACAACTGACATTCCAACTCTTCAAGTAAGACTGCCACCTTCTGGTGGGTCTGAAAACTGATCTAACTCTGGGAACTGAAGCCTCTTATCCAAAATACAATTGGGCCATCTAGAGGTTGAACAATTTTATTCTGGCACTTTTCTCCCTAATAATTGTACGTTTGCTCTAATTAAACGGAAGGTGACAATTTGGTCTTTGAATCAAGCTGGGAATGAACGTGGCTTTCTTTGCTGGTACTTTATACAAAGTTGTTTTTCACAACAATGTCTTGAAACCATACCTGCACTGGCTATATGAGTGTCACATTGCCTTGTTAGGATGAGGGAAATTTTCATGTGAACACTGGTCATATGTATTTCTCGGCATTATCCTTTTTTTCGGAATGATGGGCGTGGAACACAAGACGGTAATTGTGAAGAGTGCAATTTATTTATTGGAAAAATAAATTCAATTGACGCTGATGCTGTGAATTTTTCATCATGGGAGATGTATCAAAGTAAATGGTATTTTAAAACCAGAATGGAGGAGTTTCATTCTATGTGGGTGAAACTTAAGATGTCTGGGAGCAAGATTCAAACAAAAATGGCCCGCTCCTTTGCATTTGACTTTGATGAGAGATTGGCAGGTTCGACATTCAGGACTGACTGTACTGTGCTACTCTGTATTTGTTACTGGTGGCATTCTGGAAATTTGAAGGTTGCCATCAGGCCTCAGTTCCTCTTCATTGTAAGGAAATTCTTTGCTTTTGTTTGCCACCTCTCTGGTAGCATGATTGGGATCACACTGCATTAATATTGTTGGGCATGTTATTCAGATCACATCTTGTGCCGACAAAGACGACCATATTCCAAACTGAACATACAATTCCTTTTGAACAAATCAACATTAGGTCATTGACTCACAATGTAAATTCATGTAAATTATTTTGCACCACAGAGTGACACAGAAGTAGCGTCAAAATTGTTTTTAGATAATTGGTAAAATCTCTGTTTATATGACTTTTTTGAGGGTTTACACTCCTTAGCTTGTTAGTTGTTGGAGAATACCTATTCCCACCTTCCTTGCTAAATTATATGGATGCTTGTTGCAATAATGTTCAAAATCAAGGAATCCTACAGCCTCAGGTGGCTATTGGCCATTTGGGCTTTAGAGCCCCTTTGAGTGAACTGTTGAGGGCCGCACACACAAATTGTGTTAACAGCTACCATTAAAATTTGTTATGATATTTATTATATGAAAAACCCTTTGTCATTTCTCCACTTGAAATAAAAACGACACCAGTTATCATGCTAATGACCATGATTCAGGTGTGACCAAAACTTCCCCCTTGCCATCAATCTTATTTTGCCATTATTAAAGCTGCAAAACCGACTAGTTGACAACTGCTGTAAAATCAAACATTTTTAAAAATTCATTTGTGGGACATGGGCATCGCTGGCTGGCCAGCACTTATTGCCCACCCCTGGTTGCCCTTGAGATGGTGGTGGTGGTGAGTTGCCTTCTTGAATCGCTGCAATCCATGTGCTGTGGGTTGACCCACAATGCCGTTAGGGAGGAAATTCCAGGATTTTGGACTGCGTAGGAACGGCGATATATTTCCAAGTCAGGACATTGAGTGGCTTGGAGGGGAACTTGCAGGTGGTAGTGTTCCCATGTATCTGCTACCCTTGTCCTTCTAGATGGAAGTGGTTGTGGGTTTGGAAGGTGCTGTCTAAGGATATAGAAAATGAAGCATATAAAATGTTAATACAGCATCATAAATGCATGTTGCCAGATGAATTAAAATATTTGATATAGACAGCAACTGGTAACTAGTCTACCTCTGCTATGTCGACTGAGCCGTTAAGGTAAATCTGTCTCATTGCTTTACATAAAGTCAGCAGGAATTGGGAGACGATCAGATCGTTGCTCACGATATGCTGTTTTCATTGCTCCTCTGTCTACGTTTTATTGCTCTCACATGGCATCGGCATTGTACTTGTATATTTCTCACAAAAAGCCAGCTTCCAGTTGCTGCTCATTGGCTTGCCTTGGACTACCTTTTGTGGGCATTTGTTAAATCACTATAAAGATAAAAGTAGATAATTTGATTTCCTTTCCTCTCAAAGTTTCCAATCCTTGCTCTTCAGAACATTAAAAAGTCTGTACAGAATATAGGGGTCGTTAGACCCCATGCTGAGAACCATTCTGCAGGCCGGATAGAGTCAATTCACCGCCAGCTGCAGTTTTACCTACACCCACTTTAAACTGAGGTCCTGTTTGCTCTCCTGGATTGATGTAAAAAGCTGAGCACCATATGAAGAAGAGCAAGCAAGTTTTAATGATAGTCAACATTTATCCCTCAACTAACAACTCAAAAAAAGCATGAAGGCCTATTATTTATTTCATTGCTGTATTTATGACCCATTGTTGGTCCCAAATTCACTGCTGCATTTCCCGACCATGACTGAACTTCAAATGTGCTTAATGGATTGTAAAGTGCTATGTAATGAAGCCATGGAAAAGGTGATATAAATGCTGCCGCTTTCATTTAGTTTGTGATGCCCTCTAGTTCATGAATTGCTTGTGATTTTTCCCACTTAATTTCCACTTCAGAAACAATCACATGTGGACAGTTAAGGCTGCTTTTCAAATATGTTTCATTTTTCTTTTCACTGTACCCCACCATCCTCTCTCCACCTCCTCCTAAGCTGTGATATTGCCAAGCAAGTTCGTGTAAATCTCCCACCTCCTTCCTCCCTACATAGCTCCAATGCACTTGATTACTTTCTTCTCTGCAATTCCTGCTTTGTGAAATAGCAATGCAAGAAATTTCTTTTCAGCCCTTGCTTTTCCTATGTTTAAAACTTGGGTGCTGAATGCTGACAAATGCAGACAATAGGATTTTCCAAAAATATGTTGACCAATGAGCACTTTTCAGATTAGATTCTGATTTTTAATTTCCCACTACATGTCATATTTATAACTGTGATGTGGAGATGCCGGCTGGGGTAAGCACAGTAAGAAGTCTCACAACACCAGGTTTAACCTGATATTTATAACTAGTGGATCTGAGGTAAATGACTGCAGAAATTATTCCAGAAATCTGTTGTTATTTGTAGAACTTAGCAAAGTATCTCAATTTTGTAATGATATGAATAAGAATGATCTGGAGCAGATCTGTCCATGTCTTGAACAGACATAGGTTTGTGACAATTTGAAAATGCGTACTGAGAAAAAGGAATTCGTGTCATGGTCTCCTTTGTACATCAAATTGAGTAAGAGCGAATCTGTTAGCCAATGTATTGGTATCCGAAGTTTGTCATCTGTCTTCTCTGGAGGCGACATCTGAGATGTATAGCTGTTGTATTATAAAATCTCTTTGTGTTTTGACACACTGCCAAATTATCAGTTGACTGGAGTTATCCCCTTTGCACTACTGGCATTGCAAATCCCGAGAAAAGTGTCTGTTACCAGAAGCCAACTGCTTGCCTCAACATCCTTTGTGGTTATCCAGTTCCGTCACGTGACTGGTGCCTTCCTCTTCTCTGTCTTGTTGTTCTGGACATAATGCACTGTTTTGAGTTGCTCCAGTTTTGTTTTGTTGCGTTTATTTTGTAAAATCATTTGACGAGGGACTCCAGGTTGAAGTGAAAGATGTGCTTGGTGACTTTTGACCGCTGAAGATAATCGTGTTTTAAAACTCATGCTATTACAGTGCACTTCTGTCTTCTGTTCAGTCAGGTGAGAATTATAGAATCACAGAAGCATTATTTGCTGAGGCTGATTCCTTTTTATCTTTAGAGAGAAAATTGTGAAATGTTACTGCCCCAACCTGTAGCCAGAATTGGTAGAAAAACAAGAGTAGGTTCCTCTGACTGGATGTACAGAAATTATTCTTGCTATAAAGAATTCACTCTTTTGTTTTAGTTTGAAGTCTAAATTCAAACAGAAGAGATGAAACAAACAAATGGAAATACATAGCATGTCATTCACAGCAATTGGAAATGTGTAACATGTTCGTCAGCATCAGGAACAGAAAATCTATTCATCTAAGAATTTCTGGCATAGCCCACAAACACCTGGTGAAATGCTGACATTTGATTTGTTGTATTATTGTCACAAGTATTAGTATACAGTGAAGAGTATTGTTTCTTGTGCGCTATACAAACAGAGCAGACTGTGCATAGAGAAGGAAAGGAGAGAGTGCAGAATGTAGTGCTACAGTCATAACTAAGGTGTTGAGAAAGATCAACTTAATGCGAGGTAGGTCCATTCAAAAGTCTGATGGCAGCAGGGAAGTAGGTGTTTTTGAGTCGGTTGGTATGTGTCCTCAGACTACAGTATTTTTTTCCTGATGGAAGAAGGTGGAAGAGAGTATGTCCTTGTGCATGGCGTCCTTTATCATGCTGGCTGCTTTTCCGAGGCAGAAGGAAGTGTAGACAGTATCACTGGATGGGAGGCTGGTTTGAGTGATGAACAGGGCTTCGTTCACGACCCTTTGTAGTTTATTGCCTTGGACAGAGCAGGCACCATACCAAGCTGTGATACAACCGGAAAGAATGCTTTCTACGGTGCATCTGTAAAAGTTGGTGAGAGTCATAGCGGACATGCCAAATTTCCTTAGTCTCCTGAGTAGAGACGTTGGTGGTCTTTCTTAACTATAGTGTCTGCATGGAGGGACCAGGACAGGTTGTTGGTGATTCGGACACCTAAAAACTTGAAGCTCTCGATCATTTCTACTTCATCCGCATTGATGTAGACGGGCATGTCCTCCACTACGCTTCCTGAGGTCGATGACTATCTTCTTTATTAGCTAACATTGAGGGAGAGATTATTGTTGACGCACTAATTCACCAGATTCTCTATCTCTTTACTGTGTCTTGTCATTGTTTGAGATCTGGCCCACAATGGTGATGTCAGCAAATTTTTATTTGTCCATTCAGCAAACTTGAATGTCGAGTTGGAGGGGAATTTGGCCACACAGTCAGAGGAGTATAAGGAGTATTGGAGCTGAAGACACAGCCTTGTGGAGCAACGGTGTTGAGGATGATGGTGGGGGAGATGTTGCCTATCCTTACTGACTGCATTCTGTGGGTTAGGATCTCTGCAGATCATTGGAGTTAAATTGGTCATTTAACAACAGTGTGTACAAATAAAAATTGTAATCCAATCTGTTTGACAATCGCATTTCATGCGGTAGTTGGCCTTGTCGTCCTTATTGGTGCTATATGCTGTTCAGCTTGTGCACATCAATCTGAGTTACACCGGGACTGAGTTGACCATGAACTGAAAAGAAAGAAACTGTTTGAATTTATATCATGCATTTGATGTCCTTTAGACACAACAGACAATAATTGTTTATTGAAGTCTTGTCACTGGTTTTCAATAGGCAAAAATGAGGTTTAGTTAGATGCAAAATGTCTACATTTCTTCCATTAAGAAGAATTTCCAAGAACCAGTGCAAGGTAACATTGGAGAAGAAGGTCGCATGATGGTAGAGAACAAATTTTTGCCCACAGACTTGCCTCCTTGTCTTGTGTTATTTGGCTCTGCCACCTTCCTGTTCAGTGGCAAGCAGAAAATTCGTCATTGAAACGACTGAATCCAAGAGAGTATTCACCCAGGTTGCACTAGTGCATATCAGAGAAGTTTCTTTGAAAAGGACAGGGAGTAAGTTCAATCCGGAGACAAGTGCAAGAGTGAAGCAATATCAGGAGAATTTAATGAGAAAATTTCATATTTGAGATGCAGGCAAGAATATTGTCCCTCGTAATTCCTTAACTGGAGTCTCACTTGTTCTTCATCACTGTCTCTTAAATGTGCTACATCATTTCTTGGCCAAGTAGATGAGCAGATACTTTTGTCAGATGGTTTCTATTGTTCATTTGTTGCTTATTCATGAGTTGGAAATTGATTGTTTTCTCTCCCAGATTTGTTCATACTTTTTCCCTTGGAGAGTTAGTTTAATTAGACTGATTATTGATATCATGGAGATAAATGTGCTTCTTTGGAAATGGCACGGTCTTGATACATGCCAATAGATTGAACCATGAAGGTTACTTATGTTACTAGCTCTTCATCAGGTGACATTAAATTTTTAACCGTCCACAAAATGTCCTGAGCTGCATTGATGACTCATTGAATCGATTAACTGTGTGCGGTAAAGGACTGAACTGTGTAGATCAAGGCATCCAAGAATCAAGCCTTCAGGGGTGTTGTAATTCACTGCATTATCCCTTGGCTCGGGACAAAGAGAAATAAGCTCGGATTCCCATTTGTGACAATAGTGGTTATTGCTGTTGCACCATTCTTACAATTTCTGTTTCATGGGAAATATGCATGATTTATTTCAAGCGCAGTTGAACTACTGGATGACATGGGCTGTTAATAGATTTGTGCCTCTTATGTTAAAGTTGAAAGCAGCGAGAATATTGGGGCAAATGTGTGAATGGTGCCATAGCTGTTCTCATAAAGACATGATGGGTTCGTCATTTAGATAGCAATAACCCTGTGCAGTGCTTCATGGCTATTTTTCCCTGTGGAAAACAGAGTTGACTTGTGACAAGGTAGGATGGACTTAATACTTGAAATCAGAAATTTGGATCAGAGTGTAGGTGTTTGCTGCTGAACAGATGGAAGCATCAAGTTTCCATTGTGCATTGAAACTTTGTGATAAACAAGCTATTTATATGAATGTCCCACAGCAGTGAAATATCTGAGCAAGTGGGCGAATGGAATGCTGCAGTCATGCACTGGTGTTTATGAAGTGACCTTCCAAGAATGGAGTGGGTTTTGGTTACATTTGGCCAATTGTGTGAATTAAGTGCCGCCTACTAAGGAGGCTGTTGGAACAGACAGCCGAAGTGACTCCCTTTGAAAACTTCTGGAACATGTTCTCAAGGCAGCCGCACAAGTGTTGGTCCGATTTGTGTCAGAAGTGCTGCACTGCCCTTCAATCCTGGATTGTTTGACAGTGCATTTTTTGCAGCGATATATGATCGACTGCATGAGGATATAGTGCTTCTTATTCACCATAAGTAGTCTCACAACAGCAAGTTAAAGTCCAACAGGTTTATTTGGTAGCACGAGCTTTTGGAGCGTTGCGCCTTCATCAGGTGAGTGAAGAGTTCAGTTCACAAACGGCATATATAGACACACACTCAATTTATGGTAAGATAATGGTTGGAATGCGAGTCTTAACAGGTAATCAAGTCTTTACAGATGCAGACAATGTGAGTGGAGAGAGGGTTAAGCATAGGTTAAAGAGGTGTGAATTGTCTCCAGCCAGGACGGTTAGTGAGATTTTGCAAACCCAGACAAGTCGTGGGGGATACAGATAGTATGACATGAACCCAAGATCCCGGTTGAGGCTGTCTTCATGTGTGCGGAACTTGGCTATTCACCAACTGGGTAGTGACTTGTGTTAACTTGCGCAAGGAAGGACATGGCAAGATGTGATGTACTTGCATGATATTCAAGAAATTGGTATGAAACTGGGAAGTGAATCAGGGCCATCTATTTTGGTAAGATTTTTCCACGTACCCCATATCCCAAGCTACTAAAGAAGGGAACCAATTGTTGTGTCATAGCAGAGTTATCCTTTTCTTAAGTAATGGCAGTGATATTTATACATTCCCAAATGCCTTGATTCTGAAGATGGTGCTGTATTTGTTTGAAAATTTTCAAGTGTGATTTTTCCTTTCCAAAGCACCTCACTCTTGAATATTTTTACAGCTGCATAGAAAGGAAGCAAAGTTAGGCAATTCTCTTCTGTAATGTTTTCCTGTCAAAGATTACATCAGTTTGCTCCATGTTGTGACATTTTTCATTTTCAATTAAATACTCAATTGTTTTATCAAAGTTACGATTGCATCTTCATCTTTTATCTATTCAGGCAATGTATTCCAGATCGTAGCTCACTGCATCAGAACATTTCCCCCTTTATTCTTTTGCAATTATCTTTAATCATTGTCCTCTCGTTATCTACTCACTTGCCAGTGAAGACAGTTCCTCCCCATTTGAGCTATGAAAAACTATCACTATTAAATGTCCCTTTAAATGTCCTTGCTCTGTGGAGAACAATGCCAGTGCCATCCTTTCCATGGAACTGAAGTCTCTCTTCCCTTGTACCATTTGAGTAAATCTCTGCACCCTTCAGAGAGGCCACCACTAGCTTCTGTTAAGGTGCTGTCAAAGGAGGATTGGCGAATTGCAGTGCATCTTGTAGATGGTACAGATTGATGCCAATGTGTGCCAGTCAGTGGTGGGGGGAATGAATGTTTTAGGTGGTAGATGTGGAGTCTATCAAAGAAGCTGCTAACAAATTTATTGATTTTTAAATTATTTTAAGGGCTGTGGGCTTCGCTGGCCATGCCAATACGTAATAGCCCTCAAGAAGGTGGTGGTGAACTGCAGTCTTTGTGGTGTAGGTACACCCATACTGCTGTTCAGGAGGGAGTTCCAAGTTTTAGACCGAGTGACAAGTGACGGAATGGTGATAGATTTCCAAGTCAGGATTGTATGTGGCTTGGTAAGATGGCATTTCCTGGTAGTGGTATCTGCTCCCCATGTCTTTATAGATGAGATTGGTCGTGTGTTTGGAAAGTGCTGTTGAAGGAGCCTTGGTGGGTTCCCGCAGTGCATCTTGTAAATTATACAGAGTGCTGCCACTGTGCATCGATGGTGGAGAGAGTGAATGTTTAAGATGGGGTGCTGATCAAGTGACTGCTTTGTCCTGAACTACTTCATTGTTGTTGGAGCTGCATTTATCCAGGCAAGTGGGAGAGTATTCCATCACACTCCTGACTTGTGCCTTGTAGATGGTGGACAGGCTTTGGGGAGTCATGAGTTACTTGTCACAGGATTCTGAACCTCCGATCTACTCTTATAGCCACAGTAGTTATCGGGTTAGTCCAGTTCAGTTTCTAATCAATGATAATCACCAGGGTGTCGATAGTGAGGGATTCAGCGATGGTAATACCTTTGAATGTCAAGGGGCAACGGTTAGATGCTCTCTTTTTGGAGATGGTTATTTCCTGGCACTTGTGTGGCAAGAATGTTACTTGCCACTTGTCAGCCCAAGTCTGGATATTGTCCAGCCCTTGCTGCATTTGGACATGGGGAGTATCTGAGGAGCCGCAAATGGTGCTGAACATTGTGCTGAACATCCCACTTCTGAACTTCGGATAGAAGATACGTGGTTGGGACCAAAACGTTATTTATTAATTATGAGGTACTTTAAATACCATTTGAAAGTCTGGATATGCAACATGAATTGCATTGTCCTCATCAACCATCTCTCTTGTAGCAAAGAACTCAGTCAGATCTACTTTGTCTTTAACAAGTCTGTGGCCTGGATTTTTGTGCAGACAGAGAGGCACTCTGCTGGTGGAAAAATGCCGACAGATACCAGAACCTGGAGTCAGTTCCCTGATCACGGTCTCCACTATTTTTGTGAAACCTAGGAAAATAGGATGGGGTCCTAATTTGCACATCTGTGGTTCACGGAGGCAGCTGTCCATGTAAATCCATACTTGCCTTTACTTGTGGGATTTTGATGAGGTAGATGCTTAAAATCGGAAGCATGCAAATTAGGCCTGTGGGTGTAATTAGGTAGGTTCGTGAAAGCTGAAGTGTGCAGATTAGACCTGGGGGTCAGATTAGGAGTGGGTCGGAACCTTTTGGATTCATTTTGATAGCCAGAGTACCATTGGATATGGTCCTGAGACAGCTTTGGGAAAGGTAAGGCATCCCTTTGGGTGAGGGCAGGTACCCTTAGGGACGACAAAAGCAGCGCAGTGGGCTGGGAGAGTCACCCCCAATCTCTCTGCTTTTCAATTCAAATTTGCTAGAAATGAACTCTAGTGCTTTTTGCTCTTTTTGTGGTTGCATTACTACTTTGAATGACAATGTGAAACTGTACCTTCAGATTCTTTTGCACCTTGACTGAGTTTAGTCTCTTGCTTTCCAAGTATTATAAATTATGGATGAAACATAGCTGCTCCCATCTGATTATTTATGTGATATTAACTTGTTTGCACTGGTTGCAAGTATTTTAACTCAAATTTGTTCTGAGGCCTCCTTTCCTTTAAAACTATAAATTTTTAAAGAGTAAATGCAGGAAGGATGTTCCCGATGGCAGGGGAGTCCAGAACCAGGGGTCACAGTCTGAGGATACAGAGTAGACCATTTAGGATTGAGATGAAGAGGAATTTCTTCACCCTGAAAGTGGTGAGCCTGTGGAATTCTCAACCACAGAAGGCCAAAATATTGCATGTTTGCAAGAATGAGTGGCTCTTGGGGTTAAAGAGATCAAAGGATATTGGGCGGGAAATGGGAACAGGTTCCTGAGTTGGATGATCAGTCATGATCATAATGAATAGCGGAGCAGGCTCAAAAGGGTGAATGGCCTATTCCTGTTTCTATTTTCTGTTTCTGCAACATGCTTTGGTGGATCTCACTGAAAATAACATTCTTTTTTAGTATCATAATCTCACTCCTAACAATGCAATGATATTCATACACTATTATGTGCAGAATTAATCTCTTACTGTGGTTTAATTGGTTATACTGGAAGTAGTGCTGCAGACTGCACAGGAGAAATGAAAGAAGAACTTGCATTTGTCTAACGCCAAAATACTTTACACGACTACTTTGGAAAAATGTTCAGCACAGCAAAGTTTGACCAATAGCGATAAGATGAATGGCCACTTAATCTGTTATTGGTTGTGCAAGTATTTTGACTTGAGGAGACCTTCTTCCCCATGGTGCTGTGGGACTTTTAGTGTCCATGTAGATGGGCCTCAGTTTAAAATCTGAACTCAAAAAGATTCAGAGTGCTACCGAATCAAGCTCACATTGTCGAGTGCTTGAGTTTAAATTATTTGTTTAATTGTTCTGCCCTGTAACTATCTTATAAGCTTCTGATTAATGAAGACTTCTTGTTAAACAACAAACATCCAATAATTAATCCTTGTTGACCCCCAACACAAAATATCAGTGTTTGAGAAATACGTCTAATATTGGCAAGCATTGGAAATGCTGATTGAGGTATTTAGCGACAATGTGGTTTCTGTTGGTGTAAATAAGCCATATTGTCAAACTGTTGGAACATGATGCAGTGAATTTAGTCTTTGCACAGATTTGAATCAATTTAATTTTTAAAAAATGTACTATTTCACGGGAAGTGGGCGTCACTGGCTTGGCCAGCATTTATTGCCCATTCCTTTGCGAAGATGGTGGTGAGCTGCTGCCTTGAACCTCAGCGGTCCATGCTGGATGTTTTCACCATTGACCCATGCGTAAACTCTCAGTTATGACAATACTATGTATATTTATTCTGCCTGCCAGGTAAACTGTCATGTATTTTACATGTGCAGCCACTTCTCAGTGGCTAGCCTTCTGTTATACTGAGGAAAATACAATTTTTCAGGAGTTGGCCATTCATCTGCTTCAGCCTGTTCTGCTTTTGATAAGGTCACGGCTGATCTGATTGTGGCCTCAACTCCATTTTCCTGTCTATTCCCTTTAACCTTTGATTCCCTGTTAATTAAGAATCTATCTCATTCAACTTTAAGAATATTCAATGACCCAATTTCCCCTTTTGTTTGGAAGGAGAGTTCTATGAATTAACAACTGCTGGAGAGAAGAAAAATTCTCCTCATCTCCATTTTAAATGAGAGAGCCCATATTTTTAATGTGTCCTTGAGTTCTAGTCTCTCTCTCAAGGATAAACATCTTATCTTGTCAGTATCCACCTTGTCAAGTCCCCTCAGGATCTTAAGATAATAAGATCACTGATTCTTCTAAATTTGAAGGAATGCAGGCACATCTGTTCAATCTTGGTTCATAAGATAGCCTCGTCATTCTAAGAATTGGACAAGTGAACCGTTTCTGCACTGCTTCTAATGCAATTAAATCCTTTCTTGAATCAGGAAACCAAAACTTTACACAGTACTTAGGCGCAGGGAGGTGGTGGCATAGTGGTATTCTCACTGGACGAGTACTCCAGAGACCTGGGATAATGTTCTGGGAACCTGGGTTTGAATCTCAGCACGGCAGATGGAATTTGAGTTCAATAAAAATCTGGAATTAAAAGTCTAATGATGACCATGAAACCCTTATCGATTGTCATTAAAAATCCACCTGGTTCATTAATGTACTTTCAGGAAAGAAATCTGGCATCTGTCACCTCGGCACTGACAGATTGGCGCGTGCGCAGTGTCCTGCTCAGTGCTATGCTGCCAGCCTCTCCAGCGGGAATAGGCCCTGCCCCCTGATTTTTAATGGTATTCACGCCAGTGCACTCTGCAGTGTGGGAGATTCATTTTGAAACTCCACTGAAAAAAACCAGGGGCATTTTTTAATGCAAATTCGACACTTGGAAATCTTTGGGAAAATCCCACCCCCTGTTTTCTCGAAGGAATTAGATATAGCTCTTGGCGAAGGGGATTGAAAGATATGGGAGGAAAGCGGGATCAGGCTGTTGAGTTGGATGATCAGCCATGATCATAATGAATGGTGAGCAGGGTTGAATGGCCGACTCCTGCTCCTATTTTCTATGTTCTATGAACTAGACTGAAGAATTTGAGAAATTACATACAAGTTGAAACCTTGTTTCATGTTTGTGCTTGTTGGAATCAGATTTTGGGAGCCAAATCTCAGCATTTGCACAACTCAATCCAGCTTGCTGACACAGGCAACAAATTTGTGCAGTCAAGAAAAGCGAGGTTCACAGATGGGATCGAGGACCAGACTTAGCTGTGAAAATCTCATTGTTGCCAATTTTGCGGAATCCAAATTAAACAACAACGAGCACCAGAATGATTATTGCTCGTTAAATTTAATTTTGGGCTGATCTGAAGGAAATTGAGGTGAATATTCAGTTTGTTTCTTTGTCTCACCTCCAATTTAATATTTTGTTTCTTTTGACTAAAGCAGCATGTTAGATTAGCAAACCCACAGTAAGATGCCAGAACTGATGAATCCAGTGAGTTTTGGAAGAAATATTAAATCTGATTCATGATCCCTTGGCTTAAAATTCTCTGACCTGTCTGTAAAAATTGGTGAATTAGTCGTTTTATATTGGCAACTTAAATGAAGCTTGGTTCATTTAGTTCAGGTGATAATGATTTTGAGAATTTACCTTGGAAGGTTATCTGTGAGCAGTAGAAATGGAATCAAGAGACTAATCTGAGAATCAGGCTCATCTGAGAATAGAAAAATATATAAGTAGGTGGCATAATCTACCACAAATGATCTGGGTTTGTAGTTCAGATATTGAATGATGCTGTCAGCCTAAGGTATGGTTTACACTTTTTGCAGTGCCATGCATTTGATTTGATTCCAGTGACGAGACACTTTTCATCAAGTCATCTGGTTGTGTTGGCAGATGTAGCAGTCATAGTCTGTGTTTCTTATTTTCTTGAATCAGTTTTATAAATCACAGCTTCAAATATAAGAAATTTTGGCCAGAGTCTCTTCACTGATATCTAATGAGGTTTGTTTGCTCTTGTTGATTGACTCTGTTGCCTGGTCTCCTTTGCACAAAGAAAAGCCTTTGCCATGAGACGGAGCTTTGAACTTGGCTAACTGTCATCTCATGGGACATGTTTGCCATTGAACACAGCATTAAATAGCAGGACTGGGCTGGCAACTCCTCATTTGGGCTTCAGAGGAAACTTGGTCTATATGCTGATACACACTTCAAATATAAATACTTCATATTACATTCTCCTTCCAAAGTATTTGCAATTCAAGATGTGAATTGAAATGCAGGGTTACAAAGTTGGAACAAAGTGAGTGAACCGTTGCTATTGATTTGATTTATTCTGTTCCTTGTTTTGGATGGATTCTCTAAATAGCTGCGGAGGCCTCCTTATCGCTGTGATGTCTTAGTTTTTAGGAAATGTTTTGGTGTTTTTTTCAGCAAATGTTTTGGTCTGTTTTCAACAAAAGAAACATATTTATTGAACATAAGAAATAGGAACAAGACTTTTGGCTTCTTAAGCTTCCTCCACAATACAATGAGATCATGTCTGATCTGATTGTGGCTTTAACTCCATTTTCCTGTCTGTTCCCCATAATCCTCGAATCCCTTGTCGATAAAAAATCTGTCTAATTCAGCCTTGAATATATTATTTGACCTAGTATCCACTGCTCTGTGGGATAATGAATTCCAAAGATTAAAGACCCTCTTGAGGAATGAAATTCCTCCTCATCTCCATCTTAAATGGAAGTCCCACTATTTTGAAAATGTTCCCCCTAGTTCTAGATCCCTCCATGAGGGACAACATCCCTCAGCATCTACCCTATCAAGCCCCTCAGAACCTTAGATGTTTTAATAAGACCAGCTCTCGTTTTTCTAAATTCCAATGAGTATAGACCTAATTGACTTAACCTTTCCTTGAAATGCAACTTCCTTCATCCTGGGAATCAACCTAGTTAACCTTCTTGGAACTGCCTTCGTAAATAAGGAGACCAAAACTGTATACAAGTGCAGTCTCACCAATGGCCTGTACAGTTGTACCCAGACTTCTGTACTTCATCCTCCTTGCAAGAAAGGCCAACATTTGCGGTGGGTGGGAGCTACTATAAGTGGGAAGTTACATTTTTCTTTTATATTTTTGACCTAATTTTGTTTTAAAAATTATTTCATTTATCAAAGTTGCGATTTGGAACTGTAAATTACTTCAAATGATTTGACATGAGGGTACAATGTTTTAATTTTTTTTGATCCAGAAGGCCTTTCAGAATCTAACGACTCTAGTTTGAACATTGATTCCTGTGGGAACCAATTTTTCATGTCAAATCATTTTACTTAAACGAGTGATTTTCAGGATCACAGACAACTTTAAATGTAGACTTATTGTATGAGGACACTCAGATCCTTTTGTATCACAACATTTTACAGTTTCTTTTGATTTTAAACAATATTCTGCCTTTCTATTCTCCCTAACAATGTGACAACTTTGCATTTTCCCACATTATACTCTAGCTGCCAAATCTTTGTCCACTCACATACCTATTTATCCCTTTGCAGACTCCTCATGTCCTCACAACTTACTCTTGTGGATATCTTTACGTCATCAGCAAATTTAGCAACAATACCTTCAGCCCCTTCATCCAAGTCATGCTGTCAAAGTTTCTTGTCTTAGAGTCATAAAGATAAATGTGTTGAATTTCATAGGGACAACAACTTATTTTGCATCTGGGAAAGGTGCTGTTTTGGAGATTTGCTGAAGACTTGATAGTCCGAATGGTTTCCTTCTGCGCTGTAGGGATCCTATGCTTCTCTGCTTCTTCTTTTACAAATCACTTTAAATCTTTGCCTTCTCGTTCTTATTCTAGATCCTTTTATGAGTGGGAACAGTTTCTCCCTATCTACTCTGTGCAGCCCCTTCGCGTTTTTGAACATCTTTATCAAATCTCCTCTTGGACTTCTTGTCTCCTAGGAGAACAGTCCCACCCTCTCCAATCTATCCTCATAACTGAAGGTTCTCATCCCGGGAATCATTCATGGAGCAGACTCAATGGGTTGAATGGTCTCCTTCTGCTCTTACATCTTATTCTTGTAAAACTCCTGCACTCGTTCCAGTGCGTTCACATCCTTCCTACAGTGTGCCACCCAGAACTGGACGCAATATTCCAGCTGAGGTCTGAGTTCAGTATAACTTCCTTGCTCTTGTGCTCTACGCCCTTATTAATAAAGCCCAGAATACTATATGCTTTGTTAATTACTCTGTCCATCTGTCCTGTCATCTTCAATGATCCACCACGCAGATACATCCAGGTAACTGCTCTTGCACCACCTTAAGAATTTTGCCCTTTACTTTGTTGTCCCTCCATGTTTTTCCAACCAAAATGCATCACCTTACACTTCTCCAAATTGAACTTCATCTGCCACTCCACCAACTTGTCTTTGTTCTTTTGAAGTTCTACATTATCCTCTTCATAGTTTACAATCATTCGATGTTTTGGATATCCGCTTTGCTTTGAAATTGTCCCCTGCATACCAAATCCAGATCATTAAAATCTATCAGGAAAAGCAAGGGTCCCAATACCGACCCCTGGGGAGCACCACTACAAACCTTCCTCCAGCCTGAAAAATGTCCATTGACCATCATTCTCTGTTTGCTATTATTCAGTCAATTGTATTTCCATGTTGCTACTGCCCCTTTTATTCCTTTCTCGAATCTGTTATGCGGCATGGCACTTTACTGAATGCCTTCTGCAAGTCCATGTATACCAACCACATCAACAGTATTCCCCTCATTGATCCTTTCAGTTACCTCTTCAAAAAACTCCAGCACTGGCTCTTCCTAATCAATCCACATTTTTCCACATGACTGCTAATTCTATCCTGAATAATTGTTTCTAGAAGCTTGCCTACCCTGGATCTTGAACTGACTGGTCTATTCCATTGCAACACCATCAGTTTGGCCACACATGGTGACATAAAGCTGAACCTAACTGTGCTGTTTTCATTGTGCCAATGAATTGGCTTTTGGGAGAGCGGAATGGGTTTAATAGCGTAAGTGCTGGAAGTCAGTTTTGCTGTCTCTTGATTCCTATATTAAAGTGGAATGTAATATGCAATAGAAACTGGCAGTAAAATCCAAAATTTGAAGTGGGGGAATGTTGTTGTCTTGAATTTAAATGCACTATGTACTGAAATAGAAAATAACTGTAAAACTTGCTTATTCTTGTTCTTATTCTTATTCTAAACCCTTCAAGATCCCCACCCCTCTCCCCCAATCTGACATAGAATTTATAGCAAAAGCACAGCCTAGTGGCCACTGAAGATTTGTGTCTGCTGTCGAACTTACTGTTGTCCCTCCCTTTTCTTCCCCAATCTTTTTGATATTTACACCACAGCTGAGATAATCTTGGGAGCTAAGTAAGATTTGAAAATCATTGCATTCTGCTTTATGGTATGGCAGTGTGTTGTTATTAGGTAATTATTTCTCTGTTTCTCTGTTGAACTATTCTATGAAGCAACAAAAATATGCTTCAAAGGAGTGATTGCTGTTAAAGGAGTGGCCTTCAGAGAGGTTTACAAACAAAATTTGAAGTGTTTTCTGTATGCGTTACTATTCATGTAACAATTCTCTGAGCAGAAGTGAGATAGACTTAAGAGGATATATGTTGTGTAGAAAGAGAAGCCTTATCAGATTTGAGTTGTTCACCATATGAGCAGTTTTCTGTGGCAGTGCCACTATAATGCTTTCTATAATGCTTTGGTACTAATCCTTTGACTGTATTATGTAACTGATGCTTTAATTACATGTTAAATTGCTGAATGTGGCACCTCTGTTTAGTGTATTGCAGAGATTAAGCAGAATTCCTGGGCGGTCCGATGTTAATGTTCTTGTAATATTAAGTTAGGTGTGTTCAGTTGTAAAGTTCTGTGAGGAATTCCATTCATTTTCTCTCGAGCACTGCTGACTGTGCCTTGCAATTTATATGTAAATCCTTGAGGGGCGGGAGGAGGGGTGGAGTCAAACCATACTCTCCAGACCATTCCACTACTGCTCGCAGTGAGAGCAGCTTTAGTTCTCGCAAGTGTGTGTTGGGTGATTTTGGGGTGAAAGGCTTACTGTTTCTGAGACTTGGTGAAATCAAGGACAGACTGGTTTTCCTGTATGCTTCTCTGCATTCCTTTACACTGTGTGAAAATGAGCAGCTCCTTTGTGTCTTGGTTAGTTCTGTAGAAATGTGAAACTCGAAAACTTAAGCATGGAATTGACAGGTGAGTCTCACACAGTTACTCTGTAGACCATGGGACTTAAGTGATATATTTTGTGTTTTGTGCAGTGCCTTGACCCATGTGTCATGCAGTTAAGAGGATGTTTGAGAAATCTCTTTTTCCTTTTGAGCTGCTCAGTAGTTTCCTCATAAACTGCTTTGTTGATTCTGTGTTTATTCACTTTGTTTCAGAACTAGTTTGATTTTCATAGAATCCCTACAGTAATTGTTGTTTGTTTAAAGATCCATCAGCGATCATTGTTGGCATTACTGAGACCTACAATTCATTCTGGCCTTTAGACAAGCAGGTTAGAACTTGGATTGTAGTCATGTTTTAGGATGAAGTGTCTAATATAGTGCAGGTTCAGCAGCTTCCATGGGGGAGGGGCTCTTAATGTGGGAAAGGCAGGAGAATCAAGGGTCAGCAGAAAGGCCAGAAGAGAGTGATACTCTCATACTTTTCCAACAAAAGGGGTAGCGTATGATGTGATGGAGATACTGCTCAGCTCGGAACTGAATTACAGGAGCTGAGCTGATCTAAAAATAGTGAACCTTTCAGTGTGGATCATTCACTGACCCGTTTACTCAACCAGCATTTTTAACTCTCAAGGACAAAGGAAAGAGAGAGATCCCTGATGCTAAATTAAAGGAGCTATACTGCCACATACAAGTATTAAATGAATGGGTAAAAAGGTTAGATCTCCTCCCTTTAACCAAGATACTGTGGCAGGTTGGTTTATTATCATATTCTTTCTCCGACCCTCCTGTTGAGTCATTTCTGATTTATAACCACATATGAACATAAGAGGTAAAGAGTGGGCCATTTGGTCATTTGAGCCTGCTCCACCATTCAGTACAATTATGGCTGATTTTCTACCTCACCTTCATCTCCCTCACTGTTCCCACATCCATTAATTCTGAGTATCCAAAAGTCTGTTGCTCATGTCTTCAATATACTCAATGACTGAGCATCAGCAGCCCTCTGGCGTAGAGTATTCCCAAGATCCCCAACACTTGGAGTGAATAACTTTCTTCTCATCCCATTCCAAAATGGTCTTGCCCTTATTATGTGACTCTGACCCTAAATTCTAGATCTCGACCAGGAGATACATATCCCTAGCATGTCTACCCTTTTAGTTCCTGAAGAATTTTCTATGTTTCAATTAAATTGCCACTCATTCTTAAGTTCCAGGGAAAAAAAGATCCAGCCTGATCAACTTCTCCTTGTAGGATAATCCCCACATCCCAGGAATCAATTTCTCTTCATGGCTGTGCATATCCTTCCTTGGTAAGACCAAACTGTCCAGGTATGGCTTTGCCAAAGCCTGCTACAATTGCAGTAAGACTTGTTAATTTTTATATTTTATATCCAATTGTATATCCAATTTCTCTGCAATGAAAGCTAACATGCCATTTGCTTTCCTAATTGCTTGCAGTACCTGCACACAACCTTCTGTGATTCATATACAAGGGCTTATTGGTCCCTCTGAAAGCAAATATTTTCTTGTCTCCCATTTAAAAATATTTTGTTTTGTTATTTTTCCTTCCAAAGTGGATAATTGCACTTTTTGAGCACTATATTCATTCTCCCATGTTCTTGCCCAATTGCTTAATCTGTCTATATCACTTTGCAGCCTCTTTGTGTCCTCCTGATAGCCTACTTTCGCATTTCTTTAAACTCATTCGTGCGATGTGCGCATTGCTGGCTCGACCAATATTTTTTGCCCATCCCTAATTTCCTTTGAGAATGTGGTGAGTTGCTTTCTTGAACCGCTGAAGTCCATGTAGTGCAGGTACACCCACGGTGCTGTTTGGGAGGCAGTTCCAGAATTTTGACTCAGTAACAGTGAAGGAATGATGATATATTTCCGAGTCAGGATTGTGAGTGGCTTGGAAGGAAACTTCCAGATGGTGGTATTTCCATGTGTCTGCTGCTGTATTGACTTGGATGCATTGTGCTCAGTTGCTTCATGCGGATTGTAAATAGCTTATGCGCAAGCACTGATTATTGTGATACCCCACTATTTGCAAACTGAAAACGATCTGTTCATTTCTACATTTTTGTGTCCATTAACCAATTCTTGATCCATGATCTCTAATCCCATTAGCCATAGCTCTGTCCAGTTACCTTTTGCGTGATACCATGTCAAATGCCCTCATGCACAAAGTCCACTGGTCCCTCCTTGCCTCGCATTCTTGTTTCAACCTCGAAATAATTTTTGATATTTTAAAAATATAATAATTCCTTGCATAAAACTGTTGAATCTGCCAAATCATAGTTTGATTCTCTGAGAGCTCACAGAGTAAACAATCAACCCTGGTATTTTTCGTACTATTGATATCAGGCTAACTGGCCAATATGTTGTTTAAGGAGAACAACTCCGGCTTCCCCATTTTACAGTTGTGCACAGATAAATTGTGGCAGTATGGATGCAGATACATGGATTAATGCCAGATAAAGCCTATGATTTCTCCAGACAAGCTGATGTCAGTGTAGTGACCTGACAGTTCAGTGATGTCTTCCCTGTACACAGTTGGCAATGTGAAAACAGCTGATTTGATTATCCAAGTGACACCTACTGTACTGTTGTTTCTATTATATATAATTCTCAATTTGATTCTGTGGAATCTACCTCAACAAGCACGAACACGGCTTTATTTAACGTAATAAAACATTCCAAGAAGCTGCTCAATGCATTATAAAGCATGAAATGACACCAAACTACAAAAAAGTATTAGGATAGATGACTAAAAACTTGGTCAAAATGATAGATTTTAAGATGCATCAAAGGAAAAAGTAATGTGCAGGGTATTCCAGAGTTCAGGGTGCTAAAGGCATCAACATCAGTGGTAGAACCGTTAAATCAGGGACACTCAACAGGCTACAATTAGAAGAGCACAGATTTCTCGGAGGGTTGTGGGGCTAGAGAATATTACAGAGATAGGCAAGGAGGAAGCCATGAAGCAGCTTGAAAATGAGGATGAGAATATTCTAATTGAGGTGTTGCTTAACCAGGAGCCATTATAGGTCAGCGAGCACAAATGTGGATGAATGGGAATTGGTATAAGTTAGGGCACAGAAAGCAGAGTTTCAAATGACAACAAATTTGAAGTATTTGAATGGGGCAGGCCGGCCAAGTGTACATTGGAATAATCCAGACTAGAGGTAACAAAGACATGAATGAGGGTCGTTTTAGCAACACATGAGCAGAGGCAGGGCTTAAGTTAGGCAGTGTAACAAAGGGTCATCTGGACTCGAAACGTCAGCTCTTTTCTCTCCTTACAGATGCTGCCAGACCTGCTGAGATTTTCCAGCATTTTCTCTTTTGGTTTCAGATTCCAGCATCCGCAGTAATTTGCTTTTATCTAGAAACCATTGCATCCCTGGCAACGATTAGGTATGATGTGGAGATGCCGGCGGTGGACTGGGGTAAGCACAGTAAGAAGTCTCACAACACCAGATTAAAGTCCAACAGGTTTATTTGGTAGCACAAGCCACGAGCTTTCGGAGCGCTGCCCCTTCATCAGGTGAGTGAGGACTTGCGTTCACAAACAGGGCATATACAGACACAAACTCAATTTACAAGATAATAGTTGGAATGCGAGTCTTTACAGGTAATCAAGTCTTAAAGGTACAGACAATGTGAGTGGAGAGAGGGTTAAGCACAGGTTAAAGAGATGTGTATTGTCTCCAGCCAGGACAGTTGGTGAGATTTTGCAAGCCCAGGGGATTACAGATAGTGTGACATGAACCCAAGATCCCGGTTGAGGCTGTCCTCATGTGTGCGGAACTTGGCTATCAGTTTCTGCTCAGCGATTCTGCGTTGTCGTGTGTCGTGAAGGCCGCCTTGGAGAACACTTACCCGAAGATCAGAGCCAAATGCCCGTGACCGCTGAAGTGTTCCCCGACAGAAAGAGAACATTCCTGCCTGGTGATTGTCGAGCGGTGTTCATTCATCCGTTGTCGTAGCGTCTCATGATCTCCCCAATGTACCATGCCTCGGGACATCCTTTCCTGCAGTGTATCAGGGAGACAAACCTGGGCTTGCAAAATCTCACTAACTGTCCTGGCTGGAGACATCTCTTTAACCTGTGCTTAACCCTCTCTCCACTCTCATTATCTGTAACTTTAAGACTTGATTACCTGTAAAGATTCGCATTCCAACCATTATTTTGTAAACTGAGTTTGTGTCTTTATATGCCCTGTTTGTGAACAGAACTCTCACTCACCTGATGAAGGAGCAGCGCTCTGAAAGCTTGTGGCTTGTGCTTCCAAATAAATCTGTTGGACTTTAACCTGGTGTTGTGAGACTTCTTACAATGATTAGGTTAGAATAGAACCAGGTGAGTTCATGTCCAGCCAGTTGGAGAACGTTTGGAGGAGAATGATGTGATCAACTCTTTTAAAGGCTTCAAAAAGAACATGAAGGATGAGGTGGGATGGTTTATCTTTGTCACAGTCACATTAGGATATCATTTATGACTTTGAAAGGAGCTGTTGGGTACTATTGCAGGAGAGGAATCCTGATTGAAGGGATTCAACATGGAGTTCCAATAAAAGCTTTTCACTCAATTCTCTGGCCTATGCTTTTCCAAGATGTGAATTTGTTGATGGAATCCTGTTGTGTTCTGGATTTGAATCATGCTAGGTTTCATCTGAACTGGTTCATTTATCACACCTTTTGATTGGGTGGCTCAAATTGTTGATAGTAATAGGTGAAAAAAAAAATTAAAATTCCTTGTGTCAGATTTGATCTTGTGGTTGTTACTTGATATCTGATATCTGTGAAGTTTTTCTTAAACCATAGAAATCCATAGAAGGTGATGTTAATTGTTGTGAGTACCATTTATGAAGGGCCATTTATGACAAAGTAGAAAATTGGAATGCGTCCAAGGTAAAGGAATGTTGAGAGTGTCACCTACATTCCTTTGCTTTAGATCCTCAACATTCACGCTTCATGTTTTGATATGGGTCATGAACAGGGGAATTTAGCACCAGGAGCAACTTTATTTGAATCACGAGTGCTCAAAGCATATTTTCTCAGAAGCACAATACCACTCTCCAGTTTGTGTGTTTTATAGATTTTGCCATCTTTGGAATTGTTCTTGAGCAAGAGAAACATAATCATGCCCATAAAAGTGTAGAAAAACAACTGGTTTCAATGCCAAACCAGAGTAAGGGAATGTGACACCATGTACTTTTGAATCTTTTTACTTCATGACATTCGGATGTGGAAGTTAAGGCTTTGATCATTTTTCATAACAATACATATTAATTTTTCATAATAAATTTTGGAAGAATTGTATGTTAGTGAGCATGCTGTTGCAATATCAAAAACTATTAGTATGGATTTCAGATCTTTTGAAGTGACAGCTATTTATTATAATTATGATGCAGCTCTAAATCTTTGAATGTTGTTAATATTGATGCATTTAACAGCCCTCACTTGGTTTGAATTTTCTGTTAAGTGTGGGAGAGATGATGGCATTTTATATAAAATCTTCCTTTCCACCCATGACACCAAACTGCACTCCACTGGCTTCCTGAAAGATGAGATCATAAATCATCATAAAGACATCACTATGAAACATTTCCCAAACAGTCCAATGTCCAGCTGTCTTAAAGTGTAAGTATCTCCCTGCATGCTTTGCTGGATCGGTCAGTGGTTTCAACAGAGTCCCAGTGAGACTGATTAGAAGTGTGACCGGTTGTGCAGACGAATGTCTTCAAGTGGCGCCAGACTTGCTGTTCTGTGCTCCAAAATAGGAAGCTCCTTGTCCAGGCGTTTTACAAAATGCAGATGTATTTGATGAACTGAATATATTTTTTTGATTTATTTTTAAATTTCAAGATGGTTACTATTTAACTAGGTAGGATAGTGACATTGAGGCCACAATCTAACTATCTTATTGAATGGTGAAACAAGCTTTAAGGGCTGAATGGTCTACTCCTGTTTGTATGTATATTCATTTATCTACTTCAAGGTTGCGTTTTGCTGTTTCTTCAGGGGTGACATATCAATAGCAAACTGAGAGGGTAGGGAGCAACTTCATCCACTTTCAGGCCTTGTGAGAACATGCAAGTGATGAAGGTCCTGCTGATTTCTTCCTCCTCCTCCTTTCACGACCGCAGGGTAGGCATCTTCTCTCCTGCAGCCATTCCTCACAAATTCACAGCAGAGATATCAATCTCAACATTTTGGAGCAGAAATCAAGCCTCACTGTTCTGACGCTGTGCCAGTTCACGGTCTGTTAGTATTCTGTAAGCTCTGCTGCTGGACCAGTTGCTCAGCCTACAGTGAGATGTGCTGCCTTCACTTGGAAGCCTTGAATTTCCAAGCATTTGCTGCAGTAAATTATTTTAATCTTCCATTAGATTACTTTAATCTTGCATTTACAAAACAGAAGATATGTACGATCTGAAAAAGTCATGCGGTCCTGCAGCCTTGACTGGTGGCACAGCTTAAATCTTTCAGACTGGAAGAGAAGAGCTTTAACTGAGTCTTAGAATTATAGTAAGCCATTGAATACATAATACTGTTATATTGCTTTATATATGGATTGAATTGTTTCATTTTTAAAGAGCAGCGTGGTGCCTGCCTATTGTTCATTGCAGAGGGCAGTCATTTACAAAAGAAGCTTCTTATTCTGTGCAATTTAATAAAGAGATTGGATGAAGAAAGAAATGTGGTTACTACTTCTGATGTAAAATAGTACTGACATTTGTGGACAGTTAGCGTTTGAGAGATTAAACTGAAGGCTCTTAACTGGAAGTGTTAAATTCTCAAAATGGCTTCATTTGTTTCGAACAAGCCAAAAATACAAAGTTCATTGATTTATTTTCTTTCTGAAAATTTGGGGGAGTTTGGCTGCTTGGGGGAAGACAGTGAAATTTGCTAAAGCTTAGTGAGACAAGGGTGGATTGTCATAGATGGCCAGAACTAAACTTGTTTCCTACGGAATTGCAACTGTCTTCCATACCCATGTCTGTTATCCAACTGATGCATGTCTTCTCTCAGTATTATTGCAAACACAAGTGTGCTGTGAATAGTGCTTGTAGTATGATGCTGAACTCTTATTCAAACATAATGCTGCCCCAAAGTTCTAATGTAAATAAGGCAAACATGCTGTTGCTGGAGAATGAAAACCCCAGCAGGTAATCATAGAATTCTTACAGTGCTGAAGGAGGCCAGTCAGCCCATCGAGTCTGCACCAACAACAAAGCCACTCAGGCCCTATCCCCGTAACCCCATGTATTTACCCTGCTAGTCCCCTGACACGAAGGAGAAATTTTGCTTGGCCAATCAACCGAACCCGCGCACCTTTTGGAGTGTGGGAGGACACCGGAGTACCCAAAGGAAACCTACGCAGACACAGGAGATCATGCAAATGCCACACAGTCACCTGAGACCGGAATTGAACCTTGATCCCTGGTGCTGGGAGATTGACTATTCTCAGAAAATATAAAAAGCTATCACTGCTGCTTTTTAAATTTTTTTCAGTCAGTGAAGTATCCAGGAATAGCGGTCCTTTTTCAGTCAGCAGGGAATTCTTACTAACTTAGACAGGCAGAGCTGAGTTTGCAGTTGGAGGTAGTTCACTACAGCTTTGAGTGATGAATCCCTTAGAACATTGCAACTCAGTGCATTGCCCTGCAGTTGTACTACTTGGGGACCAATGTCTGTGAGTAAATTGAAGGTTTTGCCACCAATTATTTAGACTCCTATAACATTATTGAAGTATCTCATAAAAGCAAAATACTGGAGATCTTTAATAAAACCAAAGTGCTGGAAAAACGCAGCAAGGCTGGAAGTATCTGTGGAGAGAGAAACAGAGTGAATGTTCTGAGTCCAGTGTGACTCTTCTTTGGAACTCCTTTCAAAGGTTCTTCGCTCAAAACTGAACATATTTGAACCTGCATTCATCTCTGTGAGTTACATACGAACATATGATTTTGGAGCAGCGATGGTCCTTGTTTCTGCTCTGCCATTCAATAAAATTATGACTGATCTAATTTTAATCTCAACTTCACATTTGTTACCCATCTCCAATAACCATTCATCCTCTTGCTTATCAAGAATCTCTCTGCCTTGGAAGATATTTAAAGACTCTGCCTTTTGATGAAGAGAATTCCAAAATCTCTCAACCCTCTGAGAGAAAACAAAAATCTAATTTCTCTCTTAAATTTCTCTCAGGAACAGACCCTTCAGCCCACGATGTTCTGCCGAACATGATGCCAAATTAAACTAATCCCTTCTGCCTCCCCTTCGTCCATGTCCCTCTATTCCTTGCATACTCATGTGCTTATCTAAAAGCCCCTTAAATGCCCCTATCATATCTGCCTCCGCCATCACCCCTGGCAACACATTCCGGACGCCTATCACTCTCTGTGTGGAAAAAAGATTGCCCCTCGCGTCTCCTTTAAACTTTCCCCCTCTCACCTTAAGTGGACGCTCCTGAGTATTAGACATTTCAACTCTGGGAAAGATATTCTGACTGTCAACCCTGTCTTTGCCTCCCGTGATTTTGTGGACTTCTTTCGGGTCTCCCCTCAGCCTCCACCGCTCCAGAGAAAACAATCAATTTGATTTGATTTAAGTGATTTATTATTGTCACATGTATTAGTATACAGTGAGAAGTATTCTTTCTTGTGCGCTATACCGTTCATAGAGAAGGAAAGGAGAGAGTCAGAATGTAGTGTTGCAGTGATAGCTATGGTATAGAGAAAGATCAACTTATTATGAAGTAGGTCCATTCAAAAGTCTGATGGCAGCAGGGAAGAAGCAGTTTCTGAGTCGGTTGGTATGTGACCTCAGACTTTTGTATCTTTTTCCCAGCAGAAGAAGGTGGAAGAGAGTATGGCCAGGTTGCGTGGGGTCCTTGATTGTGCTGGCTGCTTTCCCAAGGCAGAAGTGTAGACAGAGTCAATGGATGGGAGGTTGGTTTGTGTGATGGTCTGGGCTGTGTTCAGGACCCTTTGTGGTTTCTTGCGGTCTTGGACAGATTAGGAGCCATACCGAGCTGTGATACATCCAGAAAGGATGCTTTCTATGGTGCATCTGTAAACGATGGCGAGAGTTGTAGTGGACATGCTGAATTTCCTTAGCCTCCTGAGAAAGTAGAGGCATTGGTGGGATTTCTTAACTATAGTGTCGGCATGGGGGGACCTGGACAGGTTGTTGGTGAGTTTGCCCTGGTTTGTCCAGCCTCTCCTTGTAGCTCATGCCCTTTGATACAGGTGGCGTCTTGTTGGGCCTCTTCTGCACCCTCACAAAGGCCTCCAATTCCTTCCTGTAATGTGGCGACCAGAATTGGCAGTATATTGCAAAAGTGCGGTTTTAAAAAACCGTCACATGAAGGAAATGCATTATAACATAATATTGTTTGGAAATGCACTGTCGAAGATTTGGTGAGATTGAAATGTGTTCTTTTTCTTTGAGAAGATGCCTTTGAGTCCCACATAGAAAATAGCGCAGAGATTTCTTCAGGGGAATACACTCCTGCTATAAAACAACGCCACTTTGTATTCGTAAATTCCCATCGCAGGCTGTTTAAAATTTCCATTCACTTGAATGTAATAAAATGCATTTGTGAAATCGAATGTCAACAAACGAGACAGAAGGAAAAATCAAGGGGCTTAAGGTTTGTGCTAATTTAACTGGTCAAACCCATAGGTTAGATAGGTCCTGGGTGAGAGGGTTGGCATGTAGATGGTAAATGTGTGGCACTTATATCCCGGTTAGATACTAACAGACAATTTAATGCATGATAAGAAGTGAGCAGGAAACATCTCAAGAAGCTGTAATTGGAATCAAAGGTGGCTAAGAATACAACTTCTGCTGCTAAGTTAGGAGTCTGATTAAGCAAGACACCGTGTGATTATTTTCCAGCTTTAAAGAATTGAATTTGACATAGAAAAACAACTGTGTTTAACTGGAAAGAAAGTACTTGCTCATAGGGGCAGCACGGTGGCACAGTGGGTTAGCACTGCTGCCTCACAGCTCCAGGGACCCCGGTTCGAATCTGGCCTCGGGAGTGACTGTCTCAATGGGTTGCCTCCGGGTGCTCGGCAGGTAGGGAAGGGAGTGGGGGATACTCCTAGGGGACATGGGGGGAGAGCGTAGAATGTGGATATGCAATTGAGAGGAAGGGGAGAGGGTTAGTTTGGAAGTGAGGCGGGGGGGGGGGGGGGGAGCGTAGGAGGGCAGTCAAGAAGGCATACGGCATGCTTGACTTCATCGGCCGGGGTATTGAGTTTAAAAATTGGCAAGTCATGTTGACGCTTTATAGAACCTTAGTGAGGCAGCACTTGGAATATAGTGTTCAATTCTGGTCGCCACACTACCAGAAGGATGTGGAGTCTTTGGAGAGAGTACAGAAAAGATTTACCAGGATGTTGTCTGGTATGGAGGGCATTAGCTATGAGGAGAGGTTGGAGAAACTTAGTTTGCTCTCACTGGAGCGACGGAGATTGAGGGGAGACCTGATAGAAGTCTACAAGATTATGAGAGGCATGGACAGAGTGGATAGTCAGAAGCTTTTTCTCAGGGTGGAAGAGTCAATTACTAGGGGGCATAGATTTAAGGTGCGAGGGGCAAGTTTTAAAAGCGATGTACGAGGCAGATTTTTTACACAGAGAGTGGTGGGTGCCTGGAACACGTTGCCGGGGGAGGTAGTGGAAGCGGATACGGTAGTGACTTTTAAGGGGCGTCTTGACAAGTACATGAATGAGATGGGAATAGAGGGATATGGTCCCCGGAAGTGTAGGGGGTTTTAGTTGAGTCAGGCAGCATGGTCGGTGCAGACTTGGAGGGCCGAAGGGCCTGTTCCTGTGCTGTAATTTTCTTTGTTCTTTCTTCTTTGTTCTTAAATTTTTAAATTTCCCTTATTTTTAAACAGTAGCGCCTTGTTCTAGATTCTCCCACAAGAGGAAACATCCTTTCCACATCCACGCTGTCAAGTCCCCACAGGATCTGATATGTTTCAATCAAGTCACCTCTTATTCTTTGAAACTCCTGCGGTTCCAAGCCTAACTTGTCCAGCCTTTCTTTATCAGACAACCCGCCCACCCCAGGTATTAGTCCAGTAGACCTTCTCTGAACTGCTTCCAATGCATTTGCATCTTCCCTTAAATAAGGAGACCAGTTCTCCAGTTGTGATCTCACCTGTATAACTGAAGCATAAATAAACTCTCCACTCGTCTTTTCAATTTCCCTTGCAATAAATAAGAACATTCGAGTAGCTTTCGTAATTAGTTTCTGCACTTAGATACTAAACTTTGCGATTTATACACTTGGACACCCTGAACTCTACATTTCAGAGCTCTGCAGTCTCTTGCCGTTTAGATAATAGGCTTTTTTATTTGCCCTGTCACAGTGGTCAATCTCACATTTCCCCACATCATGTTCCATTTGCCAGATTTTTGCCCACTCACTTAACCTACCTATATCCTTTTATGTACTCTTCACAACATACTTTCCTATCTAACTCTGTGACTTCAACAAATTTAGCAACCATACCCTTAGTCCTTTCAACAAAATCATTTATATAAATTGTAAAGAGTTGAAGCCCCAGCACTGAGTTCCTCAACAGTCTAATGTAGCATAATGAAATAAATACTGAGCTTTTGATGTAACTCAGTTGCCAACTTGCACATCTTTTTATACATCCCAATACATGTAATGTTGAAAATGTTCTCACAGCTGCAAAAGAAGATGGAGGCATAAATTGATAATTTCTTATGTTCGTCATTTGCATTTGAGTTAGGAGACAATATTCATTTGCCAGGGCAGGATTGCATAATCTGGGCTGATTTAACCACAGTTCTGCATTATTGAAGGTGACATCTTTTGGATCTTTTAAATTGAGGCCTTGTCTGTGTTCTGGTGATTGTAGAAGATCCAATTTCAGTACTTAAGAGAAAAAACATCCCACTTATGTCTTGTTTTTTACGCAACACAGCAAAAACATGGTTAGTTATTCATCTCACTTGCTGTTTATCGGACCTTGCAAATTGACAACTATGTTGCCTACAAAACAAGAATGGCTACATGTTGCAGGCTTTTCATGACTTTGATGTGCTTAGGGCTATCTTGAAATTCTGTAAGTCTCTATTCAAATTGTGATGATATTTGACCAGGAAGCACAACAGTAAGGAAAATTTGTTGTTTCTTTTGAAATGTCATTTTTTTAAAGAATGTTTGAAAAAGACTTTTAAGAGTTTGCATCAATTTTAAATTTCTTTGATAATAAGAAATACTTGTACAAAGAGACCAGTACTGGTACAAAGGTACTGGTGCCTAAAGATCCTTAATTTGGAAGCAGCACACTCAAGAAGGAAGTTCAGAGTGTGAATCTCTGTAGTCCATGTGGTATGGATACACCCACAATGCTGTTAGGGAGGGAGTTCCAGGATTTTGACCCAATGACAGTGAAGGAATGGCGTTCTCGTTCCAAGTGAGCATGGTGAATGTCTTGGAGGGGAATCTCCAGATGGTGTTCCCATATGTTTGCATGGATAGTTAACCAACAGGAAGGAGAGAGTGGGCATAAACGCGGCATTTTTAAGTTGACAGGCTCTGATTAGTAGAGTGCCACAAGGATCAGTGCTGGGTCCTTGCCAATTTACAATCTGTATTAATGACTTTGTTGAAGAGACAGAGAGTACTGCATCTACATTTGCTGATATAAAGTCAGGTGGAAATGTAAGCTGTGGGGAGGACATCAAGGCTGTAAAGAGATGTAGACAGCTTCGGGGGCAATCATTTTGGACTGTGATGAGGAAAAATTACTTAATTCAAAGGTTTTTGCATCTTTGGAATTTTCTACCCCAGAGGGTTGTGGAGGTTACAACATTATATACATTTAAGGCTGGAATAGACAGATTTATGGTCTCAGGGAATCGAGGAATATTGAGAACAGGCAGGAAAATGGAAAATGGTCTTGAGGCCTAAGTTCAATCATGATCATATTGAATGGTGGAGCAGGCTCAATGGGACATTTGGTTTACTCCGACTATTTCTTTTGTTCTTGTGAGCTTTATTTGAAATATTGCACATTTCATCTAATCAACTGATAATTTACATGATGAGCCAATATGTAAACATCTGTGTGATTCATGGCAGAGTGCCTCAGTCCAAGTATTAACAGCCTAAAGCTGGCCTTGCAGAGTTAAACTGATCCTTACTGCTGTTTATATCAGAGATGAAAATGTTCGCAAATTCTGAATTTGTGGTATAATCTTACAAATGGAATGCTTTAATTGGACATGGTGTATTTCAGTTCTTGCACTTTTGCAAGTACACAGTCAAGATTTTGAAAACTGGAAGCAGGTACAATTGTCATCAAGAGCTGTTGGTTAACTTGAAAAATGTTTTCACAGATGTTGATGATCTTGAAATTATTAAGGAAGGGTTGCGAAGCCCATTTTTTTCAGGAGAGCTAAACTAATTTATGTAGAGATCAACCAACAGCTGTTAATCTCAAGTAATTTCAGATCTGTGATAATTGGATAATCAGAAAAACCAATTCAGGCTGTCCTTCTAAATCCTACCCCTTATTTATTCTCCCTTCATGCCGTGACAAATATTTTAGCTACTTACTTGATCATATTCAACAATACTTAGATCAATGCATATTTTCCACCATGAATTATAAAGGACAGTTTATGCGGTTACATTGTCACAGGGACATGCTCTGTTTCTTTGAAGATGCAGGAAGCACATCTAAAGCTTCCTCTGGTTTGAATTGACTTCCCTTTGTAGCACTGAGCTGTGCCTTTTAAATAGTCCGTCTCCACACCCAGCAGCCCGTGTCTGCCACTGAATGTTTTCTTAGTTCGACTGGCCTGACTCCAGTCTGCACACGAGGAGCATTGCAGAGGACTGCTGAAATGTAGTTTGTCTGCAGATGTCATTTAATCGCTCCGGACTTTCACCCTATCTCAGACCTGCTTTTTATTCTTGCCAAACCCACCCCTTGCTCAAAACTGATTACATCTCTAACTTTTCTCAGTTCTGATGAAAGACCACAGACGTGAAACGCAAACTCTGTTTCTCTCCACACACGTTGCCATAACCTGCTGAATATTTACAGCACTTTCTGTTTTTATGTCAGATTGGGTGTTCAGTGCGAATGTAAAAAAAGAGGGAGAGATATCATTACATAACAATCACAGAATACCACAGTGCAGAAGAGGCCCTTCGGCCAATCAAGTCTGCACTGATGCATGAAATGTCTTGACTTGCCCACCTAATCCCATTTGCCAACACTCGGCCCATAGCCTTGAATGTTATGGCGTGTCAAGTACTCATCCAGGTATTTTGTAAAGGATGTAAGGCATCCCGCCTCCACCACCCTCCCAGGCAGTGCATTCCAGACTGTCACCACCATTTGGGTAAAAAAAGAATCCCCAAATCCCCCCTAAACCTCCCACCGCTCACTTTTAACTTGTATCCCCTCGTAACTGACCTTTCAACTAAGGGGAACAGCTGCTCCCTTTCCATGCCCCTCATGATCTTGAACACCTCAATCAGCTCAGATTACAGGTTGTCCTTTAGTCTTCTCTGCTCCAGAAAAAGCAACCAAGCCTATCCAACCTCTCTTTATAACTTAAATGTTCCATCCCAGGCAACATCCTGGTGAATCTCCTCTGCACCGCTTCCAGTGCGATCACATCCTTCCTACAATGTGGCGACCAGAACTGCACACACTACTCCAGCTGTGCCCTCACCAAAGTTCTATACAACTCCATTATGACCTCCCTGTTTTTGTAATCTATGCTGATTGATAAAGGAACCTGCCTTTCCACCTTCAGAGATCTATGGACAAACATGCCAAGGACCTTTTGTTCTTCGGAACTTCCGATGTGTCAGACCTATCATAGTATGCTTCCTTGTAAAATTTCTCATTCCAAAGTGTATCACCTCACATTTTTCAGGGTTAAATTACATCTGTCACTTATCCACCCATTTGACCATCTCATTTATATCTTCCTGTAACCCAAGGCACTCAACCTCACTGTTAACCACCCAGCCAATCTTTGTGTCATCAACAAATTTATTGATCCTACCCCCTACATAGTCATCTGCGTCATTTATATAAATGATGAACAATAGGGGCCCCAGCACGGATCCCTGTGGTACACCATTGGTCACTGGCTTCCAGTCACTGAAGCAGCCGTCTGACATCAAAGCCAATTATGAATCCACCTTATCAGATCACCCTGTATCCCATGTGCATTTGCCTTCTTAATAAGTTTTCCATGTGGGACTTCGTCAAAAGCTTTGCTGAAATCCACGTAAACGGCATCAACCGCACTACCCTTATCTACACACTTGGTTACATGCTCAAAACATTCAATCAGATTTGTTAGGCATGACCTTCCTCTGACAAAACCATGCTGACTATTCCTGATCAAACCTTGCCTCTCCAAATGGAGATAGATTCTCTCCTTCACAATCTTCTCCAGTAGTTTCCCAACCACGTGAGGTCTGGTCTGTAGTTCCCTGGCTTGTCTCTACAACCTTTCTTAAATCGTGGGAATCTCCTAATTGATTTCTTAAGCTCCACCCTGCACTTTCTGTACAACACTAATGCCTCAAAAGATGGTGTTGAGATCACCCCCCCCCCCCCCTACCTTTCCCTGCAACTTGTCCATAACAAATTTGAATTGAACCACATTGTGGCCATTATCACCAAAAGTGCACCCCCACCAATACATCAACCACCTGTCTGGCTTCATTCCCCAGAATTAGGTCCAGCACTGTGCCATTCCTTGTTGGATCCTCTACATATTGACCTAAAATGTTTTCCAGTATACATTTTAAGAACTCTACTCCATCTGAGCCCTTAACATGATGGCTATCTGTTTTTATAGGTTTCCTATTGATGTCCTATCTGAAGAAATGAGCATGACCTGAAAGGTTATTTCATTTCCACATGATCGCAGCTGCAAAACCTGCCCTGCCATTCTGTTATCTAGTGCAACTACATACTAAAATTAAACATTTATCATGTTAAAACAGTTGGTAGCAGGATCATTTTGGGTCTTTTGTTAAATTAATTCATGGAATGTGGGCATCACTGGCAAGTCAGCATTTATTGCCCAACACTAATTGCCCCTGAGAAGGTGGCAATGAGCTGCCTTCTTGAACCACTGCAGTCCATGTGGTGTTGATACTCCCACAATGGTATATGGAAGGGAGTTCCACCATTTGACCCAGCAACAGTGAAGGAGCAGCAATGTATTTCCCTGCCGGAATTGTGTGTAGCTTGGAGAGGTATCTGGTATCTTCGTCCTTCTAAATGGTAGTGGTGGTTAGTTTTGGAAGGTGCCTTGAGGAGGCTTTTTGAGTTTCTGCAGTGCATCTTGTCAATAGTGCACACTGCTGCCACTGTGCGTAGATGGCGGAGACAATGAATGTTTGTGAATGGAGTGCTAATCAAAGGAACTGCCTTGTCCTCGATGGTGTTGAAATTCTTGAGTGTTGTTGGAACTGCTGTCATCCAGGCAAGTGGAGAGTAAACCGTCACACTCTTGACTCGTGCTCTGTAGATGGTGGACAGGCTTTGGGGAATCAGGAGCTGAGTTACTCCTCACAGGATTCCTAGCCTTTGACCTGCTCTTGTAGCCACAGTATTTACATGACTCGTCCAGTTCAGTTTCTGGTCAGTGGTAACCCCCAGCATGTTGATAGTGGGGGATTCAGCAATGCTAATCATTGAATGTTTGCTGGTGTGATTGCCTTGTTTCTTACTAAAAGGGACAGAAGAGAATAGCAAGTTGATTTCGGTTGTGACAAATTATAACCGTCTCTTGACCACTCTGCTAGATTTCAACAGCAAGGATGAAAATTGGCAGCATCCTTTATGTTCCTCAATATCATAAAAATCATAGAAACCCTACAGTACAGAAAGAGGCCATTCAGCCCATCGAGTCTGCACTGACCACAATCCCACCCAGGCCCTACCTCCATATCCCGACAGATTTACCCGCTAATCCCTCTAACCTACGCATCTCAGGACACTAAGGGCAATTTTTAGCATGGCCAATCAACCTAACCCGCACATCTTTGGACTGTGGGAGGAAACCGGAGCACCCGGACGAAACCCACACAGACACGAGGAGAATGTACAAACTCCACACAGACAGTAACCCAAGCCGGGAAACGAACCCAGGTCCCTGGAGCTGTGAAGCAGCAGTGCTAACCACTGTGCTACCGTGCCGCCCAGTATCCCAGTAAAATAAATGTAGTGTGACTGGTTTTGTCTCAAATTGTTGAGATGACCGAGCTGCTGTTGTGATCAGGGAACTATTTTGTGATTTAGATTTTTACAGTTATTCAATTTTCAACCTTTAAAGTTTCATTTATAAATGTAAATTAGAGGCAGCAATGAAGGTTACTTTTTCCAGATTAAAATTTTGTGGCTTCTGACATAGCTGTATTGGCACAGTGTGCAACTGAACCATATATCCAGAATGTTCCTGGTTAGATTCCCTGCCAAATGGAACCTTCAAAATCAAGATCAGGCTCCCAGACTAATTTTTCAGTTCTTGAAAGAGACTATTTGAGCCATGTGCCACAAAGCTCTCAGCCATTTCATAGAATCCCTACAGTGCAGAAGGAGGCCATTCGGCCCATCGAGTCTGCACTGACTCTCCATCAGAGCTTCTTCCCCAGGTCAACCCCCCACCCCATCCCAATAACCCCATGCGTTTACCCTGCTATTCCATCTAACCAGCACATCTTTCTCTTGGAAAGTTTTGTATTTATTGGCAAGTCTGTACATTTCCATTGACATCAGGACAAATTAATAAAAATTAAACAAAAAGAAATGTTTGTATCTAAAATATTTTTTCAGTTTTGCAGGATAATGTTACAAGGCTCAGAGAAATGGCTACAGACAGATTTCAAAATCCTGCCAGGCCTGCCATGTGATCTGAATGAGCATTCATTGAGTTCTTTGTTGAGGCATCTATTTTGGCCCCTTGTGCTGTCTCAAATATGTGAAGTTGTCAACACGTAGTGATGCTTCTTGATCAGCAAGTTATACTGAGCTCTTTACATTTTTGCCTCTCATCGGCATAGCTTGGCACTGTTTTCAGTTGCTGAGCAAGTCTCAACATAAATAGTAAAACACAACTTGATTGTTCTATCAGGGCCTGACAAAGCACAGAAACTGGTATGCTTAGAATGCTCTCCCTCCCTCTGTGAACTTGTGGAGGTTTGAGGTAGATTTCTAAGGTTTGACGTATGTTGCTGAGTTACATACAAATGCATACAAATCCTTGCGGAGTAGGAAGGTTGTGTTTTCATTATTTGTCTACCATGTGTGCGAATAACAAAGCTGTGATATTGGAAACTGCAGTGGATGTTGTGGCAAAGCAGATTGGCCACTGGTTAATGTGTAGAATTCGTGTTTTGATACTGTGCATCAGAAACACTCCTTCAGATTTCAGATTCTTCAGCTGTAATCTGACACTTGTTCATTGCCTATTACCTTCCTCAACTTTTCATAACAAAGGTTTAAGTGCATGCAATTAGCTTATCATTATCTGGAGTTTTCTTGAGTTTGCCCTGCAAAAATTACTGTCTTGAGTGTTACTTAAAATATGACATAAAAGATTGCAAAGTGCTTTTGAGAGAACATGATATGCCCCTTGTTTATAGCGAGAAGCCTCATTGTTCAATACTTATATTTCAATGCACTTTCTAACGGAATGAATGTACAGAAATTTTGCTAGGCCTCACTGCTCATCATTATATTGTGGAGATGCGCGGCGTTGGACTGGGGTAAACACAGTAAGAAATCTAACAACACCAGGTTAAAGTCCAACAGGTTTATTTGGTAGCAAACGCCACTAGCTTTCGGAGCGTGCTCCTGGGATCTTGGGTTCATGTCACACTGTCTGTAACCCCCACAACTTGCCTGGACTTGCAAAATCTCACTAGCTGTCCTGTCTGGACAAGGACTTATCGTGTACAAACCCCTTCATGGCCTCAACCTTCCCTCGCTCTCTCTAGCATTTGTGCCGTATAATTCTTTAACCTGTGCTTGAAGCTCTCTCCACTCACATTGTCTGTACCTTTAAGACTTGATTAGCTGTAAAGACTCGCATTCCAATCATTATTCGGTAAATTGAGTTTGTGTCTCTGTATGCCCTGTTTGTGAACAGATCTCCCACTCCACCTGACGAAGGAGCAGCACGCTCCGAAGGCTAGTCGCGTCTGCTGCCAAATAAACCTGTTGCACTTTAACCTGGTGTTGTTAGACTTCTTACCATCATTATATTGACAGTCCTGATAGAGCTCTCGGTTGTTTTCATGTTTCTTGGCTGATCTCCCATTTTCCACCCTCCACAGGCTCATCCAAAGTTCTGCTGCCTGTATTCTAATCCACTCCCAGGTCCCACCCACCTCTTACCCCCCTGCTATCTGACCAACATTGGCTCCCAGTCCTCCATTTTAGAGTTATCGTGTACAAACCCCTTCATGGCCTCAACCTTCCCTCGCTCTCTCTAGCATTTCTGCCGTATAATTCTCTGCATTTCTTCAGCTCTGGGATCTTGTGTATTCCCCACTGCCTTTGCCCCAACATTATTGGCCATGGCAATCCAGCATATTAGCATGGAAAAAGGACTAATTATCTTAACAGGAAACAGAGAGAGGCATATATGGCTAATGTTTGAGTTGGCAAGATCAAACAAGTGGAGTGCCACAGGTAGCAATGCTGTGGCCTTAACTATTTACAATTATATTAATGGTTTGGATAACATGTCTGAATGCATGGTTGCTAAATTTGCTGATGACACAAAGTTAGGAAAGTAAGTTCCAAAGAGGGCATAAAGAATCTACAAAGGGATTTAGATAAGCTAAGTGAGTGAGCAAAAAATTTGGCAGATGGAGTATAATGTGGGAAAAGATGAACTTGTCCACTTTAGTAGGAAGAGGAAAAAGAAGCCAATTATTTAAATGGAGAGAGATTGCTGGACTTCATGGTGCTGAGGGATCTGGGTAGATAAATCACAAAAAGCTAGTATGCAGTGTTGGAAAATGGAATTCATGTCGATTGGTATTTGATGGTCAGCATAGACATGGTGGGCTGAAGGGCCTTTTTCTATGACTCTCTATATGACCCTAGATACAAGTGATTAGGAAGGCTCCAGGGATGTTGTTCTTTATTGCAAGGGAATATAAGAGTAGGGATGTTTTGCTACAGTTGTACAGTGCATTGGTGAGACCGCAATCTCGAGTACCGTGTACCACTTTAGCCTCCTTATTTAAGGAAGGAGATCATTGCATTAGAAGCAGTTCAGAGAAGGTTCATTTGACTGATTCCTGGGATGAGTAGCTATCCTACGAGGAAAGGTTAGGCAGATTGGGCCTGTAACTTTTTTTATTCTTTCGTACGACATAGGTGTCACTGGCTGGCCAGCATTTATTGTCCATCCCTCGTTGCCCTTGGAGGGCAGTTGAGAGTCAACCACATTGAGTATCCATTGGCATTTAGAAGAATGAGAGACAAACTTATTTTTTTTTAAATCTCAAGGAGACTTGATAGAATGAATACTGGAAGAATGTTTTCCCCTTGTGGGAGAGATGAGAACCAGGGGACAGTTGTTTTTAAAGTCCCCTGTTTAATACGGAGAATTTTTTTCTGAGGGTCTAGAGACTGTATAACACTATTTTCCAGAGAGTGCTGGAGACAGGGTCATGGAACATTTTTAAGGCTGGTTAGAAAGATTCATGATTGACAAGGGACTCAAAGTGTATGGGGAAATTGGAGTTGAGGCCACAATCAGATCAGTCATTATCTTATTGAATGGCAGAAGAGGCTTGAGGGGCTGAATAGTCTACTAACTTGTATGTTTCTCCTTTTTAGATACTCTCTTTACATTTATCCCTTTGATCAAGATTTTAGTCACCTGTTTGATCTCATGCCTTCTCCTTTGGCTCAGTGCCTTGGGATGTTTTGCTAGGTTGAAAGTGTGATATGAATTTAATTTGTTGTAGTGATTCAGTGAATAAATGCACGACATGGTGTGGTACTGGACTGTGTAAATTGTAAGATCTCAGGTTTGATTCTTGGCATGTACTGCAAATTGACCAACTGGGAAGGCGCTGCAGGGCTTCAGAGGGCACAGGAATGCCCTTTGTATTCTTGATTAGAAAAAAGAAAAAATTATTTGGGTTCCTGACCTCTATTATTGGCTCTGGTGCAGTTTGTGCATGGTGCAAACAATAATTGCTTAACATTGTCAAATAATCATCTAACATTCACTTCGCCAACTTGAATGTGAAAGATCACCATCTTGACTGAATTGTTTAGAAGGCCGCCTGCTACCTCTTTTGTAATTCTGTCCCAGCATGCACTGCTGCATCATGGAAAGTGGAGTGGAAGGGGGGAAATAATATATCATTCGTCTTCTGCTCAAAGTATTTTTTATGTTCATTTTGATCACATGTAAAATGAATTGCTATGGATCTAATTGTGTTTTGAAGTTTGCCAGAAGGTCTTATTGTCAGTTTATTATTGGTATTACTGTCATAGAGTCAGAGGTTTACAGCATGGAAACAGGCCCTTCGGCCCAACTTGTCCATGCGCCTTTTTGTTTAAACCCCGAAGCTAGTCCCAATTGCCCGCATTTGGCCCATATCCCACTACACCCATTTTACCCATGTAATCACCTAAATGCTTTTTAAAAGACAAAATTGTGCCCGCCTTTACTACTACCTCTGGCAGCTCGTTCCAGACACACACCACCCTCTGTGAAAAAATTGCCCCACTGGACCTTTTTATATCTCTCCCCTCTTACTTTAAACCTATGCCCTCTAGTTTTCGACTCCCCTACCTTTGGGAAAAGATATTGACCATCTAGCTGATCTATGCCCCTCATTATTTTATAGACCGCAATAAGATCACCCTTCAGCCTTCTGCGCTCCAGAGAAAAAAGGCCCAGTCTATCCAGCCTCTCCCTTATAACTCTGCCCTTTAATTGGGGCAAGGTTTTATCCAGCAGTTATATATATTTCAGACAAAAAGAACATTGTTAAAAAGCTAGAATATCAGGTCTTGGATGCTGGCTCTTTTGTGTTAGTGCCCTTGGTTTTCTATTCATTCTGTTGTGTTATGAGGAGTCTTTTGTAGGTGTGTTATTGATACCGATGGACTAGTTTTGCATGTAATACACCTATGTACAGTTTTGTAAAGATTTATTTAGTGTCGAGGGGATTAGCAGGGTAAATGTGTGGGGGATAGGACATGGGTGGGATTGTTGTCGGTGTAGGCTCGATGGGCTGAATGGCCTCTTTCTGTACTATAGGGATTATATGATTTGGGTAGCTTTATTTCTTGGTATAGGTGGAATGTATAGAGTTCCAGATTTTAAAGTGTCATTTTACAGATTGGTAGCAAACTCGCCTTGCTATATTGATATTTGTTATAACTGTCACTAGCAGATCACCTTGAATATGCAAAAAGAAAATGGCCCAAACAGTTGGTGCTTTCATTTCAGGCCTGTTGTTTGGAATTACAGCAAAATAACTACATTTATGTGCTCGAGTGCTGTCCTGCATCAGGCATGATTGAGGCAGAGTGGACAGATATTTCATTTCCTCTTGTTTTAGCTATCCAGTACATAGGTGTACTAACAACAAACTAAAATGGAAACATGCCACCCTTGGCCAGATAAAACCTAATCTTTGAGGCTTTCAGGTGCTTTAAAATCTGCTTTATAATTTATTGGTAGTTGAAGGTGAAAATTGCTCAGATGTATATTTGAGATGGCTCCAAATGTCTGCTTTGATTGCAGAAGACTGTGGGTGGAATTTTCCTGTGCCCCTGCTGTGGGCTCAATGGTGGGGTGAGGCGATGAGGGGGGGGTGTGGAATTTTGCAGGAGACCCCAACATTAGTTTTATGGATTTCCCGCGGAATTTTCCGCTGGTGTCCGCCATGGCAATCAGGAAGTCTGTTGGTGGCCGGCATGAAACTGATTTCAGACGAAGGCCTGACCGAAATCTTCCCCCACACCTCATGCCTGATTCCCCACAATGCCAGTGGGGAAACATGCCAGTCTAGAACATGTCACTCATAACATAGTGCGCAGAATTCATCAGACTTATCTGAGGAATGCCTAGAGCTACCTCTGGTGTTCAGGATGGAGGCCATACGCGACACTGGAATAACACAGCAATGGGTTGAGGGAGCATCTATCAGGTGTATCTTCCAGTTGAGGAGGTCCATTTCCAGCCTCAGCATGATCCTGGAGATCCATCTTTTTTTTTCAGGCGTTCAGTGATGTTGGTCATCTTTTAAATATGGCACCCAGATATGGTAGAGGGATGCGTGCAGTCAAGCCCGCCCCACCATGGAAGGTGGCGCTAAATTCCCAAATACATCATTAATGAGATTAGGGCAGGAAGAAATGGCATGGTTTCTTGTCGGCCTCTGCAGTTGGAAACACTCCATGTCACCTCCACCACCATGGGACTTAGTCCACTCTTATTTGTGGATGAAGGAAATTAATTTGTGTACTTGACAAGTTTACCCAACAGTTAAGCCCATCCTGAAGTCACCTGATTTAAGAGTATGGCCCAGCAGTGCGAACATTTTTAATGAGAATTATCATTGGCCATGTTGCGTTTACCTTGTTTTCTTTTTTTTTGAACCATTGAACAGGTGTTGAATTGGTTGATCCCTCTTCATTTTTGCACTGTCATTCAGTGACATAGTTTACATGCCTGTAATGCAGAACTACTCTCAAGGAGTATATTGAGATATACTTTATTCAAATTGTTCTTGGCATAGTTTGAGAATTAGTTCCCAGTATTGCATAATGGCAGGGGGAGAAATGGGAAGAGAAGGGACAGCCCATGATTTATTTGAAACATGGGAAATAGAGTATAAGTGGTGAAGCAATGAATTAAAGATGAAGTGCCAATACAATTAGTCAATTGGTTTGTATTTAATGTAATGTTCTTTAGTGAACCTTGTGCATTAAAGTAATTGCATTTCTTGGATCCTGTTTTGAACCTAATCCATTTGGGGCGGCAATGGCCTTCTTATCTGATGGCTGGATATTTTTGGCAAGAGTATGCTTGGTCATGTTTGATTCTCCCTTGCACCAGCAAGTTTAGATTGCCTTTCTCATGAGAAGGGGGAAATGTTTGACTGAGATTTTGGCAAAGGTAACTTTCTCCACCTCAAAAGATCATTGGCAACTTGAACATCTCTCTCTTTTCTTTACTCCTAATGAGCTGTTTAACAGTGCTGATCAGATACAGAATGCCAAAAACCAAGAAAAAAGATTAAAATATTTCCCAGTGGAGCCAACATGATGCCACTCATTTCTTTCCAGCCTATGTTCATTGTGGCACCATTATGAAAAAGAACAGGAAAGCTATTCCTTTTCTACTGACCAATATTATCCCTGAATCACCATCACAAAAGATCATCTGGTCATTGTCACATTGCTGTTTGGGGGAAGATTGTTGAGCACAAATTAGATGCAACATTTTGTAAATTACAACAGCCAAACTGGCATCTACCTGGCAATGTGGAAAGTTGCCCAGGTATGTCTTGCACACCAGAAACAGGACAAATCCAACCCTCAGTCTACTCGTGATCATGAGCAAGGTGATGGAAGGGGTCATCAACAGCACTATCAAGCAGCACTTACTCAGCAATAATCTGCTCACGGATGCTCAGTTTGGGTTCCACCAGGGTCACTCAGCTCCTGACCTCATTACAGACTTAGTTCAAACGTGGACAAAAGAGCTGAATGCCAGAGGTGAGATGAGAGTGACTGCCCTTAACATCAAGGCAGCATTTGACCAACTATGGCATCAAGAAGCACAGGAAAAACTGGAGTCAGTGGGAATCAAGGGAAGACTCTCTGCTGGTTGGAGTCCTACCTGGCACAAAGAAAGATGATTGTGGTGGTTGGAGAATCATCTCAATTCCAGGACATCACTGCAGGAGTTTCTCAGGCTCGTGGCCGAGGTCCAACCATCTTCAGCTGCTTCATCAATAACCTTCCTTCCGTCATAAGGTCAGAAGTTGGGATGTTCACAGATGACTGCACAATGTTCAACACTACTCACAACTCCTCAGATATCGAAGCAGTCCATGTCCAAATGCAGCAAGACCTGGACAATATCCAGGCTTGGACTGATGAGTTGCAAATAAAATTTGTGCCACACAAGTGCCAGGCAATGACCATCTCCAAAAAGAGAGGATCTACCCATCAGCCCTTGGCATTCAGTGGCAATTACCATTGTTGAATCCACCCCCACCCACTGTCAACATCCTGGGGGTTACCCAGAAACTGAACTGGACTGGCCCTATAAATACTGTGGCCACCAGAACAGGTCGAAGGCTAGGAATCCTGTGATTAATAACTCAGCTCCTGACCACCCCCCCCCCCCCCCCCCCCCCCTTCCCTCTCAAAGCCTGTCCACCATCTACAAGGCATCTTAAATCAGAAGTGTAATGGAATACTCTCCATTTGCCTGGATGAGTGTAGCACCAACAACACTCAAAAAGCTCAGCGTCATCCAGGACAAAGCAGCCTGCTTGATTGCGACCCCTTGCACAAACATTCAATCCCTCGCCATCGACAAACAGTTGTAGCCATGTGTACCATCTGCAAGAACTCACCAAGGTTCCATCGGCAGCATCTTCCACACCCACAACCACTATCATCTTGAAGGACAAGAGCAGCAGATAGATGGGAACAGCACCACCTGGAGGTTTCCCTCCAAGTCACTCACCATCCTGCTATTCCTTCACTGTCGCTCGGTCAAAATCCTGGAATTCCCTCCCGAGCAGCACTGTGGGTGTACTTGCACCTTAAGGACTGCAGTAGTTCAAGAAGGCAGCTCACTACCACCTTCTGAAGGGCAACTCGGGATGAGCAATAAATGCTGGCTTATCCAGCGACGCCCACGTTCTGTAAATTAATAAAAATTAATTGTGACTACACTTCAAAAAACTGGTGCAACAGCTGTAACACACTTTGAGACATCAAGTGGTTGCAAAAAGTGGGATATACTTCTAAATCTTTTTTCTTCGTGTTGACAAACTGTCAGCTACACAAGCTGGTATGATTTTCAAAGTTGGATATCCTCAGCATTCATTTGAAATGTTAAGTTAGTTTGTTCTCCAGCAAAGTCTTTGGATATATTTTGGCATGAAACCTGTGGAAACAGGCAGCTCTCAATCACAGTGAAATTGCAACATGTGCAGTCAAACAAGAGGTGTGGATAAATCAATTTTTTCTATTCCCTGGCTGAGGTCTCCGCAGTTGAAAAAGTGAAAACTCTATTTTTACAACCTCATTGTAATGAAGGGCTTCAGCCAAAGTTGTTGCACAATACCACTGAAAACACTCGTCACTGCTCAAAGTAGAACAACCACATATATGGAGTTACAGGTATTTTATCTCAAAGGCTTTCAGTTCAAATGAGCAGGTGTTCAAATGAGTGTTGCTGAAAGAGCTAGTGTGCTGTTTGGTGCTCTGGTGGCTCCAAGCCTCGTCCCTTGCTGTGTGACTAATCCTTAAGGCATGCAGAAAGGATACAGTCAGGCTGAGTGACCTTAGACACACAGGAACACAGAACAATACAATGGGGTCGCTGTCTTCTGCCAGTGGGTTGCAATACCCTGAAGCTACAGAGACCTTCAGCAGCTGACCTGCCTTCCCTCAAAAGACTCGGCGCACGTTCTGAAAAGAGGCACTGCACAGTGCAGGGACAACCATGACATGCAAACAGTGATAATTAAGCTGAAAGTGCACCCGTTTCACATTCTGAAGTGCGAAAGGACAGTCTGCTGTTTTCTGTAGCAAATGGGGATCAGTATATTATCTTGATATTGTGTGTGAGGAGAATGCATTTTTGCTAATTGGCGTGAGTTGACAATGATGGACCACTTCTTGTGATGAGAGCTGGCCATATCCTTGACACAAATTCAGTTTGTAAGTTGATGTAGTTTATATGGATTTTAGCAAAGCTTTTGACAAGGTCCCATATAGGAGACAGATTGAGAAGATTAAGATATATTGAATTCAGGGAAATTTGGCAAGATGGATCAGAAACTGGTTTAGTCATAGGACACAAAGGGTGGTGGTAGAAGGCTGTTCGAGTGACTGGAGGCTGCTGTACAGTGGTGTACCACAAGGATCAGTACTGGGATCCTTATTATTTGTTATATACATAAATGATATAGATGAAAATGTGGGGGAAATGTTGAGCAAGTTTGTAGATGACACCAAGATTGGTAGAGTAGTTAATAATGAAGAAGATGGTTGTAGGTTACAGGAAGATAGAGATGGGTTGGTCAAATGGGCAGAACAGTGGAAGATGGTATTTAAGCCTGATAAGTTCAAGGTGATGCACTTTGAAAGAAGAAACGAGAAGAGGGAGTATTTAATGAATGGCAGGACACTCAGAAGCTCAGAGGAACATAGGGATCTTGGGGTAATTATGCACAGGTCCCTGAAGTTGGCAGAGCATGTGAATAGGATAGTTAGGAAGAGATAGTTAAGAAAATAGTTAAGGGAGTACTCACCGTGTCCATACCCCTTGATTATCCATACCCCTTGATTGAGAGGTCAATCACAAGAGGCCATAGTTTTTAGCTAAGGGGTAGGAGATTCAGAGGGGATTTGAGAAAAAAACATTTTCACTCAAAGGATGGTGGGAATCTGAAATGCACTGCCTGGGAAGGTAGTGGAGGCTGGAAACCTTCAAAAAATATTTGGAGAGTACTTGAAATATCATAGCATTCAAGGATATGGGGCACGTGCAGGAAAATGGAATTAGTGCATCTTTAGTGGTAGTGAATGTCGGTGCAGACTCGATGGGCTGAAGTGCCTTTTCTGCACTGTATGACTCTTAGGAATGGCAGAATTGATATGAGAGTCTGAATATGTTCAATCTGTTTCTGTTGCGATGGAATTGGATTTGGATTAATTTAATATCTAATATATCTGTGACAAACTTGTTCCACGTGGATTATTTCTTACTATCATGCAGTATCGATTGTGCTGATCTGCTGGGTACCAACCAAAGTAGTTAAAGGAAACAAAATTTCAAACAGAGGGGGTTTTGGCAAACTTAGGAGAGAATTTCACTCATCATGCTGGATTGGTTTCATTTGTTAAATACCACAGGAGGCCCAGCATGAATAAAAAAATAACTTATCATGGTGCTTTCAGTGGTTGAACGGTATAAATTTCTGACTGAAGTTGGCAGTGTTATATCCACAACAGATGTTTATTGTGGAGCTAACCAAATCACAGAGGGAAGGCTTACTAGACCATGGGATTTTTTAATATGCTGAAAACGATAAGAAAACAAACTCAGCAACATGAAATTCAGTAACATTTTTGGGATTTTAAAAGTAACAGCAGAAGGTTGAGTAATGAGAAGAAAAGAAAACTGAAGCACACAAGATTACAGTTACACAGTTATTATTAGTTATTGTAAAACATTCTCCCAAAAGGACTCCATGCTTGGTGAGACCTACAAGTGAACACCACCCAGACTACAATCTCTTACAGATGTTTAATAATAAAAATTAAGTAATATTATCCCCAAGGCAAACCTATTGTCGCTTTTGTGAGGCATACCACACGACCTCTCGCTCCTCCCTTTTACTCTGCTGTGGAAATCTAAAACTTCAGTCCAAAGATGTGCAGGTTAGGTGGATTGGCCATACTAAATTGCCCCTTAGTGTCAGGGAGACTAGCTAGAGTAAATGTCTGGAGTTATGGGGATAGGGCCTGGGTAGGATTGTGGTCGGTGCAGACTTGATGGGCCAAATGGCCTCCTTCTGCACTGTATGATTCTGTGGTTCAGAACAAGACTGCTTTTTTCAACCTGAAGACTTTGCTGGCTTGACTGATTCAAGCTGCACTCTCTCCAGCCCACAGCTGTTTGTAGCAGGTTTTTCTCACACAACCAAAATCTAACCTCTCAATATCTCTCCTTAAACATCCTTTTCCACTTCCATCTATATTCACCATCAGCATGTCTTTGGATTTATTTTTTCCAAAATGTATAAATCTTTCTTATTTCTACTTTGTCTCTTGTTCTCAAGTCAATATAATGTAACATACCTGTTCTGTTTACACAGAGAATTCCTGTAATATGCAACAAAAATAGAAAATGCTGGAAAATCTCCTGGGGTCACCCTGACTTGAAACATTGACTCAATTCTCTCTCCATAGATGCTGTCAGACATGCTGAGATTATTCAGCATTTTATTTTGTCTTTACCCTGGAACATGCAAATAGATTCATTTCACCTCTGATTTCCCTTTGATATTCAGACAAACTCTCAACTTATCTAAAAAGCCAAATAATCGGTGCATCCGATTTATTTATACCTCAAACCAACCATATAATCTATTATAAATGCGCAAATCTAACACCAACCATTAATGCCCCAATCTCCAGACAATCTGTCTGTTAACTTTTCCCCAACTTAATTCCCTTCCGGGCTGGTCCCTCCCTGTGCCCCCACCCTCCCCCCCGTCTTTAACCTCCCCCCCCATCTTTAACCTCCCCCCATCTTTAACCTCCCCCCCCCCGTCTTTAACCCCCCATCTTTAACCTCCTCCCCCCCCGTCTTTAACCTCCTCCCCCCCGTCTTTAACCTCCTCCCCCCCCGTCTTTAACCTCCTCCCCCCGTCTTTAACCTCCCCCCGTCTTTAACCTCCCCCCGTCTTTAACCTCCCCCGTCTTTAACCTCCCCCCGTCTTTAACCTCCCCCCGTCTTTAACCTCCCCCCGTCTTTAACCTCCCCCCCGTCTTTAACCTCCCCCCCGTCTTTAACCTCCCCCCGTCTTTAACCTCCCCCCGTCTTTAACCTCCCCCCGTCTTTAACCTCCCCCCGTCTTTAACCTCCCCCCGTCTTTAACCTCCCCCCGTCTTTAACCTCCCCCCGTCTTTAACCTCCCCCCGTCTTTAACCTCCCCCCGTCTTTAACCTCCCCCCGTCTTTAACCTCCCCCCGTCTTTAACCTCCCCCCGTCTTTAACCTCCCCCCGTCTTTAACCTCCCCCCGTCTTTAACCTCTCCCCCCCCGTCTTTAACCTCCCTGCCCCCGTCTTTAACCTCCCTGCCCCCGTCTTTAACCTCCCCCCCCCGTCTTTAACCTCCCCCCCCCGTCTTTAACCTCCTCCCCCCCCGTCTTTAACTCCCCCCGTCTTTAACTCCCCCCGTCTTTAACTCCCCCCGTCTTTAACTCCCCCCGTCTTTAACTCCCCCCGTCTTTAACTCCCCCCGTCTTTAACTCCCCCCGTCTTTAACTCCCCACGTCTTTAACCTCCCCCCGTCTTTAACTCCCCCCGTCTTTAACTCCCCCCGTCTTTAACTCCCCCCGTCTTTAACCTCCCCCCCCCGTCTTTAACCTCCCCCCCCCGTCTTTAACCTCCCCCCCCCGTCTTTAACTCCCCCCGTCTTTAACTCCCCCCGTCTTTAACTCCCCCCGTCTTTAACTCCCCCCGTCTTTAACTCCCCCGTCTTTAACTCCCCCCGTCTTTAACTCCCCCCGTCTTTAACTCCCCACGTCTTTAACCTCCCCCCGTCTTTAACCTCCCCCCGTCTTTAACCTCCCCCCGTCTTTAACCTCCCCCCGTCTTTAACCTCCCCCCCCCCCGTCTTTAACCTCCCCCCCCGTCTTTAACCTCCCCCCCCCCGTCTTTAACCTCCCCCCCCCCCCCCCGTCTTTAACCTCCCCCCCGTCTTTAACCTCCCTGCCCCCGTCTTTAACCTCCCCCCCCCGTCTTTAACCTCCCCCCCCGTCTTTAACCTCCTCCCTCCCCGTCTTTAACTCCCCCCGTCTTTAACTCCCCCCGTCTTTAACTCCCCCCGTCTTTAACTCCCCCCGTCTTTAACTCCCCCCGTCTTTAACTCCCCCCGTCTTTAACTCCCCCCGTCTTTAACTCCCCCCGTCTTTAACTCCCCCCGTCTTTAACTCCTCCCGTCTTTAACCTCCCCCCGTCTTTAACCTCCCCCCGTCTTTAACTCCCCCCGTCTTTAACTCCCCCCGTCTTTAACTCCCCCCGTCTTTAACTCCCCCCGTCTTTAACTCCCCCCGTCTTTAACTCCCCCCGTCTTTAACTCCCCCCGTCTTTAACTCCCCCGTCTTTAACTCCCCCCGTCTTTAACTCCCCCCGTCTTTAACCTCCCCCCCCCGTCTTTAACCTCCCCCCCCGTCTTTAACCTCCCCCCCCCGTCTTTAACCTCCCCCCCCGTCTTTAACTACCCCCCGTCTTTAACTTCCCCCCCCGTCTTTAACTTCCCCCCCCGTCTTTAACTCCCCCCCCCGTCTTTAACTTCCCCCCCCGTCTTTAACTTCCCCCCCCGTCTTTAACTTCCCCCCCCGTCTTTAACTTCCCCCCCCGTCTTTAACTCCCCCCCCCCCGTCTTTAACTTCCCCCCCGTCTTTAACTTCCCCCCCGTCTTTAACTTCCCCCCCGTCTTTAACTTCCCCCCCCGTCTTTAACTTCCCCCCCGTCTTTAACTTCCCCCCCCGTCTTTAACTTCCCCCCCCGTCTTTAACTTCCCCCCCCCGTCTTTAACTTCCCCCCCCGTCTTTAACTTCCCCCCCGTCTTTAACTTTCCCCCCCCGTCTTTAACTTCCCCCCTGTCTTTAACTTCCCCCCCCGTCTTTAACTTCACCCCCGTTCCCCTCCCGTCTTTAACTTCACCCCCGTCTTTAACCTCCCCCCCCCCGTCTTTAACCTCCCCCCCCGTCTTTAACCTCCCCCCCCGTCTTTAACTTCCCCCCCCCGTCTTTAACCTCCCCCCCCCCCGTCTTTAACCTCCCCCCCGTCTTTAACCTCCCCCCCCCCCGTCTTTAACCTCCCCCCCCCCGTCTTTAACCTCCCCCCCCCCCCCCCCCCGTCTTTAACCTCCCCCCCCCCCGTCTTTAACCTCCCCCCCCCCCCGTCTTTAACCTCCCCCCCCGTCTTTAACCTCCCCCCCCCGTCTTTAACCTCCCCCCCCGTCTTTAACCTTCCCCCCCCCCGTCTTTAACCTCCCCCCCCCGTCTTTAACCTCCTCCCCCCCCGTCTTTAACCTCCCCCCCCCCCGTCTTTAACCTCCCCCCCCGTCTTTAACCTCCTCCCCCTGACCGTCTTTAACCTCCCCCCGTCTTTAACCTCCCCCCCCCCCCGTCTTTAACCTCCCCCCCCCCCGTCTTTAACCTCCCCCCCCCCCCGTCTTTAACCTCCCCCCCCGTCTTTAACCTCCCCCCCCCGTCTTTAACCTCCCCCCCCGTCTTTAACCTCCCCCCCCCCGTCTTTAACCTCCCCCCCCCCGTCTTTAACCTCCCCCCCCCGTCTTTAACCTCCCCCCCCCCCGTCTTTAACCTCCCCCCCCCCGTCTTTAACCTCCCCCCCGTCTTTAACCTCCTCCCCCCGACCGTCTTTAACCTCCCCCCGTCTTTAACCTCCCCCCCCCGTCTTTAACCTCCCCCCCCCGTCTTTAACCTCCCCCCCCCCCGTCTTTAACCTCCCCCCCCCGTCTTTAACCTACCCCCCCGTCTTTAACCTCCCCCCCCGTCTTTAACCTCCCCCCCCCCCCCCGCCTTTAACCTCCCCCCCCCCCCCCGTCTTTAACCTCCCCCCCCCCCCGTCTTTAACCTCCCCCCCCGTCTTTAACCTCCCCCCCCCCGCCCCGTCTTTAACCTCCTCCTCCCCCGTCTTTAACCTCCCCCCCCCCCCCCCGTCTTTAACCTCCCCCGGCCTTTAACCTCCCCCCGTCTCTAACCACCACTCCTTTCATTGTCTCTACTCCACCCATTGATCAACCTCCCCAATGGCCACCCTTGTTTCCCTCCCCCTCACTTTTCCCCACCGCCCTTGTCACTTTTTCCACTGTCATCCCCTTGCTCTCTCGTCGCCCCTCTCATGTCGTCACTGTTTTCTCTTGGGAGTAAGCTGATGAGTTCTGTTGAGTTGCCGTTTTATTCTGTTCTTCCGTTGTTTTTCTCTTGTGAAGTGCTCAACGCAACTTGCAGCATTAAACAATGATTACTATCCTTATGGACCTCAATTTCCTGATGTCGTGTCAGAGTTGCAACCCATACTACCCAACGTGTGCTGATATTTTTGAACTTTTAAACTACACAGTGTGTGTGTTATGTTTAAGTGCTGTTTGTGGCTTACCAGTGTGCACTAAACCAATTTAAAGGGAAAGCCGTTTGTTCAGTGATCCATTACTTTACTTCTTTTGTAAAAGTGCGCAGTCATCCAGGAAATGGGAATGCTACAGGAACTCGTGGGCTTCCCACATTGACTGAAATGAAGCTGCTGTCAGATTGTCTGCCTGGGAAGTTTAAGGAGAATAAGAATCTGGAATCATCACACTGTGCTGCTGCCTTAAACAGTTTTTATTTCATTATTTCCACTTAGTTATTCGAAAGGGCACAGGATTGCTTTTTGCTTTTGCCAAATTTATGGTAAAATATTCATGAACACAAAGCTTGTAAATCTACTTTAAGGACACCAAAATAATTCAATCCGAACCATGCAATGTTACCTTGCATTGTTAATAGCCTTTCAAGCATATCCTGTACCTGTAATTGACATTAGTGTGGTTTCCTTTTGATTCAGACCTGCTTGTAGATGTGTTTTCTGGCTTTGTATATTTACATATATGTATAAAATATTGTATGTGTCTCTTTTCTTATTTTTATCAAAAATTGCAGTTTCGTCTCAAGGTTTGATATGATATCTGTGACCTTTTGCGCTTCACTCATATCAACTCCTGGAATAAATTACAATTAAATTGCTTTCTGTCATTTCTAACTATCAAATAGTGGGTTTGCAGTTGTGCAGTCAGTGCAGAAGGCATCCAGCTTAATATATGACGCATCAGCTTGGGCCTTGGAATTTATTCATAAAGGCTTTCTTTTATCGTGCATGTGCTCTCTCTAATGGACTGCATCAATTCATTAGTTTGTGACAAACTACATTGAAGTGTATTGCTATGTCCAATGATATCAGAATTTCCTCATCTTTGCAGACAGAGGAATGACTTCTTAAAATTTGTTGACCACTTTACTTGGAGACTGCTAAGAGAAATAGTGGAATTGTACATAAGTTCTTAAGAGTTATTTTGAATTTGAGTCTTGTGCCTTGTCCTGGACTGTGTGGGTACTAGTGCATTTGAGTTGCCACATGGCTTTGTGCATAAATTGGGCTCTTGAAACGGTTGTGAATCGGCCTTTTGGCTAAGACCAAGCGCCAGATCAAGCTCAAGATGGGGTGCAATACCTTCCCTTGGCAACTTGGATCTTGGGGACCGGTAGTTAATTTGCAACATGAAACAGACCCTTCATTTTCTTTTTCAACAGTTGCAATGAAAAACCTGTTTGGGTGGCCTTAATCCAGTTGCAGTAAATTGATGCCAGCTCACTCGTCTGTGCGAGATAGAATGCATTCTGCTAATTTGACGGATCATTTTCTTACTAGATTATGTGACTCGTTTGCAATGTGCAATTCTGGATTTTCTAATCAGAGTGGACCAAAGTCATACAGGTTGTGACCTGACACTGAAGGCAGGATTGTTTCTAATTAAGTTGTTTTTAACATATATGTGGTTGAACTCTATTCTTGTCCATCGTCAAACATAGGGACAAGGAGGATTCTGAAATCCTACTTTATCCTCAGAGATAGCAAGCTGTTTAATGAAAAGTCAAATGAATGTCAAAGCTGAAAATGAGATCAATGTTCATGTCAGGTAAAATTCTATCATGGCCAACTGTGCCATTGGGCATTTGTGATGTTTACTTCGGGTGGCTCTCCCCATTTGTAACCTGTATCTGAATGGATATTCATGCATTTGGAGTGCTGCATCTTGATAATTAAGTTCCATTCTCCTCCAAACACTTTGAGAGGTAACTTTGCACAATTTTTTGCAACTAAAATTTTAGGTATTTCAGTTCTGTCCACAAAATTCCTAAATTATTGTACGGTGCTGTCATTAGAGACTCAGTTGATTTTATTAATCTCATTGAAAGATGAAAGTGTATCTATTTTATCTCTGTTTGATCAGATAATGGCTTATTCTCATAACTGTATGCCAGAGTTGTACTCAATTTAACAAATTGCCCCAGATGTAATGCTGAATGTTTTGTTAAATTAATATTTCCATAATCTAACTCTGCCCAGATAATATATTATTTGGGCAGAATTAGTTTTTTTTGCAATTTAGGCAGTAGCCTAGAATAGTGTATGGCAGCTTGTCACAAGAGTCCGTAAAGATTTTGTTTTAAGCATCACTGTTGAATTATAAATATTTGCCCAGTCACCTACAATGCCACTTTCCTGGTTTGCATTATTTGAACCCCTGACCATGGTGATTAATGTGAGAGGTTGGGCTGGAGCGCCAGATGTTGGGCTGGAGAGCCACCTATTTTTAAATTAAATATCAACTGTTGCACTGTAACTCATTTTGTCATTTTTTTTTAGGCAGGTGTCATTATCCCTCAGTTGACCAACAACAGCGGAACAGTCCTCTCAGATCAATTACCCAAACTGAAATGTACTCTTTTCTCATTCTGCAACATAATATCACATGATCAATTATAAATAGTGAAACATTATTGTTTTAATCTGCACGTTGCATTGTTGGGAGGTAAAAGGAGGAAGAAACATCTCATTTAAGAGGACTGAAGAGAGGACCAAAAATGACTTATAGGTTTTCCAGTTAAGGCTCAATATTAGTGGGTGTTCATGTACTCCATTTAATTTAAATGATTGAAGAGCTAACCTAACAGATGGACCAGATGTCCCCAACATGTATCATTAAAGGGGAAGGCAATGATGTTGTGGTATTGTCACTGGATAATTTTCTGGGAACCTGGGTTCATATCCCAGCACATATAATGGAATTTTAAATCAATAAATCTGGAATTAAAGGTCAATGATGACCATGGCTGATTGTTGTAAAAATTCATCTGGTTCATTAAAGGGAGGAGATCTTGTCTGGCCTACATGTAACTCCAAACCCACAGCAATGTGGTTGACTCATAATTGCCCTCTGAAATGCTCGTTTAGTTCAAGGGTCATTGGCGATGGGCAACAAATCACCATTCCCTGTGAATGAATAAAAATACAGCTCCCTTTACTACCAAACTTTGCTGCCATTTACGCTGGTGGGATCTTATAGTCCTGCCAATAGCACACTGCCGCAGGTTTCCCGACAGTGAGGGGTGCATTCGACAGCGCTCCGCCTCCTGCTGTCATGGAACACGCTGCGGAGGGAGAGGAAAATCCGGCCCCCGGTCTGTATTAAACAGTACTTTTAGAGCATTCAAGAAATATGAAGAATTTTGGAAGGAGTTGAGGCTGTTTGTAGTCTCCCTCATGCTCTGAAATCTGTTGACAAACCCCTCCTTGCTGCTTTTTCTCAGATGTTGCAAACATTGAATATATACTGCATTGTCCTAGTGAGTAACAGATCGGAGCCTGGAAAGAGCACGGCTTACACCTATCAATACCATAACCACTGCTGTTGTAGGTAGCTGTGTTTCAAACTTGAGTGTGATGAGAAGCTCCTCTTGGGCAACTTGTTTTGATGAACTCTACTTTTAAAAAAAACTCGAGGCTGGTAAAGGACCTGAGAAACATACTGGAGAGTTTTACACTATTTGTACAGCCCAGCATTTTGGATGCATTGCCTTGTTTTGCTTCTCTTTTGTTTCTCCCCAGCCCATAAACCTGTGGCAAAAAGGGCAAGCATTGAAAGCCTGCTGTTGGGCCTTTCAGTTATGGTTCTCTGACATTGGTTAGAGGAGATCTGCTGACAACTTCAGAGGCAAAATATTGCAGATACTGGAAATGTGAAATTAAAATAAAAAATGCTGGAAATACTCAGCAGGTATGGCAGCATCTGTGGAGATTTGTTCTTCAACAATGAAATCAAGTGAGGAGCTGCACTATCTAGCTCAGTATTGTATACAGTGCAGTAACCCTTTTGTTGGAGAAAAAGCCCTTGCAAACAATTATTTATTCATGCCCCATCAGTGATTTCATCAGGTATTGTGACAATCTTTGTCTAAAAGGACCAAAGATATGCAGATTAGGTGGATTAGCTTTGCAAAATTGTCCCTTAGTGTCCAAAGATGTATAGGTTAAGGGGATTAGTGGGTAAATGTGTGGGATTACAGGGATGGGGCATGGGGTGGGCCAGGGTGGGATGCTCTGTCAGAATCAATGTAGACTTGATGGATCGATGGCCTCCTTCTGCACTTGAGGGATTCCATGATTCTATTCCATGACCCTTGCTACGTACATAGCTAGAGCCTAGTTTGTGTGCCCAGTATTGTTTCTCTAGTGCAAGTAAATCTGCTTTTGTCGTTGGGTAACTGCCAATTAATGGGGATGATCTTTCCCCTGACTTTCCTAGTTCTGCGTTATGTACTGGTCTGTGGTAAGCTAAACACTGGGTGATTTGTGTTCTCCCCTTGCCGTCGTGACAAAGGTTTGTGTTAGGATCAAGACAGAATTTGGGACATGAGCATTCATACCACATTGCAGGGAATGGATCACTTTTTTAAAAAAACTGCATGCAATTTGTGCCCTTATTAAACATTTCCAGATCAAACATGGTTTCTACAGTCTGCAGATAGTTTGTTTTTTCGTTGGGGTGGATATTTTTTTCCAATATATCTCAAAACCATTTTCTTCCCCCTTTCTCTCTTTGTCTCTGATTTCCATAGCTTGTAGGGCAAGCAAATGATCTGGTCTAGGCATCACCAATGTAATTGAAGCACCCCTATTTCCCTGACTGCAGAGCAAATTGATTTCACTTAAGGCAGTTGAAACGGGAGAGAAATTATTCCATCAGGTGGAATTAGAATTTGAGCCAGGTCGCGAAATGATCAGGCAGTGATTTAATCTGAGTGTCAAACCCAAACATCCCATGGAATACCTGAGCATTGGTGTCAGGCAAGCTATATGTGGTGTCCTGGCCCCTTAAATTAATAAGAAGTCTCACAACGCCAGGTTAAAGTCCAACAGGTTTATTTGGTAGCAAATACCATAAGCTTTCGGAGCACTGCTCCTTCGTCAGATGGAATGGAAATGTGCTCTCAAACAGTGCAAACAGACACAAAATCAAGTTGCAGAATACTGATTAGAATGCGAATCCCTACAGCCAGCCAGGTCTTAAAGGTACAGACAATGTGGGTGGAGGGAGCATTAAACACAGGTTAAAGAGATGTGTATTGTCTCCAGACAGAACAGCTAGTGAGATTCTGCAAGCCCAGGAGGCAAGCTGTGGGGGTTATTGATAATGTGACATAAATCCAACATCCCGGTTTAGGCCGTCCTCATGTGTGCGGAACTTGGCTATCAGTTTCTGCTCAGCGACTCTGCGCTGTCGTGTGTCGTGAAGGTCGCCTTGGAGAACGCTTACCTGAAGATCCAAGGCTGAATGCCCGTGACAACTGAAGTGCTCCCCCACAGGAAGAGAACAGTCTTGCCTGGTGATTGTCGAGCGGTGTTCATTCATCCGTTGTCGTAGCGTCTGCATGGTTTCCCCAATGTACCATGCCTCGGGACATCCTTTCCTGCATCTGATTGATTTCACTTCGTCAGATTCCATCTGACGAAGGAGCAGTGCTCCGAAAGCTTATGGTATTTGCTACCAAGTAAACCTGTTGGACTTTAACCTGGTGTTGTGAGACTTCTTACTGTGTTCACCCCAGTCCAACACCGGCATCTCCACATCATGACTACCCTTAAATTAGGCAACACTTAAATAGGGATGTAATTTTCCTCAAGAAACATTCTTGGCTACTGCTCTGCCCAGGACCGCAAGGAACAACAAAAGGTTGTGAATATAGCCCAATCCATTACACAAACCAGCCTCCCATCCATTGACTCTGTCTACACTTCCTGCTGCCTCGGCAAAGCAGCCGGCATAATTAAGGATCCCACGCATCCCGGACATTCTCTCTTCCACCTTCTTCCTTCGGGAAAAAAATACAAAAGTCTGAGGTCATGTACCAACCAACTCAAGAACAGCTTCTTCCTTGCTGCTGTCAGACTTTTGAATGGACTTAACTTGCATTAAGTTGATCTTTCTCTACACCGTAGCTATGATTGTAACACTGCATTCTGCACTGTCTCGTTTCCTTCTCTATGAACGGTATGTTTTGTCTGTATAGCGCGCAAGAAACAATACTTTTCACTATGTTAATACAAGTGACAATAAATCAAATTAAATCAAATTCCTGTTGGAAGAGGCCAGAAGGCAACTCCCTATGTGGAGAGGGGCAACACCCTCAAATTTCTGCGCCTTACATAAAAACTGATCTCAATGTGGGTCAGGTAGGAATAAGGGAGTATGCATCCAGTCTGCCGCTGGTAGTTATCTTGGGAGTTGGTACTGAAAGGAAAGTATAACTAACTCAGTTTTAAATGCCCTGTTTTGGCAGGGTCCCTAGAGGGAGCTGGACTATTTCACCTGCCTGTCTGAGAGGAATAATGTGAAGGGGTCTCCTTAAGTTCCTTAAGGGGAAAAGGGTTAGAAAACAAATGATGAAAACCACATTTGGCCACTGATTTCATTTTTGTTATGGTTGTGATAATCCTACTGGGGGGGGAAGGGGAAATTGTTACTGTTGCTGTGTAATATCAGTGAGTAATCTATAACACTGCTGACTGCGGACATACAGGCATAGAAAGTATCTTATCCAGGAAATAGACTAAAAGCTTTAATGTCTCTCTTGGCAGCCTTTAAAATGGTCCATTAAAATCCATCAATATGAGCCGCAGAGAGCTCCAATGAGAAGGGCTTGTGATCAATAAAACACTCTTTGCATTCCCATTTATTGGAGGGCTGTCTCTGTTCTAATTTGTGAGAGAGGATGATAGCACTGTATGGAAGGTGTTGCTATATTCCGTGCAGCCTTTGTGGCCAGTGTCCAGATTCTGTGGAGAGAGAATGAGTTCCTTCCTCCATGGTAGAGCAGAGTGGTCAGACTGCATTGAAGATGAGGAACAGCTTCTTTTGTTGCTCGGTAGAAAACAGACTTTATCTGACCCCTAAACCTATAGCAAGGTCTTTTTTCATTTGTATGTTTGATCGAAGTAGTGGTTGAAAGCAGGTGATACAGGGCTAATGGGGATGTTGAAGCTTGTTTGGGTGAGACACACTGTACCAGACTGGAGTGAAAAGAGAAGGGTGCAGGGGTGTGGTGCGTGCTTGTAATGGTGAGCCTCTAGTTGAACGGTTGGCTGATCAGCACTCTGAAATGGTGCTTCAGGGAGTGTGTGCCTGTTGAAAAAATTGTTTCTTGAAGTTTGAGTCATACTTTTACTCCGGGATGGAGGAATTTCTTTAGAAAGTTTTGAGTTTGCCAACCAGTGCTCTAAACCTTTTTTTTGCCTGTTAAAGGGCTGCTTCATGTGTTATACAAATCGGATACCAGCTTGACAAACTGTTTCCCTTTGTTTGTGGATGCGTATGTAATTTTTCATTCAAAGAAAAATCTTTCTGTGAACTGAGTGAACAATTCCATAACTGCAGTGAGAGTTGCAATGACGGTGCAAATGTAGTGTCTAAATTCAGTTGGGAAGTGCTGAGTTTCAGAAACAGGATGATGATGCAAATACCAACAGGATTTTGTGCAGTGTGACTGAGATGCAGACAAAGGAGTTTCTAGAATTCTCCATTATTTCCTGAGTAATGTAAAAAAAATTGAATGTGTGTGTTGACAGCACAAAGGAAATATTCAGATATTCCCACTTTGCAATAAGAAAACAGCAGATGTCTCTGCACTGGAGTTTATTTATGTGAAGGAGGACTGCACTGTTGTCCAGTTGTAAAATAGAGCCACTGTCTATAAAATGTTCCATGCTCAGAATTAGTGCTTGATAACTGGAATACGTATGGTTTATATCTGTGCTGTGTTTATATCTGTGGGGGAGTTTTGCTCATTTGCTGCAGTACAGTGCAGAATTGCTTATGCTGAAAGTATTCCGAGAGAAGGGGAGGAGTTGCATCAGGAGTTGACACTGGGCTTCCTCTGCCTTGTTTTTTATGCAATGAAAATTTGCTGTTGTTTCCCTGACAATCATGAGCATCTCTGCTAACCTTACAAATGCGGAGGCACTTTCGGGAGTGCTTGGTCTATTTCTGAGGCTGAGTTGTTGGAATTCAGAACTGCAGTCTTTGCTGTGATACGGTGATCTCTGGAGTTTGCAGACCCTGTTCATCGATGGAGCAGAGAAGATCCTGAGTGAAGGAAGTGTTTTATTTGGGCTGGGTAGCTTTTTATCAGTGATCGGTGTAAAGATTGTGCTGGATTTTCTTAGTGTTTCTGGGAGTTCAGTAAGAAAAAGCACCAGTTTTGGGGGAAATTGAAGTAAATGCCAAGTACTGTAATAAGTTATGTTAGTGCACTTTTTTCCTACTTTGCTCAGGGAGTGGTGTAGCTCAGTGCTTAAAGTAGGTCTGAAATATTTTGCCATTTAAAGTTGTGATTAAATATGTGTTCTGTCTGATTATATTCTTCCCTCAATTTTATTCCTTTTAACTATTATTCTTTTTAGACAGAAAAAATAATTACTTTTATGCAATATGCATACTAATTGTGATTTCCAATTGCCAGAGTTAAAGCTGCTTTTTGTGTATTAAAACCCCTCTCTTGTGTGATGGATTTTCAAAGACTATCAAAGGCTTTGAAAGACTTTGAAAGTGCTTGGGTGTTGATCAACACCCAAACACTTGCTTTATGCATTGTAATTAAAATAGGCTGAGTGGTACCAGCAGCATACTATCAGGCAAGATCTATGGATTGTGGAAGACAGGGTTATTGTTTCAGGTTGCTGACTTTTTTGTCAGAAGTGATAGATGTGTATTCTGTTTGATTAAACCTCTGAAATCAGTTACATATTCCTTGATGTTTGGTCATGGTGATGACAGGTGTTAAATTGGGTGTGCAAAAGTGACCTTGGTATAAATATTTCGTCAGTTTTTGTCTCTCCATTTAATTTTTATGATTGATTGTCACAGTTAAGATCTTCTGACAGTTTGATAGACTCACTGTTCTGTGCCATGTACCTTTGGGGAGTGAATGAGACTGCATTCCTTTGAAAGAATTGTGCTCAACAGATAGCTAGGTACGTAGATAATTGCACTGCAAGGTCTAATAATGAGGCCTTTGCTGGGAAAGGAGCCGTTGTGAATATCTGATAAGGACAAGAATGGCTGAGGTGCACTTCCATGTTTGAACAGTCTGTCTCACTTTTTAAACTCGCAGGTATAAAACAACTGTTTGGGTGATTGGGCATCTCCACATCATGGGTGATTTAACACAGCGCAGCTCTTTTACCTGAAAGTACACCCCCACAAGTGTCAAGTGTCAATACTTTTAGGAGAGGAGCTGGCTAAAGGAGTCGAAGTGAAAGAAAGGAAACTCAGCATAAATAAATGTTGTTGCTTTGGCTAAGATCAAGCATCAGATCAAGCCCAAGATAAGGTACAATGCCTTCTCTTGTCAGCTTGGATCTTGTTTGTCTCTCTGTGTGGGGACCATGAATTGGATTCAATTGGAATTTGAATTTGGTTTTTGGAGCAAGCAAGGAATGGATTCAGGTCTGCCCAGTCCACGCTGAGCATTTGGCTTTGTAACTTTAAGAATGGAGTTTATAAAAAGTGTTGATTCTGCTTAGCATGCTGTGCCATTACAATTAAAATTAAAACGAGAATTATCTGGGCATACATGAGAGAGTTTGTAATCTTAGCTAAGTATTTTGAAATTGGTCATTCCCAATAAAATAATATATCCATCTCTTAAGAGGATGAGGAAACTGAACATTGAATCATCTCTCCTTGTTTCTACTGAATATTTTTAAAGATAGAAGATTGCCGCATGCGTGGGTTACAATCTGTGTGAACTGGGCTGGTGGTGTTCTGCTGGGGACAGCTTTTTTGTTACTCAAGTACTGTATATGCAAGAGAGTGAATAAAATGGTTCATCACTGCAAAGCACAGCATCCTAGTGTCACTTACCTAATACTCTTACTTTATACTGTATCTGTTTACATCGCAGTGCTTGTAACGTGCACTTGTTTGCATCACCAGCCACTATTTTCACCTGCGGGCCAACCTCAACTTGGTGCCAACTTGGTGCCAATGCAGTCACGCTCGATAGCATCTCCCTTGTCAACCCTGGTGCTTTCATTTTGTCACCAGTGCACAGTGCAGTCCTCCGGCGAATATGGCTGTCTCGGAGACCAGCCAAGTCCCAGCTCTCCTCTCAGTACTAATGGTAAGTCACTGGAGTTTCATAAGATTTTTTTTTAAAAGCCTATGTTCCAGCATTCACGATTAATTGTTTTCTAGGAAGGTCTGTTGGAAGATAACATTTGCTTGCATACCAATATCACATATCACATGCATTCTAAAGATTCTCCTTAATAGAAAATACTGTAGTATTTTCCACAACTTGTGTTTGTGTAAATGGGAAAACCTAATCAGAAGTGAGCTGAAGGTTAGGAAGAAGCTACTATGGTTAATGCCTGTTTCCAGGTCCAAATTAAGACAGGGTAGGATGGCACAGGACAAAGAGGGTATGACTTGAATTAGGTTTGCTTTTATTTTGCAGAGCATTTGTTGGAAACTTTTATTACAATTGTTGAGAGAAAAACATCACAAACCTGATATTGAGAAAAAAACTGGCTTTATTTTACAAGAAATATTTCTGATACTTTTATTACTTTCTGGACAAATGATTCAAAAATTGAGATGCCTGAGCCCAAATCCAAACCATTGGTGGTGACCCTTGAGGTTCGTGATACCTTGCAAAATGTTCATACTTTAGTGATGTGGTTTGTATGTACAAACCTTCACTGGGGGTTGCATCTTAAGATTGACACTAATTATCCTGATGAGCATTTCTTCGTGGACCTCAATTTCACTTCTTTTGTTTCAGTGTTTCAAATTTAATATCTTATGTTAGTGTTACTCTTTGCTGCACTGCAGTTGGTTGTATCTTTAAATCCAAGATAATCTCTTTTCATATCCAGAGTACTGATTGAATGTGTGCATTTTAGAAACTACAGAGATGTCAGGTACACAGCCATGTTTTTGTGCATAGAAACACTGTGCTTTCATTTTTAAAATTTGCTAGCTTGTCCTGTTTGAATTTCATGGGTTTGGTGGTTTTGCCTCATTGTTGGTTCTCAAAAAGAAAGAGAACATGTACTCTAATAGATCCTGAATCATAAATTACATAAATCTTAAGGCAGAATGCCAAGCTTATTTAGTATCTGTAAATGAGGTGCTTGCAGATTAACAGAATCACTGATTTCACTGATTATTTATTCGTTCAGGGGCATCGTTGCATAGGTCAGCATTTATTGCCCATCTCTAATTGCCATGCGAAGCCATTTCAGAGGGCATTTAAGAGTCAACCACATTGCTGTGGATCTGGAGTCACATATATCAGGCAAGGAAGACAAATTTCCTTCCCTAAAGGAAGTTAGTGAACCGGATGGGTTTTTACAACAATCAACAATGATTTCAGGTTATCATTAGACTTTTGATTCCAGATTTTTGTTGAATTCACCATGTGCCATGGTGGGATTCAAATCCTGATTTCCAGAGTATTACTCTGGGTCTCTGGATTACGAGTCCAGTGACAATACCATTACACCTTCGAACACGTATACATATGACACACAAAGGCAAAGAAGTTGGGTCTGCCTGAGAATATGCTGTACACCAGAACCTGTTGGTGACCGAGTGCTCATTCAACCTAATGCTCATCATCCCCTGAAGTATGTATAATTTGATTTGATTTATTATTGTCAGAATTGAACAGGAACCGAAAGTTGCATGGTGGGGCCAGAATTGAGCAGGAACTGGATGCTGTTGAACCTGGCAGTAGAGATTTATTATCCATTTTTGGAAGTGGATTACTTCAGTTGTGTTGAGTTTTGAAAGGGTGTTGATTGCCTTCAGTTATGTCTTTTAGAATTGTAATTGTTGATGTTAGGCATAACTGGTCTCCTACAAAGGAGTTTGATATTTCTCTCATGTCAATTGTAACTCTAAATGCACTATGATATTGATAACAGTTTCCATTGTCAGTAACAATCATACTGGAAAAACTTTGATTTCACTTATTCAGTTATTGAGTAGGTTCTGGGGTTTACTCCATCATCAATAGCCACCTGGAAGTTACAGTCCATGACTCATAGAAATTTATAGTACAGAAGGAGGCTTCCCACTGGGGCCCATTGTGTCTTTCTTTGAGAAATACAAATCTTGCTACCCTCTATCCCCAAAGCTCATTGTCATCATTGCAGAGAGCTGGTGTGCTCTTTTTGCTTGTGGTTTAATCATAAAACAGAGTAACTTCTTTGATTATCCTAATTGCACATAACTGAAGGAAAGATTTGGTAAAGCTCTAGAAAATGTCAAATAAATTAGCATCTCCTCAACTTGTCAACTCCTAGTGTTGATATATTGAATGTTGGCTGGAAATACTTTTCAGTCAGCACTTGTTTCTGAGCCATTTGTCTGACCTGTCGACTATAGCTATATGGAAAATAGTGAGCAATGAATCGTTTGTAATCATCTGTGAATAATGGGGAACTGTGGGGGAAAAAGCCATCGATTGAATAAACTGGAGTCGTACATCACAGTCGTTTGGGGATGGCAGCACTAGGTCACTGAGCAGAGGAGGCAGCAACATTGATGGCTAAGGTAATGCAGTGCTTATGCTCCATAATGTAAGGCTGTTTGTGACTGCTCTGTTGCTTATTCCCTTGGCAAAACTTGCTGTAAAACAAGGGCACAGTGGTTAGCAGCGCCAGGGACCCGCGTTGGGTCACTGTCTGTGCGGAGTCTGCACATTCCCCTCATGTCTGCGTGGGTTTCCTCCGGGTGCTCCGGTTCCTCCCACAGCCTAAAAGAGGTGCGAGTTAGGTACATTGGCCATGCTAAAATTCTCCCTCAGTGTACAAGAGCAGGAATGTGGCACAAGAGGATTTTCACAGTGGCTTCGTTGTAGTGTTGATGTAAGCCTGCTTGTGACAATAATAAATAAATTTGAAACTTAAAACTTGACTGTAGATCTGAATTCCACATTTGTATCCACCTGTATTGTGTGTACACTTGTCAGAAGCAATGGGACAAATAAAAGATGCTGTTTCAAAAGCTTACTGACTCTGCACAGCAGCTGAAATAAATATGAATGTCCTGAATAGGCTTGGAAGCATAAGAATGTAAAGAACCGCCTGAAGTAGTTTTGGAGCCAGGTTGGTTTCTTACCTTTTTGTTACTTGAGTTACACGTAAATGTCAAGGGAAGAGGGCTTTCTCCAGTTACTGGAGGCAGAACAACAACAAAAGGTTGCTGTTGGACTGCGAAAGGACCATACAGGCCTATGTTAGTGATGCTATTTGCTGGTTAGAATAGTGCACTCTGGGTGGAGCACTTCAAACTGTAAGTAATGTGCCAGATGGCAGAACTAGCACTCCATTTATTCTTCATTGTTTTTGACTTTGCTGTGAAGATTACCTTGATGGAAAATCAAGAAATCCTGAATGATACCATACTGAGTGCAGGTTTTGATTTCAGGCCCTGTCGCTTTGCCTTTTGCTGACGTTGAGTTTGTTATTCCTTGACCTTTGGTATGCAGGATTAAATTATCTCCAGTGATATGCAGGTCGGGCTTCGAGCACTCATTGAACAAAACTGGATAGGCCACTGCTTGGCTCCTTTGCAACATAATCACTCACTGCCTGTAGTCTAGAGATGATTGCATTCTTCCATTTTATCTTTGTTCAGGAATTCATGAGAAACTTCCTTACACAAAGAGTGATAAGAATGGATTGTATGACCAAAAGGAGTATTGAGACAAATAGCACAGGTTAATTTGAAAGGAAGCTTAATAAACACATGAGGGAGAAAAGAATAGGCAGATAGGATTAAATGGGATGGGAGGGAGCTCGCAGAGCATAAAGGCTGGCACAGGCAACAGGATTGCAACTGGATCTTGATCAATTGGGCCAATGGGCTGATGAATGACAGATGGAGTTTAATTTGGATAAATGCGAGGTGATGCATTTGGTAGATTGAACCAGGGCAGGACTTACTCAGGTAATGGTAGGGCATTGGGAAGAGTTACAGAACAAAGAGATCTAGGGGTACATGTTCAGAGCTCCTTGAAAGTGGAGTCACAGGTGGACAGAGCGGTGAAGAAGGCATTCAGCATGCTTGGTTTCATCGGTCAGAACATTGAATACAGGAGTTGGGAGTCCTGTTGAAATTATACAAGGTGTGGAGATGCCTGCGTTGGACTGGGGTGAACACAGTAAGAAGTCTCACAACACCAGGTTAAAGTCCAACAGGTTTATTTGGTAGCAAATACCATAAGCTTTCGGAGCACTGCTCCTTCGTCAGATGGAGTGGAAATGTGCTCTCAAACAGTGCAAAAGTTTGCCCTGTTTGAGAGCACATTTCCACTCCATCTGACGAAGGAGCAGTGCTCCGAAAGCTTATGGTATTTGCTACCAAATAAACCTGTTGGACTTTAACCTGGTGTTGTGAGACTTCTTACTGTGAAATTATACAAGACATTGGTAAGGCCACACTTGGAATACTGTGTATAGTTCTGGTCACCCTATTATAGAAAGGATATTATTAAACTAGAAAGAGTGCAGAAAAGATTTACTAGGATGCTACCTGGACTTGATTGTTTGAGTTATAAGGAGAGGCTGGATAGACTGGGACTTTTTTCTCTGGAGCATAGAAGGCTGAGGGGTGATCTTATAGAGGTCTATAAAATAATGAGGGGCACAGATCAGCTTGATAGTCAATATCTTTTCCCAAAGGTAGGGGAGTCTAAAACTAGAGGGCATAGGTTTAAGGTGAGAGGGGAGAGATATAAAAGTGTCCAGGGGGGCAATCTTTTCACACAGAGGGTGGTGAATGTCTGGAACAAGCTGCCAGAGGTCAGAGTAGAGGTGGGTACAATTTTGTCTTTTAAAAAGCATTTAGACAGTTACATGGGTAAGATGGGTATAGAGGGATATGGGCCAAATGCGGGCAATTGGGATTAGTTTAGGGGTTTAAAAAAAAGGGTGGCATGGAAAATTTAGGCCAAAGGGCCTGTTTCCATGCTGTAAACCTCTATGATTCTAGGCTATTTGGGCTGATTGACCTGTTCTTGTGCCATGTCCTTGGAATGACTTTATTTAACTGAACTTATGTTGCTATTAAGGAATTTTTCTTTCCTGTGTTACTGACTTGCATAAAATGCTTCATCATATCCAAGCACTTCTCGGGTATAGTTGCTGTTGTCAGTAACCAACATGTGCGTAAGAAGTACCACATGCAACCTTGCTTGGACTGTTGCATGTTTCATTGTCATTTTTTCCACCACAGGTGTACAAATTGTTCTTCTCGCTTGGGAATTAAATTCCTGAATTTCCCCACTTCATCTCCATAATTTTATTTTCCTTCTCCCACCCCAAACTCAAATCCCTGAGTAGCGTGTTGTGTTGGGTTTCTGGGATGTGAATGTCGCCCATCCTTATTACCTTTCCTTAATTGCCCCTGAACAGAATGTCTTGCGAGAGGACATTAGTCAACGAGACACAATCGACAATGATTTCATGGTCATTATTAGATTTTTATTCAATTCAAATTTCACCATCTGCCATGGTGAGATTTGAGCCCGGGTCCCCAGAGATTACTAACCCAGTGACAATACCACTACGCCTCCGCCTCCCCCTGCAAGAAATACAGACAATTGCTAGTACTTTGTTTCTTCACATGGAAGCCCGAACAGGTTTGTCTATTTATCCTGTAAGTGGATGGGAGTATCACAGGCAGTTCAGGTTCTGGTCTCCTCAGGCCACACTTTACCACATTATGGTTCTTCCTGCCAGCAAGATCTTCTGGTCTTGCCGATGGTGACCTCCCATAGCATGTTGCCTCGAGGTGGAGGAAGCGGGGCATGCAAAACCCCATAGACGTTAGCAGGATTGGAAGATACTGCCACCAGCCAATGGCCACTTCTGCCACTGGAAGGTGGTATGCAATGGAGGGGCTAGAAAATCCCATCCAATGTTTTGCATGACCCTTCTCCACCGTACTATGTGCATATACTCCCATTAGTCACCAAATAGTATACCCTGCCTCGTTCTTACGACTGGCAATCTCTAGAATTTCCATCCAGCTTTATTGCTAATTGAGACCATGCTTCTTCTGAAGGTGAACAGCTATCCCAGATCAGGGATCAGGAAGTTCTAATTTTTAATGCATATTGCATTTGAAAACAGTACATAAATAAATATTCCTCCTATATTATCAACAGAATTAGTTTTGCAAAAAGGTATTTTGGCTGCAGTTCCAACCATTTATTAAACATGCGTTTATTGCAAGTGGAATTGACTGGAGCATGCTGACACAATCTTGCTTTTAATATAATTAGTAATGTCCTTGCCAGGCACATTTAAAGAATTTCAATTTGTTTCTTGGCAGTGTTGCCTGTGCTTTTAAGAATGAGCAGCATCAGATTGGACTTGATGAAGGGGTGTTGCTGTGGAAGACGAGATTTTTACCCCTTGGGGTGCAGATTGGGACATGGAGAGGGAAAAAGACAACACAATTTTTAACTAAGAAGAGGAAAAATAACTGAAAAACATATATTTCTGAATTGAAATTTTGGGGCTCAGTTCAAAAATGAAGTTATGCTAGGTGTCTCTATCTTCTGGAGTCTATTGCCAATGAAATTATTGTCCACACGAATGTGAAGATAAGTATCAATTATATCACAACAAAAATGCTTCATTATTTGGCACCTTATTCTTGGTATCTCTGTAAGAAGAGAGATGGCCAGCCTGTTTGAAATGGGAAGTTTAATTTCCTGCTAAATTGTATTGGACCCAGTCTCTGCTTCTTGCTATCTGTCTAGGGACATAGATTACATTACCCCCAACTCTGCGTACCACAATGCTGAACTGAGGAAAAGGTGATGATTTGCAATCTTCAAGAATAGGTGACCATTTGTGACCAGCCATGTTAAATTCTTCTTGGGTCCAAAGTTGCAAGCAGGCTTTTTGGACATTTATGGAAATGGCAACCTCCAGCACTGGTATTGCTCCGGGCATTCACAAATTATAGCTAACTCCTCTGTTCTGGTGCTGCCTTCAATGGGAGCAACTAAAACATGAACATATTTCAAATAATGTTAACTCAACCAAATCCATGAACTTTTTGCCAGGATTATACATTGAATTGACTTTGACTTTCTCAATTTCAGATTTATTTCAAGTGGATTGAAAGAAATAACTTGCTTTGCATCCATTTGAAGTTGTGTGGAAGTAGAGTTGAATTTCTTGCATGAATGATCTCATATTTCCCGCTAATTGTGACCTCACCTGTATCTTTTGAAGGTAGTTGACATGTTGAGAACTCATCTTTCCCCTGGAAAATTGATTGGGTGATCTTGCAAGCCTCTGAGTGATCAGGTTGACACCTCTAATGGAGAACAATGAACAGTGGCAGGTTTGGGGGTGGGGTAGTTTGCTGGGATAGCGAATTCACTATGTAGTTGAGCTCTATTGACCAAGATGTCAAATAACCCTTCATGGAAGAAAGCTTGTTTCTTAAAAACACTCATGGAATTGTGCTCATTTGCAATGTGCAACTATGAGCATTCTTGTTGGGCATTGAGGTATTTTGTCTCTGAGATGGTCCCCTGTGCAGTTCCTGGCCTGACCTAATTTGGTTCATCAGTTGGTGTATTAGTAAGCCATGGGCCAAGCAATGTGGTCCCAGATCACTGTGAATGCTGCTTTGCAACTGACTCCATGGTAGATATATAATTTCTCCAGGATGATTCTTACAATTCTTGGCCTCCAACTACCCCATGGCGAATGTTTCATTGAATAACTTGAAGTGTAGTTCATGTCAGGAAGGGCTTTTGCAAGTAATTCCTGGCCCAGTTTTGGTAAATGAGCTTCTCTGTGTCTGTTGTTTGAGATCCTCTGGGAATTCTGTTCACAAACAGGGCATATAAAGACACAAACTCAATTTACAGAATAATGGTTGGAATGCGAATACTTGCAGCTAATCAAGTCTTAAAGGTACAAACAATGTGAGTGGAGAGAGCATTAAGACAGGTTAAAGAGATGTGTATTGTCTCCAGACAGGACAGCCAGTGAGACTCTGCAGGTCCAGGCAAGCTGTGGGGATTACAGATAGTGTGACATGAACCCAATATCCCAGTTGAGGCTGTCCTCATGTGTGCGGAACTTGGCTATCAGTTTCTGCTATCAGTTTATGTTGTTTGAGTCACTGTCCTATTCTAATGTCCAATTTTGGAAAATATAACACATGTTATATTTATCAGCTCAGTCATGTTGTGAGGCTACAGTAAAAGCAGTCTTTGTGTTACTTGTGTGTTTTCACCACAGCACAGTGCTTGTATGAATGTCATAGCTGATTTTAAACACTTGTTTGTTGCAGAGCCACCTGGAGAACGTTCCCCACGGCGGAGGAGTATTTCAGGCCCAGGATCGTCTGAGAAAGCGAATGGAATGGAGGACTCCACATCTCCATTCAAGGTGGTGTATTCTCTAATTAATAAAATTAAACTGTTACTTCTAATTCTTATTTGTTTTATTTTTCTTCTCATTGTGCGTAATATTGCATGTCTTGATTTTAATTGGCTACTGAAGCTTTAAAAAAGCTTTTTTTGGGGGAATTGGGTAATATTGCAGTAACACCACCAACAATTCACCACATGCAAACCTCTTATTTTAATTCAATGTAAGGAACTTTCCCACTACCGACCCTCCAAGAAGGTTGCTGCTCTCTTTCACAAAGGCTGAACAAACTATTGTCTTCTTTCAAGATAATTGCTCAAATCAGCTAACCTGAAGGCAAAGTGGACAGATTCTTGATCGGCCAACTCATGAAATCATTAGCTAATTGTAAAACTATAAGGGGTTAAAATTAAATGGAGTGAGCACTCAAAAATCAAACTCAAATGTACAGCTCTCAAAATGTGCCATTGATCAAGAATTGATTTAACATGAATCAAACTGTTATATCGTTAGACATGGGTTCACTTCTGAACTTCCATGTAGGGAGTCCCTTATCTTACTTGGTTGTTTCTTGGAAAAGCAGAGAATAGAACGAACAAGTCAGCAAAACTATAATCAGGTGATTATTTAGAAACTAATTGTTAAATAGAAATAGGAAATACTGATCTTGGACAACACAAGGATATATTACTTGAACCCAACACAATATAACTTCAATGTCCATTGTCTTGCCAGGCATATTACAGTTATGTGACACTTTGATGTCACACAGGAACTGTGTAACAATTAATTATTTAATTATCCTTAAAGAGGCATTATTCTCAAATAAATATGTATTTAATGAACACACTGTCAATCTTGCATGATTCCTTGCTTGAGTTTCAACATTTGCCTTTGCTGGCCACCAAACATCTGGTTAGAAGTCATCGAATTAAGTGGGCAATTTGATTTCTGTCTTAGAAATCACACACACTTGGGGTCGAGATGAAAGTTTAGACATTTCTAGACATACAGCTAGACTCAACCTAAACAGGCAGCCCTGTTGGGCAATATACTGTATTGTCTTCTGAAAGGAGTCAAGCAAGCTTAAGTGTGACTTGGTAGACCCAGTTGGTGGCCTATTTTTCCATTGGCGCTACCAAACCTGAGTCCAAACTTGCCTTCAGGGATCGACATGAGCATGCTGGACTTTGCCATTTGCCGTCATAATCGTCACACACATATAGATTGCCTCTTGACATGATGGAAGATTGCTTTGTGCACTTTTGAAAGCAGAGCCTTCATGAATCATGATAGGGTAAAGGAATTCGCAAGGACACTCCCGAAATGATTTCATAAATTCCAGTGTTTGGTATTGTTGAGCATGGGATGCTGCACTGAGAGGTGGAACATGTCTGAAAAATAGGGATGCCGACAACTGGTTGGATAGTTAACTTTTCATTCTATTTTTCTACCATTATCCATAAAGTCAAGATGCTCGCCAAGTTTAATTTCATGGGCGCTGTTAGCACTGAAAAGGTATCCATTTTTATCTGTGAACATGAACAATGTGTTGTCAAGCTGGGTGAGAAATCCATCACAGCGATGCCTGCTCCTGTCTTTAGCCTATACTTAGAACCAAGATACTTACCAGAGAGGTTGTTGGATAAGCCAGACCTCAGCTTGCCTTATTCTTTTCTTCATGGTCCAGAGTCACCAAGTTCAGTTTAGTGCAGATCTTCCTTGGCTGAGATTTGCTAATGTAGCATAAACCAAAGTTTGAACCAGGACATGATGTCCTGTTTGAAACAGTGGTTATAGACCCACTGTGTCAAACATTGCTTCTAAAAAATGCAATGGACCTCAAACCTCATATACCCAGTTGGAATGAATAAAGAATATTTGAAATTCTCTAATTTAAATATTGTGCAACTCTATAGTATTCCAGATTCTTCCATGCTCCTTGACAGTGATACCATATCATCTGGTGGCTCTGACATCCATCATTGTGAAGTGCTTCAAAAGGTTAGTCATGGCACAAATCAATTCCAGCCTCCCAGACTGCCTGGATCCACTACAATTCACCTACCGCCGCAACAGGTCCCCTAGAACACCTAGATAACAAAGACACGCATGTCAGACTCCTATTTATTGACTACAGCTCAGCCTTCAACACCATCATTATTCCTATGAAACTCATCTCCAAACTCCGTGGCCTGGGCCTTGGCTCCTCCCTCTGCGACTAGATCCTGAACTTCCTAACCCACAGACCACAATCATCCTTAACACTGGTGCCCCACAAGGCTGTGTTCTCAGCCCCCAACTACACACCTTATACACCTATGACTGTGTGGCCAAATTCCCCTCCAAACCCCTTGATTTTCAAGTTTGCTGATATCACCACCGTAGTGGGTCGGATCTCAAACGATGACGAGACAGAGTACGGGAATAAGAATCTGTTGAACTGGTGCGACGACAATTTCTCCCTCAATGTCAACAAAACGAAGGAGATTGGCATCGACTTGAGGAAGCGTAGTGGAGAACATGCCCCTGTCTACATCAACAGGGATGAAGTAGAAATGGTCGAAAGCTTCAGGTTTTAAGGTGTCCAGATCACCAACAACCGGTCCTGGTCTCCCCCATGCCGACACTATAGTTAAGAAAGCCCACCAACGCCTCTACTTTCTCAGGAGACTAAGGAAATTTGGCATGTCAGTTATGACTCTCTCCAACTTTTACAGATGCACCATAGAAAGCATTCTTTCTGGTTGTATCACAGCTTGGTATGGCTCCTGCTCTGCCCAAGACCGCAAGAAACTACAAAAGGTCGTGAATGTAGCTCAATCCATTATGCAAACCAGTCTTCCATCCATTGACTCTGTCTACACTTCCCGCTACCTCGGCAAAGCAGCCAGCATAATTCAGGACCCCAAGTACCCCAGAAATTCTCTCTTCCACCACTTGCCGTCGGGAAAAAGATACAAAAGTCTGAGGTCACGTACCAACCGACTCGAGAACAGCTTCTTCCCTGTTGCCATCAGAATTTTGAATGGACCTACCTCACATTAAGTTGATCTTTCTCTACACCCTAGTTGTGACTGTAACACTACATTCTGCACTGTCGCATTTCCTTTTCTATGAATGGTATGCCTTGTCTGTACAGCATGCAAGAAACAATACTTTTCACTGTATACTAACAGATGTGCCAATAATACATCAAATCAAATCAAACCAGACTCTCTGGCAGGCCTGCCAATACATCAAGCCTATGTGTATGCTTGTCGGTCTGCATTTTCCTGTACATACCCCATTAAAGCCCTCATTTTTGCTCTCTACAACAGAATCTGTCTGCAACTTCATCCCTGGGGACCTGTCATACATACTATCCTTTCCCTTGACCTGGCTGCAGCACATTGATGTCCAGGGATTCACCAGATACTAATTCTGCCTCTATATCACCCTTTAAAGTACAAACAATGCTAACATCGGAGCTGGTGGCTGTGAACGTCAGATTAGCAATGGTGCTTCTTTCTTCGAGTGCTGTTATTCTTGCCCTTCATCATGAGGCTGCACTGACTGGCCAAGCAGCAGCTCTAGGGCACCTGAAAACGTAAATGCAAAAGTGGAACAGTGGCATGAGTGACGATGCTTTTTAAATTTATTTGGAATATTAGCATCATTGGCTAGGCCAGCATTTATTGCCCATGCCTCATTGCCCATGAGAAGAGGATGGTGAGTAGCCTTCTTCAACTGCTGCATATATGCCCACAGTGCTGTTAGGGAGGGAGTGCCATGATTTTGACCCAGTGACACAGTGGCACAGTGGTTAGCACTGCTGCCTCACAGTGCCAGGGACCCAGTTGCCAGTTGTCCTTGATCTTCTGGGTGGTAGAGATTGTGGGTTTGGAAGGAGTTGCCAAGGAGACTTGGAAAGTTGCTCCAGTGCATCTTGTAAATGCTGCCACTGTGGAGGGAGTGAATGGTTAAAATGCTGGATGGAGTGCCAATCAAGCGGACTGTTTTGTCCTGGATGGTGTTGAGCTTCTTGAGTGTTAGTGCAGTCATGCTTCTCCAGGAAAGTGAAGAGTATTCTGTCACAATCCTGACTTGTGCCTTGTAGATGGTGGATGGGCTTTGGGGAGTCAGCAAGTGAGTTACTTGCCACAGAATTCCCAGCCTGTGATCTGATGTTGTCGCCGAAGTACTGTTTGACTTGTTCAGTTAAGTTTGCAGTCAATGCTAACCCCCACAATTTTGATGATGGGGGAATTCAGCAGTGGTGATGTCATTGAGCATCAAAGGAGATGGTTAGATTCTTTCTTGTTAGAGCTTGGCACTTGTGTGGCTTGAATGTTACTTGATACTTACCACCCCAAACCTGAATGCTGTCCAGGTCTTGCTTCGTATGGAAACCGACTGCTTCAGTATCTGAGGATACTAATGGCACTGAACACTGCCATCATCGACAAATATCTCAATTTCTAACCTTATGATGGAATTTCATTGTTGAAGCAAATGAAAATGGGCTGAGGACCCTGAGCAACTTCTACATCAATATCCGGGGGTTGAGATGATTAGTCTCTAACAGTCATATCCATCTTCCTTTGAGCTAGGTATGACTTAGCCAGTGGAGAATTTTCCCTGATTTTCCAACTCCAGTTTTGCTAGGGCTTCTTCATGCCACACTCAGTCAAATGCTGCCTTGATGTCAAGGGCAATCAATCTCACCTCACCTCTGGAATTCAGCTTTTTTGTCCATGTTAGGATCATGACTGTAATGAGGTCTAGATCTGAGTAGCTCCATCAGAACCCAAACTGAGCACCAGGAGGAGATTGTTGCTGAGTTATTGCCTCTTGATAACACTGTTGATAACACCTTCCATCACTTTGTTGATTATTGAGATTGATGGGGCAGTTTGGCTCAGGACATGGCTAGTTCTAGAGTGGAGGTCTTCATTACTACAGTTGGGATGCTGTCACAGCTGATAGGCTTTGCTGTATCCAGTGCTTTCAGCCATTGCTGTCATGTGGAGTGGAGTGAATTGAATTGGCCAAAAACTGTCATCTATGATCCTGAGGACCTTGGAAGAAGACCGAGATGGATCATCTGCTCGGCACTTCTGTCTGAAGTTGGTTGAAAATATTTTTCCCTCTGTTTTGCACTTCAATATCACAGAGGGTGGGCATGTTTATGGAGCCTACTCTGGTTAGTTGATTGTCCGCCAGTATTCATAATTGGATATGGCTTATCTACTTGGACCTAATCCATTGGTTATGGGATTGCTTACTTCTGTCTATTGCTTGCTGCTTCCATTGTTTGTCAAGCAGTTGCAATGGCCTCAAGTCAGTGCTGGCTTAATAATTTGCATCACTGTCTCCTCCTAGTTCAGAAGATGAGAACGTACTTGTCTCCTGACAGTTTTCTGCTGTCGCCCTGGTTTCTGCTACCTTGTCCTGCAATGTCACAGCATGTTGCAAAACATTTAGGTGATATCTCTGAGTGGCTGGAAGTTTGTGGACACTGATGTGGGTGATGAGATGCAAGATGTAGCAGTAATAAGTGGATGAAGTAGAGTATATGTAGAGTATGTGCATTATCAGGCATGAGCCACAATTTATAGGGATTGCTGACGAATGAATGATGGGGATGTGGCACACCTGAGCGGTATGAGAGGTTGGTGCAGTGGGTAGAGAATGGCAATTAGTGACTTTGGAGTAGGAGTAGGTCGTTTGGTTCTTTGGTCCTGCTCCACCATTTGATGAAATCATGATTGATCTGATTGTGGCCTCAACTCCACTTACCAAGTTGGAAGAGAGCTGTGATTTGAGGATCCATGTACTGAGGGACTGTGGGCAGTGAACATTTGAAATTTTGGAACAAAAGAAGACTTTCATCTGCTTTAAAAAAAGTCAAGTTTTTAAAAGAACATATTGGTCCTGACTGGACAGCACAGGAGCCACTAGTGAAATTGACAAAAGGATTGCTATGAGAAGAAGCAGAGAACAATGGACTCTCCAGCTAGCCAGAAAAATGGGAAAACTGGCAAAATTGATGTAGAAGTCTTGGAAAAACCCATTGAGAGGGAAGGACTGGAAGAGCCCAGAGAGGGTGAGGAACTGGAAGACTCCAGAGAAGGAGTGCTGGAAAATCTCAGAGAGGGTGGGACACCGAAAACCCCAAAGAGGGCCGAACATCGGAAGACCCTGGAGAGGAGGGTACAGAGAGAACCCAGAAAGAAAGCAACAGAAGACCCGAAATGACTAAATGAAGGCTGAAGCAGCAAGACTCAGTTGCGTCCCACTCTTTTGTACTTTGATGAGAAGTCCCGTGAAAGTTTTAGGAATAAACTGCAAGCAAACAATAAATAAAGCTGCAATTAGTCAGAAAATAAGACAACCACAGCAGAAGAAGTAAGAGTGAAGAGAAAAGAGTTGGATAAACTTAACCAAGAGCTACAACAAATAGGAAATGAGTTGAGAAGTTGTGACCCTAATCTAAATGAGAAAAGGTCCTGCTGTATCAAAGCTTCATTTTGGTAGATCCAATTCAGATGGGAGCTATAAAATAAATGGCAGAACCATCAGGAGCATAGACACACAAAGAGATCTTGGAGTACAGATCCACAGATCCTTAAAAGTGGCAGCACAGGTGGAAAAGGTGGTGAAGAAAGCATATGGCATGCTTGCCTTCATCGGACGAGGCATCGAGTATAAAAGTTGGCAAATTATGTTACGGTTATATAAAACGTTTGTTCAGCCACATTTGGAATACTGCGTCCAATTCTGGTCACCACACTACCAGAAGGACGTGGAGGCTTGGGAGAGAGTAAAGAAAAGGTTTACCAGGACATTGCCTGGCATGGAGGGTATTAGCTATGAGAAGAGATTGAATAAACTGGGATTGTTCTCCCTGGAAAGAAGGAGGCTGAGGGACGACCTGATAGAAGTTTTTATAAAATTATGGGAAGTATAGATAGGGTGAACAGTTGGGAGCTTTTTCCCAGAGCAGAAATAACAATTACAAGGGAGCACAAGTTCAAGATAAGGGAGGAAAGGTTCAGTGGAGATGTGCGGGAGAAGTTTTTTACACAGAGGATGGTGGGGGCTGGAATGCACTGCCAAGTGAGGTGGTTGAGGCAGTTACATTAGCCACATTTACAACTTATCTTGATAGACATATGAACAAACGAGGAATAGAGGAATATAAGCGGTTGGTCTCGATAGGTAAACATGATCAGCTCGGGCTTGGGGGGGCTGAAGGGCCTGTTCCTGTGCTGTACTGTTCTTTGTTCTTCAAGAAAAACAAGCACTATGAAAAAGGTGTAAGTAGCTAGGAAATCTATTAGGGTCAGGAAGAAACAATACAAGGTCCACCAGCAAGTGGTGAAGGAATTGGAGTTAGGGCAGAGCTATCATTTGCCAGATGTATTATTGGGAATTCTCTCGCGATCCAATTGAAAGATCGAACTACCAGTTATGTAGAATACACAACTGAGCTTGAGAAATTGGCATTCTGCAGAGAAGCAGAAACTGTCCGGTGAATGAGGGTGCTGAGGAGGACACTGCAATGGACAAACCCAAAGAGAAAACACAACTGTTGGAGCAAGTTAGCAATTCAGGGGAATTGTCTAACAAATACAACAAGAAGGAAGAATTGTTGAACATAGAAGTAGAGTTTGTTGCAACTACTACAAAAGGAACATGTCAATTCTCTGAAAACATGCGATGCATGAGAAAGGAGAGATTGTTATTGAATGTTGTTGGAAGAGAATGTTGGAGTCACCTTGGGAGAAACTCAGAAACTGATAAAATGAATGGATTGCAGAAACAGAGCAATGGAGTTAAACTTGCATATACTGAGAATGAGAATCAAAATCCAAGAAGCGCAGCTTAATCATCAGATACAAACAAATCACCTCTCAAATGAGTGAGATTGAAAGGCAATTTTGACCATTTACCCTATCAACCTGATGCTGGAAATTCTGCTGGCTAACTGTCAAAGGCCTTGCTAAAGTCCATGTAGATAACATCAATAGCACTGTCCTCATGTACCTTCTTGGTTACCTCTTCAAAAAACTCAATCAAATTTGTGAGACATGATTTTCCACTCACAAAGCTATGCTGACTGTCCCTAATCAGTCCTTGTGTCTCTAAATGCCTGTAGATCCTGTCTCTCAAAATACCTTCTCACAACTTACCCACCACAGATGTGAGGCTCACTGGCCTGTAGTTCCCAGGCTTTTCCCTGCAGCCCTTTTTAAACAAAGGTACAACATTTGCCACTCTCCAATCTTCAGGCACCTCACCTGTGACTATTGATGATTCAAATATCTCAGCTAGGGGACCAGCAATTTCCTCCCTAGCCTCCTACAATGTCCTGGGATACACTTCATCAGGTCCTGGGGATTTATCTACCTTGATACGCTTTAAGACTTCCAGCACCACCTTCTCTGTAATATGTACACTCCTCAAGACATCACTATTTATTTCCCCAAGTTCCCTAAATCCATGCTTTTCTCAACAGTAAATACCGATGTGAAATATGAGAAATTCCATCACGTGTATGTTCATATGACAGTATTTGACACGCAAAGATAATTCAGCGAAAGGGTCACATGATTGTTTATGGTTTTGGTTCCTATTTTCAAGGGGAATAGGGATAGCCCAGGAAATTACCGACCGGTGAATCTAACCTCAGTGGTTGGTAAGCTGATGGAGAAGATTCTGAGGGACAAGATTTATGAGCATTTAGAGAGGTTTAGTATGCTCAAGAATACTCAGCATGGCTTTGTCAAAGGCAGATCGTGCCTTACGAGCCTGGTGGAGTTCTTCGAAAATGTGACTAAACACATTGACGAAGGGAAAGCGGTAGATGTGGTTTATATGGATTTTAGCATGGCGTTCGATAAGGTCCCCCATGCAAGGCTTCTAGAAAAAGTGAGAGGGCATGGGATCCAAGGGGCTGCTGCCCTGTGGATCCAGAACTGGCTTGCCCAAAGGAGGCAGGGAGTGGGTATAGATGGGTCTTTTTCTAAATGGAGGTCGGTCACCAGTGGTGTGCCCCAGGGATCTGTTCTGGGACCCTTGCTGTTTGTCATTTTCATAAATGACCTGGATGAGGAAGTGGAGGGATGGGTTGGTAAGTTTGCCGACGACACGAAGGTTGGTGGGGTTGTGGATAGTCTGGAGGGATGTCAGAAGTTACAGAGGGACATAGATAGGATGCAAGACTGGGCAGACAAGTGGCAGATGGACTTCAACCCAGATAAATGCGTAGTGGTCCATTTTGGCAGGTCAAATGGGATGAAAGAGTACAATATAAAGGGAAAGACTCTTAGTACTGTAGAGGATCAGAAGGACCTTGGGGTCCGGGTCCATAGGACTCTAAAATCAGCCCCGCAGGTGGAGGAGGTGATTAAGAAGGCGTATGGTGTGCTGGCCTTTATCAATCGAGGGATTGAGTTTAGGAGTCCGGGGATAATGATGCAGCGATATAAGACCCTCGTCAGACCCCACTTGGAGTACTGTGCTCAGTTCTGGTCGCCTCATTACAGGAAGGATGTGGAAAAGATTGAAAGGGTGCAGAGGAGATTTACAAGGATGTTGCCTAGATTATGAGGATAGGCTGAGGGAGCTCGGTCTTTTCTCCTTGGAGAGACGTAGGATGAGAGGAGACCTAATAGAGATATATAAGATGTTGAGAGGCATAGATCGGGTGGACTCTCAGAGGCTTTTTCCCAGGATGGAAGTGGCTGCTACGAGAAGACACAGGTTTAAGGTGCTGGGGGGTGGGTACAGGGGAAATGTTAGGGGTAAGTTTTTCACACAGAGGGTGGTGGGCGAGTGGAATCGGCTGCCGTCAGTGGTGGTGGAGGCAAACTCAATCGGGTCTTTTAAGAGACTCCTGGATGAGTACATGGGACTTAATAGGATGGAGGGTTATAGGTAGGCCTAAAAGGTAGGGATATGTTCGGCACAACTTGTGGGGCCGAAGGGCCTGTTTTGTGCTGTAGTTTTTCTATGTTTCTAACTGGAAGCAAAGCTTCTTGCCTTCCTGGAGTGAAAATTCTGCTGTTGATGGTTTTGCTAGCTAGTACCGAGAATCCAACTCTCTCTCTCTTTCTCCCTGTTGTTTTGGGAAGCTGTTCTGACTTCAAGTTTGTGTGTCTCGAGAACTGCAACATTCAACCAAAGGACTAAGTTCCGAGAGCATCACGTATTTTCTGTGCTAAACCTGTGGCAAGAGTTTTGTTTATAGGATTTGTTTGGTTGGAATGGTATTTAGCTGTTAACGTTTATACAATATCATGGTTGTTTTTTTTGTTTGTAATTGGTAAAAGTTATTGCTAATTTTCTTTCCATACATATTAACTGTATTCTTAAACTTTTTTTGATAAAAGCTCCCCAATGGGTCAGTTGAATCATACCTGGGTTTGCTGTTATCTTTTCCAGTGCCTAGATCGATGTTGGGTGGTCTGTCTGGTTTCATTCCTTTGTGTGCTATCTTTGTAGTGGTTGAATATGGACACAGACTGCTTCAGCATCTGAGGATGCTAATGATACAAACATCCCATACACACTTAAACCCCTGCTGACCTTGCAGCCAGTCAGCAGTGCAATTAGCGCTGAGCAGCATGCCATAATCATGGTGCTGTGAGCAGTATTTTTTCATGTTGCAGGCAACATCTTGACCAGATGTAGGGTACCACACATTTACATAGAACGTTCACTCTATCTAACCCCTTCATCATTTTATAAACCTCTGTTAAGTCTCCCCTCAGCCTTCTCCGCTCCAGAAAGAATAGCCCTAGCTCCCTCCACCTTTCCTCATAAGACCTATCCTCCAAACCAGGCAGCATCCTGGTAAATCTCCTCTGCACTCTTTCCAGCGCTTCCACATCCTTCTTATAGTGAGGTGACCAGAACTGCACACAATATTCCAAATGTGGTCTCACCAAGGTCCTGTACAGTTGCAGCATAACCCCACGGCTCTTAAACTCCAACCCCCTGTTAATAAAAACTAACACACTATAGGCCTTCTTCACAGCTCTATCCACTTGAGTGGCAACCTTTAGAGATCTGTGGATATGGACCCCAAGATCTCTCTGTTCCTCCACAGTCTTCAGAACTCTACCTTTGACCCTGTAATCCACATTTAAATTAGTCCTACCAAAATGAATCACCTCACATTTATCAGGGTTAAACTCCATTTGTCATTTTTCAGCCCAGCTTTGCATCCTATCTGTCTCTTTGCAGCCTACAACAGCCCTCCACCTCATCCACTACTCCACCAATCTTGGTGTCATCAGCAAATTTACTGATCCACCCTTCAGCCCCCTCCTCTAAGTCATTAATAAAAATCACAAAGAGCAGAGGACCAAGCACTGATCCCTGTGGCACTCCGCTAGCAACCTGCCTCCAGTCCGAAAATTTTCCATCCACCACCGCCCTCTGTCTTCGATCAGATAGCCAGTTACCTATCCAATCGGCCAACTTTCTCTCTATCCCACACCTCCTCACTTTCATCGTTAGCCGACCATGGGGGACCTTATCAAATGCCTTACTAAAATCCATGTATATGACATTTTAGAATTTTTAGAATTATTCTTTTATAATTTTTTAGAAGTCAAATAATTCACTAAAGCTTATCACCAGAATTTATTTAAGTTTATTGTTTTACATGTTTAGACTCCAGCCAATCATTTAATTAAGTACAAAGTTTTTGCAGGGCTATGGGGAAAAGGAGAGGAAGGGAGAGTGGGACTAATTGAGTTGCTGTTGCAGAGAGCCAGCATGGACACGACAATCATGTGGACTCCTTCCATGTTGTAACCATTTTATGATCTGTGCTGGTATCAATCCTCCTTTGAATATTGTGGAAAATGCTGGCTGCAAGGAATGTACATATCACAGTCAAATAGCCCTGACAGGCTCAGATGATTTGGATGAGTTTGTGGAGGATTGTTATTGACTGTGGAATTGTACACTAGTATAAAATAAACACCAGTTTTATGGAGATGCAATACATTTTGATAAAAAGTATCCACTTGAAGCCCTGACTTTCTGACCATGGAGATCATGTTCTTGATGATGTAAGGTTGGTGTTAAAATAGGACTTTTCTTGGAATCACTGGTGGAGGAACTAGCTTATCGGAGTGTATGGGTGGACACCAAAATTAGCAATCTGGACTGTTTGCTAAGAAAACAGGTTTTTAACAGTCCAGATTGCCCCATGATTTAAGAAAAGGAATTGGAAGAGGGTACAGGCCATATGACTTATGTGGACCTATTCTATCATTCAATTGGTGAACATCCAAATCAAGTCCACTTTCCCACCCTATTCTCATATTTCTTGACTTCCTAAGTGCCCAAAAATCTATTCTACATTGCAGAAATCGTTACACTTCAAAAGTGAGTAATTGGGTGTGAAACACTTCTAAACATCCTCTAGTCGTGAGAAGAGGCATGTGAGTGCAAGGTTTTCGTTCTTTTTCACGATCTCCATCTTGAATATGCTCATTGACTTGAGCATCCACAAACTACTTGAGGTAAAAAAGATTCCAAAGATTCTGAAACCTCAGTGAAGAATTATTTCCTCATCTCTGTCCTAAATGGCTGACTCCTTATCCTGAGATTTTGACTCCTAGACTCTCCAGCCAAGGGAAACAGGCTCTCAGCATCTACCCTCTCAATCTCACTTAATAATTTTATACACTTCTGAATGAGATCACTTCTCTCATACTTCTGAACTCCAGCATAGACACATGCTACTCAACCTCTCCACATAGGATAGTCCTTTCATCCCAGGAAACAATCTAGTGAACCTTTGTTGTATCCTCCTGTAGGGAAGTGTTCCCTTCCTTAGTAAGTAGTCTCACAACACCAGGTTAAAGTCCAACAGGTTTATTTGGTAGCACGAGCTTTTGAAGCGTTGCCCCTTCGTCAGGTGAGTGCCTGATGAAGGGGCAATGCTCCGAAAGCTCGTGCGACCAAATAAACCTGTAGGGAAGTGTTCCCTTCCTTAGTAAGTAGTCTCACAACACCAGGTTGAAGTCCAACAGGTTTATTTGGTAGCACGAGCTTTTGAAGCGTTGCCCCTTCGTCAGGTGAGTGCCTGATGAAGGGGCAACGCTCCAAAAGCTCGTGCGACCAAATAAACCTGTTGGACTTTAACCTGTTGTTGTGAGACTACTTATTGGGCTTTCCTTCCTTAGGAATGGAGACCAGAACTGTGCATTGTACACCTGGTATGATCTCACCAAAGCCTTATTTTATTGCATCAAGGCTTCCTTATTCCTATATTTCAATTTTCTTGGAATAAAGGTGAAATACCACTTCCCTTCCTAATTGCTTGCTATATCTACAGGTTAACTCTCTGTGATTCATACGCAGACCACCCCGAATCCTTTTTAATACCAACATTTACCAGTCTCTCTCGTATATTAAAAAAAATTCCATTCTTCCTATCAGTGTGTAATTCCACACTTCCTACATCATACACTCCATTTGCCACCTTTTGTTACTGTGGCCATCCAAGTCAGACCATCACCCATGTACTGAACTTTTACCCTGAAAGATCCTTTTGTTATGGCATTGTAACTATTCACACACTTGTTGTACAAACCTGTGCTTTAACCTCTACCAGCGAATAAAGACACAAAATCGACTTTAGATACTTTAAACACAATTTCCTTTATTTGTAGCTACTTAAACAATAGTAAATACTTGCAATGCATCGACCAAATACTCCCTATTTGTTACTTCACTTAAGGTTGATTTTCACTTGCACATGAAACCTGGCCAGGATTTTGCTGTGGAGATGCCGGCGTTGGACTTTGGATATCAGCCTTTTCTTATTTCCAGATGTTATCTCTTCTTCCTGTGAGCTTTTGTCCCTGGGTTTTCCACACTGCCCACAAACTCTTTGTGTTGGCATTCATTTACCCCAAAAGTTCCTTGGCAACCAGCCAATGAATTGATCAGAAACCCAACTGCATCGTTCGATTAGGCCAATCAAACAGAGCCAGCACAGACTTTCCAGACCCCATCATGTTAGGCCTTAAGCACATATAGCTAACATTCCGATGCCCATATAAGCAAATTGTCTGTAAACAACTCTTTCAGCTCTTGTTTGGGGACAAGCTGTTACGTCCAACACCTTGTGTCATTTGATACATTTCAGACCAGCTTGACCACAGGAAATCCGAACATACTTAAAAAAACAACCTGAACCAAAAGTCAGGTTTGCTTGATTGAAGATTTTTTTTGTATTTTTATTCCAATTCAATCAAATCAAGTCCAATTCGAGTCTCAACAAGTTGAGACATTCCCGATCCAAGCTGACAAGACAGGGCTCTCACCTCCGGTCTTGGGCTTGATCTACATGATCCAAGCTGATTGGAGTCGGCATAGCTCTTCCTCCAAGGCTTGATCTCATTTGCATCTTAGCCAAAAGGCCGAGATGCCGCTTTTAAAAATTGCTTCAAATGAAGCTAAAATGTAACCTAATGACTTCAACCAAGCACAGCATGTTGATACTACACTTGATCTTAAGTTAAATCTCTGCAGGCCACTCAGCCACACTATGTCAACTGAACTTGTTAAATGGATGGTTAACTTCAACTTCAAACTATAATCAACAGGCTTGAGTATTTTACACTTAGATCCTGACTCAACTGAAGGGACCAAGTTATTGATATAGATTGTAAATGGGTGAGGGCTAAGTACTGATCCTTTGGCACTCCACTTGTTGCACTGTGCCGTCCTGAAAATTATATGTTTATTCCTAGTCTCTGTTTTCTGTCCATCAATTAGTCCTTGCTCCATGCTACTATATCACACCCCATCCCAGGAATCAGAACCTTGTGCAGCAGCCTCTTTTGTGGCACCTTTATCAAATGCCTTCTGAAAATCCAAATATGCCACATCTGCTGGTTCCCTCTTATCTACCCAGCTAGTTAAATCTTCAAAAAAATTCTTATTTATTTCTGTTTCTCATTCAAAAAACCATGTTAAATCTGCCTAATCATTGTGATTTTTATCATGTCCTGTTTCCATGCCCTTGATTGAATGATAGATCAAGCTCAAGGAATGAATGGCTTACTCCTGTTCCTATGTTCCTCATAGGCTTTGGGATGTGCCTAATTACGGCAATTAGACCTTGTGGCCTTGATGGAACCAGCATGGTAATACAGAAATAGATTGTATGCTACTTGCTATAATGGTCCTGTCATTTTACTATAGTACGTCCTCTCATTTAATATGAGCGCCAGAAGATCTGTTTTTGTTATTAAGCATAAAATACACATGCAGGCTAGAATTTAATTCAAATGCACATGAATATTATTAACCAAAATGCACTGCATGAAGGAGAAGCAAGAGCGTCTTGGCTGCAGTGTTTCAAGCTGAATTTCTCCTCAGCACAGTAGAATGTGTGTCCATTTGACCAAGCATCTTTTCGATGGATAGACAATTGAAATGCACGGTGGTGCTGGGAAAGGGGCTCAATTTCCATTTGTGTGTTTGCTGACCACAAAATAAGGGACTGAACTGAATATTAGATCATAGATGCAAATGACTGGGATCTCTCACACATGTTGGAAAAGGGTGGAGCACCTTGTTCACATCCTCACTTCGGGGGGATTGAGAGTTCTTACACAATTGTAGTTCATCAGATGTGAGCCCAATGTGCTAATACAATTTGGTGAATTTTTGGACCAGAGGCATGCAATCATTCTTTTGATCAATGCAGTTGCGTAAAAACTGCAGTGAATTTGCAACTAATAAATCAGAACAAATTCATTGCTTTTCAGTTAGATTTATTGCACCATCTTCCCAAGAGGTTCTTCATATTACTGAGTCATAAACAAAGGCAACTATTTAGCATCAGTTCTGACTTAAAAGTGTCACAAACTCAGCTGATGTTAACTGCAAGGGTGTCCCAACCCGTGGTGTATAATTTTGTTTACAGGAACGGTGTGAGGAACCATGTGCAAGACCCAGTGAGAGCAGTAACCAGCTCACACTTATTAAAAACTGTTTATTACAATAGAAACCACAGAAACCCTACAGTGCAGAAAGAGGCCATTTGGTCCATCGAGTCTGCACCGACCACAATCCCACCCAGGCCCTACCCCCATATCCCTACATATTTTACCCACTAATCCCTCCAACCTACGCATCTCAGGACACTAAGGGGCAATTTTTAGCATGGCCAATCAACCTAACCCACACATCTTTGGACTGTGGAAGGAAACCAGAGCACCCGGAGGAAACCCAAGCAGACACGAGGAGAATGTGCAAACTCCACACAGACAGTGACCCAAGATGGGAATCGAACCCAGGTCCCTGGAGCTGTCAAGCAGCAGTGCTAACCACTGTGCTACCATGCCGCCTCTGTAGAAGTTGGTGAGAGTCGTAGTGGACATGCCAAACTTCCTTAGTCTTCTGAGAAAATAAAGAAAAGACACATTTACACAAACAGGACTATAATGATCTAAGACAGTTACATACAAGAAACTACTAAATACACCCACACAGTTAAAGTAGAAATTACCCTTTTTGTTTCAAAGTACATTTACAAGATCTGAACTCTTTCAGGACTTCCCTCTTCCCAAGCGATCAAATTCAATAGATCCATAAGTAAAGGCCAACTTATAGTTAGCACATTGTATATGATTGAATTATACGAGGGAATGTTTCTTCTTGGTTCAGCAAAGATACAGTTTAACTGTCTCCACGTAGGTTTCTGCACTCTTGATTTGATTTATTATTGTCACATATATTAATCTACAGTGAAAAGTATTGTTTCTTGCGCACTATACAGACAAAGCATACCATTCATAGATATGGAAAGGAGAAAGTGCAGAATGTAGTGTTACAGTCATCGCTAGGGTGTAGTGAAAGATCAACTTAATGCGAGGTAGGTCCATCCAAAAGTCTGACGGCAGCAGGGAAGAAGCTGTTCGGTTGGTGCTTGTCCTCCAAATTTTGTATCTTTTTCCCAACAGAAGAAGGTGGAAGAGAGTATGCCTGGGTTGCATGGGGTCCTGAATTACGCTGGCTGTTTTTCTGAGGCAGCGGGAAGTGTAGACGGTGCAGGCTGGTTTGCGTGATAGACTGGGCTTCATTCACGATCCTTTGTAGTTTCTTGCAGTCTTGGATAGAGCAGGAGCTATACCAAGTGTGATACAACCGGAAAGAATGCTTTCTATGGTGCATCTGTAGAAGTTGGTGAGAGTCGTAGTGGACATGCCAAACTTCCTTAGTCTTCTGAGAAAATAGAGGCGTTGGTGGGCTTTCTTAACTATAGTGGCGGCATGGGGGGGACCAGGACAGGTTATTACTGATCTGGTCACCTAAAACCTTGAAGCTCTCAACTATTTCTACTTCGTCCCCTACTTCTTGGCTGCTAGCTAGAACCGGCTTATAGGCTGCTGGATGGAAACCTGCCCCTCATGCAACTGGATGGAATCTGTCTCCTGCTTCCACGAAAACGTTGCCAATTATACTATTGTTTCTCTTTGAAGATTCTTTTTGTGTTTTTGGCTGCCTGTCCCCTGAGCTTCTGTTAGTGCTTAAAGATTAATGTATGTCGGCCTTCCCGAGATGGTGCAATCATCTACCCACAGTGGCAGGACGATGTATTCTTTGCCCAAAAGAGAAAATGCTGGATGTATTCTTTTCATCTGCTAATCTCGTTATTGGGATTCACATGCTATGAAATACCTTTTGAAATGCTGGCGGCTTTTGAACTGCTGGCACGTTCCCAAGAATCAACTGTATGAACTCAATTTATTTGGTCAGACATTTTAATGGCTTGATGTTAAACTTAACACATTGAATTGAAACTCTGTGAACAAAACAAACTAAAAGCTGTCAGATCACGCACACATTTAAATAGTTGGAGGTTGGGAGAAGGACAGATTTCAGACAGTTGACTCAATAGCTGAAGAGATTAGTAATCAGTACAGGATCCAAGATGGTCATTATCTGAGCCCAGTGGACATTGTGACCATTAAAGGTGACAAACATTAACACAAAGCATGCTCCTGAGACCTGTCAGGTTCATTATGCCCACCATTCCCTTCACTGAAAGCAGCCCTCTGAGTGACCATCTGAAAAGAAGCAAAAAGTGTGGTGAGGAGGAGAGATTGAAGTTGTTGTGCAGTGTTTCTGGAAAAGTGACCCATGTCTAGATGCAGTTTGGTAATATTGAAAATCTTGCATCGTCAAGGTTTTGTTCCAACTGTATCTGCTGGATTTTCACTGCTGTGGTAGATAGCTAGCTTCAGATGCACCTCAGAAAAAAGTACCACAAATGTCATGATCTGTGCAGGTCCATGAAAGGGCCAGGATTTACAGCTTTCGGTGAACAAAAGAGGAAACAGTGTTCCGTTGAACTAGAATTGTCTATTCTGTTGTTCACCCTGGAAACAGAATTGGAAACGGTCCTGAATACACTATGAATTGTCCAAAGAACAAAGAAAATTACAGCACAGGACCAGGCCCTTTGGCCCTCCAAGCTTGCACCGACAATGCTGCCTGATTGAACTAAAGCCCCCTATCCTTCCGGGAACCATATCCCTCCATTCCCATCCAATTCATGTATTTGTCCAGGCGCCCCTTAAAAGTCACTGTTGTATCTGCTTCCACTACCTCCCTCGGCAGCGAGTACCAGGCACCCACCACCCTCTGTGTAAAAAAAATCTTGCCTCATACATCTCCTTTAAACCTTGCCCCTCACACCTTAAACCGATGTCCCCAAGTAATTGACTCTTCCACCCTGGGAAAAAGCTTCTGACTATCCACTCTGTCCATGCCCCTCATAATCTTGTAGATTTCTATCAGGTCGCCCCTCAACCTTCATCGTTCCAGTGAGAATAAACCAAGTTTCTCCAACCTCTCCTCATATCTAATGCTTTCCATACCAGGCAACATCCTGGTAAATTTTTTCTGTACCCTCTCCAAAGCCTCCACATCCTTCTGGTATTGTGGCGACTGGAATTGAACACTATATTCTTAGTGCAGCCTAACTAAGGTTGCGGCTTTTATAGAACATGACTTGCCAATTTTTAAACTGAATGCCCCTCATGGTTCCTCATGGCTCCTCAAGGCTACCTCTGCCAATCTGATTTTCCCAAACAACTTGAAGATTAAAATCACCCATGATTAATAACTGTCTTTTTTACATGCCCTCATTATCTCCATCCCACAATATAGTTATTGTTAGTGGGCCTACAGAATATTCCTAACAGTGTCTTCTTTCCCTTGTTATTTCTTACCTCCATCCATGTGGATTCTACATCTTCCAATCGAAGATCATCTCTTGCTATCATACTTATTCCATCTTGTACTAACAAAGCTACCCCACCACCCTTTCCTTCCTGCCTGTCCTTACAAAAAAGTCACATACCTCTGCATATTTAATTCTCAGTTCTCCTTGTAACCACATCTTTAATAGCTATACCGATTCACCTCAATATGTGCCGTTAATTCATTTATTTTTATGCATGTAAGTAAAGAGTCATTAATTTTGCCTTGTTACCATTTTTTCCCTTTTTGACCCTATCTCTTTTTTATGTTTGTACTCTGTCCCTTCCTGACACACGGTGGGTATCATTACTGCCTTGTAATGCTGCCATATCCTTTTGCTTTGTAAGCCTACGTATCCCCTTTCCAGAACCATTCCTCCCCCCCTCCTCCCCACCTATTTAGTTTAAAGCCCTCTACTTCCCTATATAGGCAGTTTGCAAGAACACTGGTCCCAACACAATTCAGATGTGGCCTGTAGCCCACTTTCCTCAGTACTGATGCCAGTGCCTTAAGAATGGAAACCCACTTCTCTCACACCACTCTTTGAGCCATGTATTCAATTCTCTAAATCTGTGTAATTATGCCAATTTGCACTGGATAACACCAGTATCCATGAGTTCCCACGTGCTGCAGCCTTGACACATCATCTGTCCTGCCATACTTATGATCTTTCACTAATCACTTATTCAATCTTTTAGATATTAATTAATCTTACAACAAATTGCAAGACAAATTTAAACCTTTGGAAAATAGACCTTGACCACTCACCATCAGTTCACCCCTCCTACCCTGTAGAACAGCAGAAACCAATTCCTGCAGGGTGAAAATGTTAGAAAAGCAAAAGATTACCACCTTCCCCTCCTCATTGAATTCCGCCTTACCAAATTTCCACCCTCTGTCCAAAGCGGCACGGTGTTGGCTACATCGTGTGTCTGAATTTATGTTCTGAACAAAGGGAGTAGCTGAGCCCAGGTACAGCAGAGGCCAGTTCAAACTAGTTTCCTTAATTAATCAACTCTTTCAGCTGCTGCCAGTAGATAGCTTCTCTCCCCCTACTTAAGTCCCTGGATGAGATTTACAAATTTAACAATACTTAAATGTTAATTTAATTAAATTTCTCTCTGAGACTCATGCTTTGGAGAAAGTCAAATTTGTAATTCCTCATGCCTATAATTTCTGTGCTCTGTTTATTGAACATATCATGATGCACAACAAAATCAACACTCTTCGCTTCAAGTAGAACAGTTCAAATAAACGCGCATATTACTTTTAATGATATTTTTGTTTATGTTTGTAATGGTATTGTTTGATTTGCTTTCAATAATGTGAAAATGTTATTGTTTGCTACACTTTTCTCTTTATCATAGAAGGTAGAGTTTTCCGTGGCATGGTTTGCTGCGGTGGAGGCGATCCGCTAGTGACAGGTGACAGGATCTTCCAGTCCTGTCGCAGTCAACAGGGATTTCCATTGTTCGCTGTTGGCAAGATCAGAAGGTCTCACCGGCTGGAATGGCCGAAAAATCTCGCTCAGAATTTCTTGTGCTGTTTGCAACTATACCTGTGCAACCAAGATGTGGCTTAGGTCTTGCTTTAAACCTTCTGTTGATCATGATGACTCTTTATTGTGGAACAGTACCAAGGACAGTGGGCATCTCTGGCAGTTTATCCAAGTGGCCATCCGCAGCTCTGAAGAAAGGTCATCCAGACTCAAAACATTGGCTCTGTTCTCTCTCCACAGATGCTGACAGACCTGCTGAGGATTTCCAGCATTTTTTTTTGTTTCTGTATGAGAATACACTGCCATTCTTGTTCTATAGTTGGGAATGTGGCAGTGTGACTTGAATTTGTTTAAGTTTACCCCAATGTGTTTTTAACTCCAATTTTCTCTGTTCCTCCACTAAAGACATTGACTCATTCTGACTCAAGATTTCACCAGTGCCAATTGTGCTCCAGTGGTGGTTTTTATTTGGAAACTTAAATGTTAAGTGTTGGCAGATTATTGGAACTCCTGTCACACCATAACAAAGCCAAGACTTGTCCTCCTGACTCTGGGAACCTGTGCCCCATCTGAGGTGAAGGTACTGAGCACAGACCAAGTAATGACTCCAGTCTTTCTGGTCATTGTGTCTCAGTTACACATGGGACAGTTAAGTTATGAACTGGGTCAGCCAGGAAGTTACAACATTTTGTTGCAAAACTAATGATGATTGTGATTTGGAAATTCCAGAATCAATACTGGGAAGACCACATTGCCCTCCACAGGCTGCATGCAGCCCTCGGAGCAAAGGCACTTTGGTTTCAAATCAATGTAATTTTAACTTCTGTGGGCTGCCAGGGTGTACGGTGCAATCATTAAGAACATAAGAAATAGGAGCAGGAGTAGGCCATCTAGCCCCTCGAGCCTGCCCCGCCATTCAATAAGATCATGGCTGATCTGACGTGGATCAGTACCACTTACCCGCCTGATCCCCATAACCCTTAATTCCCTTACCGATCAGGAATCCATCCATCCGCGCTTTAAACATATTCAGCGAGGTAGCCTCCACCACCTCAGTGGGCAGAGAATTCCAGAGATTCACCACCCTCTGGGAGAAGAAGTTCCTCCTCAACTCTGTCTTAAACCGACCCCCCTTTATTTTGAGGCTGTGTCCTCTAGTTTTAACTTCCTTACTAAGTGGAAAGAATCTCTCCGCCTCCACCCTATCCAGCCCCTGCATTATCCTATAAGTCTCCACAAGATCCCCCCCTCATCCGTCTAAACTCCAACGAGTACAAACCCAATCTCCTCAGCCTCTCCTCATAATCCAAACCCCTCATCTCCGGTATCAACCTGGTGAACCTTCTCTGCACTCCCTCCAATGCCAATATATCCCTCCTCATATAAGGGGACCAATACTGCACACAGTATTCCAGCTGCGGCCTCACCAATGCCCTGTACAGAAGTTTCCAGAAATGTAGTCACTGTTCTAATGTAGGAAACTACCACTGAGACAACATTTATTCAATTTTCAGTCAAATGATTTCATAATTTCAGCGTTTAAACACTGAATTCTATCAAGAAATTTATGGCGGATTAATTAATACAAAAGAGTTTCCTAATTATTAGGAGTAAATTACCCCCCTCCCTGATTGTGTGGTAAACAGAACAATACTAAAAAAATCCTGGTAATAGGCAGAACCTTTAATTTTTTTTAATTTTAAATTTTTACTCCATTCTTAAAGTTACAAAACCAATGCTCAGAGTGGACTGGAAGACCCGGATCACAAACAAGATCCAAACTGACAAAATAAGGCATTGCACCCCATCTTGCACTTGGTCTGACGCTTAATCTTAGCCAAAAGACCAAGAAGCAATAATAGGCAGCACCTTTAATGCGGTGTAGAAGTTATAACCTTTGCTCGCAATGGATACCTACAGAATTCACTTTCAGTCTGGGTGCTTTCTTTCCCTCTATTTTTCAATACACTGAGCCAAATTGCTCAGGAGTAGAGGGAATAACATTTTGGTTGTAAAATTTAAAGCATGTTTGCATTTCCCTCTGCCATCAAACAACTCAGCCCTGTTATCTTGGAGAGTGGGTTTAAATCTGCTTAACTTAATTGCGGTCTAACTATATTTGTTCTCTTAAATACCTGAGCCAACCCTGAAATTCTTACTGGGGGCTTGTTTTAATAGTAGATGGGTAAATGGTTAACTTGTAACTCAACACTGCCACTACATGAATGAGCTACCTCAGGGTTAAGGTGGATTGCAAACATATTGTGGTTCACTCCAGTCCAGATAAGCTTGATCACCACTGTATGTGTTGCAAATATTTGTATGCCACCAATGTATGATTTCACCCAAATTTTGAATGTTGAAACAGTTCCTTTCTCCAAGGATTTGGATATATTTTTTAATTCTTTCATTTTTTTAAAAAAAGAAAGCAATATTTCTCCTGCATGTGGAATTTTGTCTCTTGTTATGTTGGGAGAGTCAGTCAGGAGGAAGTGGACACCTGGCTCGGCCTTAAAAGATTGCACTGATAGGCTCCAGATGGAAACTGCCCGTTGCTAAGGAGGGGTCCCCAGCCGTGGTAACATTCACATCTGGGAGAGAAGTAATTCAGTGTTTGTGTGAGCAAGCTCGAAGAGCTGAGTTTAACTGTAGTGGGGTGGGGAGGCGGAGATGGAGAGGGAAAAAAAGTCTTGTGACCTTCAGCCATATCCAGTCAAAACACTGGAACCTTTCCTGGAATCTGTGCTAATTTTCACTTGGGAGCCTTGTGTAGAGGTGTGGGGTTGCTGAGCATGGATACTGTAGCGTGCTGCCTTGTTGTGGAACTGGAGGACAGGTAGTTAAATCACACACTGCTTTTCAGTATGGACTTGCTGGAATGTTTTTCTAGTGTTGCTGAGATTAAATTGATTAATACCTGCAACAGTCAGAAATATATCTATATTTTGCATTATTTTGGACCTTCCTTGTATATTTCACTGTGGATTTAATACATTTTAATTTGTGTCAAATCAATGACTTGTTCCATTTAAAGGAAAAATTCAGGTCATACCAGTGGAAAAGAGTAAACCTGAAATATCGGCTCACTTTAGATAGAGAGGGCATTGGGTGAGGGAGTTGTAATTCTCATGGAGTTCAGTACTTTATGCTGATTTGTCTTCTATTACACTAAGAGTGCAACAATAATTAAATAGTGTGCAGCATTGTATTATTTTTCAGTTGTTTCAGAATTGTAAAAAAAATGTTAACTTGGTGGGGATTTTTGGAAGGGTGGAACTAGACAAAGGTGAGAAGGAATCCTAAATTTGTCTTGGACACAAAACATCTTTTAACTTTATGGTCAATGTTTTCAATATTGTGAAGAGGACTTTCAAAGGGCTATTTTAACTTGGCATGAAGTAGTTTAACAAAACAGTAAAGTGCTTCGAAACATTAGCGTTTGGAGCAGGCACTTGGCTAGGCAACATAAATCCCCAAGAAAGTCAGCCCAGAGTGTTGTTCTGATTTAAAATTGTCCTTTTTTTAATTCACTGAAGGGATGTGGGCTTTGCTGGCTAGGCCAGAATTTATTGCCCATCCGCCGCCCATCCTTAATTACCCTTGAGAAGGTGGTGGTGAGCTGCTGCCTTTAACCACTGCAGTCCCTGTGGTGTAGGTACACCACCCACAGTGCTGTTAGGGAGGGAGTTCCAGGATTTTGATCCAGCGACGGTGAAGGAATGGCGATATATTTGCACACCAGGATGATGAGTGGCTTGGAGGGGGATTTCCATGTGATGGTGTCCCTATCAATCTGCTGCCCTTATCCTTCTAAATGGTAGTGGCCATGGGTTTGGAAGGAGCTGCATAAGGAACCTTAGTGAATTCCTGCAGTGCATCTTGTAGATGGTACACGTGGTTGCCACTGTTGGTCAGTGGTGGAGGGATTGAATGTTTTTGGAAGGTGTAGTAATCAAGCGGGCTGCTTTGTCCTGGATGGTGTCAAGCTTCTTGGGTGTTGTTGGAGCTGCACCCATCCAGGCAAGTGGAGAGTATTCCATTACACTCTACTTGTGCCTTGTAAATGGTGGACAAGCTTTGGAAGATGAATTACTCGCTAGAGGAATCAGGCCTCGCATCCGACCTGCCCTTGTAGCCATGGTATTTATATGGCTGGTCCAGTTGGGTACTGATCAGTGGTACTCCTGGGATGTTAATAGTGGGAGATTCAGCAATGATAATGCCATTGATTGTCATGGGGCGATGATTAAATTCTCTCTTGTCGGAGGTGGCCACTGGCACTTGTGGTGGTGTGAATTTTACTTGCCACTTGTTAGCCATGTCCATGTCTTGCTGCATTTTGACATGGACTGTTTCAGTATCTGAGGAGTTGCGACCAGTGCTGAACATTGTGCAATCATCAGGAAATATCCCCACTTCTGACCTTATGGCTGAAGAAAGGTTATTGATAAAGCAGCTGAAGATGGCTGGGCCATGGACACTATTCTGAGGAACCCCTGCAATGATATCCTGGAGCTGAGATGACTGACCTCGAACAACTACAACCATCTTCCTTTGTGCTCAGTATGACTCCAACCAATGGAGAGTGTTCCTCTGATTCTCATTGACTCCAGTTTTGCCAGGGTTCCTTGATGCCGCACTCACTCAAATGTGCCTTTGATATCGAGGGCAGTCACAAGGCTGTAATGAGGTTAGGAGCCATGTCGCCCTTGCAGAACCCAAATTGAGTGTCAGTGAGCAGGCTGTTGCTAAGCAAATGCCACTTGATAGCACTTTGGTGACATATTCCATCACATTACTGACGCTATTGTTAGCTCTGTCATTATCACTTCCTGCATATGCTGTTTGGCATGTAAGTTGTCCTCTGTTGTAGCTTCGTCAGGTTTAAACCTCATTTTTGATGTACGTGGTGCTGCTCCTGGCATGCTTTCCTGCAGTCAGTGAACCAGGGGTGATCCCTTTGCTTGATGGTAATGGTGGAGTGGGGGATATGCCGGGCCATGAGGTTACAGATTGTGGTTGAGTACAATTCAGCTGCTGCTGATGGCCCACAGTGCCTCATGATTGCCCAAACTTGCTATATCCATTTGAAATCTATCCCATTTAGCACAGTGATAGTGCCACACAACACAATGGGGGTGAAGGTGTGGGATGCTCTTTCTGAAAGTCAGTGCAGACTGGATGGGTTGAATGGCCTCTTTCTGCACTGTTGGGATTCTGTGACTTGTGGGCCTATTGGCACGATTGGTTCACTGGGTTGTTGTCTCCAGGCTTTATCCAGAGAAGGCATTATAATTTTAACTTTTTGCGTTCATATTTGGGATATAATTCTGGAGTTTATTAATTTGCTTTTGGTGGAGAAGGAAGTTGAATGTTGAAATGGCTTTCATCAGTACAAATTGAAACTGTCAAGTTGAAGATGTACCATCAAAGCTTGTTGCTTATTTGTGGGGACAGACCTCGAAGCTCTAATAATTTAAGGCATGTTTAGTTCTTTTTGATTATATAGTAGCATCACCATGTTTCTGGCTGGGTGGCATGGGGGAAGGAGCAGTTGATAACAAGGTTTTATAAGAATTTGGTCATGAATTTAGGAAGTCCTTATATCCTGTCCAGTTCATTCTTTTATTTTATCTAGTTGTGCCGTTCTCTACTGAAAATGCTCAAGGTTACATACAGTATTGTGGGCACCAACAGCCCTCCGACACCTGGCCCAAATGCCACACTTCCTGGATTATCAAAGGCAGTGGGCATTGGCAAGCTATGTTTGTTCAATGAGGTAATTGCAGCTGAACACATGCAAATACACTTTTCAACAGGAATTACTTGATTGTGATTACAATTGGAAATGTTTTTTTTCCCTTTTTCTTGGTACTCTGAGACTGATTTTGTATCCTGTTTCTGCGGCTGTGTTGCCAATGTAGCTGATTTCCCATTGCATTGCTTTTGATGACATTATCAGGGAGTGGGAGTCTTCAGCATCTCCCCAAGGGTGGGGTTGACCAACTTATTTCCTGAGAGCTGATTCTCTTGCTCATGAGTTGTACTTTTTTCGAAGGACAATGTTCAGGAAATCAGCTTTGCAGCTGATCCTGATTGTGACCCTGAGACACTGTGTGCAAGAGCTTAAAAGTACCACACCTCTGATTGCTCTTCTACCATTAGAGACATCTGAATTGCTGTGCTGGTCCCAAAATAGAAAGAGGGTAGGCCAAGCAAATGTGACATGAGGCTTGAGAATGGTGTTGTGGAGACAGGCTGCTGGTGGGGACGTAGATGGAAGATATTAATTGCTGCAGTCCTTGTGGTAAACGTATTACCACAATACATTCCGGCATGGGAAGTTCTAAGATTTTGACCTAATGAGAGTGAAGGAACTTTGCAGGTGGCGGTATTCCTATGCCTTTGCTCAATTTGGCAGATATTGCCGGTTTGGAAAGTGCTGTCAAAGGAACCTTGGCGACTGACTGCAATGCATCTTGTAAATAGTAGACACTGCAGCCATAGAGAATGAATGAATGTTTAAGGTGGTGAAAGGGGTGCTGATCAAGTGGGCTGGATGATGCTGAGCCTCTTGAAAGTTATTGGAGCTGCACTCAAATATGCTGGGGTGTTAAGAAAAAGAAAACGTTCTGGGCAAATGTAAAGCAATGCCAGACCATTAATTTAATAAGTTTAATAATTATTCAAAACAAAGAACAGGCATGTGTGTGTTGACAATGTCAGTGCTCATTAAGCTTCACGCACTGTGTGGATGCACGAGTAGTGAGTGAATGAGAACCCTGAGATTGGGAGTAAGGCACAGTCTTACCCGCACACACATATACACACACTCACTGCTCCTGCCCTCCACCCACAGACTTAACCCCCCCCCCCCACACACACACACACACGTAGACAGATTCGCCCCTACACACATGCGCACAACCCCCCCATACACAAATACACACACACACACTGTCCCCCATACACACACCCATACACACGGTGTTTCCACCTTTCCACTCACACGGTGTCCCATCCACAAACACTGTCTCCCCCCCCCCCCCCCCCAAACCCGCACACACTGCCCACCTCCCGCGCACATCCACATTCACCAGGGCACCATCTCAAGCTTGGGTCTACCATAGAAAGACCTCCCTGGACATGCTGCACACCTCCCCAGGCCCATTGCATAAAAGACCTCCCCCAGACCCGCTGCAAAAGGCTCATCCTGGGCCGCTGCCAAAAAAGCCTCTTCCTGGGCCAGCTGCAAAAAGGCCCTTTCCCAACTCACCGCAAAAAAGGCTCTTCCCATTCCTGCCGTAACAAGGCCCTTCCTGCAGTTGGCTGTTCCGGGGCCAACTGCAACTCGGCCAGGGGCCTCAGCATCTGCCTTAGGCCTCCTGAGTTCCATTCAACTTTCCCCTTCCATCTATAAGTAAATTGAAGTGGAGGCCTTGGCTTGTGGCTTTTCTAACCTCACACTGCAAGAGATAATTCAAACTTAGCTGGTAACTGACTGCGTTTGGCTTGTCCAGTCAAGGCTGGTTCCTCCCTGTATTGGAGCTGATAGGCTCACAGATCAGCCAACCAAAAGGCAAAGCCTGGAGAAACCTTCCTGCCATCGGGCTCACAACATTTTTCAAAATAATGTCCATGAAAGCTCCAATGACTGAGTCCAACAACAAGGTGGGCTGCATCCAAAAGTCACGGGGGGCCACATCCAGCCCATGGACTGGAGGTTGGACAACCCCGCTGCAGGGGGTTTGTTTATAGTCTTTATCACATCTCCCAGGATTTATCGAAGCGTGTCACAGAAAATTATGTATTGTTGACAATTCACTCATGTGTGTATCGTCAGTTTGCTGGAAGTTTGCAGCTACACATGAAGGAATGAGCATTTAGGGAACTAGCTCAGGTTTTGTCAATTGTTTTGGAATCTTTTCTCGCTGCACAGCCAACTTACATTTCTTGTTTCTCAATGAATCAAAGTAATTTTTCAAAGTCAGTTACTTCTGACTCTGTGAATAGATGAATGTGCTGCTGTGAAGTTTGAAACTCTTCATTGCACTCGCTTCATTTTGAGCCAAACCTTTATGTCTAGTTTATTCAAAATATGTATGCCTTTGTAAAAAATATTAATTTCTTTATGACTTTGCCGACTTGTTTGTTAGCTGGATTGCAGACTGTCAGAACACTGAATCTCTTACAGCTGAAAAGGTCAAGCTCCCTCAGTAGAGTGAAGAGTCCATCTTTTGTGGTCTGAAGCTCCCTCTGGTGGCTGGACAGTGGAACCACTCCATCTGACGAAGGAGCTGTGCTCCGAAAGCTTATGGTATTTGCTACCAAATAAACCTGTTGGACTTTATCCTGGTGTTGTGAGACTTCATACTGGGCTGGACGGTGGCACAGTGGTTAGCAATGCTGCCTCACAGCGCCAGGGACCCCAGGTTCAATTGCGGTCTCGGATCAATGTCTGTGTGGAGTTTGCACGTTCTCCCTGTGTCTGCGTGCGTTTCTTCTGGGTGCTCCGGCTTCCTCCCACAGTCCAAAGATGCGCAGGTTGGGTCGATTGGCCATTCTAAATTGCGCCTTAGTGTCTCAAGATGTGTAGCTTAGTGGGGTAAATATGTGGGGTTACAGGAAAGTCAGTGCAGATGCGATGGACCGTGCTGTAGGGATTCTATGATTTTTCTTCAACCATCACCAAGCTGATGAGTGTCTCAAATTATAAGCACATTAAATCGCTTGCTGTTATTTTCCAGTAATTCACTGATTCCTTGTTGTGTATTGTATATCTAACCATTTTCTAAAGTTTGTCATGAGGCAGTGGGCTGTAGCTTTGGGGAAATATTTTGCTCCCCAACTCCTTCATCCCAAGAAAATTCTCATACAAGTCAATGTATAGTGGGAATCATTATTTTTGAGGTCAATTTTCACCCCTCCTTTTGTGAAGACAGTACCTCATGCAGACTGTCTTGTTTTAGTTTTTTCTCACTATGTAAATTTAAACGGACGCAAATGGCTCAGACCACAAACAGCTTAATTTCACTAAGTGCGGTGTTTTTTGCTAATCCATGCTGTGAGGTATAGCCCAAAGAGAAAGCCTTGTTGGTCCCAACAGGTTGTCCTTGGCTGTGACCTGGACTGTTTAACCAAGATGGTATGAATAAACCCAAGTAGAATACTGTGAAGGTTGGAAAAACTCAACAGGGATAATTTGAGAAACAGAGTTAATGTTTGATTGCCTTTTATCAGAGCTCGGAGCAATTAGAGATTTAACAGTTTTTAATCAAATATACAGGCATGAAAGGAAGTTCAGATATAAGAGATTAGGAAAGAAAAAAGGCAAAAGTCTGCGTGAGGGTGGAATGTAGGTGAGAGTAAATGACAAAGGTGATAGTGGTGCAAGGCAAAAGGAGTGGTCGTGGCACAAGAACCAAAGGAATGGGTCTAAAGGAATTGTAAATGGTATACTAAGTGTTTGCATGTATGTGCATGCAATCAAACTTCCGCAGTATAAACTTAGCGGACTTTGATTTTGTTTCACTATTAATAGCTGTGCCTGCAGCTGCATAGGGCCTAAACCCAGTAATTCCCTTTTTAAACCCGTCCAACTCTCCCCCTCTTTCTCCTCCTTTAAGATACTCTTTGGCACCTACCTCTTGGCCCAAGCTTGAGTATCTCCTTTTGTTATACAATGCTCCTGTGAAGCATCTGGGATGTTTTATTACATTAATGGCACTGTGTAAATGTAACTTGTTATTGCTCTCCCTGTTGTAACAATAATGCTACATTACAACGTGACGCTTATCAACCACATGGCACATTTGATCATCCCAAATTTGACAACGATGGAACGAGAGAGAGAGACAACTTCTTTTTATGGAGTTTGCAGAAATTTTAAAAAGCAATACACAATAAGTTTTTAAGTGATCAGAATTAATCCTTACAAACTGCAATGTCCATGAGCATCAATGCATGTTTTAATGTTGAAAGACCATACTTGCGGAGCTTGGTTAACAGAAGCCATTTGGTAAATGGGACTGCTCTCTTTCTACCAGATTATCCAACACACAAGCTTTGAGTTAGTTATAGATGAAACAGTTTTATCTTTCTCTTATTCTACATTGTGAAATTTGTGGGGAGATAGTAGCGTAGTGATGGTGTCACTGAATTAGTAATCCTAAAGCCTCAGCTTTAAGCACACAGGTTCAAATCCCACTATGGCTGTTGATGGAATTTAAATTCAATTAATAAAATCTGGAATTGAAAGCTAATGTTAGCAATGGTGACTGATGGTTTGATTGTCATAAAATCCCAACCGGTTCACTTATGTCCTTTTAAGGAAGGAAATCTGCCATCCGTACCCTACATGTGACTCGATGCACAGGAATGTGGTTGACTCTTAAGTGCCATCTGCAATGGACGAGCAAGTCATCCTGTTCAAAAGCAGTAAGGGATGGATATCAAATGATGGCCTTGCCAGTGATGCCCACATTCCATTATAGAATTTTTTTAAAAAGCTAGTTGCCTTTCCATCATTGTCCTTTTGTGTCCCTATTTTCTGTCACCTGCAGCTCAAGGTAGTGCATTTGATGGTGTGTCTTGAACATAAAACCGAGGATGACACTTCAGTGCAGTCTAAGAGTGTAGTTGTTAACGATTCCCATGGTACTGTTCAAAAGAGGACAGGCAAGTTCTCCCTGGTATCCTGACCAACAGTTATCCATTATCTGATATGACTAAAATAGATTAGTTACCGCAGTGCTGTCTGTTGGACCTTTTTGTGCACAGATTGGTTGTTGCTTTTCCTCCACGACTACAGCGACTGCATATGAAAAGTACCTGCTTGTCCGTAAAGCACTTTTAGATTTCCAGCTTCATGAAGGATGTTATGTAAATACTTTTTTGCTTCATTTCTCATTTAACTATGATATCACAAAGTCCACTTATATTACTAGATGGCAATCAGTGATTTTTCTCAGTCTGGAATTATCTGAAATTGTGGTACAGTTTACATATCATTTTTCACATCAGTAGCAGACATCTTATGAATTAGTAAACAGTCCCATTTTCAATCCAGGGTAGTGACTGAGATATGATTTCATATTCCAGTAATCATTCTGATGTATTCTCAATGGGAAGTGTATACTGTAAGGTTGGCCGAGGAAGATGGGATCTATCAGTTGATTTTAAAAGTAAATTGTCTATTGTGGAAGGGTCCGTGCACTCTCTCTCTTTGGGTGGGAGAGTAGTAATTTCACCTAATAGCCCTGAGCACTGTAGGATCCTGTAATTATTATGCTTGGTGTGACGGAATGATTTAGAGTCTAGTGAGAGCTGCTCAGGAGCAATATTATAATTCCTGTATAATGGGAAAATTAATTTAAATTGAGTAACCAAATTATGAGATCTTGCCTGTAACTTTGCTATTTTCTGCCCTTTTTTTTTGTTCTCAACTGCATATGCACGTGAGAAAATCAAAGAATCATTTTGTTATACAAAGTCTGCATTGAGGAAAACACCCCAAGACTGCTCGGTGCAAAGTACACAGTGGAATGTTTTCTTTGGCTGCCACATTCACTGTTGTTGAGCTTATCCATTTATGCCATCAAATCTAAAGTTTCTTTATTAGTGTCACAAATAGCCTTACATTAACACTGCAATGAAATTACTGTGAAAATCCTCTGGTCGCCACACTTCAGCGCCTGTTTGCGTACACTGAGGGAGAATTTAACATGACCAATGCACCTAACCAGCACGTCTTTCGGACTGTGGGAAGAAACCAGAGTACCCAGAGGAAACCCACGCAGACACGGGGAGAACGTGCAGATTCCACCCAGACAGTGACCAAAGCTGGGAATTGAACCTAGGTGCCTGGCACCGTTGCTAACAACTGTGCTGTGCCGCCCATATCAATTGTCGTCTGGAATTAACGGCTCCCCATTGGCATGTTTGAAGGTGGGATGGGACTCATAAAATGCAGCACATGGTCTTCGCAACCTGTCTCCCATTTTATAGTGGGCAGGGAAAGTTTCGGGCAACCTGTTTGCTCTTGGGCCTATTCAATCATTCAGCCTCTGTTGCTGTTTTACCTATGGCTGGGGAAGGCCCACACCAGGTCAGTAGCCTGAGGCATTTCCTGCGCAGGCTGGTGTTGGGCAAGAGCAAGATGGAGGGAAACTTCTTTGGGGTTCACCACTCTCCCAAGTTTTCCATCCACCTGCAATCCTCTCACTGCCCTTAGTGTGGTATGGTGGACAGTCTTTGGAGAGTCAGGAGGTAAGTTACTTACCACAGCATTCCTAGCCTTTGACATAAGATAAGTGTGAAGAGTTTATTTTAAAAATAATCAATATTGTAACGATGCAGTTGGGGTCCAGGAACCTTTTGTTTAAAGTAGTCAAGGTTTGAAATCCCAAGTAAGAGAATAAAGCCACACAATTCCATGATTTTAAGCAATCAAAATAATCATTCAATCTATAAACACATTTGTTTAATTTCCACAGCTTCACTGCTATGTCGCTTACCTCTTTAGTCAGTTTCAAATATAGTTCTCTCTGAAGGTTTTCATCCTGCAAAAATGCGATGATCAACATATGGCCAACAGCGCCAAAAATGTTTTCGATATTAATTTCCCTGCGATGGGAGTGCCCCCTCTAACATCTGGGTTGTGGTGTCATCCTCCAATCATTTAATTCATTTAATTTTTCACTAATCTTGCCAATGAGCTTTTACTCACTGTCATCCAAACGTGTGTCCTTCAGTGGGATTTTAAATCGGTGACAAGAGAATGAAAGAATTGATTCCAAACCTTTTAAGATAGTTTGGGTTTTTTCTACTGTTGTTGACAACTGATGTCATTAATACTTTAACATTCTGATTAGAAATGACAGGTTTTGTTCAAGGAATGCAATAATAATCTGATTGGGTACATTGCAAATCTCCCAACTTTCTAAAAATAATTGTTTTATCATGTTGCATGTCCAGTTTCATTTTTGTCTTTTTCATAGAAGGCTTGCTCAGCAGCGACGGTATCTCACTAGAGACTGCATCTGTACTAATAAAATGACTTACTGAAGCTATTTTGCATGGAATCATTATTCTTTTTATTGTTGCCATCCCAAACCTAAAACAGGTAGAATTTTCATGCTCCCTGACCTTACTTTGATTGTTACTAATCATCGAATCCATTAACATTTTAACCAGTCTACTTCGTACACTACAGAAGTGCAATCACTATCCAACACAGCACAGAAAATTCACTTATCAGCACCTCTTCAGTTTCCAGATTCTCTGTGTTCTGCGTCACTTTGAAAACTCTGCTGTTCCGCATTGGGCAGTTGATTGTATTGATATTTTGAGACACATCTGAGCACTTGGTAACAGTTCCCCCGGTATTCCTGGAGTTCATTCATCAATTATTTCTACTCCAATCTTTTCATCAGCCATATCTGCTAAAAATGCCTTCTTCCTCATTCCTGTTTTCTTGCAAGTCTTCTGTTTTCCTCATGCCATTGCCAGTATCTGGATGATCTTTAAAGGCTGCAATTGTGGAGTTCTCCATCCTTTGTAAGAAAGCAGAATGCCCCATTTATGCCATCAAAGATGTTGGAAGTGACAACCTTCTGAATAATTTCTTTAAAGCAACAGCATTTGATTCAAAAAGGTGTCTTTTTCTGTGAACCAAATGTTAGAAGCCATCCATAGCCTAGCATAATCCAGCAATTTAACTCTTGAGCGCTGAGTAAGGAATCGCTTAATTTAATTTCTGCAATCTTTTACACAGACCGTTAAAGTCCATGATATATTCCTTGATGGAATTACCATTTTTTGAAATCTATCAGAATATGACCATGCCGCATAAGCATTGCAAATATCATCTTGTAAATTTCATCTATGAAGCTCAGTAGAAGATCCAACCCTCATCAGTGTCCAACTGACAGGCATCCAGCTCACAAAATACTTTGCTTCTGATTTTACTTTTGTTAGGAAGTGACAACTGTACTTTGTTTTCGCTTTGGTCAGGGTGTTACTGGTGTTGGACTAATTGGATAGCTCTTGCAAGGACCTGACACAAGACTGATGGGCCAAATGGATTCCTTCAGAGCCGATTCATTCTATGATTCAACATCTCCTTTCCTGGATGTATATGTGACATGCCAAAGCGAAGAACTGAAATTTGCAAACTCCCTTGGAATAAAATCAAATAACGGACATAGAGTATAAGAATCAGATGTTTGATCATGTAATTGTTATCTGTGCATTTCAGAATGGATTTAAGTTAATAAATGGCTTAGCTTTCTACCCTGCCAACTGTCTATTTTTACCAACACTCTTGGTGATGGTGTGAATCATTTCAATGGGAATAATTGTTCTACAAATTAAGTGGCACTCAAGTTCCTGGCAGTGTGAAATGCATGCTGGAGTTTTTACTTCTCTGCACCAATGTTGGTGAACTTCAATGCATGCTAACATTGCAGCAATCAGCTTGCAAAGTACTTGCAGGAATTTTACCGCCCCGCCTGCCACAGGAATCCGAGCTAGCGAGGGGTGGACAGTGGGAAGGCACATTGACCGTGGGCAGGATTTTACGGTATTGGGATGAGCAAGGCCGTAAAATCCTGCACTGTGTCCATCTAGATCAGCAAAGTAGCATTTTTCATCACTGGCCTATGTGGACTTCCTGACAATGGAGAAGGAATATGACCAGCTGTTGTTTTGATGTTGCTGATGGTTCCCTGGAATCCATTAAAACTGGAAACCACTACACGCACAAATAGCACTGATCCAGATACTTCTTAGGCACAGCTTTCAAATCAACCTCTTGAATCCACAAGTGAAGGACAACTTTGTACGAGTCTGAACATTGTAAGGATGGAAAATTCTACAAAAATATCCACATTCCTATATTTAACCTATTGCCAGGAGATATACTGGTGATTGTAGCACAATGTCCCTTTTTGTCACCCATGTAAATTTTATATAATTTCTGACTCTGGACTGCACTCAGCATCAGCTGTTCCAGTTCAGTTTTTGTTACTTTGTGAAATACATTTAATATTGTCTTGGGTTACAATGCAATAACTATAAATCATTTTTAATTGGATCAATTTTTATTTGTGTATGCAAATTTTATAATTTCTAAAAGTTTCATAGTGTTTAAGAAATATGAAATAGTTAGTGGCCTCGTGTCTGGAGGGTTGAATGTAGAATATTTAATTTTGATTCGCGACTGCTCAGCTAGCTCATTCCTTACATTCACTTTGTCCTTCACAGATCAGCTTGGTTTTGACTCATAGTTATGTTTTATTTTCCTTTCATTTTAGGGTTTTTTCAGCAAGCGATTAAAGGGTTCTATCAAACGAACCAAGAGCCAGCCGAAGCTTGATCGAAACACCAGCTTCCGCCAGATACTACCATCGCTGAGGAACTCAGATAATGACCGGTAAGTTGAGGTTATTTTAATTTACATGTGTTTTAAAGTAATGATGAGGGTTGAATGTTTTCATGCTGCACATGTTCAGAAGTTCTTGGATATAAGTCAATATTTCCTCTGACCATAGGATGCATAATTCATGATGTGGGGCGTACCTGTGTACCATGCAACACGGGAAGTATTGAGGTTGGTCAGTGCTTGGTTAGCTTCTCCCAGTTTAAGTGGAAGTTGTTTTTATGTCATGGGATATGGTGCCCCTGGCAAGGCCAACATTTGTTGCCCATTCCTAATTGCTGTTGTACTGAATGACTTGCTTAAGCCATTTTGGAGGGCAGTTAAGAGTCAACCATAATGCTGGAGTTGCTTTTCGGCTAGACCAGGTCAAGATGCCAGAATTTCTTTCTTAAAGGACATTCATGAACAAGATGGGTTCATATGACAATCTATTATAGTTTCATGGTCACCATTACTGAGAGTAGCTTTCAATTCCAGATTTTATTAATTGAATTTAAATTCCACAAGTTGCCATGGTTGGATTTGAACCCATGTCCCCAGATCATTAGCCTGGGGCATCTAGATCATCAGTCCAGTGACCTTGCCATTATATCTCCATTTTCCAAAAGTTGTGTAATTGCTCAGGATTTGCCAACTCTGAAAATCAAGGGGTGGGGCCTATTCCTGCCCGAGAGGCCGGCAGCATAGCGCTGAGCAGGCCACTGCGCATGCGCCAATCTATCAGCACCGAGATTTGCGCATGTGCAGTGGCCCTGCAATGCTGCCCCCCCCACTTCCCCCCCAATTGTTGGCCTCCCGGATCTCTCTGGGCAAGCCACTCCATAGGCCTCACTCCCCTCTGGCCCTGGTGGCAGTGCCAGGGGGCAGGTTGGCACTGCCCAGGGTGCATTCCTCCCTTGCCCCCAACCACCTGGGGGGGGGGCCTCCATGGCCTCTGTTCCCTCCAGCAGGTCAGCCGCCTGTTCCCCGTTATTGAGGAGCAGTACTAAACCCCACTGGACTCATCCACTGCTGACGGGTGGGGAGACTTCAGTTTACCTTCACCCTCTTTATTATTTTTTGGTCATCTTTTGTTGGTTTTTAAAACTTTCCCAATCCTCTGGTTTACCACTAATCTTTGCCGCATGGCATGGTTTTTCTTTCAGTTTAATGCTTTCCTTAACTTGATGAATCACGCTTGATTTATCCCCTCCCTAATATCCTCCTTCCTCACTGGGATATATCTTTGTTGCGAGTCATGAATTATTTTCATAACTGTTCACCATTGCTGATCAACCATCTTTCCAGCTGAACTCCTTTTCCAGTCCAGTCATAGAATCATAGAATCCCTACAGTACAGAAAGAGGCCAATCGAGTCTGCACCGATCACAATCCCACCCAGGCCTTACCCCCATATCCTGACATATTTACCCATTAATCCCTCTAACCTACGCATCTCACGACACTAAGGGCAATTTTTAGCATGACCAATCAACCTAACCCACACATCTTTGGACTGTGGGAGGAAACCGGAGCACCCGGAGGAAACCCACGCAGACGCGAGGAGAACGTGCAAACTCCACACAGACAGTGACTCAAGCCAGGAATCGAACCCAGGTCCCTGGAGCTGTGAAGTAGCAGTGCTAACCACTGTGCTACCATGTCGCCCGTCCAGCCTACTCTGCCTCATTCCTTTATAATTACCCTTATTTAAGCCTAGTAAAGTTGTTCCTCACCCACATTTCCCACTCTCAAACTAAATGCTAAATTCTATCATGTTATGGTCACTGTTTTCTTGGGGATCTTTTACTTTGATATTGTTTATTAAACCTGCCTCATTACACATTAATGGGCCAAAATAGCCTGATTCCTGGTTGAATCCACAACGCATTGTTCTAGTGTGATGTGACTCCCCTCCTGAAACAAAGCATCCAGGTAATTCTCTGCTTTCCTGATGTGTCCCTCATTCCCATGTATCCATCAAAGCTACTCACCCAGTGTGCACTATATAGAATCCTCAGGAGCCTTGGAGGAACAATGGAAAGTATCTTGAAATCTGTGGAAAAACATTCAACCTCCAATAATCTAATGACGCCCTAAATTCAAACACACCATCACTGAAAGTAAGTAAAATAACTACTTCAGCGCATAAATAAATTGTAATCCTGTAGGTGTCCGTATTATCAAACAAGAAATCACATCAGAGACACATTCTGTTTTTAAAGCCTCTTAAATGTTTCAACCATTTTTGCATCATCGACCACCTGATGAGCTGAAGCCATTAACATTTTGAAATCCAGCTGATTATTCATAATGGTTGCAGCTGTCATTACTATTATTTTGAGCTGCATTGATTGAAACTGACGGAACAGTATGGTATTCCATTTCTATTTCAAAGCATAGTATCTGTCAGTCAATGGAACAGGTGCAGATTCTTTTCAACTTTACAAAACAGTTTTTTTAACAGCCAAAGCTGACAATTGATTTAAATCACAGCGCAAAATGTGACAGCAGAGGTTGACAGGAGTTTTGGTTGACATTTTTAACATGTTTCACAATTGGAAAAGTACTGTAATGCATGACAATTTTTAAAATTTATTCCAAGGATGTGGGTTCCACTGGCTAGACCAGCATTTATAGCCCATCCCTTACTACACAATGCTGGTTAATGTAAAGGTCAACTTACCTTTGCACGACAGATCCCTATGATGAATCACTGCATTAAAAACACATCTACGTTACAATTTATCATCTAATAATTGATATGTAATACATTTGAAGTTGTCAAAATATTTTACACTTGGCTTTCAGAATGTTCCTGATTCCTTGGCAGACTTCTCTCTGTGGTGATTTACAAAGCGCACACCAGCACGTGAACATTTTGTTGGAGAGAATAGTTTTCTTGTGGTCCTCAATGGGACCTCAGACTTCAAAATAGGTGTGCATTCATTTGGCAGCGAAGGCCTTCCTGACCTGCCAAAAGGCCATACAAAAATGGTATGGAATTGGGAAGGCACAGGGAAATTGTTTTGCCAACAAAGGAAATTGAAGTTCAACTTTTTGTGACCCGCTTTGCACCAGTCGAAATATCGACCCGGTGTCTTTAATGTAGAAAGATATCTTGCGGTACTTCAGTGAGATCTTAAGTAAAGCAGGTGCCCAGAGAACGTAAGATTAGAAAGGTGACCAAAGGATTGTTCAGTGCTGGAATTCGAGGAAATACTTAAAGGAGGGGATGTTGGAGTGACTTTAGGAAGAAGTTCCAGAGAGAGGGTTAGGTGAAAGCAGTGAAGGTGGGGCAAGGGGAGAGACGATTACAAGGCTAGAATTAGAGGATGATAGACTTGAGGTGGGGGTTGTATAGCTATGGCTGCAGTAGGTTCGAGATGCAGGATGTCAAGATTATAGAATCAGATAGCAAATAAGGGGCCATTTGCCCCTCTGTGCCTGTGTTTTCAATTTGAAAGAGCTGCTCTCCTTTTCTTTCTCTTTAGCCCTTCAGTTTTTTTTCTTTTCAATTATATATCCAGTGCCCTTTTCCGATTTGTTGCTGAGTTGGCTGACACTACCTATCTACATTCCAGATCACAACTCATTATGTAAAATAATTTCTGCTGTTTTCTGTCATAAAATGTGTATTCTCTATCGGGAAGTTTTCTCTATGATTGCTGAAACTCCATCCTAATTTTTGAACACTTATCTTGAATTTCTCCTTAATCTCCACTCCCAGGAGAACACTTTAGTTTCCCTCATCTCTCCAAGTTACTGAAATTCCTCAAACTGGTATCATTCTGGTAAATCTGCTGTGCACCAACTTGTGTCTGTATGAGTGAGGAACTTTTATCTTTTCTGAGGTGACTTCCAAAGCAACAGAGTGAAATAAGCTAATCCTTCCTTAAATACAAAAGTTTTGCTGCTGGGTTATTTTAAATTGAATTTCTCACTCCATGGGTAAGAAAATACACACACACAAATGCATTGGGCTGTAACTTTGGAGCTCACCTATGTTGGATTTGTGGGGCACCCCAAAGTTGAGCTGGGAAACCCCTCTTGGAATTTTACAGGTAAGGGTTTGCATGGTGTTGGTGGGGTTTCTGAGGTGGCCGGGTACTATCAGAAATTTCAGGCAATACAAGACTCATGAAGCCAGTGTCTCAGTTTAAAGACGTAACCTTTATTTTGACCAGTGGCCACTAGGAAAAATCATCAAAGGATCGGGGCAGCTCGTGAGATGGAGCAGCGAGACCTCTCCAATGAATTCTGACGTATACCATTCAAAACAGATCAATTCTAGATTTTCTTATCAATTACTCCCGCCTTTCATTAGCTTTAAATCAAATCACCTTCAATATACATAAATCAACAATAATACCTGTCATATAATTTAGCCAATCACATCTTACCCTCTGGCATAATGGCATTTCGTTAGTCCTTAGAATCCAGATGCTTCCTCCCCTTTTGGCTAACTCAGCTTCCTCTGTTGCCTAGGAACCTCAGACGCTAGTCACAAAGTTCAAAGTGAACGTTCCCTTAAGTTCCCCCTACAGGTCACTGCCAAACCAGATTAAAACATGATTCCGCATCTGGGCATGCATCCATCTTGTCTGAACAGTGAATAAAACCTATTCATGAAGTTTGATTAAGTGTTCTGAATGTTCTCATCATTAGAAACTCTGCACGGTGGTACAGTGGTTAACACTGCTGCCTCACAGTGCCAGGGACCCGGGTTCAATTCCAGCCTCGGGTCACTGTGTGGAGTTTGCACGTTCTCCCCGTGTCTGCTTGGGTTTCCTCCGGGTGCTCCGGTTTCCTCCCACAGTCCAAAAATGTGCGGGTTAGGTTGATTGGCCATGATAAATTGACCCTAGTGTCAGGGGGTTAGCAGGGTAAATATGTGGGGTTATGGGGATAGGGCCTGAGTGGGATTGTGGTCGGTGCAGACTCAATGGCCCAAATGGCCTCCTCCTACTCTGTAGGGATTCTATGATTAGAAACTCTGCCGATAAAAATTTGCATATTTCCAAGGTTTCAGTATTCCCTTAGAATATGGCTTTGTCCTAATGCCCTTTACCATGATACTTTGCAGCAATCTGCCTTTGACTAAAGTGAATAATGATTCTTAAAAAGTACATTAATACATTCAAAATTCCAGCATGTGTTTTTAAATCATAATCATTTGTTTAAATGTCTTACTGCATTTCATATGTGTGTAAACTGCTTCCTTGTTAGCTTATAAGTCTATTTTAAAATTATTTAACTCAATGCTGGTAGTTCTGTCAGTGAGTTCATGTCTAAAGGTTTTAAAATCTTTACTAACCTATTGGGATTTCTTCCCCTTACACATGGCAATTGCCCAGAAGTGCTAACTTCTTCTGGACAAATGTCTTCCGCTGGGGACCATCCGAAAATGCGATTTAAATCACTAACTTTGGATGGTTCCACCAGGGTTACGCTAATAGTTCCCGAGAATAAGTTGGAATTAAATCCTCTTCAAAGTCTGGGTAACTATTGTAAAACACCCAGACTGGCCACCCCATGGAATGCCTCCCCCACTGGCCTCTGACACCCTCCCAATCCATTCCCCTTCCTCCAACCTTCTGACCACCCAAGTCCTATTCGCTTAGTTTAGACACTAATTTCACTGGGTCCTTTAAACGTACCTGCTTTATGGTAGCTAGTGCAGCAAAAAAGGAGGGCTGGCTTTCTTGAATCTGCCGGAATTGGATTGTGCTCTGCCCTTTGAGGAGTCTTTCAATGCAGGCCCCAAGGAGCTCTAACCGTCGGAAGTTTCAGTGCAATTTTCAAGACCAGGTAAGTTTGTATTTATTTCTTTCCAAGGTGAGTTGGAAGTTATTGCCCATGGTTCACAGGCAATTTTGGGGGGGAAACACCTTTAAAGCATTTGTGACAGTGTTCATTTTTTAAAATCTTTTTGCTTTATGATCCCAACCTGCTCATATTCTATAAGCAGCAATGGATAACCTGTTCTTGATTGTTTTTGAGTATTCCTCAAAAAGCGAAATAACTTAAAATGTTTGTTTTTGTGTAGATTGTCTTGTTGTGTTTGAAATGAACAAATTTCTGGTATTTAGCTTTGATTTCAATAATCTGGTGCATCTTTCAATCGTCAATCAATTTTTCCTTGAGCATTTTGTTTGTGTTCAGAAAGTTATTGAATGACACGAAGGATTTGAAATACATGTTGTGTTTTTATGTAATCGTATCACTGGTTTGAAAAAGAAAGGGCAGTCATCTGTTTTGCCTTAATAGTTTAAATGACAGAAGTATGGAGACTGCTAGTGTGTCTCCATCTTTCCTTGATCCTGTGTCCATTACAGTTTATTGCTGCTGAGGACAATTCGGAGACAGTCATTTTATGTAGAGTTTATCTTGCAGGAATATGGTGAAATTCCACTCAAAAGACCAAACAAATGGGGAGTGCATTTTCAGAGCCCTTTGCCCATGCTAACTCCAGACGGTTCCAGATCCCTAGATTTAAATAACAAAACAGAAGAGAGGGATGACTGAGACATCCTCACTGAAGCACAAATGCATTTCTTCATAGCATTTAGCACGATGTTACAATTTTGAAGGATAGCTGTTCAAGGATAGAATTCAAGCAGAATTGAGTTTCTGTGCATCTTTTGCTGATTCGGAGCAGGTGTCTTTGATGAGAAAATAATCGTGGCAGATAGCGTGCAGATCTGAGTAAAGGTGGCGACATCTCCTGAAAGCGCTCGCAGTTGACCCAAACCCCTCATGGAGCCTGCCTGACTATGCACCTCTCTGAACACTTTCAGAGGTGCAAGAAATTTCAAGTTCCATCAGCAGCCATCATAGCCCGTAAAACAGACGTTGGGAAAGTGACTCACTGAGAAACGTTAATTTAGTCCTCCAGCTAGTTGTTATCAGTTGATAACTGGGGTACAGAATTTAATAGTTACTGAGTTGTGAGAACGATATAATAAACAGGCCTGTGCAGACAGGTAACAGCTACAGCTAGCAATCTTATTTTTTGTTAAATCTGCATTAATGTGCCATATATCACACTTTATTTTTCAGATTGCTATGTTAATACACAAGTTAATTTTCTCTCTTGGGGCAATAGTTAGAGTTGGAACTAGTTAAAGATGACCTTAGTTCAGGAGATCAGGATGTGAAATCGGTTTTGGGAGAGATGAGGAATAGTAGGAGAAAGAGGTTACTAGTGGGAGGGTCAACTAGCCCCCTAACAGTAACTAACTATAATGTAGGTCCAAAGTATACAAGAAGAAATATTGGGTGCTTGTGATGAAGGAAGCACCATAATCATGGGTGACTGTAAACTGGAAAATCAGATTGGTAGGAGTAGCCTGCTTGAGGAATTCTTAAAATGCTTTTGAGATACTTTGTTAGAATAGCATGTTCAGAAATCGGTTCGGGAGCAGGTTAGTTTAGACTTAGTACTGTGTAATGTGACAGGATTAATTAATTACCTCAGTTTCAAGGCACTCCTAGGTAGCAGTGACCATGATATGATTGATTTTCACATCCAGTTTGTAAGGGAGAAGAGTGGGTCTAAGACTAAGTATTTTAAACTTAAATAAGGGCAACTATGTAACTGTGGGCATTAAAGGTGGTGCGGACAGAGGAACTTGCTAAAATCACCTTCAACCTTGGACTTTTGTCATTTAATCTAAAAAGCAAGACATTGTGGCTCCTAGAAATCTGGAATAAAAACTGAAATTGCTGAGGTGATCCCACAGCATTGGTGGAGAAAGAACCAGACTTAACCTTTCAGGTCAATGAGCTTTCATCAGATCTTCCACCCTGTCATATATCTTCCCTCTTGCTCTTTCCTTTTCCCCTTTCCCTGTTCTTATTTGTTTTTAAAACTGTTATTGTGACATTTTTCCCAGTTCTGGAGGAAGTTAATTGATCTGAAGCACTCATTCTGCTGTTTGACCAGTTGGGTACTATATTTTCTGTTTTTATCTCCAGCATATGTTATTTAACTAACTACTTTTCTCATTTAGTCCTTTTTAAGTAAAATGGATAAACTGAAACATCACATGTACATAGGTCATTGACCTGGAATTTGAATTGAATATTTAATTTTCTGTGTTGTATTGGTGTAACAAAGATGGAATGGATCGAAATGGATGTAGGAAATGGATGGCAGTGAAGAACAAATAACACGGCAAAAGGAACAATTCAGGGATTAGGTTAACGGAAATTGTGTCATGGGATGGGGAGATGGAATGGGTGACATGGATGATATTTAAGAAGAAAGACTAGAAAACTGTAAGAAGGATGTAAGAAACTGGACACAGCACTTTGGAATATAAAGAAAAAATGATAACAGTATTAATTGAGGAGAGAGCATGCCAACATGGACTGGTACAAAATTGTCAGGTCAAACTTGACTTGAGAGCAGGGAGAGTGCCAGTTTGATTTTTTTTTGATGGAAGGAGTCAGAGTGGGTAGATAAAGAATGCCTGATTGAATTGAGGGAAACAGAAAAAGGAAAGGTGTAATTTGAATTAAAGGTAGATTACCGTTTTTCACTTATAATCAAGGGCCCTTCATAAGCCATCGACTTTAGGAACTGCTCAAGATTTTGGAAACTGTTGGGGAATTTGTGCTAGTTTTGTAAGTTGGCATACATGCTTTTTGCTCCATTCCTCTCCACAAATAACACCAAGTACATATTCCAAGATGCCTTATTTTTTTCTGAATTATTTTTTGACCAGATTCAGCATATTGTTCTAATTTTCGGTTGGGCATTTAAAAGCAGTGATCAAATATTCATAACAAGGTATTATTCTATTATGACTCCCAATGCTATGAAGAAAAATATTGCCTGCAGAATAAGAGGCATAATGAGGCTGTTTCACACTGAAGCATTTGTGCAACCTTATTGCAAACCATCCTTCTTGACCTCACAAAGTCCCGTAGTTAGTTCATTTCAACATTGAATTGGTGATAAGGACTCTGAATTCTCTGGAGGCGACCATATGGAATACTTCCCCACCCCCACCAAAAACATGAATGCAAGACTGTGACTTTTTCCACTCCACCAATACTGTAATAATGCGATCCTGGTAATAGCACAAGTAAGAAGTTTAACAACACCAGGTTAAAGTCCAACAGGTTTATTTGGTAGCAAAAGCCACACAAGCTTTCGAGGCTCTGAGCCCCTTCTTCAGGTGAGTGGGAATTCTGTTCACAAACAGAACTTATAAGACACAGACTCAATTTACATGAATAATGGTTGGAATGCGAATACTTACAACTAATCCAGTCTTTAAGAAACAAAACAATGGGAGTGGAGAGAGCATCAAGACAGGCTAAAAAGATGTGTATTGTCTCCAGACAAGATAGCCAGTGAAACTCTGCAGGTCCACGCAACTGTGGGAGTTACAAATAGTGTGACATAAATTCTGATTCTAGGATCGCATGATAAAGACTCAGGAGGAAAAAAGCAGAAATATTTATGTGAAATAGTGTGACATAAACCCAATATCCCGGTTGAGGCCGTCCTTGTGTGTGCGGAACCTGGCTATCAGTTTCTGCTCAGCGACTCTGCGCTGTCGTGTGTCGCGAAGGCCGCCTTGGAGAACGCTTACCCGAATATCAGAGGCCGAATGCCCGTGACCGCTGAAGTGCTCCCCAACAGGAAGAGAACAGTCTTGCCTGGTGATTGTCGAGCGGTGTCCAAGGCGGCCTTCGCGACACACGACAGCGCAGAGTCGCTGAGCAGAAACTGATAGCCAGGTTCCGCACACACAAGGACGGCCTCAACCGGGATATTGGGTTTATGTCACACTATTTCACATAAATATTTCTGCTTTTTTCCTCCTGAGTCTTTATCATGCGATCCTAGAATCAGAATTTATGTCACACTATTTGTAACTCCCACAGTTGCGTGGACCTGCAGAGTTTCACTGGCTGTCTTGTCTGGAGACAATACACATCTTTTTAGCCTGTCTTGATGCTCTCTCCACTCCCATTGTTTTGTTTCTTAAAGACTGGATTAGTTGTAAGTATTCGCATTCCAACCATTATTCATGTAAATTGAGTCTGTGTCTTATAAGTTCTGTTTGTGAACAGAATTCCCACTCACCTGAAGAAGGGGCTCAGAGCCTCGAAAGCTTGTGTGGCTTTTGCTACCAAATAAACCTGTTGGACTTTAACCTGGTGTTGTTAAACTTCTTACTGTGTTTACCCCAGTCCAACGCCGGCATCTCCACATCATGAATAGCACAAGTGACAGGAAGCAATACTATACAAAAAGAATGTAAAATATATTTCTAAGCCATTTGTTGCCTTGTGTACAAGTTTAACTTCGGAATTATCTTTTTTATAAATTCATTCAAGGGATGTGGGCTTCTCTGACTTGGAGCATTTCTTGCCAATACCTAATTGCCCTTGAGAAGGTGGTGGTGAGCTGCCTTCTTGAACCACTGTAGTCCATGTGATGTAGGGTATATACAAATTGTTGTTAGAGTGATCCAGGATTTTGACCCAGCAATAATGAAGGAATGGCAATATATTTCCAAGTCAGGGTGTTGTGTGGCTTAGAAAGGAACTTCTACATGGTGGTATTCCTATGTATCTGCTGCCCTTGTCCTTCTAGCTGGTAGTGATCGTGGGTTTGGAAGATGCTGCCCAAGGGGAGGTTGGCACGGTGGCATTGTGGTTAACACTGCTGCCTTGCAGCACCAGGGACCCGGGTTAGATCCACGGCTTGGGTCACTATCTGTGCGGAGTCTGCACATTCTGCCTGTGTCTGCATGGGTTTCCTCCTGGTGTTCCGGTTTCCTCCCACAGTCCGACAGACGTGCTGGTTTGGTACATTGGCAATGCCAAATTCTCCCTCAGTGTACCGAACAGGCTCCGGAGTGTGGCGACTCGGGGATTATCACAGTAACTTTATTGCAGTGTTAATGTTAGCCTACTTGTGACACTAATAAATAAAACTTAAAAAATCTTTAGGAGCCTTGATTTCCTGTAGTGCATCTTGTAAATTGTACAATCCGCTGCCACTGTACGTTGGTGGTTGATAGAGTGAATATTTGTTGATGGGATGCCCATCTAATAGATGGCTTTGTTCCGGATGATAAGCTTCTTGAGTGTTGTTGGAGCTGCACTCATCAAGGCAAGTGGAGAGTATTCCATCACGCGCTTGATTTGTGCTTTCTAGCCTGTGGACAGCCTTTGGGGAGTCAGGAGGTGAGTTACTTGCCACAGGATTCCTAGCCTCTGATCTGCTTTTGTCGCCACTGTATTTAATGTGACTAGTCCAGTTCAGTTTCTGGTCAATGGGTGTTGTTAATGAGAGATTTAACAACAGTAATGCCATTGAATATGAACAGGTAATAGTTGGATTCACTCTTGTTGGAGATGGTCATTGCTTGGCACTTGTGTGACATGAACATTACTTGCCACTTGTCAGGGGAGTGCCCAGTCTGGAGTCACATGTAGCCCTGACCAGGTAAGGATAGTGGATTTCCAGAACTAGATGGGTTTATACAATAATGGTTTCACGGGCGTCAGCAGAGTTTTAATTCCATATTTTTTTTAATTAAATTCAAATTGCACTACCTGCTGTGGTGGGATTTGAACCCGAGTCCCCATAGCATTACCCTGGTCTCTGGATTACCAGTCTAACAACAACAGCATTACGCCACTGTTGCTAGTACAGGTTATTTGTTGTGAATTTATAATTTCTTGGTTGACCTCTGTCACTCGAAGCTAGGCTTCATTTAACTCCAGGTTAGCAGATGCAGCAGTTGACTGGAATTAAATTATTGTGGACAGTTGGACTCTGGATTGAGCTCACAATTAAACCTTGGTCTCTTGGATGTAGCAGCTGATGTTTCCAGCTGAAGAACCAAGGAAATAATACTGATTGAAGGAAAGTAGGCTTTAAGGTATCAGAGGAAGACTGAGGCAAATCTCTGGCTGGTTCTGCATGAGCAAGTGCCCTTTCAGATGCAGCCTGCCTGAAGGAACTTTCATCATGTCACCAGAATTTATTGTTCCGCAAGGTCTGGTAACCTACTTACCCAGCACTCTGCAGTGCAGGTATTGTACGCATCCAGGATTCTGTCCACAGACAACTGTGTGATCAGATCAGCTTTGCGTTTACAAAATGTCATTTTCAAGATAATGGAGCATTTTTCCAATATCTAAAAAGCCTTGGTTTTCTATCTAATGAAAAGGGATTCTGTTTTGATTTGATTTGACATTGCATCCCCTTTTGCTTTGAAGATAGCTACAGGATAAGTGACCACGTGGTCAGAATGCCTCACTATTTAATGAAAAAGATAATCTGTCTCAGCAGTTGACATTCTTTGTGTGCTGGTCTTCTCTGTGTGATCTGTGTATATGCTTTTGCTATGCTTTCCATTCAGGATTTTTCTAAATACAGTTTTGCAACTGAAGAGAAAGCTATCAGTGATACAAACCTTATTCCTATTGCACAGTGAGTAGGTTTGCCAGACGGTCTGTGCCAGTAGAAAGTGAATTGCTGCTATTGAATGTTTTGATGTGTGTATCCAGTATCTTTCACTGCAACGAACTATTCATAAAAAGCTCTTGATATGCAATCTAGAGTGAAATGATTCATGTTTTTATTTTTGGAAATTTCACTGACCTGCATGCAAGTGACCCATTTTAAGTTGTATATACTTGTTATTGCTGAATAAAATACAGTTACAGGTTTATTTCCAAACAGCAGTTCCATGTTGCATTGCCAAACATACCAATACTTGTCATTGTTGTTGATCGTCCCATGAAATGTACAATTACATTTCCACTTGTTGGACTTGGAGATTGTTGATTTAACCAGTATTTTAAAAAAATTATATAACATGTTTCTGTCATTGTTTCTGTTTGGTTTCCACACTAAAGCAGGAATATGTTGAGCAAGTATAGGAGTGCCTGCTCTAATAATCCTTTGTTACAAAAACCAGAGACCATGAGTATTTGTTGATTGCTGTTTTCTGTCAGTTAACATCACAAGCAGGAAGCAATTATTCAATCCATAATCGGAGGATTTAATCAAGATACAGTCCTCCGATTTGTTCAGAGTGAGTGACTCCAAGATAATGCTGCACTAGAAGAGAAATCTTAGTTTCAAAAGACAGATATTTGGAGTGTCTAGACATTATTAATCTCATGGATTGCAGAACATCATTAACAAGTATACCGAGGTTAATTTGGCTATCTCAACTCTGAAATGTGATTAAAGGCTTGAAATCACATTGAGGACCCATATTTTTATAATGTAAATCTCCAGTTTTTTGATGTACTTGGCTTGTTGATGTTCAATTTCATAATTGTTAGCAAATGATGGCCATCTCTTTGAGTGGTCATATTCACCCTCAGAATGGACTGCTGTGATGGAGTCATTGTGAGTTTGTTTAGTGCTGCCCAGCAATTGATCACTGATAATCAAACATCATAAATAGTTAAAAGAATTTTACTTTTTAATTCTTGTAATGTTGCTGATACTTACTCCCCTCACTAGTTGACCTAGAGGCATTAATTACCAACCATGTATGGGACTAGAGTCGCACCTTGACGGGTGCAGGTTCTTTTCCAAAATGAATCAGTGAAACTATCCACATATTACAAGATTATTGAATTCAATTTTGCAATTTGATATGGTGGGATTTGAACTCTCAATTCTGAGTTGCTAATATAAGACCACAACCATTCGTCACCGACCTGCTTGCATAAAATTGGATGGGATGATAGATGTTGCATTTTTTTAAAAAAGGAATATTGGTTAAAATATGATTGGGGGCAAAGCAGATAGAGCTTTTCTCTGCAACTGATCTGGGAGTGCTAGGTGCTAGCATTTACTTTAAAACACGTATCATAGAATCCCTACAGTACATAAGGAGGCCATTCGGCCCATCGAGCCTGCACCAACAACAGTCCCACCCAGCCCTATCCCCATAACCCCACATGTTTACCCTACTCATCCCCCGGAAACTAGGGGTAATTTAGCATGACCAATCAACCTAACCCACATATCTTTGGACTGTGGGAGGAAACCGGAGCACCCGGAGGAAACCCACGCAGACACAAGGAGAACGTGCAAACAACACACAGACAGTGACCCATAGACTGCTAGGATAGATAGAGTGAACGTTCAAAGACTATTTCCTCGGGTGAATGGAGCGGTAACTAGGGGGCATAACTATAGGGTTCATGTTGGGAGATATAGGAAGGATGTCCGAGGTAGGTTTTTTACTCAGAGAGTGGTTGGGGTGTGGAATGGACTGCCTGCAGGGATAGTGGAGTCAGAAACTTTAGGAACATTTAAGAAGCTATTGGATAGGCACATGGAGCACTTCGGGATGATAGGGAGGAAATAGCTTGATCTGGGTTTCAGACAAAGCTCGGCACAACATCGTGGGCCGAAGGGCCTGTTCTGTGCTGTACTGTTCTATGTTCTATCTATGTTCTATGATACATCACAGGTTGCCTGCAAAGCCCATCCAGATAGAACTGCAGGAAAAGCACCTATGGTACCTTTATTATTCATGATTGATTTGAATGTTACAATCCTGTGTGTCAAAAGCCTTTCAACTTGGGCATAGGTGATTTACTTGCAGTGAGACTAGAAACTAGGGCTGTGATGAAATGTCATGTTTTCAATTGTACTCACAGAATTGATGCCATGAACATTGGGCAGTCAACCACTTTTTTAATGGACAGTTTAGCTTAACTTAGAATTGTTGGGATCCTGAGTGCCCTAGTGGGTGAAGGAATGGTTGAACATTATGCTCTACACAATAGCATGTTCCCAGATTCAATTCCTGGTCTTTGTCAGGTTAGCCGGTTGCCGTCGGGCAGCAATTGGCTGTTGCAACTAGGCCAATATTTACTAAGGGGAAATTCAGCTGTGGAAACCTGCCTAGATATAAGCTGGTTGCATTTAACTTTGCTGCTGAGCAAGAATGGTTTGACCCATCACTCACCTGAGGCTCACGGCATTTGGTATTGCCTGATGCAAAACAAATTCTTGGCTTTGACCAAGTCACTGTTGTCAAATTAAATAGCCCTTTTAGTCCTACCATAATTAGATTATGTGGAGCTTTCCAACTCTGGTATATCTTTTACCACTTGGGCATAATTCAAATTATACTGTTTTTCAAGGCAAAAGTTTACTTTTTCGCAAAGGTGTGGCTCACATGACACTGAGAATTTATCTTAAATTTCCTTTGAGAAATGGCCCATTTTGGAGTGGGGGTTGAATTATGAAGTGAGGCAATGCATTCCTTTAATTCTGAAGTACTGCTCTGATTTTTCTCCTCCCCCCAGACACAAACCTGCTCTCCCTGTTCACTTCTGTTTCCTCAAGGATGACCAAAGAGGGAAAAAATTACTTTCTAAAAACGTTGAATGATTTTTAAAAATATGTATTCCCCATTTATTTTATGGTACTAAACTGTCCATGCCTGTTTTTACCCATCCCAAAAAATACTGTAAGTGGCACATCATCTCATATGTCTTGACATAAATACATGCCCTCTAAATATCAAGGAGGTAGCAATGAAAGCCACATTGCTACCTGAGACTGCTCAGAACAGATACCTCCATGCAGCCATTAACATACCGATCTGTCATCCCATGTTGTTCCAATTAGCATCTATTTTGTTTAATCTGACATCTTCCTACAGTTTTCATCACTCAGCTTCCTGGTCTACTGCAGTTAATTAAAACTATTTGCTTACCTGTGCAGCCAACTCATCCTTATGTAATGCCAGTCATATTTTAATGAGAAATAAAACAGCTTAAAAGATTTTAAAAGTCTTTTCTCTCCAAATGGTTGAAAGATAAATGACGAAGATATACATCAGGTCCCTTGCTTTTGACTTTGTGCAGTTACCAAGCTGATATCTGGCCAGTAAATATCTTCTGTTTTGCTCCTGACCATCCATCATTCTATATTTAATCCTTGTCACTACAGTTTGACTTGGCCGGAATCCAGATGAAAGCATCTGTATGAGAGCATTTTACGCAGTGGGCTGCTGCACTCGAGCTCACTGCTCAGCTGGGGTGTGCTCGGAGACGCTGAAGATGTCATGTGATGGACAGTCCTTCTCGAGGTGAAATTACTATTGTTCTTCTTGAGGGTCACATTGATTTCTGCTGCTGAGATCAGTGTGTTGTTCAACGAGTGCTGCAGTAAAGAAGCAGCATGAAAGTAGAACTGCTGCTCATGGCCCCTGCTGCTTTCAGACACTAATCTTCTCATAGGTGCATTGCCATAACAACAGCCCCAGGTGGGACAAAGCAATTGTGCGTAAGGCCCATGTTTATGTTGTTTAAGTGCTGGTGACAAAGCGATTTGTTTGCTCCTTTAAACAATTCGCTTTCTCTCTATTGTGCATGTTATTAAAGTATGAAAAAGCGAATCAACGCATAATGTGGCTGGAAGTGAAGGGAATCGTTCTAATCCCATTATATGCCTTGAAGAAATGGGAGCGGTTTGACCTGTTCCAGCTGTGTGTTTGCAAGGAGATGAAGAAACTGGCCTTTTAAGTCAATGATGGGTAGAATTTGAAGAGACCTTTTTTTCGACAAGAGATTGATACCAGGTGTTCGACCATGTAATTGAGACAAGGGGAAGAGAAGTGTCCTGTCTTCAAGTGATCTTAACATGGTGGATGGATGATCCTGCTCGTTTGGGGAAAAAAAATCAATGCATTCTAGGCCTGTGGCTAAAATGAAGAGAATTGCCTCGTTTATCTTGTATGAGAAGGAACAATGATTGGAATTGATCTGATATTGAACATGCAGTTGAGAGGAAGTTTGCCATTCAAATGTGTTGGATATTCAGTTTCTGAAGTTGGATGCTGTTCCAAGGTGATGGTTTCTTTTCTTGCATATGTGGAGTGGAGTTTCTAAAGTGTACAATCCTGCATTGTGCAAACCAGCAAAGTGGCTCAGTTTGACAGACAAAGTTTTCAGCAACAGAACTGTCTGTTGGACTGATATGTTCTGAAGATTTGTGCAATAAAGGAGATCTATAAAAGACTGAAGTGCAACACCCTGCTTTTGGTGTGTGATTTGAAAATTGTGGCAAGAACCTAGCCAAGGAGAAAGGTGGGATCACCTTCTCTCCTAATCTGTTGGACCCATCATGATCTGGGGATGTTCTGTTAAATGGCTACGTAGCTGCCTAATGTAAGTATAGTATTATAACAATTTGCTAAGTAGCTTCTGAGCTAAACATCAAAGTTTTGATTGAGAATGCAGCTTTAAAAATAAATTCCAAATTCTTTGAGCTGTTGTATCCATCATATTTCTTATTACCTGATGGTGTGTGGGTCAATGTTGTCTTATCATGCCTTCAGCTGTCTCAAGATGACGTGCATGAGAACAACATGGGTCAATTTTCACTTTTGTTTCATTGGTTTTCTTCTGCCCACCACTCTGTGACCCAGCTGATCACAAGTACACGTCTTTGTTTGCACACCCACAAGGTGAAGCAGTGGAGGTTCACATGTGTAGCTGTGACATCCTAACTGGGAAACACGTAAAGATCAAGACTGGTTACCTCTATCACAAACATGCATACCCTATTATACATGTAGGTTAAATACATGTAAAAACAAATTACTGGCAGTGAGACAAATAGTAAGTAACTGCTAGGTATATCTTATCGTTGCTCGCAGCAAATCAAACTTGTCAAGTTTGATCTTATTTGTCATGCTCTATTTCCTTATCTCACATCCTTTCTCTGATTCTCTGCCCCCATCCCCCTCATATTCTTCATGTGGCACTAGAGGAAGGGGGACCAGATGCTTGCTGATAAACTGGCTGCAGGGAACTGCACAAGAGCATTACTTTGTAGCATTAGTGCTGACTTGAGGAGCGCAGGGGTGGGGATTGAAGTGATGTCCCTGCACCTAATACTGCTTCTTATGCTTATACTACTTCTGGTAAAATAAATGTATCAATAATTTATTCCAGCTTTTCCTCTGCCCCACTTTGGCCAATTTATCGCATAAAATCTGTGGGATATGTTTTTTCATAGATTTAATATAGTTGATAAAGACATTATTGTCTTGAATATACCATTTTGAATTCAGATTCTTGTTTTTTTTTAATTTATGAGGAGAGCAGTTGTTTTTGTCCCTGCACGCCGAGCCCCTTTGAATTGTGCAAAGAAAAATCTTGGATTTTTTTTCAAAGCATTCAAATTGCAAAACTACATGTTGAGGTATTGCGCACAGACATTAATGTTCCATCAGCGATGCAGGTTTAAAGATTTATTGAATGGGACTGTTGGGTATTTCACAGAGCACAGTGAAATAGCAAGGTTTTCTGGTGAGCCAGGAAGCAATCAGATTCCTCGAGCATAGTAGAGAGAAGTGAATTCTGTGCACCCTGCAGAGATTACTCTCCTCTTTGAAAGGATTTGTAAGTCATGTCTTGTTGCTTGTTGTGCTGTCCTTTGCCATATGCTAGAAGGTTTATAAATAAAAATAACACTGAAGGAAGCAGAACAACAGTTTTCAATACCATCTCCCCGAGGCAATTCTATTTTTGGAATCCAGACAGAAGCATATTATATAGTAAGCGATTTATTTTTGCTTTTTTTATGGGCTCTGCATTTGAGGGAAATTGCTAAGTGCTGGGTGTTATGTGGAGTGCTGCTGTATATCCACAATGTGTGACAGGTTACTTGAGCAGCATTGTACAATGGCTTTGCAGCATTTGACATTGTTCACATGCTGCTGTTTCATGTGTTGTTTTGCATTAGTGCTGTGATGTTGGTTTCCTGACTGAATAGAATTGCCTGTGGCACTTACGAAATCACACTTGTCCAAGCTTTGGAAGTATTTGCAAATCTGTTCTCAGCATCTGTTCCAATGGGGCATTAATGGTTCACGGTTGATATTTTTGATATTTGATATTCTTGATATTTTTGATACTCTTGATATTTTTATTTCTTTGTCATTGGAGCAGATCTTGGAGTTGGGTAGGGAATGAATGTAGACACACAGCCAAGTGCCTTGACTTAGTTTTAATTATTTCATTTTAAGTGTGTCTACGGAGTTAAAGGATAGATCTGTTAGCTGCTGGACATTATGTGTTATGAAGCAGGCTTGATTTCTCTCAGTCTACTGAGTTTCTGATCTCAGTCATGTTGCTGTGGGAAATTACCAGTCAGGCACTTCTGCACTTAGTATGAAAAATAATCAAAGAAAGAGTGGCCTCTGCCTCTCATAGGCCCTTTATAACAGCTCGCTCTGAGCTTCATCAACAGTGGTCTGAGAGGTAGGCAGCAAACCAGCCATCGTAACCTCAGAATATGAGTAGTTAAGTAAAGTTGAGGACGGAATGCAAAATGTAGGTGATTTATTTTAGGGGCCATCTAATGGGGGACAATGTTCAATGTGTGTCAAGCAATAATTTTAATTCTATAATGGCCCCACATTAAGCTTTCATCTGTTATATTTATAGTACCTTTCATTATTCCACCTGACAATTTGGTGATTGCCTATTCTAAATGATTTATCAGATAAGTTAGCATTGTACGGAACTGGACCATTGCGATCAAGGTGCCCCTAGGTTTTATCTCTTTGCTTGTGTGCTGAGTTGGACTGATTTGAGTCATGAATGATTTGGCCTTTGTTCTTGCTGTTGATTGAAATCTAGTCAAACTTTTCAACAAAGCATGAATGTTGAGTTTGGGTTGGCTATGATTTTCCTGCCTCTGCCCTGTGGATAAGTAACTTGCCAACATTTACTGTCTCGGCTGACTCACTGAATGACTAGTGGTATGAGGCACTGCAGGGATGCTGATGTTAAGTTTGGGTCTGTGTTTTTAGACAGGAGAAAGAAAACTGGACAGGAGCAAGCAAAGTTGGCTACATTTTTTGCTCTTATTTTATAAAGCTCTTGCCGTATCATTTGCACTTTTGAAATTTTTTTCGGAGGAACTCGTTGGCATTTCTCTGAACAGATGGGCAAATGTGGTTGTAATGAGGCAGAGGATGCAGTTGATATCCTTGATCTGACAGACAGTGAAGTTCATACTTTCCTGAACAAATTCCTGTGTATCACTCTTCTGCTTAACTCTTGTCGAATGTGTGATGGATTGGATGCTGGATTTGCCTATATAAAAATAGTGACTGCACTACAAATGTAATGCATTGATCTTGACATGCTTAGGAAATGACAAGATGGTATATAAACGCTATTCTCTCTCCATAGATGCTGTCAGACCTGCTGAGTTTTTCCAGCATTTTCTGTTTTTGTTTCGGATTCCAGCATCTGCAGTATTTTGTCTTTATGTATACATGTTGGTTGTTTCTCAAATCCTGTAGGCAAGATGGATGAACATTCTGAATTCCACTCAGAACTAAAACAAGAGGGGAAAAAAAGCATTATGTTATTTTCTGTTTAAATCTTTAAGCATGTGATTTTTCACACAACATGGTGATGAATTATTTATGAAAATTGGTCTGGAAAAGTCCATAATCAGCATATTTCACTCACGCTTAAAAGGGTCTCCTTAGTTGGGCTCCATTTGAAGAAAGATATGTATTTATTATTTCTTCGGCCCTATTCCCGCTTCCCCCTCGATCCCCTGTTCTATTATGGCTATCCAGACAAATAACATTTAGGGTAGGGACATAGGACTTAGAAACAGGTGTTGGCTATTTGGTCCTTTGAGCCTGCTCCACATTTGATCAGATCATGGCTGATCTGGTTGTGGCCTTAACACCACTTTTCTGTTTGCCCCCATAACCCTTGACTCTATCAACAATTTCTAACTCAGCTACGACCGTGAATAAATTCATGGATGATCTCTCCCATAAGAGGAGATATCCTCCCAGTATCCAACCGAAATTTTTCAATTTGATCGCCTCTTATTCTTCTGAACTCCAATGGATATAAGCCCAAGATTTTTAGCCTTTCTTCATCAAAAAAGCCCTTCATCCCAAGAATGAGTCAGATGAACCTTCTCTGAATTGCTTCTAATGCAATTATATCCTGCTTTAAATAAACAGACCAAAACTGTAAACGGTACTCCAGATGTGATCTCACCAAGACCCTTGTTCAACACCTCCTACCCTTACAGATTGATTTTGCTTGTTTATAGAGTAACATTGAGCAAGATGAAAATGCTGCTGTGCTCCTCACCATTGATGGGAGATGGAGGAAGAGAGAAAAACTGCAGAGGGCTTGTACATTAAAGAGCTGTGTATGCATTCACTAACAGTGCAAACACAAATATGATTTATAATTCTGTTTCTGATTATAATTGCCTTTTGTGCTGCACAAAAAGCTTTCGGTAGCTTAACATTTTGGTTTTTACATTCTCAGTGAAGCATTTTGCCATAATTTATTTTTCATTGTTTGCAGGTCCCGTGCTTTACCAAAATTGAAAGAATCACGTTCCCATGAATCATTATTGAGTCCTGGAAGTGCGGTTGAGGCTTTGGAGTTAAGCATGGAGCAGGACGTCTTTGTTAAACCTTTGCACAGTAGCATCTTAGGACAAGACTTCTGCTTTGAGGTACTGTTTCATCACCCTAACTGGACTCTTAACTATAATAGGTAAAATGACGGTTTTTAATTGGACTGACCTAATGTCTCAGAATTGAGGTGCGTGCAACAGAGATAGATGACCTATTTGAGTCATACATGTATAATGCAATACTATCAGGCTGCATTGCCACAGCAGGTACAGATGATTGATATTCCCTGCAATAGTTTCATTTATTTTGTAATCAACGAGTGGTCACTGAGCATCCTGTAAAAGTCAAATGTAATGTTTTAAATCACATCAGGCTTTACAGGAAGATCAGTGAGACACACTGTTCAGACAGAATGATGCAACAGATCTATTTATGGAAACTATAGTATAATTGATGTACCATTGATGGTGGAGTATAAAGTAGAGGTTAGGATCTTTTCCACAGGGAAGAGTAGTAATTTAGATGGGGAGTTTTTTCTTCCTGCTTTTACCTGCCTCCTTGTCAAAGATACATTGGGAGAGGCCATGCATGAATCTTACACACAGCCACAGAAGATGTTTAAGGAAGGGAGATCAGAGGAAGATTAATATTTCTGAAAAATGGTACTCTTAAACTCTAACATATAGCTGATAGATGTTGGGTAGAATGTAGGATTGACTGGGAGTTTGCACTTGTATCAGGACAGCAATGTTTATTTCATGACAATTGAAAGTTTTGATTCACATAAAGCTATTTAAGGACTGTGTCATATGATGCTAAAATATGCTCTCAACACTCTGCTTTTTATATATTGCTCTTTCTTATGCTTTTGTTTTTTGTTTCACATCTCTGAATCAAACCTAGCCAGGGAGCTGATTTCTTACGACAGCTATTCCTCTGCACACAGTCTTATCACTGGCTTCAACTTGACAAATATCAGTGACATCCCCTGTGAACAGGAATCCATCTTGTACCCTCCTGTGGCATATAACCATTTAGGTGCATATATGGGTTACACTCTAGATACTAACTTGGAAGTAATTTTAATCTATGCAGTTACATTTAGGAAAGTTGATTGGAATTTTCTGGATTACTTATGACCAAGTGCGAAGGAGTTAACTGGCTTCCCTCTGTTCAGCCTCTTCAGTTGGTTACAACAATGGTTGAAGTTGCAATTTGACAAGGATATGCCTTTTTCAAATCCAAATGTATTTAATTATTTATGCAGTGAGCAATGAACAGCCAATCAAATATGGTTTTCTTGTGTTGAAGCAAGCAAATTAATGAATGACACACCAGAGAAAAAAGCATAAAGATGCAACATCATGCATGTACACCCACACAAAATAAGGGAATTTGGAGTCCAATATGAAAGTTTGATGAATGTTTGGTTAAATGTCCTTTGATTTTCCTTGAGGTTTAGATTTTAAACATTGTGGCTGATTTGGATTAGCTAGTTTCTAGGATCTGGTCAAATGTAGAAGATTTTGCAATTAATACAAGGTCTCGGTTTGCTGGTTGTTTCTGATGCTTGACTTCTTGAAGTGAGTGACACACACTTTTTACAAAAGAGTGCTGCTATTCAGCCTGTTTCCTCTGCTGAACATGTTCTTGACACTCCCTGCATAACTTGCAATCTTCTTCCATGGCTGCAGATTGGCCTTTTATACTTCACCCATTGTACCTTTCCAAGGGCTTTCAGGTGGGTTGTCTGTGTTGTTGTCATTGTTTCAATATCCAGCATTTGCATTGTAATGTCTCTTCCTTGGTCAGTGATGAGTTTTGATGCATCTTTAAATTTTGAGAGATATTCCTCAATTCACTGAGGGCATCTTGTTTGCTTCACTTTAGTAACTGGCCTTGCATTTTTAAGTAGTTAGTTCTGTCTCATTTCAAATTGCAAATTTTTTAGTCAGTTGAAAACTGAAAAATCATTTTTCAAGATTAAAGGAGCATTGTCTCAATAGAGCTACACAGATGGAGAAATGGACTGACAGAGATACAGAGATGGAGGAATGGACTGACAGAGAGATACAGGGACGGAGGGACCGACTGAGGGGGGCGCACGGACGGAGGGGGGGGGCCCCGCACGGACGGAGGGGGGGGGCCCCGCACGGACGGAGGGGGGGGGGCCCGCACGGACGGAGGGGGGGGGCCCCGCACGGACGGAGGGGGGGGGCCCGCACGGACGGAGGGGGGGGGCCCGCACGGACGGAGGGGGGGCCCGCACGGACGGAGGGGGGGGGGCGCACGGACAGAGGGGGGGAGACCGCACGGACGGAGGGGGGGCCGCACGGACGGGGGGGACCGCACGGACTGAGGGGGGCGCACTGACTGAGGAGGACGCACTGACTGACGGGGATGAGGGGGGCGCACTGACTGACAGGGACGGAGAGAGACAGTATGGTCAAGCAGTTTTGCAACCTCGCACTGAGTTTTCTTGTGCTTACAATCGTCACATCAGGTGATTCAATGCCTTCCTGATTTATTGCAGTGCTTGACCAGTAGACTGGCAAGTCTATGATGGGTTTACTCAAAAAAAATGTTCTGGACAACTGGTATTTCTGGACTGGAGAAGTTGTAGTGCAATTCAGCTGTTATTTTTGCTTGTTTTTACTTCATGTCAAACAGCCTTTCGCAGTTAGATTTAAAGAGTGCCTTTTATTCAGATATATTTAACCATGTGTTGGCTTGGTCATAAGTCTAATAAGTTTCATCAAGATTTGTTATTTTGAAATTCTATTGAATTTATGTTGGTGCTTCAGCTGGCTGCGTTTTGCATGGGAGGACATAAGTTTCTACTGGCCGTTGCAGATTGTGGATTCACTGTTGTCAAGAGGGAGAAAGGATGCTTGAGCAAATGGCAGGCATTTCCCCAGAGGAGAGCAGAAATGTTATACTTGGTCTTCAACTGAAGATCGAAATTTTCAGCTGGAATGATTTATACTGACCTAAATTAGAGGCCTCTTTAGACATAACCCCCTAAAATGTGGTTGTGCTATTTGCATAGTTATTCGAGAAGAAAATTAGTGCAAATTGTGTTGGCTAAATATAGAAGATTTTATTTATTTAAACTTGAAATATTTCTTTGGAGAAATTCTAGGGTGACTGAAAGGCAAAGACTACCTGATTGTTGGCAGGAAATTGAGTTCCTTTGGAGAAAATTAAATTTATAACAAAGATTTGATCTTCATTTCTGTAAATAATCTCCATCTAAAATACTCAATTAAATATTCCCACAAAGCTATTTACATGGAGCAGATACCTGCTGCTACTTTCAGTTTCATAATGTAGATGTTTAAAATTATTTTATGGGACATTGATTTCACTGGCTAGGTCAACATTTATTGTCTGTCCTGATTGTCTTTGAGGTGGTGATGGTGCACCGCTGCATGGAACTGCTGCAGTCCATGTGGTGTAGGGACATCCACAGTGCTGTTAGGAAAGGAGTTCCAGAATTTTGATCCAGCAACAGTGAAGGGAGAGCAATAGAGTTCCAAGTCAACATGGTGTGTGGCTTGGAGGGGAGCTTGAGGATAGTGGAATTACGTTGCCCCTTTCTAGGTGGTCGAGGTCAATGATTTGGAAAGTACTGTTGAAGGAGGCTTGATGAGTTGCAGTTATTGGAGCTGCACTCATCCAGGCAAGTGGAGAGTATTCCATTGCACTTTTGACTTGTGCTTTGTAGATAATGGACAAGCTTTGGTGAGTCAGGAGGTGGGTTGCATACTGTAGAATTCCAAACCTCTGATCTGCTCCTGTCGTCACCGTTTTTATTTGACTGGTCTAGTTAAGTTTCTGGTCAGTGATATTGATTGGGGGATTCAGTGATGATAATGCAATTGAACGTTAGATCCTTTCATACTGATCTTGGCCATTGCTTGGTACTTGTGTGGCAGTAATGTTACTTGTCAATATCAGCCCAAACCTGGCTGTTGTCCAGATCTTGCTGCATAGGGACACGGAGTACTTCAGTATCTGACGAGTTGTGAATGGTGCTGAACATTATGCAATCATCAGTAAAGGTCCCCACTTCTGACCTTAGGTAGGTAATTGATGAATCAGCTGAAGATGGTTGGGCCTAGGCGCGAGAAACCTCTGCAGCAATGCTCTGGTACTGAGATGGTTGACCTCCAATAGCCACAACCATTTTCCTTTGTGCTAGGTATGAATCTAATCAGTGGAGAATTCACCCCCTGCTTCCAATTGACTTAAGTTTTGCTATGGCTCCTTGAAAAATGCTGCCTTGATGTCAAGGGTAGTCATTCTCACCTCACCTTTTTTGTCCATGTTTGGAGCAAGGCTGTATTAAAGCCAAGAGCTGAGTAGCCATGGCAGAACCCAAACTGAGCATCAAGAAACAGGCTATTGCTGCGGAGGTATTGCTTGATAACACTGTCAACAGTGCCTCCCATCACTTTGTTGATGATCGATGGGACAGTAATTGGCCGGGTTGGATTTGTCCTGCTTTTTCTGGACAGAACATACCTGAGCAGTTTTCCACATTGCTGGTTAGATGCCACTGTTATAGCTGTACTGGAACAGCTTTGTTAAGGGTGAAGCTAGTTCTGGAGCACAAGTCTTTCGTACTATTGCTAGAATGTTGTCAGGATCCATAGCCTTTGCAGTATCTAGTCCCTTCAGCCATTTCTCGATATTGCATAGGGTGAATCGAACCGAGTGCAATGTCTGCATGATTTCTTTTTAAAGAGCAGTTGGAGTAGATGGCTAATAACTGATCTAAGCAGACATGTTTAATTAACAGCACTTGAAAAAGAATGTGATCAGAAAACAATGAAGGGGAAGTCATGAGAGAAATGGTTTTGCTGTAGGTGGATGATGGCTGACATCTCCTGTTCTCCCTGTGCACCTGCAGCTGAGATGAAGAACTGTCCTGAAACAATGGGTGAAATTTTGTTGAGACAACTGAAGTATTTCCCATTTGGGTGCAATTTGCTGGAGGCCCAACATAAAGAAGCTAAATACACTGGGAAATCAGATTTCATTGTAGCGAGAAACTAGTTTAAATGTTGTTGTGATTATTATAGAGACTAGTAACGTTTTAAATTATTTTAGAATCCAAAAACTGAAGTATTTTTAAATGAATGAAGCCACAATGTTCATGATTTAAATAAAATAATTTTGCTACACACACATCAAAGAACATAACTTATAATAATTACACTCTTACCTTAAATAGTCAGTTTACATTAAGGATAGAAATATAATGAGCAGAATTAGTAATACTCAAAATTAAATGTCATAATTCCATTTTCCTTCTGCATCAATGAGACTTGCACCCCAAAATCCTCAAGTCAAATACCTATCAAAATTTGGAAGGTGAACCACTTGGTTGGGTACTTAGTCAATGATTGGTATGCGGGCTGAGATTTCCTGAGCCTTCTATTTACTTCCATTAACATTATCTTTTTAAATCTCCTCCACTGTTTGAAGGTTGAAAACTTCCCATTCAGCATAGGCATCACTGGTGTCTTAAGTGTAGCCACTTCGGGTCAGAACTCTCCACATTCTAATATACTTTAAATGTGAAGTTTTTATCTAAAACTTTCTCTCTCTCTCCCTCCCTGTCCTTCGGAACCTACTCACCCCTATAATTAACTTGTTGTCACTTCTTTCTTTTGTTCATCTTCCAGGAACCTGGTCCCATGACTGGAACCCAACTTTTTAAAATCAGAAATTAGGTACTAGTTCTTTAAGGGACCACCACCCTACATAAAAATATAGGTTTTTGTTTGAGCCATCACAGTATTCCATATGAACTGAAAAAAACAAGCTGTTTGTGCAGTTTATATTGTTGAAAACTCATTTAATCCAAAAGGAGGTTTTTCTCATCTTCTTACTGAGGATTGAGCACACAATGCTTAATAGGTTTTCAGCCAAGACATTATAGGTTTCACTATATACATATATTGATTGTTCTAACAATCAGTTGTGTCATTTTATAACATGATCAGTTGTGTTAGTTAGCGGAACAGCCATAAAGACTCTGAGCAAGTAGTGTTGCATTGCTTTTCCTGCCAGGGAGCTGATTAAATCCTTGACCTTTCCTGTCTCATCCCTTGGATTCAATGTACTCAAAATGTTGGTGTGCGAACAGAAGGTGTGCTGCTGATCAAACAAGAATTTGAAAAACAGACTGCCCCTGGGGGAGGAATGGCAAGAGTTATACAGGGCAATAGAAACTAGAAGAAAAAATAAATGCAGATAGACAAAAGAGAGAAAATCGAGGAGCCAATTGACTACTATAAAGCAAAGCAAGGATGCAGAGGGAATTTAAATTATAAAGTGGCAGAGGTATCTGAATTGATCTAACATCTGCAGCCAGATTCCAATGACATAGACAGACAGTCACAATGCGAAACTCACAACACCGACAAAGAGGTACAGAATGAAATCACTTATCCACAACATAAATATAAATACAGGAATAGCATGCTTCTCAAGATAAGAAGGATAAAGTTAGTCTGAAAGCACACATTGGTAGCTATGGTAAAATAACAAGTAAACATGTACATACAACTGTAATGTGTAGCGTGAATTGGGAGGCACTGGTGAGAAAGGTGAAAAAAAAGTTTTTTAAAAAATGGCAAGTCATGTTGCAGCTTCACGAACCTTAGTAAGGCCGCACTTGGAATATAGTGTTCAATTCTGGTCACCCCACTATCAGAAGGATGTGGAGGCTTTGGAGAGTGTACAGAAAAGATTTACCAGAATGTTGCCTGGTATGGACGGCATTAGCTATGAGGAGAGGTTGGAGAAACTTGGTTTGTTCTCACTGGAATGATGGAGATTGAGGGGAGACCTGATAAAAGTCTACAAGATTATGAGGGGGCATGCACAAAGTGGATAGTCAGAAGCTTTATCCCAGGTGGAAGAGTCGGTTACAAGGGGGCATCATTTTAAAGTGCGAGGGGCAAGGCTTAAGGAGATGTACGAGGTGAATTTTTTTTACACAGAGGATGGTGGGTGCCTGGAACTCACTGCCAGGGGAGGTAGTGGAAGCAGATGTGATAGTGACTTTTAAGGGGCATCTTGACAAATACATGAATAGGATGGGAATAGAGGGATATGGTTCCCGGAAGGGTAGGGAGTTTTACTTCAGTCGGGCAGCATGGTCGGTGCAGGCTTGGGGGGCTGAAGGGCCTGTTCCTGTGCTGTAATTTTCATTATTCATTGGATGTTCAGAGGGAGGTATGAAAGCATCCTTTAGGAGCTGGGACCAATCATGCAGCTGTTGTTTCACCAAACTGTCCATAAGGAGATGCATGTTAATTCTGAAAATGTAATATTAATGCTGTGAATATGTGAAAGATTTCAAAAGGCTGAATGGCAGGAACACCATGAGAGAACATGAGTGCTTGTACCTTTCTCACTTGCTCCTGAGAAAATGGAATTTGGACCAGTTGGAAAAACTCAAGATTTTATTTGAAAACTTGCTGTGACCGTAATTTTAAAGTACAAGTAATTTCACAAATTCACTAACAAGCTAATTGTGAAATCAGCCTCGAGGGTGACTAAATTTGTAACCTGCCAGACTACGGATCATTCATTTCAAACCATTACATATATAGTTCCAGAATTCGTATGTATTGTGTTTCTGCGACAGGTAATTTAATTAGATTGCAGATTCTGAAATAGTTTTATCTTCAACCATTTTCCCCTTTCCATTGGTTCACTACCTCCAACCCTCCCATATATCACTCTAACTGTGCACAGTTGCAGTTAACTATCAGAGTGTGCAGGTCGCTGACCTGCTCCCAGGGTTTAGTGTGGTTTATTATTTTGTTATATGGTTTAGTGTTAGTAACAAGGTTATTATCCAATATGCAAGCTCCTCCAACCTCTAGAGTGCACATCCTGTACTAGGTGGAAACTCCAGGATGTTTCTCACGTCCTGAATAACACTGGCAGCAAGTGTCGTCAGTTGCAGCAGCTTGTGATCCCAGTTTCGGAGCATGAGCAGTAGCTGTTATCACTGTGGCACATTTGGTGAGATTGAGAACTTCATGGTAAGAATGTTTATAGATGTAGTCATACTGGAATATAAGGGTATGCAGGGAGAGAGGGAATGGGTGACCAGCAATTAAGAAGAAATAGGTATGTAATGCAGGTGTCCCCTGGGTGCAACTCATTCTCCAATCAGAATTCAGTTCTGAATACTGATGAAAATTAGGATTTTCGTCCAGGGGAGTGAAGCTGGAGCCAAGTCCTTGGCACCACGTTTGGCTCAGTGGGGGCTCAAAGAAGACCAGAAGGGCAAAAATAGGAGATTCGATAGCTAGGGGAATAGACAGGCATTTCTGTGGCTGCAGACATGAATTCAGGATGATGAGTTGCTTCCCTTGTGCCAGGGTCATTGATATCACTGAATGGCTGCAGAGCACCCTGAGGGGAAAGGGTGAAAAGCCAGCAGTTGTGGTCAACACTGGCACCAGCGACATAGGCTGAAAAAGAAATGTGATCCTGTAGTCAGAGTTTTGTAAGCTAGGTGTATGAAATTAGCCAGCAGGATCTCAAAAGTGGTCATCTCCGGATTACTGCCTGTACCACACACAAGTGAGAATTGAAGCAAATAAATATATGGCTGGAAAAATGGTTCAGGAGGGAGGTCTTTAGGTGGCTGAGGAATTTAAATGGCCTCTGGTGGAGATGGGATTTATACACGCCAGAATAGAGCTGGGGCTGAGTTCCTAGCGGGACGGTTTGTAGCGCTATTGGGAAGGGTTTAAACTAATTTGGCAGGATTGTGAGAACTAGAAATAACATCTGAGAGGAATGTCAAGTGCAAAGAATCCTGGGAAAGATAGCACTAGAAGTAAGTTATTAGGTGCATTCAGATTAAGGGCAAAAGAAATAAAGATGAATTAGGTTACTGTGCATGCATGTAAATGTGACAAATAAGGTTGGTGAATTACAGGCGTAGATTGCCATGTAGAAATATGTTGTAGCTAATGGAGATCTGGCTCAAAGAAGGGCAGGACTGGGAATTAAATATTCCTAGATGCAAGGTGTTCAGGGAAGATAGGAAAGGGGGAATAGTAGCAGAATTGATTAATAAGAACATTGTAGTGCTGAAGAGAGAGGATGTCCCAGAGGAATCCAAGGCAGAATCTATTTGGCTAGAGCGAAGGAACAAAAAGATCCAATTAGATTTTTTGTTAGTCTTTTGGCCATTAACTCGTGGAAAGCTGTCGAGGAACAAATTTGCAAAGGAATTACAGAGAGGTGCAAGAATTACAGTGAAGTTATAATGAGGGACTTTAATTTTCCAAATCTAAACTGGGATAGCAGTAGGGTAAAGAGCAAAGAGAGGTAAGAGTTCATAGAGTGTGTTCAAGAAAATTTTCTACAACAGAATTTTTTTCACTCTAACGAGAAAGGACCACTAAACCTGGTTCTTGGGAGTGAGGTGGATCAAGTGTCAGTAAGAACATTAAGGTAATGGTAATTAGGTTGGCTGTGGAAAAGAACAAGGAACAATCCAAAATAAGAATAATTAACATGGGGAAAGTCAAACTTTAATGGGATAAGCATTGATCTGGACCAGATTAATTGGAATCAACGGTTGTCAGGCAAAACGATAAATAAACAAGGGGATGCCTTTAAAGAAGAGCATGTTTGGACAGAGTCAAGTTATTTTCTCGTGATGGGGAAAGATAGGGCAAACAAACCTAGAGCTCCCTGGATGACAAAAGAGACAGAGATTAAGATGAAGAAACAAAAATGTGCTTCTGACAAATGCCAGGTAGATAATACAGCCAAGAACCAGGGTGAATATCGAAGGTTCAGAATGGAACAGAAGAGAAGCAAAGAGAGATTATGAAAAGAGACTAGCAGCTAACAAAGAAGAGAATTCCAAAGTCTACTACAGGCATATAAATAGTAAAAGGGTGGCAAAAGGCAGAGTGGGGCTGATTAGGGACCACCAAGAAGATGTATGCACGGGGGCACAGCTGATGTATTAAGTAAATGCTTTGGTTCTGTCTTTACCAGGGAAGACGAAGCTTTCAGGTCGTGGTCAAAAAGGAGATAATTCAGTCATTTGAAGGGTTTAAGATTCATAAGGAGGCGGTATTGGATGAGCTGTGTGTAATTAAAGTTGACAAGCACCAGGACCAAATAACATGCATCCAAGAACACTGAGGGAGTCACAGAGGTCATAGAATCCATACAATGCAGAAGGAGGCCATCGAGCCTACACCGACAACAATCATAGAATCATAGAAACCCTACAGTGCAGAAGGAGGCCATTCGGCCCATCGAGTCTGCACCGACCACAATCCCACCCAGGCCCTACCCCCACATATTTACCCGCTAATCCCTCTAACCTACGCATCTCAAGATTCTACGGGGCAATTTTTAACCTGGCCAATCAACCTAACCCGCACATCTTTGGACTGTGGGAGGAAACCGGAGCACCCGGAGGAAACCCACGCAGACACGAGGAGAATGTGCAAACTCCACACAGACAGTGACCCGAGCTGGGAATCGAACCCAGGACCCTGGAGCTGTGAAGCAGTAGTGCTAACCACTGCGCTACCGACAACAATCCCACCCAGGATTCCCATAACCCCATGTATTTACCCTGCTAATCCCCATGACACTTTGGGGCAATTTAGCATGACCAATCTACATAATCCGCACATCTTTGGCATGTGGGAGGAAACCGGAGCACCCGGAGGAAACCCACGGAGACATAGGGAGAATGTGCAAACTCCACACAGTCACCCAAGGCTGGAATCGAACCTGGGTGAGCATGGAAATTCACTGGCCATAATTTTTCCAGACTTCCTTTGACTCAGGGTGATGCCAGAGGACTGGAGAATTGGAAATGTTACTCCCCTTTTCAAAAAAGGGTGTAAAGATAAGCCTAACAACTGCAAGCTGGTCAGTTTAACTTCAATGGTGGGGAAACAATAGCTTGAGACAAAATAAATAGTCATTTTGGAAAACATGGATTAATTAATGAAAGTCAGCATGGATTTCATAAGAAAAAATTGTGTTCAACTAACTTGCTGGCGTTTTTGATGGGGTAATCAGTTCGAGTAATAATGTTCATTTGGTGTACATGGATTTTAAAAAGGTATATGATCAAGTACCACACAATAGATTTGTGAGTAAAATTATAGCTCATGGAATAAAAGGTACAGTAGCAATACAGATACAAGATTAGTTGAGTGACAGGAAAACAGAGAGTAATGGTTAATGAATGTATTTTAGACTGAAGGAAAGTGTGTAGTGGAGTTCCCAGAGGTCAGTGTTAGCGCCCTTGCCCTTTCTGAGATACATGAATGACCTAGAACTTGGTGTAGAGGGCATAAGTTAAAAAATGGCAAATGCTATGAAATTTGGAAGCAATGTGAACTGTGAAGAGGATTTTGTGGAACTTCAAAAGGATGTAGACAGGTTGGTGCATTCCACCATTCAGCTGTCAGGTGGCAGATGAAATTCACTATAGAGTATGAAGTTATTAATTTTGGTAGTGAGGATGAACAGAGACAATGTAAAATAAAGGGCATAAACAGGGTACAAGAGCAGAGTTACCTGGGTGTACTGAAGTCATTGAAGGTGGCAGGACAGTTAATAAAGCACACAGTATCCTCAGCTTGATTACTAGGGGCATAGAATACAAAAGCAAGGAAATATTGTTCATTTTGTGTAGAACGCTGGTTTAGCCTCGGCTGGAGTATTACGCCCAGTTCTGGGTACCACTCCTTAGGAAAGATCTGAAGTCTTTAAAGAAAGCACAGAAATAGTTCACAAGAGTGGTTCCAGGGATGAAGAACTTATGAATTTGGAGAAGTTGGGACTAATTTTCTTGGAGAAGAGAAGGTTGAGAGGAAATTCAAAAGAGAATTTCAAAATCATGAGGGGTAGGAACAGAAACCTGTTTCCATTATTGGAAGGATCAAGAACACGAGGGGACAGATTTAAGATAATTGTGAAAAGAAGCAATGGAGACATAAGGAAATGTCATTTCACATTTGACACACCTAATGGTTTGTATTTAGAATGTACTGCCTGAATGTGGTGGAGGCAGGTTCAATTGGGGCATTTAAAAGGTCATTGGATTATTATCTGAAAAGGAAGAATGTGCAGGGCTATGGGGTAAAAGTGAGTTGGCACTCTAAGTTGTCCCTTTGGGAAGCTGGCACAGATACGATGGGCCTCATCTGCTGTAACAGTCCTGTGATTCTGAATCTAAACTACCAATCTGAGCTGTTTAAATAGAGGGAGCATCACAGTTGAATTCAACCTGACCTCCACCTAATATGCACGCACTCACTTCTAACAGGGGCCACTGGATAGCAGAGATTGATTTACCACAAATCCCTGATCACAGGATGCTTGAACCCACTCTGATACCTCTGCTAACTACTCTGGATGAATTTATACCGTCTGGGGATTACGTCTCATTTCTTCCATGTCTGCAGCAGGACTGTACTAAAGCAGATAATGTATCTACCCAGAGACAATGAGCGAGTATACATTTATTCTGTTTTGCAGGGGATATTTTGATGAAGACCGTTCTTATTTGAGAGAAAGTTATTTTTTTTTTTACTAGTTTATACCTTGTGCCAGCATGACTCAGCTGTAAAACTATTGTCTTTGAGTCAGAAGAGCCTAAGTTCAAGTCCCAATTTAGGACTGAAATGCTTAATATATAGATCAGCATTTCAGTGCAGCGCTGAAAGACTACTGTTAGAGTTGCCTCTGTTGAATGAGACACTAAACTGAGGCTGTGGGTTAAATCTCCCTGGGTACTTATCAAAGAGTAGGGGTGATCTTCTGGGGACCACTTACCCATCAACCAATAGCACAAAAAAAACATGCATTGGAGTTTATCTGTGGGGCATTGCAGCTTGCAAATGGACTGCCAGGTTTGTCCACACAACAGTGATTACATTTCAAAAGGAGTGGAAATGTATTTTGGGATACCTTATGGATGCGGAAGGTACTGAATTTGTCATTTGTATTTTTTAATGAGTGAATTATTTTTGTGTTCTGGAATATCAAAATATTGTATTTATATCAATAAATTGTTAACATTCCAGGAGAATATTTTTGCGCAAGTTTCTTTCCCCCTCTTCTGAAGTTGTTGACACCTGCTGTGCCAAAGTTTACAAACGCTGGCTGATTTTCAGTCTCTCATTCATGTATTCGTTTGTCACTTGTAGTGTACGAACCAGACTTCTTGTTGTATGAGTTGAAATACTCTTTGAAAGGCTGTCTTCTTCAACTAAGCCATTGGGCTAATCCAGTTGTGTTATCAATTCCAGACCAAATACTGTTTCCAAACCACAAAAGAAAGTTGCTACAGTAAATGCAAGATCATCACAGCACTGCGCAAACTCCCCTCGTCTAACCTTGAACAACTAAGTGATTAATTCTCCTCAATGCAGAAATGATTGCACTTCTTGCGAAGTACATGAACTTTCATGCCCTCGTTAGCAGATGGTCTGTAGGGAATAACATGAGTGACAGTAAGTGACACAAAACCACTAGAGATTGAGCCACATTAGCATAGTCAGTGTATCTGTGGTGTACTCTGACTGTGCCTGAAATCAAATCGGGCAATGTTGCCTTAGATTTAGCATAATGATTTTTCAGCAGATGGAGATTTTGTCACATGTTCCCTTTCAGAAGTCTTCAATTATTCTAAAACACTGTTTCTATTTTAGATCAGATTTCAGGAGAAAAGCACTTTAGCAACCACCCAGCACTACATTCCTCCATGTGCACTTCACAAAACCCCTCATTATGCATTAGGATCTGACAAATAAAGTAGTAATAACTTCTCAGATCTATCAATAAAAGACATGGGCCTCCTCATCTGATGAAACGAGATAAATTGGTACTTTTATATTGCAACTGAAGCTGATGGCGATTGCAGTTTCTAAAATAATGAGCAGAACCATTTTTACCCCATCTTTACCCCATCTGAGACCCACCACTGATGAAATTCTTGACTGCTAATCTGCTCCAGCCTTGATTTCTCTGGAAACAACAGACTTGACACTGTTCTCTGTAGCAAAGAATTGGAGTTCAGATGGCTATGTTGCCTGCCCCATGCTAGGCTTCTGGTCATTTGGGAGGATGTGACAAGTTTTGTGGCACAAGGATCAGTGTTGCGGCCTCAACCTTTTACAATTTATATAAATGACTTAGATAAAGGGACCAAAGGTATGATTACAAAATTTACCAATGACATGCAGGCCAGAATTTTATGATGTTCAGGCAGGCGTGCACACAACCCTGGAAATATGGGCGAAGATGTCGGTCGCACGTCCCAACATCGTAGCACACTCATGCAATTTCCCGGTCAGCGCATGTGCATGAGTCAGAAGCATACCACCGAACCATCAAGCAGGAAATTTAGCCAATTAAGGGAGTCAGTTGACCACAATTTTATGTGACTTGTCTGCGGGCGAGCCAACTGGCCAGGTGTCCTTTCCATTTTAGCCGCAACCTCAATCCAGGGTGAGATGAGCTGTCAGGACTGAAATAAAATTAACAAGTATGTCCGGGGACTAGGTCTGTCTATGATTGTGCTGCTTGAACACTTGTGGCATACTTTTAACATTGTTATTTATTTTTCATAGGTCAGCAGCTCCCTGAGAAAGCTCCGCAGTGACAGACACTTTGAGGGAGCACATTAGAAATCCCAGCCCTTTTCTTGCCATCCTCCCGGGCAGCATTCAGCCTTTAACAGCGTGCATTTCATGCTGATGGCCGTTAACTGGCTCTCACGGCCAGGAACGTATTTCACATCCGCTTCTGGACCCATCAGCTGCACTCTCCCAACAGGCCAAAATTCAGGTCAAAGATAGATAGGAAAGTAAGTTATGAAAAGGACTTAAAGAGGGTAGAGCGGGACATAGGTTAACTGAGTGGGCAAAGATCTGACAAATTGAGTATAATGTGGGAACATGTTGAAATCTATTTTGGCAGAAAGAATAAAAAAGAAGCTGCTTATTCAAATGGTGAGAGATTTCAGAGGAATCTGGGTGGCCTAGTGCATGAATCACAAAAGACTAGTGTGCAGAAACAACAAGTAATTAGGAGAGCTAATAGAATGTTTTTGTTTATTGCGAGAGGAATTGATTACAGAAGTAGGGAGGTTAAGCTTCAGTTGTACAGGGCATCAGTGAGACTGCATCTGAAGCACTGTGTATAGTATTGGTCTCCTTATTTAAGGAAAGATAGAAATGCGTTAGAATCAGTTCATAGAAAGTTTGCTCGTCTAATACCAGGAATGGACAGGTTGTCTTATGTGGAAGGTTTGGGTAGGCGAGGCTTGTCGCATTGGGGTTCAGAAGAGTAAGAGGTGACTTGATTGAAACTTTTAAGATCTTGAGGGGTCTTGACAGGGTAGATATGGAGATGATGTTTCCTTTTGTGGAGAATCTTTTACCAGGACTCGCTGCTTAAAAATAAGCTAACTTATAAGGCAGAGATGAGGAGAAATTGTCTTCTCTCAAAGAGTCGTGGGTCTTTGGAACTCTCCTTCTCAAAAGGCAGTGGAAGTAGATTCTTTGAATTTTCATTAAGGCATAGGTAGATAGATAAGCAAGGCGGAGATTCTTGAGAAGCAAAGGAATGAAAGGTTATTGGGGTAGTCGGGAATGTGGAGTTGAGGTTACAATCAGATCAGTCATGATCTTATTGTGGAGATGCCAGCGTTTGACTGGGGTGGGTACAGTAAGAAGTCTCAACACCAGGCTAAAGTCCAACAGGTTTATTTGGAATCACGAGCTTTGGGTGTGCTGCTCCTTCATCACCTGATTATCTTTTTGCATGGTGGAGCAAGCTTGAGGGTCTGAATAGCCTATTTCTGCTCCTAATTTCTTTTCCTTGATGTTATCGAACTGGAAGATCAAAAGTTGTATTCAGTCAGACAGCAAGGAAGATGAGAGTAAATAGGACTGAAGATAAAATTGCAGCGCTCACAGTAAAGATGAAAGTTGGCGATTCATAACTTATTTTCATTGTTGAGACAGCTACAGCCAGGACTGTTATCTCAGAAGAAGAGTACAAAAGTCCTTTCGTAAAATTGGTGTTAAACTAACCAGTTATTCCAATAACACTTTTTCAGTGTTCGGTCAAGTTAATGTTAGGATGGAGTATGATGATACACCCTATTACTTGCTATTGCTAAGAGTAGGAAGGAATAAAAGTTTCCTGATGGGAAAATATGGTAAAACTGGGCCTCGTTATTTATGGTAGGGATCAGTAAGAGTACACCTGACATGGAGGAAGCGCTTAGAGAGCAAAAAGGGGCCTTTGAGCAGGAGGACCAAATGATAAAATTAGGTAAGACAAGGCCAAAGTCAAGATAAAGGACAACGTACAGATGGCATTTTGCAAGCCTTGGCCTTATGCACAGTTAGAAGCTGTAAGTAAAGAGCTGACTGAGAACTACAGAATCATTACAGTGCAGAAGGAGACCATTTGGCCCATTGTATTTGCACCAGCTGTCCGAATGAACAACTCACCTAGTTACCCTGTCTTCTCTCCATAACGCTGCACATTTTCCTTTTCAGATAATAGTCTAATTCCCTTATGAATACTTCAGTTGAATCTGCGTCCACCATATTATCAGGCAGTGCATTCCAGATCCTCACCACTCGCTGTGTAAAACATTTCTCTTCGTATCACTTTGGCTTATTTTACTAATTAGAAAGAACTGAGAAAATTAAGAAATTGAAGAGCAGTGAATGCACCACACTCATTGTGCAAGTTCAGACTTCTGGAGATTATAAGCAAACTGTGAATAAGGTGATCGAAAATGACACTTACCCAATGCCTACCTGTGAAGATTTGTGTTCTAATTTAACACAGTGGAAAGGTGTTCGATCGGATAGATTTTTCAAATGCCAATTTGCAATTAAAATTAGTTGACGAGAGCAAGGGAACAGCTTGCCATCAGTATGAGAGATTACCATTGGGTATCTATGCTCCAGCAGTGTTCCAGAGGGTCATGGATCAGGTTCTATGTGGGATGGAAGGAGTATGCTGCTGCTTGTATATTATTCTAATTAGCTGTAGGACAGAGAAAGAACACATTCTAAGTTTGAACATAGTCCTAGGTTGATTTCAAGAGAATGGTGACAGAGCTAAAAAGCACAAATCTTGCTTCATGTCATCCAGTATAAAATACCTGGTTCACCAGGTAGGTGTGAAAATATCCATCCAATGCAGGAGAGGAGACTTGGAAAGCAAAGAGACTAGAAAACAAAGGAAGTTACAATATACTTGGGGATTATAGCATATTATTCAAAATTCACCCCTGATTTATTGTATTCAACTGCTCAAAAGTTGAATAGATTTGAAGTGGTCTGTGGCGTGTCAGAAAACATTTGAAAAAGGTGAAGGAAGTGATTACTAGTGATACTGTTTTGACCCACTGTGGTCCCAAGAAACGGTTGTGTGCTGCCTTTCCACGGGGTTTCCATGTCGTATTATCTTGCATAATGGAAGTGTGGAGAAGCCTGTAGCATGGCAGCACGGTGGCACAGTGGTTAGCACTGCTGCCTCACAGCACTAGGGACCTGGGTTCAATTCCAGCCTCGGGTGACTGTCTGTTTGCACGTTCCCCCTGTGTCTGCATGGTTTTGCTCTGGTTTCCTCCCACAGTAGATTAGGTGGATTGGCCATGGTAAATTGCCCCTTAGTGTTAGGGGGATTAGCAGGGTAAATGCCTGGAGCCATGAGGATGGGACCTGGGTGGGATTGTTGTCAGTGCAGGCTTGATGGACTGAAGCCCTCCTTCTGCACTGTAGGGATTCTATGATATGCTTCACATACTTTAACAAGGTCAAGTTGAAAATGAGGCATTAGCAGTTGTATGTGATGTTATAAAGTTCCACAGATACCTATATGGTAGGAAGTTCACTTTGACCACCAAGCCCTTAGGATCATATTTAATTCAAAGAAGGGAGTACCATCAATAGCATCAGCATAACTTCAGAGATGGGTGTTGATTTTTGTGGCCCGTCGGTATGATATTCAAAATCATTACTCAGCAGACTATGCAAATGCAGATGTTCTCTCAAGATTTCCATGAATTCTGTTTAAGTTTTAAGCACTGAGTTACCTGTGAGTTACCTTACATACACAAATGATATGCCATGTCACCAGAGAAAATAGTGAAGAAGGTCATAATCTGACCTACTACATTGTAGAATTGGGGTGGCACAGTGATTAGCACTGCTGCCTCACAGCTCCAGGGATCTGGGTTCAATTCTGGCCTCGGGTCACTGTCTGTGTGGAGTTTGCACATCCTCCCCGTGTCTGTGTGGGTTTCCTCCAGGTGCTCCATCCAAAGATGTGTGGGTTAGGTTGACTGGCCATGCAAAATTGACCCTCGTGGCAGGGGATTAACAAGGTAAATATGTGGGGTTATGGGAATAGGGCCTGGGTGGGATTGTGGTTGCTGCAGACTCGATGGGCCAAATGGCCTCTTTCTGCACTGTAGGGATTATATTCTACTGTATTCTACGTTATCAGACAGCGCATTTCAGATCTTCACCACTGGCTGTTTAAAACGCTTCTCTTCATTTCACTTTTGCTCACGTGCTTACCGATGCTCGATAAAGTACTCAATTATTCCAACAATGTCTGACCTAAAGAGTGTGATCATGAAAAATTTCAAATCAAGTCTATCTTATGCGGGGTTTAAATGTCATTATTCCTCCAAAATTAAGAAAGAGATTATGAGAGGAACATCAAGAGTACATAGGCATAGTCTGTATGAAAGCAGTAGCAAGAAACTACTTTTATTGTTGAAGGGTAGGTAAAGTTAATGAAGACTTGTGAAGTGTGCCTCAGAATGAAAAATGATCCAACCGCGGTCCCTTTCATTCAATGTTCAAACACAAAAAACTGTGGGAATAAGTACATCAATTTCTTTGAAGTGGAAGGAAAAAAGTACCTTGTTTTTATCGATAGCTATATAGCAAATGGGTAAATGTTGTGAGTTTTACTCAAAAGAATGACCCAAAGTGCAATCCACTGAAACTGACTGAAAGGATCTACATTCAGCTTTTGTTTCCAATGCAGATTGATTTCAGGATTATTAGCTGGTCAATAAACAACTGATATAAGCAACAGGCCTCAGCTTGAACTTTTTGCAAGTAATAGCTATATCAAACAAATAGCAACCTCACCAGGGATAAGGACTTGGATTGTACTGAGAGTTGATTGCGCTGATTTGTATTTGATTAGATTTGGCTTCAGTCACTGTGCTCTATTTTGTCAATCAGATTAATTCTTTCCTTCTGGCTTCAGATTAGAACAGAATGCAAATGTAACTCAAATTCCCAATCCTCTTATGGTTACTTGCATAATTTATATACCTTAGTACACAGTGCATGATTTTCCAACATTCCTGTTTTATGCATGTGACATTTGCAGTCTGACTTTGCAAGATTATCTATCCAATGGTACATGGAAAGGTATGTTGTCCACACTGAACTGGTTTTAATTAGTTTAAACTTTCTTCATTCTTGTACACAGCATGTAGAAACATTCCTTTACGTTTGGCATGCTCAGACCTAATCTGACTGATTTTCTGTTGCAGGTTACATACTCAGGAGGTAGTAAATGTTTCAGTTGTTCATCTGTGGCAGAGAGAGATAAGTGGATGGAGAATCTACGGAGAACAGTGCAGCCAAACAAGGTAACTACATTGAAACAAGAACATGGTACCGGGCTGCATTCAATAATTTGTTGTCCTTTTAATTAAGGAACTTGGTAATTGGGTTATCAAATCTCGCTTATTAGAATTTGGATTTTAACCAAGTCTGTAGAAAGCAATGTTAAATTACCAATAAGAGCAAGTTAGCATCATGATGCCCTGTGTTTATCTGGTTTTACCATCAGTAAGTGATTTTGACATTTCAAGCTATTCTGCTTTAATGAGAAACCGATTCAAAGCCTATTGTATCCTTTGGTGAAGTAGTTTCCTTTTATATCTCTCACAGAATAGTATTTATTCCCCATCCCTAATTGCCCTTGAGAAGGTGCTGGTGAGCTGCCTTTTTAAACTACAGTAAGAAGTCTCACAACACCAGGTTAAAGTCCAACAGGTTTATTTGGCAGCACATATAACCAAGTTCCGCACACATGAAGATGGTCTCAACCGGGATTTTGGGTTCATGTCTCACTATCTGTAACCCCACGACTTGCCTGGGCTTGCAAAATCTCAGTAACTGTCCTGGCTGGAGACAATACACAGCTCCTTAACCTGTGCTTGGCCCTCTCTCCACTCACATTGTCTGTACCTTTAAGACTTGATTACGTGTAAAGACTGGCATTCCAACCATTATCTTATAAATTGAGTTTGCGTTTGTATATGCCCTGTTTGTGAACACAACTCCTCACTCACCTGAAGAAGGAGCGAGACTCCAAAAGCTTGTGCTACCAAATGGACTTTAACCTAGTGTCGTGAGACTTCTTACTGTGCTTACACCAGTCCAACGCTGGCATCTCCACACCATTTTTAAACCACTGCAGTCCATGTGGTGTTGGCACATCCACAGTGCATTAGGAAGGGAGTAACACAAGCAATCTATACACTTAGCAAATTCATGGTTGTTCATAACACTGAGTTCACCAATACTGTTTTACATATTTATACATTACTTGAGACTCATTTATTTATGTTATTTAAAACAGTTGGTTTTAGTATGCACTGCCTTTCCATGTGGTTTAGGTGTGGTTTTATCTTGCACAGTGGAAGTGTGGAGAAGTCTGTAGCACGTCGGCAGGGTGGCACAGTGGTTAGCTCTGCTGCCTCACAGAGCGAGAGACCCGTGTTCCATTCCGGCCTTAGGTAACTGGTTGTGTGGAGTTTGCATTTTCTCCCCATGTCTGTGTGGGTTTCCTGTGCTCCGGTTTCCTCCCACAGTCCAAAGATGTGCAGGTCAGGTGGATTGGCCATGCTAAATTGCTCCTTAGTGTCCCAAGATGTGTAGGTTAGATGGATTAGCCATGGCAAATATGTTAGGTTACGGGGATAGGGTAGGTGAGAGGGCCTAGGTAAGATATTCTGTCAGAAAGTTGGAGCAGACTTGATGGGCTGAATGGCCTCTTCTGCACTCTAGGAATTCTATGATTTGTCAACAATTGTCACTCACCTGCCTCTGCAGAGTAGTTTTGTCATGAAACTGTGAGATGAAGAGAAGACTATTGATACTAGACCTGAAATCTGCTGAGTCATTCCACACCTATTATTGATGCTACACTTTACACTAACTGTTCTTGCTTTGTTTTGTCTCAAACACCCTCCTTTTATCTCCCCTCAACTTAATTCTCCACACCACTCTGCATGCAAACCCATTGTCTCTTCACATTAAATGTAAACTACCCTATTGTGTTTTATGATTATGCCACAGAATGCAATCCTACAAAATCCACCATAGCAAAGGGAGATATGGCATTTCAGATGGGGTTGAGCCTGATTGTGATCAGCTGATCCACAGATTGGTTCTTGTAGTGAGTCAGCAGCAGTGTCAGTTTCATTCCTGAATGCCAATCCAAAGCTGAGTCAATAAATAAATGTAATCCAGATGTGTGCAGATCATGACACTGGTGTTCAGAACAAATGGAAACACATTCCAATTGAGGCTATTGTGTGTGTGAAAAGTACTAAAGTAATACTGACTCTATTTCCCCCAGTAATTCGCTAAAATGTCATTCAACGTACTATAAATGCTGTTGATTCATTTAGTCAGTATTATCCAGTCACCTGCAACCAGGTGATCCAATATTTGTGATTTTGCCCTTGAGTTCAGAATGCAGTTATGAAGCAGTAAAATACTGTCTTGTAGGAAAGGGTAGCACAGTCAAAGCTCACTCAGCAGCATTAATTGAGGCCTGGATACAATGGGCATTTATACTTCAACTGTCAGGTCTACAGACTATGGCAGATTCACTGGCATGAAAAAAATGCTCTTGTCATAATGACCTTGCTGAACATAAGCAAGGGTTGGAAATATTCATTATCTGTAACTGGACTTCAATTTTCATAACTTTAATTAACCATGTTATAAAGTACTGTGTATGCTTTTTGTGATGTTGGAAGATGCAGAATGTAATTAAGCTTATGCTCGTAAAATCTGAATAATCACATCAGTCTTGCTGATCTAATCTGCATCTTTCCGCTCCTAACAGTAATGCTATTATTCACCTCTCAGCCTTATATAGTGCTGTTAGAACACTGTCTTCTGTCTCCAAGGACTGTAAGACCTGGAAACGGTGGGTGTACTCTGATTTTGGCAGTGCTCGTATCTGTGGCTGACTCCTTGCTTTCATTTTTGTGCACAGTTCACCGTCACATTCTGTTCTTCTTCCAGGTTTTTTCATTGCTGCTTGCCGGCAAGTAGAATGCTGGTGTGTTCTTCAAATAAATATCAATATGATGTGCAGCTTGTTTGGTGTTGTGGGACTGCATGAGGCAAATGTTGCATTGATGTCAGCAGGGCTTTTACATAGCTGCAGCACATGACAGTGTGTTTGCCTGTGTGTACATGGCATTACTCTGTCCCCTACCCTGTACATACTGTCTTGTATGACCATGTGAGCAAACTGAATTGGAACCCTCAGGGCTTACAGGGCCCACAAGTCACTCTTCTGGCACCCAGGTACTCATTACCCACCCACTCTAGTTAACTTTTCATTCAATTTACCCTATGAATATGTAGTTCTTCACTCCATTTGCCAGCTGCTTGTGAGTGCACCTGCTGCAAACTTTCACTAAATCGGAATTTGTGTCAGTACTATCAATGGGGCTTGCTCAGCCTGGTCCTGCTCCTTCTGGTAATGTATTACTTGTGTGTGTATAAAAACAGTACTGTAACTTTCATATTCTTTCTGTGTTTTCCATCATCGTTGATTAATTACTGCAATCTTCCACCTGTAATTTTTAATTTTTCTGGACTCTCATCTGCAGCTTTATCTGTTATCTTGAAGTGTCTGTTAATTTTAATGCTGCTTACATTGCACAGCTCTTCAATTCTCTGAGTGTTGTTTAAGAAGATCTCCCCTTGGATCTATTAATTGTTTAAAGATCGGTTAAACTATTGACTGCACATGGAGGCTATGCTAGGCAGCCGGATCTTCCTTCTGCCTTGGATTCAAGTAGCTATGATAAGTGGCTCCCATTGCTGTGTCTGCGTTACACATTTCCAAACTGCCTTATCTTCAAATGACATCCTGTGAAATATTCTTTCAAATCCAAAATTCTCTACTTACTTCCTAGCCCATGTATCTCCACTGGCCAAGTGTCATTGGTTAACTTGCTCTAATGGTGGTGCAAACAGCACAAGTTTGACACTCACCAGTTAGTCCTCCTTAGGTTAAGTACCCAGCTTCAACTCCATACAAACCAGAGCAAAGCTTCTGGTATTGTATCACAGCAGCAGTGTAGGGACCTTTCACACTGTGGAAGACAACTTCAGTGCTCAACCACACAATATTCAATGTAATAATCATGTACCAGCTTTGTCTCCACAGTCTAGAAATAAATTTATTATTGGGGTATATCACTAAGATCGGTTATTTAAAGCCATCTATTTGGCCAAAAAAATTCAAGTCATTAAATCATGCAGTTCAGCAAGAAGTGTTTAAACCGTCTCACCACACACTCACACACACACACACACACACACCTCCCCCCGACACACCCACACACACACACCCACACCCATACACACACACCCACACACCCCCACACACACACACACCTCCCCCCGACACACACACACACACCCCCACCCACCCCCACCCACCCCCACCCACCCACACATACCCACACATACCCACACACACCCACACATACACACACCCACACATACACACACCCACACATACACACACCCACACATACACACACCCACACATACACACACCCACACATACACACCCACACACCCAGCCCCATCCACCCCTCATGTGACATAAACACTGGAACTCCATTACTTTGCAGTGCTTATGATCATTTGTGAGAGTGGCTGTTAGTCCATAAGCCCTTGATTGAATTGCAGTTTCATTCTTTGAGGGCAGAGCAGATGATTAACTAGCAAATTCTTCAGTTAAATCTTTGTTGACTGCAAGCACTCATGTAGAGAATACTTTAATTCTAGATTGTGATTAATTCCTTCAATAGCCACTCCTCGAGATTAAAGCCAGCTCAATTTTTTAACCCAGGCAAGTTGTGTAATGTACTGATAAACTTGATGATACCATTTTCTGTTGAATTGCTGTGGAATGGTGGCAGAACGCCCACTTCAGTGATAGCCCTCAGGTCAGTGTCCAACTATAGCTCTGTTGCTAAGAAGAGCTACTGAGCAAGGGCCAAGCAGTTACACATAGAAAAGCAGGAAAAGTTGGCAGGCAAAGCAACTAAGGCTGATGCCACAAACCCTGCTTCTTGATTCCTCACATAATCAATTTTAAAAATGGTAAGGCTTTGAAGTTGGTTATATAGATGGATCTTTCATATACAAGAAATGTTAATCAAAAAATAAACTGACTTAGAAATTGTGATACATGCTCTGTTTTATATTTCTAGGACAATTGTCGCCGTGCAGAAAATGTACTCCGTCTCTGGATTATTGAAGCAAAAGACTTAGCCCCTAAAAAAAGGTACTTTTGTGAACTGTGTCTAGATGACACGCTATATGCACGAACTACCAGTAAAATGAAAGCAGATAATCTGTTCTGGGGTGAACATTTTGAGTTTTACACTCTGCCAATGGTAAGGAACATCACAGTGCACATTTACAAGGACATGGATAAGAAGAAAAAGAAAGACAAGAATAATTATGTGGGACTGGTTAATATTCCGATCACCAGTGTCATTGGACGACAGTTTATAGAGAAATGGTACCCTGTCAGCACGCCTAATCCCAACAAGGGCAAAGGTGGAGGTCCGTATATCCGCATCAAATGCCGCTATCAAACAATTGCCATCCTTCCTATGGAACAGTACAAGGAGTTTGCAGAGTTTGTCACCAACAACTACACCATGTTGTGCTCTGTGCTGGAGCCAGTCATCAGTGTGAAGAACAAAGAAGAAATGGCCTGTGCTCTCGTTCATATCCTACAGAGTACTGGGCGAGCAAAGGTAGGCATAGAAATGGACATTGCGGTAAAATCAGAAACTCCTTATCGTTTTTGTATGATTGTAAACTAAGCTTCTGATCACAGCATACAGCCTCGTGATGAAGGCTAGAACAGGAAACAATCTTCCCGTTTTAAAGGCTTTCTTTAGTATAGAGATATAGATTACAAACATGTACCTGCTAACCCAACCACCACTATTTCATTCTTTTCCTATTTATCCCCAGCAAATGGATCCCCAGTAAGTGCCCACCTCCTGCATACAATTAAACACAATCAACATGCAATTAACAACAGTGTCTTTATGAAGTTTAAGAGCTGACAACTGAATAATTCCAAGCATGTTTTATTTCTCATGAATGCAATTGGTTGAAGATCCAGAAATTTGGTGAATCTGCATGTAATAACTCCCATGTAAAATTATCTTCAGTTTGCTCTTAGGATGTGGGTGATTCTGGTAAAATGGTTTGTATTGCTCATCTCTGATCGTCCAGAAGGCAGTAAGCGTTTTAGTATGGGACTGAAATTATTTGCAGCCAGAATGGATAGGAGGGACAAGCTTGCTTCCCTGAAGGATATTAGTTAAAAAATAGCATCTGGGTTTTTACCACTGTTGATTCATGGTTATTTTCAACTTCAAAACTTGCCATTATGGGCTTTGAACTTTGGGTTGCAAACAGAAATTTGCTGGAAGAGTGACTGCAAGGTTTCCATAGCCACAGGGTTATAATCTTATTTTTTCCTGCATATGTCTTTATCTTTTTAATAGCTACAGTACAGTTGAAAAATGCTGACAAAGTTCTTCAACTGTAAACTCAATGAAAAATCTTTTTGTGCTGTTTGTGTGTTTCTTAGTGTTTATTGCAATGACTTTAAAGTTGAGTTATTTAAAGGGATGTGTTTAAAGCCCATGCAATAATTGCCACTTTTTGGGTGGCTTTATTGTGCTTACCTTGTCTGCAAACTGATAGTTGAAACCCTTATTTTGGATCTTAGAAACTATTATTTTTCTCTGGAGTAAATTTGTGACAGATTCCAAATGAGTGAATGGATGCAAATATGAAGTTCTCCTGTTACTCTTTTAAATGCATATGCTCCTTCCCCTGCTGATTACCCCAGTGAATTTGCAAAATCAGAATTTGGATTGGAAAACTGAAAATTTGCCCCCATTATTTAAAAAGGGACAGAAGAGAAACCAGGTACCCTGACAGTTTAACACCATTTGTGGGAAGATGCTGGAATCCATCGTCTAAGTAACTGAGTACTTAGACAAGTTTCAGATAAACTGTAAATCTGCATTGATTTGTCATGATAGGTCATGCCTGAGTAACATAGTTGGATTTTTTGAGGCAATAATTAGCATGGTGAATAAACAAAAATGTTGCCATAGGACCATTAGCTGCTTCCCCTGTTGAGACGAGTGATGGTTTAACTTGAAGGTCACCACACCTCAGACAAGGGGCAAGATTGAGAAGGTGGAGCCTTCATGAATAACCTCGGCAGGTACAGGAATCCAACCCATGCTGTTGGCGTTGTTCCAAATCATGAAGCGACTGTCCAGCCAACTGAGCTAACTATGGTGAATAGTGGAGTGTCTATGGATGTTGTCTAAATGGACTTCCAGAAGGCATTTGATAAGATTTCACGTGAGATTAATAGCTGAAATGAGAGAACGTATTTTTTGATAGATATGATACACTGAGCTAGGATCAAGGAAACCCCTTCTGATTAGCATGATGTGGCAAATGATGCTCCGCAGCCATACGTATGGGGATGTCAGATTTTCATAATAATGGATTGAATGAAGGAATAGAGAGTCGTGTTTCCAAGTTTGGAGATGGCACTGTGCATGAGAGTAGCAAATTACAAAGGGATATAGGCAGACTATATGTGTCAGGCTATGACAGATGGAATTCAATTTGGTAAAGTGTGAGGTAATCCACTTTAAATCCAAGATAGACAATTAGCCTCTCAGCATGAAGGGAACAGCCCATGAACTGTGGAGAATCAAAGGGATTTAAGTAATTTCAGTGTCTGTGTCCACAAATCACTAAAAGCTATTGCCAGGTACAAAAAAAACTAATACGATAATTACAATTATATAATAATAAAGCAAATGAAGATGATCTTCAGTTGTACAGGTACCATCTGCAGCATTGCGTTCAGTTTCAGCATCTCAGGAAAGATGTTTTTGGAAAGGGTACAGTGCAGAAGCACTGATTTGACTTATTATTGTCACATGTATTAGTATACAGTGAAAAGTATTGTTTCTTGCGCGCTATACAGACAAAGCATACCATTCATAGAGAAGGAAATGAGAGAGTGCAGAATGTAGTGTTACAGCCATAGCTAGAGTGTCGAAAAAGATCAACTTAATGCGAGGTAGGTCCATTCAAAAGTCTGATGGCAGCAGGGAAGAAGCTGCTCTTGAGTTGGTTGGTACGTGACCTCAGATCTTTCTGAGATGGAAGAGAGTATGTCCGGGGTGCGTGGGGTCCTTCATTATGCTGGCTGCTTCGCCGAGGCAGCGGGAAGTGTAGACAGAGTCAATGCTTGGGAGGCTGGTCCAACTCTAAGAAGTGATGGACTGGGCTACGTTCACGAGTCTTTGTAGTTTCTTGCGGTCTTGGACAGAGCAGGAGCCATACCAAGCTGTGATACAACCAGAAAGAATGCTTTCTATGGTGCATCTGTAAAAGTTAGTGAGAGTCGTAGCTGACATGCCAAATTTTCTTAGTCTTCTGAGAAAGTAGAGGCATTGGTGGGCTTTCTTAACTATAGTGTCAGTGTGGGGGGACCAGGACAGGTTGTTGGTGAATTGGACACCTTAAAACTTGAAGCTCTCAACCCTTTCTCCTTCATCCCCGTTAATGTCGACGAGCATTTTCTCCACTACACTTCCTGAAGTCAATGACAATCTCCTTCATTTTGTTGACATTGACGGAGAGATTATTGTCACCGCATCAATTCACCAGATTCTCTATCTCATTCCTGTACTCTGTCTCATCATTGTTTGAGATCTGACCCACTACGGTGATGTCGTCAGCAAACTTGAAAATCGAGTTGGAGGGGAATTTGGCCACACAGTCATAGGTGTATAAGGAGTATAGTAGGGGGCTGAGAACACAGCCTTGTGGGGCACCAGTGTTAAGGATGATCGTGGAGGAGGTGTTGTTGCCTATCCTTACTGATTGTGGTCTGTGGGTTAGGAAGTTCAGGATCCAGTTGCAGAGGGAGGAGCCGAGGCCCAAGCCACAGAGTTTGGAGGTGAGTTTCGTGGGAATAATGGTGTTGAAGGCTGGGCTGTCTGACATGTTACCTAGGTGTTCCAGGGTTGAGTGCAGGGCCAGGGAGATGGCATCTGCTGTGGTCCTGTTGCCACGGTAGGCGAACTGTATTGGACCCAGGCAGTACGGGAGGCTGGAATTGATTCGTGCCATGACTAGCCTTTTGAGGCACTTCATAATGATGGATGTCAGAGCCACCAGACGATAGTCATTAAGGCGGGGTTATGCTGGAACCAGAGTTATGCTGGAACTTAAAGGATTAAAATATCAGCTAAATGTATTAACATGTCTTGTATCCCATTGAGTTCAAAGATTGAGGTTGATCAAATAAGGATGTTTAAAATAATAAAAGAATTTGATATGCTTGATACAGGGAAGAATGGGATTCTCGTGGAGAATCATTTTTAAGTTGGGCTAGGCCATTTAGAGGTGAAATCAGGAGGTATTTTTCAACATGAAGCTGGTAGAAATCTGGAAAATTTCTCCACCCAAAAATGCTGTGGATGTTTGGTAGGTTGAATTTTCAAAACCAAGATCAAGACATTTTAATTGTGTAAGAATATTAAGGGATGTGAAGCAAAGATGGGGGAATTGAGTTGTGGTGCCTCTCTGAGATCTAACGGTGGCTGAATGGTCTACTTTTGTTCTTGTTCTTTTGTTTCTATGGGGAGAGGTAAAAAATTGAAAAAAATAATATATTTTTAATTTTTTTTCCTAGTATAGCCTTCAAGGATTTATCCATCCATTAGTTGACTATTAGCTACATAGCCCCTGCCTTGAAGTACAATAGATGCTGATGCATTCTTCCCAACAGCTTTGTTTATCAGCTTAACATTTCTGTTGCATTTGGCGCTGAGCTTGAAGGAACTCTGCATCCTCAACAATCCCGAAAGTGAAAGTTAATTCTGATTGGAACACAGGCCCCTCTCAGGCCAGTCTGCAGTTTCTGTATTGTCCATTCTTTTTCTTTGTTAATTATTTGTTAAGGCAACTAATTAAGTTTCCAACCGTGATGCGGAAGATTTGTTTACTTTCATAGAGTCATAGAATCCTACAGTGCAGAAGGAGGCCATTCGACCCATCGAGTCTACACAGACCACAATCCCACCCAGGGCCTATCCCCACAACCCCATGCATTTACCCTTGCTAAACCCCCTGACACTAAGGGGCAATTTAGCATGGTCAATCCACCTAACCGCACATCTTTGGAATGTGGGAGGAAACCGGAGCACCCAGAGGAAACCCATGCAGACACAGGGAGAATGTGCAAACCCCACACAAGCAATGACCCAAGCCGGGAATCAAACCCGAGTCCCTGGCGCTGTGAGGCAGCAGTGCTAACCACTTTGCCACTGTGATTAATGCCACCGCATTATTTCGTCAAATGATGGAATCCATATCTACACAAGTCAACTATAACTTAGATTGAAGTATAATATGGGTATGGTAGTGCAATGGGTATATTCCTGCACTACTAATCCTGAGGAGGTCAAATCTAACAATGGCAGGGTAATCCGAAGAACGTGAGTTCAGTGACAATTTTAAAAATTGAATTTAAGATGAATTTGTAAAGTAAAAAAGATTGCATTAGTAAAAGTCACCATGACATTGTCTGATTGTTGCAAAAAATGCAGATGCTTTTTAGGGAAGGAGATCTGCCATCCTTGCCTGGTTTGATCAATTATCATTCCAGCCCCACACTAATATGCTAACTCCCCTCTGGAGTAGTTAGACGAGCCACTCAGTTGCATCAAACCACTACACTGAAAAATAAAAAGCAACATATGGACTGCACACGGTTGAAGAACAAGGCCGACCACTGCCACCTTCTCAGAGCAGTTGGGGATGAGCACCAAATGTCTACATCCTGAGAATAAATGTTTTTAAACCCAATTATGATGTAGAAACCCTAACACTATAAAACCCAAACTCAGTGACTAGCTGCACCACAATATACTGAGCTACACAGAGTAGGTAGGTAAAGGAAAAAAACAATTTGTATTTACATAGTACCTTTCACATTCTCTAGAAATCTCAGAACATTAGTAAAGTCAATAAAGTACTTCTAAAACTATCATGACTGTTGCAATGTTGGCAAATGTGGCAGCTATGCTAAATTCTCCCGAACAGGCGCCAGAGTGTGGTGACTGGGGGATTTTCACAGTAACTTCATTGCCATGTTAAATACTTATAACTAATAAATAAACTTTAACTTTTAATTTAGACAAAGCACAGCCCCACAAACTGCTTTGAAATAAATTATGAGATGATCTGTTTTTGGTAATTTTGATTGAGGGGTAAGTATTGACAAGACACCAGGAAGATCTCTGCTTTTTAAATAGTGTAATCGTTTTTCATGTCAGATCAGAGTACTAGTGCTTAATTAGCTAGTCTCTTGCAAGCTTGGCTTAGCTAATGGTGTTCTTGTGTCTGGATTGGCCCTCCAAGAAATATTGAGGGAATACTCCATCGTCAGAGTTTTCATCCTTTTGGTGAGATGTTAATTTTCTGCCTTGGGCTGCTTGTTTCTGTGATTGAATTGAATGTTAAGAGATCTTAGTGGTATTCAAAGAAGGTTATTCTTTTGATATCCTGGCCAACATTCCTCCCTCTATCAATCAGCAAAAATTATATGCATGAACTTCTTCACTTCATTGCTTAATCGCAGAAACTGTGCTTTAGTAGTCATTCATTCTTTAAAATACTTCTGAAACTTTTCAACATGAGATGGTATTGGCCGACTGGACGACCAATCCTAGGAGGCACAACAAATCAGTCAATGATTGCTGACTTGTGACCTGCTTAAAAATGTACGCATATACAGACATTGGGTGAGCATGCCATAGTTGAATAGTTAGCTGGCAGTTGCTATCCAGGCCCACTGATAAAGAGAGGCTTGCTGGGGAGAGTGGGAAAATGCCTGAAAACGCAATAGGTTTGTTCAGATCCTTTGGGGTCATGAACAAAGAGACTTTATTTGTTATGTTTTGAAATGTTGCCAGGATGCCCAAAGCAGAGAGCCTTCAGTTGCTTAATATGGACATTCTCCATTTTTCTCAGAACAAAAGTTTATTATTTTTGAAATTAAGATTTTAAAGCCATCCAAATAGTTGTTTTGAAATCCCTTGTTATTGTGTACAGGTTGACTTAGCTGAAATGACCAGATTCAAGCGATTTTGCTGGAAATGTTTAAATCAGGAATGTATTTCCCGATAATTTTAAAGAGCAATTGCAATAGACTCCAGAATGCTGAATGCCAATGGGCCATCTTTACCTGGTACACACAAAATACAGCAATGTAATTGATTTCTGATACATGAATCAATGTATTTTCTCCTCTGCTCCCTGTTTCAGAATGTTGATTATTTAATTTGTACCTTGGGTAATACGTTGCAGAGGTTGAGATTCATGCTTGTTTCTTGTTCGTTTTTAAATCTCTTCTCTTTCTCTGTCCCCATGGAAAAGGATGGGCTAATCGTTATTTTAGTTGTTGCTCTCTGCAGAAGAGAATCCTTGTTAAAACCCAGAAGATAAAGAACCTTTACCAGAATAAGGTCACAGCGATTGTGTTCACCATTAAGTGGAATGAGTAATTACAATGGAAACTCTTTTGCAGCCTCAGGTCAGGCAACTGTCAGGAGGCTATGATGGAACGTGCACACTCGCTGTATATCTAAATCCTTGATAACTATTGTCAGTAAGATCAACCATCCTATCTGCAGCAAATGTTCAATGGGTGAATGCACATCCTGTGTGATACTGAGTTCAAAGTCCTAAACCTTTAATCTAGGCTGACACTTGCTTGCTGTACTGTGGGAATACTGGACTTATTAGAAATGACAACTTTCTGCTAAGATATTAAACTGAGGCTCCACTTTTTAAAAATCTTTCATGGGATGTGAGCATTGTTGGCAAGGCCAACAATTGTTGCCCATCACTAATAGCCTTTGAGAAGGTGGAGGTGAACCGCCTTCTTGGGCCACTGAAGTCCATGTATCGTAGGTACGCCCACGTTGCTATTTGAAAGGCATTTCCAGGTTTTAGAACCAGCCACAGTAAAGGAATGGTGATATAATTCCAAGTCAGGATAACACGTGCTCGAGTGGAACTTGGAGGTTGTGGTGTGCCTGTGGCCATAAGAAATAGGGACAGGCATAGGCCATTCAGCCCCTCAAGCTTTCTCCACCATTTCATAGGATCATGGCTGATCCAACATTCCTCATGTCCACTTTCCTGCCCTTTACCCATAACCCTTGATTCCCTTACTGATCAAAAATCTATCTATCTTAGCCTTAAATATACACAAGGACACTTCCCCCACAACTCTGTGTGACAAGGAGTTCCAAAGAGTCACAACTCTCTGAGTGAAGAAAATCTTCCTTATCTAAGTCTTAAATTGGTGCCCCATTATTCTGAGATTATGCCCTCTTAGCATTTACCCTGTCAAATCCCCCCCAAGAATCCTATATGTTTCAATGAGATCACCCCTTATTCTTCTGAATTCCAATGAATAGAGTCCCAATCTGTTTAACCTTTCCTTGTAAGACAGTCCCTCCATACTGGGGATCATCCTAGTGAACCTTCTCTGAACTGTCTCCAATGAAATAATATCTTTCCTCAATAAAGGGACCAAAACTGCTCACAATACTCCAGATATGGTCTCATCAGTACCTTGTATAGTTGCAGCAAGACTTCCCTACTGGTATACTCCAACCCCCTTGAAATAAGGACCAACATTCCATTAGCTTTCCTGATTACCTGCTGCACCTATGTGCTGGCTATCTGTGTTTCGTGCACAAGTACCCCCAAGTCCCTGTGTGTTGCTGCAGTTTTTCTCCATTTAAATAATACTCTGTTCTTTTGTTCTTCCTTCCAAAATGAACAACTTCATATTTTCCCACATTATACTCCATTTGCCAGCTTTTTGTTCACTTACTCTATCAAATTTCTTTGTAAACTGTATCCCCCTCACAGCTTGTCTTTCCACCTATTTTTGTGTTATCTGCAAATTTGGCTACAGTACATTTGCTTCCTTCCTCCAAGTCATTCATATATATTGTAAACGGTTGCAATACCAGCATTGATCCCTGTGGAACCCCACTGGTTACAGGTTGTCAACCTGAAAAATAACTCCTTATCCCCACATGCTGTTCCTTGCCCATTAGTCAATTCTCAATCCATGCCAATATACAACATCCAGCACCATGGGCTCTTGTCTTGTGACTTAACCTTTTGTGAGGTTACTTGTCAAATGCCTTCTGGAAGCCCAAATCCAACAAATTTACTGGTTTCCTTCTATCCATTCTGGTTGAGACTTCCTCAAAAAACTAATAAAATAGTCAGATGCAATTTCAATGCTGACTCTGCTTGATTGGATTATGATTTTCCAAATGTGCTGCTATTACTTCCTTAATAATTGATTCCAACATTTTCCAACAATGAATGTTAGGCTAATCGGCCTAGAGTTAACCAATTTTTGCCTCTCTCGAATAGGGATGCCACATTAGCAGTTTTCCAATCCTTCAGTACTTCTCCAGAATCCAAGGATTTTTGAAAAATTACAGCCAATGCGTCTGGTGCCCTTGTCTCTCTCAGTTTCAAGTTTGGAAGTTTCCCTCGGATGGATGGAAAAGATCCCACTACACAATTTAGAAAGGCAGGGGAATTCTATCCAGTGTCCCTGCCATCATTTTCCGTACATCCACCAACATCACTAAAACAGACCATCAGGTTATTTTAATATTGATGGCCCTGGAACCTTGATGTCCACAAATTAGCTGCTGCATCGCCCATATTGCAATGATACTCAAAAACTACTAAATTGGCCATAAAGCACATTTTGCTGTTCTGAGGTTGTGTGTGGCACAATGTAAATGCAAGTTCTTTCATTTTCCTTTATGTATCCCTGAAGGGTCACAGGTCTGTTCTGAGTGGTACAATTAGTCCCGGTTGGGGAGGGAGGTAAAGCATGAGGGGTTTTTTTTTATTACAATCCCCAGCCTTCAGTTGGGATTTCTGTGTTAGTTTATTCTCTGTCTTGGTGATGATGCCTGCTCTTAGAACAGATTTGCCAGTGAATAATTCCCCCTTAAGGCAACCAACCCTAATCACAAATCAGTGCATTCGGAGCAACAAGCAAAATAAGGGGTGAATGCTTAACAAATAAGAAGAACTCTTCTTCTTTATTTGTAATAATGAATATTGTGATTTCACATTTTATCAATAGTCAATTAGAATTTTTAATGTTTCATCGTACAAATTGTCATGGAGCTGAACTTCACATCAAAGATTGGGGGTTTGAGAAATTGTGTGTTGAATAACACAGTCAAAGCACTTTTACATGTATGGAGCTTAAGATGTGAGAGGGACCAGCTGCACAAATGACTGCCCCTGGTTAGGAATAACGATTGTAAAAGTAATCTTCCATAATAGGTTAGGTGATGGTTGTACTGTGTTGAATGAGTTGTAGAGTCTGATGGACTTTGGAGAACACTTGTTACTTTGGAATTCCTCCATATTTTCTCTGTCTTACTCCACACTCAGTGCTTACTGATCCAGGGATCTAGTCCTTTTGGAGCTCATTTCATACAATAGTGCACCAAAGTGGTGGTTCTTTATATTGAGGTCAGTCCGTTATTGAGCTGGGAATAGCCATCATAGCCAAGCTCAGCCCTGATATCACCAGCTATCCACATAGATGCAATTTCCAGTAGGGCAGTGTTCAGGTTCATAATGGTATATTTCACTACTTTCTGATGCACCAAAATGTGCTATCCTCCACTTTATCCTTGGGTAGTGCATTTTTCTTTATTGTGCTCTGTTCTGTTTTGTATATTTTATCTTGTGTGCCAATTACCAGAATGTATCACTGCATAATTCAGTCTCTTAATTGTGTTATCTATATTGCCCATCATATTGCAGCTTCAACACAGCCTATACGACAGATATCGTTTGACTTTAAAGAATGAAACCTGGCAATAGCATAATCTGCTCACATTTACAAATGCTACTGCAGTAACTGATTTTATTTCATGCATTAAGCATACATGGACACGCTTGTATGGTCACATCAGTAAATTACCCGTGAGGCACAGTTGACCTAGTTTCTCTGACTCTTCATCTTTTCCTGTGGTTGCTTTCCATTTATCAGCACTGCATGCACTCTGTTCTCTTAGTAATGAGTAGTTAAAAAATCTCCCATTAAGGCCAAATGCCTGGAACTGTTATCCGTCATAAAGATTTGAGGCTATGAGCGCACTGCTTTAAGTGAAATATCTTCCTCCTCTTTGTAGAGATAAAGTTAATGGGAATTTGGGGATTTAATCCTCCTAAACCACTCCTGTGATTTCTAAGAGAAGTAATTCAGTTTTGTAATTCTAGTGGATTAGCTTTAAATTTCTCCAGTGACTCCCTGTTTTAGAACTTCTGAACCTCTGGGGTTGTGCCAGAGTGTTCCTTTGTGGCCTCAGAAAATTAAGACAATCCTAATGCATATAAACACTGGTTAAGAATGAACAACCGTGAACTATTTCTCATCGCTTAAATTTCTCCGGCACAGCAAGCAGATGGTTGAGGGGCATTGATCCTCCTCCACCTGGGCTAACTGGTGGAAGGTGGGTGCAAGCCAGAAAAGCTAGCAGAACAAACTGACCAGTTTTATCCCTTCCATGTTTTGCTGAATGCCATCTCACAGTAACTGAGAAATGTGGAACAGATATCCCACTGGTGCTTGCCTGCTGTGTGCTATTGTGCTACCTCTGTTTATTTTTAAAAATCAATTTCTTGCAAAATAATTTCTTTACATCTTGTTGCCTTGCTGTCATTTGCAGTATTTTTGTTGACCTGATGCCTGTTAGAAATGTTAGCCTTTTTGGCACTCTGATTGAGATACATTGACTTATTTACGACTGAAGAATTCTTAGGTTAATTACGATATCACGGCTGATAACTTGGCTACAGCACGCTGTCAGCCTCAGTAACTCATTCAAGCCAGTACCTGCAATAAAACCATCCACATCAGCTCATTAACCACCACAGACAGCCCAAAATAGAAGGAAGATTAATGTTTATCATTTCATTCTTTCTATCTGTGGAGTTCCTAATGCTGCAGCTCTATCTTCATTGTATTTTTACTAGTTTCAGCATATTCTATGTGCTGTCTAATTGAGATCCTCCATCTGAGTTGGAAGGAGGCAATCCAAGGCGTTTGCTGTCTTTTGCTCCTTCTGATCGGATGAATGGTGAAAACTTTCCATGTCTGCTGACTGACAACCTGGTCACTCAGTGAATAATATTAAATCAACGTTAAACTTGGGCAAGGAAAGGCACTGAGATAGTGTATTAATTCAACCCAATACAGCAAGCAAAGTTTGAACCAGGAAATAATGCATCAGTGCATACTGAGAATAAATATGCTTAGATCAATGTTATATACCAAACACATACATTTGACTTCAATTCATTATTTACTGATCAGATTTTTTGATCATTTTAACTGTTAGACATTTAGTACATTCGGATCATGTCATTAAAAAGTTCTCCAGTATTAAAACTGCCAAGATCACAGTGGCAATATTTGGTTTTAGTGAACAAGTGTACATCACCTTAATGGCCATTATTATGCTGTCCTAAACTGCTGCTACAAGTTCCTCTTAACACTCGGGTTTGTAGCAATGAGTAATTGCTCTTGTCAGTTAAGACTCTATTTTTCATTACACTGCGGAATATGGGCTATTATCCAATATTCAAGCTTTTAATTCTGACTCCTTTCAGGACTTCCTTACAGACTTGGTAATGTCTGAGGTGGATCGATGTGGGGAACATGATGTTCTCCTCTTCAGGGAAAACACTTTAGCAACAAAAGCCATAGAGGAGTATTTGAAGCTTGTCGGGCAGAAGTATCTCCACGATGCCTTGGGTAAGTGTTGACTGATTCCGCTGGATTGATTGATGATTGCTAATGCTGCACTGTAGTGCAGGTACTGTGGGAGAGTGGTGGCTTCTAATAAACTGGTGTGAAGTGTATATGCTGGTTTCATCCTGTTAAAACAGAGTAAGGCAAAGAAGGCACATTTCAATGACATCTTACTGTTGGTCAAGAGAATACACAACAGCCCACTTTCCCTGAACACAGGTGAAGGGGAAAGTACATGGTTTGGGACTGTTTTACTGTTTAATTATTGGAGATGTGCTTTCTATTGGCTCCAATTTCACTGTTGCTGATGCAGTCCCATATATTGTGACACATTCTACAAGGTGCTCTGAATTCATGTGGTTCATGTGCCGGCACACTGCACCACCTTTTGTGCTGCTATGTTGCTAGTATCATGTTACAGTGACACACTGTGCAGGGTACCTGCTCTACTTACTTGGTTACACATTGAGGCACTTGAGTGGGCATCAACTTCGAAAGCGCACAGTTGTTCAACAGAGCATAATTTACATTGAAGGGACTGACAGCTGTTTATTCTCCCACCACAAGAACACATGAAGTAGGAGCAGGAGGAGACCACATGGCCTATGGAGCCTGCTGTACCATTCAATAAATGGGTTTCAACTCAACTTTCCGATCCACTCCAATATCCCTTGATTCAGAAAATCTGTCTATTCCAGCCATACGTGCATTCCATGATGGAGGATCCACAAACATCTGGGGTAGAGAATTCCAAAGATTCACAACCCCTTTAATGAAGTAATTTCTCCACGTCTCAGTCCTAAATGATCAGCCCCTTATCCTGAGACATTGCCCCGTGTGTTAGATTCTCTGACTTTTGGAAATAATCTCTGTCCACTCTATCAAGTTAGTACTTTGGGGACAAAAACAGAAAATGCTGGAAAATCTCAACAGGTCTGACAGCATCTGTGGAGAGAGAATAGAGCCAATGTTTTGAGTCTGGATGACCCTTCGTCAGAGCTGAGAGCAAAGACAATTAGAAGGGATTTATATTATGAGGATGGGGGGAGGCTGTTATTGGACAAAGGAAATGTAAATTATCATGAAGAAGGCTGAGAGATGTGCTGAAAGTGTCCAAAAGTGATCAAGACGTGCGTTTATCTTAGGACTTAGGGGAGATAGTGGTGCAGTGGTAATGTCACTGGACTAGTAACCCAGAAGCCCAGGCTAATACTCTTGGACAAGGGTTCAAATCCCACCATGGCAGCTGGTGGAATTTAAAGATTCAAAAGTAATAAATCAATAATTGAAAACTAGTCTTGGTGATGGTGACCATAAAGCTATTGTCGATTCATCAATGTCCTTTCGGGAAGGAAATCTGCTATCCTTACCTTGTCTGGCCAACAACAATGCACGTGACTCTTAACATGCCCTCTGAAGTGGCTGAGCAAGTCACTTAGTTTGAGGACAATTGGGAGGGAAAACAAATGCTGAACTTGCCAGTGAAGCCTACATTCTATGAAAGAAAACAGGGGGAAAAACCTTCAGAATCTTGGAAATTTCATTATTCTCAAATTTCAGAGAATATAACCCAATTTACTCAATCTCTCATCATAGGACACTTCCCCTCATCCCAGGGACCAGTTTAGTGTGAGATTGGAAGCCTCTTCAATCTTTGAATCCTTAACTTCTTGAGTGAGCCTCGGATGCATCTTTCATGCTGAGTTTTTGTTTTTCAATGGAATGTACTTTTGTTGAGTATTTTGAATTGTTTTTTAAATGTTTCTCACTGTTCATTTACTCCTTTAGTCTATTTACCCAATTAATTAGTCAGCTCTCCCCTCCAACCTGTGTAATTAGCTTTGTTTAAGTTTAAAATTCTGTTGGTGATTGGAATATGCCACTTTCAAACTTAACATGAAATTCAGTAATGTAGTGATCACTACTTCCCAGTGGATCTTTTACTATGACATTATTAATTAACCCTGCTTCATTACACAAAACAAGATCTAAAATAGGTTATTCCTACTGTGTTCCACAATGCATTACTGCAAGGAACTGCATGTAAACATCCTACAAATTATCTTCTGGACCACTTTTGTCAAATTGATTACCCCAATCCATATGAAGATTAAATTATCTCACAATTATCACATTGCTGTTGTTAAAATTCAATAATTTTGTGTTTAATACTATGTGCAATTATGTAACTACTGTTAGTGGAACTGTAAACCACTCTGAGTGTTTTTTGACTCTTGCTATCCCTAATTCCCACCCATACTGATTCTACTTCATGATCCTCTGAGACCAGATCCTTTCTCATTAATGTCCTTGTGTCATCTGTTATGAACAGGGCTACCCGTCCTCCTTTGCCATTATGTCTGTCTTTCCAAAACATTGTATCCAGGAATATTTATTTTCAAACCTTGATCACCTTGTAACCATGTTTCTGTCACAGTGATTAGCTCTAAATCATTTATTATTATTTGTGTCAGAGTTCATCTATATTATTGCAGATGCTTTGTGCATTCAGGTTTTTAAAAAAACCATTTAATTTCATTTTTTACTTCTATCCCCTCTAATGATCTTATTTGCCAATGTACAATTTTTGTGTTGAACTCTTTATACCTTCCTGTCCACTCTGTTTGCCTTTACCCACATCGCAATACTGTTCTGATGCCTTGACCTTTTTGGATTTCTAAGTCTTCTGTTACCCCTGAATTCTCTCTCTTCCCCCAAACCCACCCACCCCATACTTTGAGTAGTTTAAAGCCATATCTGCAGCCTTAGTTATACAATTGGCCAGGACACTGGTCCCAGCCCAGTTCAGCTGGAGCCCATCCCAGAGGAATAACTTAGTCTTTCCTGAATACTGATGTGAGTGTTTCATGAATCAATACCCTTTCTTCACACACCACTATTTAGGTCTTGCATTTAATTCTCTAATCTACTTCACTCTCTTCTAATTAAATCCTATTTTATCCATCATTACCTTGCCAATTCATCTTGCTTGTGTCCTACTTCAGGAGAGTTCATAAAGGCACTTTATGAATCAGATGAAAATTGTGAGGTGGACCAAAGTAAATGTTCATCCAGTGAACTACCAGAACATCAGAGTAACCTCAAGATGTGTTGTGAACTGGCATTCTGCAAAATCATCAATTCCTACTGGTAAGAAACAGTCTTCAGAGAAATGTTGAGGGAAACCACAGCTGATGTTGAGAGAAAAAGCAATTATCATCTTTTCAAAGAGTAGGTCTAGTTTCCTAACCATATGAGTATTCAGGTCATGTACTGACACTGCCACAAGATACAGGAAGAAGTCTCACAACACCAGGTTAAAGTTCAACAGGTTTATTTTTTTTTAATACTTTTCCAATTCAAATCAAATCAAATCCAGTTCAGAGTCTCAACAAGTTGAGACATTTCAGATCCAGGCTGACAAGACAGGGCAAGCGACCAAACCACCCTGTCCTGGGCCTGATCTACATGAGCCAAGCTGATTGGAGAAGGGGGAAGGTTCCTCCTCCAAGACTTGAGCTTATTTGCATCTTAGCCAAAAGGCCGAGATGCCGCTTTTAAAAATTGCTTCATATGAAACATATGAAGCTTCAATGTAACCTAATGACCTCAACCAAGTGCAGCATCCTCTCCATACTACACTTGATCTTAGCCAAAAGGCCGAGAAGCGAAGCGATCAACAGGTTTATTTAGTAGCACGAGCTTTCGGAGCGGAAGGTGCAGCACTCTAAAAGCTCGTGCTACCAAATAAACCTGTTGGACTTTAACCTGGTGTTGTGATAATTCTTACTGTGCCCACCCCAGTCCAACGCCGGCATCTCCATATCATGCCACAAGATAGTAAGCATGCAGGAAACCATTCAGCCCATCCAATTCATAAGTGAAAAACACCATATGCACTCTCCACCACAGCTGCAATTTGGCTCTTAAACGAGGATGTGTTTTTCCCTGCGAGCTTATCTATCTGTAAATCCACTACATGGGCTGTTCATTCTTTGTGTGAAGAAAAAAATCCTGACAACAATCCTAATTAGCCATCCAGCAGCTTGGATCTATTTTCTTGATTTATTTATTGTTAAAACAGAAAATATGGGAAATATTCAATAGATCAGGCAGCATCTGTAGAGAGAGAAACTGTTAATTTTCCAGGCCAATGATCTTTTGTCGGAACTTGGAAAAATTAAAGATGTAACAGGTTTTAAGCAAATACCGGAAAGGAGCTGGCAATGGGACAAATAAAGAAACAAAAGATACCGATAGAGGAGGTATAAATGGGAATAGCAGAATCATTACCAACAGCTGCCTGAAAAAATGTGGCCAGAGGTTATAATCTGATATTATTGAATTCATTGTTGAATTTGGAGTACTTAAAATGAGCTCGTCCCTGAACTTCATTGGAACACTGCAGGAGGCCACGAAGAGAGGGATCAGGATGAGATGGAGAATTAGAATACGAGGCAACTGATGGTTTGTACACTGCAGTCCAAACGAGGTGTTCTGCAAAGTGGTTTACCCGGTCTGCATCTTCCTCCGTGAAGAGACCTTATGATGAGCATTGATTGCATTATATTACATTAAATGCATTACAAGTCAATCACTATTTCATCTGGAAGTAATGTTTGGATGTCTGGATGGTGGTAAGGGGGCAGGTAAAAGAGTGTCTCCTGCACTTGCATGAGCGGGTGCTGTGGAAAGGATAGCTAGAGGGACTTGGATGATTGAAGTACCATGGTATTGCAGAAGAAATGGTCCCTTTGAAATGCTGAAAGGAGTTTGGTGACAGAAATGGTGGAGGATGATTTATTGGATTTGTAGAGACTGGAATGTGAGGCAGTATTTTAGTTTTGTTTATATTGAGCTAATTTAGTTTTGCTGTAATTTATCAGCGTGGAATTTGTATTTTCTCCCACCAGTCACTGGTTGCATCTTTACATCTTCCTCTCCACTGTAAGGTAAGAATTCTGCAGAAATCAGTGATGTTCTCAAGGGTATAGGATTCTTGATATGATTTCTGGATGGTAATCTCAGTCGCATCAAATTAGGCCTAGAAAAAGAAAATATAAAGACAAAAAAGTTAGTGACGATCTGAAGAGAAAAGACAGACCATTGCTCTGGATTTGATACATCTGCAGACCTGGCATGTTTAAACAGAGAGTCACTTGAAGAAGCCCTTGAAGTCAAATGTAAAAATATTGCTGAAGGAAGAATAGGAATGTGAAGGAACAGAAAAACTTGCTGCTAAGTTGTGCTGAGATGAGCTCCATTTATTCACTGATTTGGTTTAAAAAGAATGTCATGGATCAAGGTCTGTTCTTTTCTGCTTTTCTTCCAGTGTGTTTCCGCGTGAGCTAAAAGAAGTGTTTGCCTCATGGAAACAGCAATGTTTAAGTCGTGGGAAGCATGATATCAGCGAGCGCCTAATCAGCGCCTCACTCTTCCTGCGCTTCCTCTGCCCGGCCATTATGTCACCCAGCCTCTTTGGACTGATGCAGGAGTATCCGGATGATCGAACATCCCGCACGCTCACCCTCATCGCCAAAGTCATCCAGAATCTTGCCAATTTCACCAAGTATGTGATTTATTTACCAATTACACCATGCCATTGCAAGTCATATTACTTCATTTTGCATGTTTCAATTATGCTCATGTGTCATGTGTGTTGTCGTTAACTAAAATTACAGCTGCAATGTACCAAATTTGTCTTTTTAAATCTTGGGACCTGAATGGACATCAGAAAGTGTGTAATTTGATGGTGGGGGGAGGGGAGTTGTCAGATGGTTTGTGTATATTGAAGGGGGTATTGTGGTAACAAGCTGAAGATGTATATAAACTAATTTACTGTGGTGTGGGGTCTCAACTTTTACAATTTATATAAATGACTTGGATGAAGGGTCTGAGGGATGGTTGCAAAATTTGCCAACGACGCCAAGATAGGTAGGAAAGTAAATTGTGAAGGAGATTATAAAGGGACATAGGTAAGTGAGTGGGCATAAATCTAGCAAATGGAGTATAACGTGGGTAAATGTGAAGGCAATTTTGGCAGGAAGAATGTAAACGATGCTTATTAAATGGAGCGAGATTGCAGAGTTCTGAGGTGCAGAAGGATCTGGTTGGCCTAGTGCATGAATCACAAAAGGCGGTCTATACAGGTAGAGCAAGTAATTAGGAATGCTAAACTAAGGAGGTTGTGCTTTAATTCTGTAGGGCACTGGTCAGACCACATCTGGAATATTGTGTGCAGTATTGGTCTCATTATTTAAGAAAAGATGTAAATGCATTGGAAGCAATTCAGAGTAATTGCTCCGAATAATACCAGGAATGGGCGGGTTGAGGAAAGGTTGGAGAGGTTAAGTTTGTATCTGCTGGAGTTCAGATGAGTAAGAGACAATTTGATCGAAACCTTTAAGATCCTGAGTCTGAATTGCGCTGTGGGTGAGGCTTATCGCACCCGGAATGCTGCTACTCCGATCGGAGCTTTGAACTGCGCAGGCGCAGTGAGAAAACAAATTTGTAAAAATGTGCCCCTGTCACATTGCTCCCTGGCCGCAAAAAGTGCATAAAGTGGCCCGGGAGCAATGGCCCCCACAGATATCGTCCCACCCCCACAACATAAACGTCCCCCTTATCCACCTATCCTCCCCCCCCGCTACCCAGACTGATCGCAACCCCCTGCCTCCTTTCTCCCCACTGATCACACACACACACACACACACCCAGAGAATGATCCGGCTCTGCCTCCCATCCATCCCCAGAGAAACATTGGGCCTCAACCCCCTCCCCCCCAGAGAATGAATCCCCCTCCCCCCCACCGCCACAGAGAATGATTGCCTCGCCTCCTATCAGAGAATGATCGGGCCAACCCCCACTCCCCCTCTGAGAATGATCGGGCCTCCACCCCCCACTCTCACCAGAGAATGATCTGAGCCGTCTCCCTTCCCACCACCACCCGCCCCCCCCCCGCCCCCCGCATCACCGATCTGAGTCATGGAGCTGTTGGAAGCTCTGAACTTACCTCTTCAGAAGCTGGAGCGCCTGAAACAGACCTTTGCCGAGCATCTCTGTTTCACGCCGAATCTAGACACGCGAACGCAATGGAAAAGGGGGAAATGCTGGTTAATTTGGGCGGGCAGCCCAATAATTCAATTTAAATGCATTTAAATCGCCGTTGCACCTGTTTCAGGCGCGATTTGGATCGTGGCCATTTTCGGGCCTTGGTAAAGTGGGCATCTGCGCGGACACGGGCATGGATCGCGTTAATGGCCTCACTCCCGACTTTACCTTTTCAGGCGCGACGCAACGGTAAAATCGGGCCCAGAGTGTTTTGTGTCTCTAGAACTCTTCTTCAAAACGTAATCAAAGCAGAATTTTTGAATTATTTAAGGCGGAGTTAGCTAATTTTTTGATTAACAAGGGGGTGATAGGTCATTCGGGGTAGCCAAGAATGTGAGGTTGAGGTTACAATCCGATCAGCCATGATCTAATTGAATGACAGAGCAGGCCCAAGGGACCGAGTGGTCTGCTCCTGCTCCTAATTCGTATATTAACTAAACTTGTGGGTGCTTCCATCAGATATGATTTTCTGAATGCGGGTACGTAGTTGACATTTTGTTTAATGCTGGGGTATGAGCACTAAGTTATGCATTAGTGTTCAGCAATTCAGCTGGATCAAAGGAAAATTTATGTTAAGAACTGATTTTTGTTTTGCTTTAACTTCAGGGGCTATACACAGGATTCTGCAGGCTACACCAGTAAAAAATACTTGCAACCCATCCACCATCACCCACAGAGACTACATTTTGTTCTTTGATCTCTCCTATTGATATCCATAGGTTTGGGAACAAAGAGGAATATATGGCATTTATGAATGATTTTCTGGAACATGAGTGGAGTGGGATGAAACGCTTTCTGGTAGAAATCTCAAACCCAGACACCATTTCTAACACACCGGGGTTTGAAGGATATATTGACTTGGGCCGTGAGCTCTCTGTCCTGCATTCGCTGCTCTGGGAGGTGGTGTCACAGCTTGACAAGGTATCTTTTTAGTGATTCAATAATGCAAATATGCGAAGAGTTAAAATACACAACTGCTTGGCGATTAATTGTCAGTCATCATTAAATGATGCAGTTTCCATGGCAATGCCTCTACCAGTCTGAGTCCACTAGCCAACTAATCAGTACTCTTTTCTCATACAGTATAAATTAGTTCCTTCCCTTGGATTTGTATTCTTGTGATTGTCCTGATGAGTGCAAGATGAAAAGCTTTAACAAATGATCTCTTTTCTTAGCAAAACTTGAGTTCTGCACTGCCAAATTACTATTTTTAAAAATTGTTAAAAATTAATCTTTATAAATTGAGATTTTTTTTAACCTTGTATTTTAAAGGAAATTTAGAACATTACTTGCATGATTGATGTTGAAGTTATATTGAGGTTGAACAATATTACTTTGGGATGTCAGGAAAATTCTCTGCATTAATGGTGGCAATTGATGGAGAGAAAGACAAAAGCATGGGTTGGATCAAGAGGAGTTCAGGAATCAAAGAGTTGCTAAATACAGTTAGAGAAAGAAAGACATCCAAGTATGGACATTGGAAAATCAAAAAACTAGAAGGGTTTGTATCCTCATTGTGAATAAAAATTAAGAACACCATTTTGAGTGTTAGTTTTTCACCTGATGTCCCTGTTAAAATGGATCGTTTCCACAGTATAATTTCAGAAGGGCTGGAAGGTTAAGCATATAACTTGTTTCAATTTTCCTTGACAGGACAACAAATATTTTTATTTTTGGGCTGCATTTATGAATCATTTGTTGCTTTGTGATGTTTCATTGGACTGATCATATGTATTAGGAAGGCTCCTAGTTTAGTCCCTGATCTGTGGTCAATTGACTAATTTCTGCTAGAATGATGGGTGTGTGCAATTGACCTCAGACTCCATGGGTGAGGGAGTAAATAATTACTTTTAATTGTCACCCAAGATGGACAGGAGCCAATGAAATCAATGTCCAAGATGAGTTGATGATAACAATTTCTGATTCTTTTGCTTGGTTACTTCCACGCCTCAGCTGAAACTTATCCTGTTTTCGTTTGGTACCTTCTCAATGGAAGTACAAAACTTTACTGCAAGAGCAAACGTGAAATGAAGATGTTTAACTAAAAGTGGCATTTGTTGTTAACTGTCCAAAAACAACTAATTTGTTTTTGTCTCCTACTATTGTGCTATCTTTTATCGATGCAACTGAAAGTAAAAATTGAAATCAGAAACGTTAACTTGATATGTGATATTAAAATGGTTCTGCAAGCATGAAGAGGTTGGGTTTACTGTCATTTTTCAATTCCTTGTTCCTTTTCCTGTGATCGTTCCCAACCATCCTTCCCTCCCTTCAGATGGATGCTACCTTTCTGTTTCATTGCTTTGTTTTGAAAAAAACATTTAGATGTTTATTTTGCATGGTTTTGTATCTGAATGTTGTGGAACAGTTTGAAACCACATTAAGTAACTTAGTTTTGTTTCTAATTTATTTTATATCCCCTTTCTCTCCCACCCCATCCTCTCCATTTATTCCCACCCTACTCCTGCACCATTTTTGCATCCTTCTCCACCACGGTCATCATGGTTGTGTTGTTCTGCACTGCTGCATTCTGGTTCGCTTACATCAATCGTCATCCTCCACCCAATAAAATGTGGATGTTTCCATGGCATTGTCCAACCAGGGTGAAAATTCATTTCTACAGGCGACAGTAGCGAAACTTGGTCCACTACCACGCATCCTCAGCGATATCACCAAATCACTAACTAGCCCCACACCAATTCAGCAGCAGGTCCGACGATTTGGGGAACGCGTCAGTTCATCCCCAAATGTGAGTGGCAGTGTGTCATCTGGACTGCAGCGGATATTCGAGGACCCCGGTGACAGGTAGGAATGGGCCATTTCTGTCAGAATTTCCCCATTGGCATCCATAACTAATGGTGGCAGGCCCCTGGTTGAGTGGGGCTTCCCTATCATCAACAGAAAAATCTCTTATTTTCTTGCTCATGAATCAACTGCCCAGATTTAACAGTAGTCATGATGGTGAAACTGTCAACATTTGTCTTCATTACTCTTCTGAAACTGATAGGAGCATAGGAGATGCACAGTTAAATGTGGAAATCCAGAAGTCACTCTAGGTGATTCAACACTTTTCCACAAATAGCATGATCTGCAAATTGCGAGTAGAAATCACTGAACTAATGAGAACTTTTCCTTTTAATTCCTTTAGTCTTGAGAAAGTTTTATATTGCTGAATGAGGAATAATTGGGCTTTGAATGACAAACTAGATTCATAATTACTGCTGAACTGCCTCACTGTTCCTGATAAACTAATTTTATCAAATGGAACTTCAAATTTCTTCATGATGCTCAGCATTTCATGTTTTTTTTTAGTTTGTTTATGGTTTTTAGTTTCTATCTTAATCCCATGAGTATGTCCTATCATTTATTTTGCTTTATGTAAAATTTAATTAAAAGTGAAGGATAATAGTTGCATTTTACTTCCTGGTTTGTTGTCTGAGAGAATACTTCAGTATGATTGGCTGCTTACCTGGCTTGCTCATATCACTGTTGCTGGATGCCTGGAGATCACTATGAGCTGGTGGCAGATTTAAACTGACATGGGAAAGGGAGAATCCATGCTGCAGTGATCACCAGACTTTTGTGTTCATCTTTCTTCAAGGTCAGCAGTCAAAGTGCTGCCACTTTGCCACTGACTGAAAATTCTGGACCATAAAGTCCAATTGAAGGAGACTCAAGAATTCTGTCTGCTTCCAAATCTTGACAAGCCTTCAGACAGTGCCAACTTTCATTGGGAGGAGGCAGAGAAAAAGTTAATTGTCTAAAACATCAGAAGCAATTTAGATTTAGTTCCATTTAGGTTCATTTTTTTCTCTCTCCAAAAAGAGACTCGAGATTTTGTTTTCCTTTTTAAGAAATTTCTCTCATCAGATTGAGCTGCTGTTTCTACATATTAAAGACTACTTATGTCTACTTTCTGAGCTGTTTCTCTGTACTGCTGTAGTTGCTGTGCAGTGATCCGGTGATGGGATCCAGCATGGTCTGTTATCATTTCTCCCCAAGTTTTGATCAATGTTTATTGACCCTACATTTGTCTCTTCACAGATGTTTCCTGACTAGTGTGATTGCAGCATTTTCTATTTTTAATTCATATTCCAATGCAAATCACTTCTCAGTGGCTTATTCAAAACAGCCGTGATGAATGCATGAGAGCAGATTGACTGCTTCTCTTCTCAACCACAATTGCTTCTACTTGGAAAGAGGGCAATGGGATGGCCTGGGGTTGTGTGGCATTGATGTGCATAAGCCTTAAGAATGAATACCAAACAACGCAATGTTTTGGACCACTTATGATCAGTGCCATAGAGAGATATACACATTACTTCCTCACTTGGAGTGTAGTATAGGGATGTACTTGGGCTTCCCCATAAGATATTGTTGTCCAATGTATTAGTCCCTGGTGATTAATTGAGAATCCAGATGTAGCTGATTATATTCCTGATTTGCAAATAGAAATGTTATTGGACATGTGATCTCAATGCTCATTTGGAAAGTGTATGCCTGTGTGCTTTAACTTTCTTGTGTGCTTATTGATAACATACGAAAGACAGGGTGTGTATGTTTTTGATCATTTTGAATGATTTTTTTCCTGTGGACCCTGAATGTGGTAGATATTTATGTTAATATACATATGTGAAGTACATTTACTTTGTTCTATGTGGTTGGATTTAAGGACGATGCTGCTAAAATAGTATTACAGTCTCCCCATCTGTAGCTTGTCAAAGATTTCTATTGGACAACTCTGCCATAGGAAAGCTAACTCAGTCAGAGCATCTGCCTGTTCTCAGGTCCAGTGACCTTGAATAGCAGAGACAGGGACCGGGCAGCTCTCTTACCTGCTTGGCTGTCAACACAGCAAAGGTTATGAAATGGGCCAATTACTTGCTACCTTGACCAGGAACCATGTCTGGTCTGAGCGAGTTGCGGGTGGGAGAAAATTGAACTATTTATTAAAAGTGATTGGGAAATAGATGATTTTAATCAGTGTTGTGCACAAAAAAATAATTGTTTTTATTTGCAGTGATGTGCAGAAATTGCAGTCTCCAACTCAAGAGAATGTTGAAGCATTTTTACACACTAAGCAGCACTTTCCAGGCCAACCGGCCTCAACACAGAGTGTGACTTACTCTGACAGGGATGAAGAAGAGTCCATCCTACATAACGGCAGGAGTGTATCGCTAGTGGACCTACAGACCACTGTAGTAACTCAAGGGACAAGTAGTGTCCCAGTTCTTCCCAATGTGCCAGGACGACACACGGGCAGCCAGGCCTCCATTACACATACGGCAAATATCAAGCAACTACGAGAGGTACAGAGCGGGGCACACAGTGCTCCTCAGATCCGCAGGCCTCTACATCCAGCTCTGAGCCAGCAGAGTAGCCTGCAACCTCTGTCTTTTCAAAATCCTGTTTACCAGCTGAACAATCCACCAGCAGGAAGCAGTAAAGCTGGCATGGACTCCAGTTCTGAGAACCTAAGCTCCACAAGCTCCCGAAGCCACACCAATAGTGAGGAGCTGATCAGCAAACTGAGTGGCCCCAGTAATAGTAGCATTGAGGACTTTGCCAAACGCAGTGCGTACAGTGACGATTACTCCAAACGAAACACCATGCCTGACAGGAGCAACCTCCCAGTGGCATTGCCTCGGCAGAATAGCATTGGGCATTCACAGCTCCGCAGGACAGAGCTGTCAGCTCCCAGCAGCCGAGTAAAAGCACCTCATTCATTACCGCTGAGTGCATCGCAGAGAAGCACGGGTAGCATGTCAGGATTACCGTCCACATCACCTGAGCCACCACAAACTGAAAACAGATCGCGGCAACCATCAATCTCATCAAAAGGAGAAAGTCCTGTGCCGAAAGTCCGAGCAGTACATAGACAGCAGCAGTCACAGCAGGTGAGGAATCTTCTGTGGGCCATCATGTGGTGCTGCAATTATACAACACACCAAAAGGTGGCTGTCCATTTCATACCCTTTTACTGCTGTTCCTCTTCCGTCTAAAACTGGCGGCATCTTCAGTTGGGTGCAGTTCTGCAAATGCTGGTAGCCTTCAAAAGTATCCTCCAAACTGCCATGTTTCATTGTACCAGTAGGCTCTTTGGTAGCAAGTGACAGACACTGCCCTCAGCTGATGTCCGAATTTGTGTTTGCAATTGCATGTGTTACAACCACAGCTGATGTTGTTGATGAGCTGGCTGGATCCCTGAATGAAGTTTCTCAGTGATCATCTTTTTATTGTGAAAAAGAGGAGAAAGCTACTGACCTCAAAAACATAGAACTTAAGTAACACCTTTATAATGTTATTTTTTTCAAATAACTTAAGCACACGTTTTAACTGTGTAACGTTACTTTATGACCCTCAAATTTCCACAACTTGATGCTGAATTTGTGAATTTGACTCATACACAGGAAAGTGGAACAGTCGCATTGGTACTATTGGGGTATTTATTTGAATATGAAGTTGTGGGTAACGGGGAGGTTCAATTTTTCATTGTACCCCGCCCCCCGTACTTGATTTGAGAATGTAGAGAAAGCTTATTCCTTCCTACACCTGGATGATCAAAACCTACCCCCCCCCCCCCCCACCCCCCCACCAACACACACAAAAGGTTCATATATTTTGAGTGAATATATCAGTCAATATATTGACCAGCACACCAGATTTATAATTTGAATATTACATTGCATTTGTCAGCAATTTTCCCCATGTTTTGGAGAGATGAGCATCTATTTACCTTTCGCAGTTTCCACTGTAATATTCTGCTGCGTTTGCCCTTGTAGTTTGTGTGCTGGCCATCACAGATCTGTGGAATTAACGACACAGTTGCTGTATTTCTTTGGTAGTATTTACTTCATCTGGAATTGGTGTGAACCCTTTGTACAGACTAGCAGAGAGAAATAGCAGTCACTCCAATGCTCGCTCCTGTTAATTGTGGTGGCGATTTTCCAGCAAGGTATAAAAACTTACATTAGTTGTCTGACTCTGCAGGTCCAGTCACCAGTGGAGACTGCGACCATGTCACCAGTTGAGAGAACAGCTGCTTGGGTTCTGAACAATGGACAGTACTTGGAAGACGATGAAACAGATCAAATCCGTGAGGAGAATAAACATGCAGAAAGGGTAGGTAAAAAAAATGCTTCCTTCCCTCCCAATTAGAGTCTAGAGCCAAGGACACTTATTTACTTGGCTGAAGTGAACATTTTGAAACTGGGGCTGAGGGAAGTAAACCGTACAGTAAGGATGGTTAAAAAGTAGGTAATTTGTAATGGCCAAGATCTGCACCTTGTTTATCATTGAAGTTTAGTAATAAATGTGGCACAGTGACCCAGGTTTGATTCCCGGCCTGGGTCACTGTCTGTGTGGAATCTGCACGTTCTCCCTGTGTCTGCGTGTGTTTCGTCCGGGTGCTCCAGTTTCCTCCCACAGGCCAAAAGACATGCTGATTAGGTGCATTGGCCAAGCTAAATTCTCTCTCAGTGTACCCGAACAGTTGCCGGAGTGTGACAACTAGGGGATTTTCACAGTAACTTCATTGCAGTGTTAATGTAAGCCTACTTGTGACACTAGCAAATAAACTTCTTTTAAATCAGTATTAATTATACAGGGGTGTGCTAAAATATCAATGTGATTTAAACTGCATCTATCACAAGCTGGGCTGATGTTATCTGTGAGGTTATCCCAATCTGGGACACCAGTTCATCATTGAGTCATAGAGGTGGTGTATAGTTTTGTTCACAGGAATGGTGTGAAGAACCACATGCGAGACCCAGTGAGCACAGTAACCAGCCCAGTCGTAGTATTACACTCAGTAAAGCCTATTTATTACAATAAAGAAAACACACACATACACAAATAGTACTATATTGATCTAAGACAGTTCCATACAAGAAACTACTAAACACACCCACAGCATTTAAGTAGAAATTACCCTTTTTCATTTGAAGTACGTTTACTGAGATCTGAACCTTTTAAGGACTCCCCGTTTCCTAAAGCATATCCAATTCAATAGATCTATAAGCAAAGGCCTTTTTATAGTTACCACACTGTCTACAATTAAGGAGTTTATTCTGTGGGACGTGTTTTCTTGGTTCAACGAAGATGTAATTTTAACTGTCTCCACAAAGGTTTCTGCGCTCTTGCTTCTGGTCTGCTAGCTAGAACAGACTTACAGGCCACTAGATGATAAACCTGCTCCTCAGACTGCTAGGTGGAATCTGTCTCTTGCTTCCACGAGAAGGTTGCTAATTATACTACTGTTTCCCTTTAACAGTTCTTTCTCTGTATTGTCTGTCTGTCAACCTGGTGTTGTTAAACTTCTTATTGTCTGTCTGTACCCTCAGTTTCTGTAGTTCTAAAAGATTAACAGATGTAAGCCTTCCCTGGATGGTGCAATTGTCTACCTAAAGTGTCTCCTATTACCAGAACGATGTATTTTTCTGGTCTATTCACACTGCTGTTTCTGTCATTACTAAGACTCGCGTGCTGTGAAATACATTTTGAAATGCTGGTGGCTTTGAACCTGCTGGCATATTCACGACAATCCATCACCAGTCACAGACCTGTGAGCACCGATCCTTCACAGTGTTGGACAGGTCATAACGCTGCTTCCAACTGCACTTCCGGTTTGGAAGGAAAACATCTGAATTTGTATTGTTTTATGTTTTTCATGGTTCAAGTGGACACAGTATGAAAATGTCACATATTCATTGTTTATATCGTCTTGAAATCTCGAGTGGAAAAAAATTGCAACAAGTTGGCTACATAAAAATGTCACATCTCCGTTGGTTCCTAAAACTGTGATGACCATGCTGATTAGTTGCTGTAGTGATTTTCTCTTTCACATGCCGCTAATAAAAAAAGGCATTGACATTTATATGACATTATATCTTCTGCAGAATCTATGGGATGCACTGGTTGGTCACAGACTGCTGCAGCGGATTTTTAATCTGTGTGAAGATACTGCACTTTTGTATTGTACCCACAGTCAGAACTGCAGTTTTAAACGGTTACTTTAACCAACAACTGTCTAGGGCAGATTGAGTGAACAGACAAATAGAGTGATTGGTTCTGCAATGCGATGGTGGACTCTTTGCTGAGTGGGAAACATTTCTTGCAAGATAAAAACTACAGGATATTTCAATGTTTTACTTTCGCAAGAAAAGAACATACAGTGGTTGAAGTCCAAGTTTGCGCAAGAGTTTTGATTGTGTTTCCGAGTGATTGTTGAAGTCAATTTCCATTTACAGGTATTGATTCAAAATGTGTCAATACCACTGGGTATGTTGTTTATTCTGTAGTACTCAAATCAGATGGAGATGTTAAGATAAACATAGAAAAGGCTTTTGAAGTGAAAGCTATGGACTCAATCATACAGTTAATTCAAGAGTATCAGTAGAGTATTTAATTAAGCTTTGCTTTAGCAAAGATGCCAAAATTATGACCAGGGTTCAGATCATAGAAAGTATTGACATTCATCTGAATCCCTTTGATGTTGCTCCAAGCATTTGAATGCAGCTGCATCCTCTGAGCAGAATATCGGGAATTCTGGCCAACAGTGGATGGCAGTTTTCAATTGCAACAGTGGGCGTGGTAGAAGTGAGCAGTGGTGCTTGGGATGGCGAAGGAACTTGCAGCTGCTCAAGGAGCTTGCTAGCATGAATTCAGAGGCATGGAGTGAATAATGTCATCATGAAGTGTGCAGGTTGCACATCAGAATAATAAATAGTATGCAGTTACAAACAGTACTGGGAATGTACTCAGAATGGACTGGAATGTCCCACACTTACTACATCAGGCTAACTCTGAACCATGGTCATAGTTTTGGCTCCACTGCTGTAGCAGAATTTAAAATGAGTAAATAAAAAATAAAATACTGCATATGCTGGAATCTGAAGCAAAAATAAGGAAATGTTAGAAACATGCAGCAGCTCAGGCAGCTGTTTGATGTGTAAAAAGGAAAAGAAGATAGTGTTTCAGGATTTTAACCCTTCATAGAATCCTACAGTGCAGAAGGAGACTGTTTGGCCCATCTGGTCTGCACCAAATCTCTGACAGAGCATCTTACTCAGGTCCTATCCCCATAACCCCATGTATTTATCCCACTAATTCCCCCCTAACCTATACATCTTTGGACACCAAGGGGCAATTTGGCATAGCCAATCAACCTAACCTGCACATCTTTTGACTGTGGGAGGAAACCGGAGTACCTGGAGGAAACCCACGCAGACGCAGAGAGAATGCGCAAACTCCACACAGTCACCCAAGGCCGGAATTGAACCCAGGTCCCTGGAGCTGTGAGGCAGCAGTGCTAACCACTGTGCCACCGTGCTGCCCACCCTTCATCAGAACTTGTTCAAAAAGAATGATGGCATATTTAAAACAATTAAACATTCCATTATTTTTGAGCAACATTGATCTAAAGTAGAATTATTTATTTTATGAGAAACAAGTTTATTTTCGTATAATATACACTTGAGTGCCACATTGAGCACATGGAAACACCATCACCTGCAAGTTCCCCTCCAAGCCATGCACCATACTGACTTGAAACTGTATCGCTTGACAATTATTGGGTCAAAAACTTGGGACTCCCTTCCTATAGGAAGTGTCATTATAACAGCATTGTGAGTGTGCCTGTACCACATGGGTTGCAGTGGACCAAGAAGGTGGCTCACCACCAATACCTCCGAAGCAATTGGGAATGGGCAACAAATGCTGGCTTTCTTAGCAACGTTAACATCCCTTAATGAATAAAAAAAAATCATTCCCCAGGATATTGGCAAAAATGTCAACACCCGTTTTACTTACTAAGAAATCACGTTTAGGATCTTGTGCTATGAAGTTAGCTTAATTCGGTCAACCAAATGACGATGACATTCATATGTGTTGTCCATCAATTTTAGAATGTGGTTTTTGCACGAACAATATCTCATGGTGAGCTTCCCATCTTGCTTTCAACATGAGAAATAGAGTTGAGGGAAGAGAATTCTCCAGAGGTGGATTGTAAAATTAAACAGCAGTTTGCCTCCCGCCACCTTCACGCACCACGCAGTGAGCAAACTAAGGACTCCATTTTGTTTTCTCTTTCACTTCGGGTTTTCCCTATGCAATATTTCCTGACACCTGGCAATTATATAAAATTCTCTGAACTGTTGGAAACGTTTTGTGGAATAATTGTATTATCTTGAGATTGGTGCAATTTGTTTTGGTATTTGATTTGGATGAATGGGATAGAACTTTTCTTTGGTGTCTTGTATTGAGATGGTTTTCACTGATTTCTCTGACAGTATGAGCAGGAGATTGCGAAGCTGAAGGATCGGCTGAAGGTATCAAGTAGGAGGCTGGAGGAGTATGAGCGCCGCTTGCTTGCCCAGGAGCAACAGATGCAGAAGCTCCTGCTTGAGTACAAGTCCAGGCTGGAAGACAGTGAGGACAGGCTGCGGAGGCAGCAGGAGGAGAAGGACAGCCAGATGAAAACGATCATCAGCAGGTCAGCAATACTACAAGTTGTCAGAGAAGCAAGTCTTCATCCAATTCATTAAGAAAACATTTTCAAAAAACTTAGATCTCTAGGCCCTGAGCAATAAGTTTAATATACCTTGGTGTGTCAAATCAAAAGTCTTGTATATGACTTGTGTCACACAATATTGTTGCCATATTCAAATAAATACATAACAGCAATAAAAATCTCTAAGATGATGAACAGTAACCAAACCCTCAGAATTTAGGACATTAATATTCAGACCACGTCAAATTTCTTGAGTCATTTCAAGAGATGCATACCTGACACACACACTTAGCTGCTAATTTACTGGTGCCGGTCATAGCCATTACAGCATCAAAGATGGCCTTTGGCACATTGCGTCGCTGCCAGCTTTCTGTAGAGCAGTCCAGTCAGTCCCATTCTCTCACTCTAACCCTGTATCCTTGCAAGTTTATTTTTCACCAGTGTTTGTCCAATTTCCTTTTAGATTATCTCCACTTTCCCCATCCTCTCAGATAGTGAGATCCAGGCCGTTATAACTTGCGGTATCAAAGGGTTCTTCATCACATTCCCCCTGCATTCTTGCCCAAAGTCTTAAATCATGTCCCTTAGCCCTGTACCATCAGCTACTGGGGACAACTTTTCTTTTTTACTTTGTCTAAACCTTTCATAATCTTGTATATATTTATCAAATCTCCCTTCAATCTCATTTGTTTCAAGGAGAACAACCCCAGCTTCTCCAAACTAACCAACCTCATTCCCTCACCCCTAAAACCATTCCTTTGCACCCTATCAAGGACCTTTACATCCTTCCTAAAATCTGTTGAGCAGAATTAGCCATAACAGTCTAGTTTAGTACAAATGTTTAGTACTGGGCTATAAAGTATATTTGCCTCTCCTTAGTCCATCGGTCAAAGTGCACCACCTCGCACTTCTCAGTAATAAATTCCTTCTGCCACTTGTCTGTTCATTCTGCGAGCCTGCAGTTGATTGATATCATCCTTATTGTTTGTCATACTCCCAAGATTGGTGTATTAACAAATTGTGAAATTGTACTTCATATTCCTTTACCCATATCAAAAAAGCAGAGGTCCTAGCACTGACTCTTAAAGAACACCACTCTCTATCATCCTTCAGTCTGAAAACAATCATTTACCATGACTTACTGTTTTCTGACCTTAATTTTTGACTCCAAGCTGACAGTGACCCTCCTATTCCATGAGCCTCAATTTTGTTAACCAGCTTTTCCAGGACAATCTGCTTATCAATTTCACCTCATGCATTATATTTGCCATCTCTTCTTTCAATATTTTGTCAGCATTCATCTCCATTCGACTCAAGTATTACCACAATAGCCAAGTACTAAGTTATATCTCTTCACTATGTATGTCTGGCAGTTTAAGGAAAACTCCTCCATCATCGTCATCCTTGCTAACCTACATTGACATCCTAAAGCCTCAAGCTTAAAGTTCTCATTCCTTCATGCCCCCTCATATGCTTTCAGCACAACAATTAAATTAACGTAAGCAGAGAGAAGGTTATGACTGGTCTGGCAGGCTTAAAAGTAGATAGATCTCCAGGGCCGGATGAAATGTATCCCAGACTGTTGAGTGAAGCAAGGGAGGAAATAGCAGGGGTGCTGACAATTTTCAATTCCTCTATGGCCACAGGAGAGGTCCAGAGGACAGCCAATGTGGTACCATTATTCAAGAAAGAAGGAAGGCATAAACCAGGAAATGACAGGCCAATCAGTCTAACCTCAATGGTGGGGAAACTATTGGAAGCAATTCTGAGAAACAGAATTAATCTGCACTTGGAGAGGCAGGGATTAATCAAGAACAGTCAGCATGGTTTGTTAAGGGGAGGTTCTGTCTGACTAAGTTGATTGAATTTTCCGAAGAAGTTACCAGGTGTGTAGATGAGGGCAATACATTTGACGTAGTCTACTTGGACTTCAGCAAGGCTTTTGGTAAAATCCCACATGGGAGATTGATAGCGACGGTAAGAGCCCACAGGATCCAGAATTGGCTGAGTGGCAGGAGGCAGAGTGTAATGCTTGAGCAGTGTTTTTCGAACTGGAAAACTGTGTCCAATGGGGTCCCGCAGGAATCAGTGTTGGTGACCTTGCTGGTCGTGGTTTATATAAATGATTTAGACTAGAATGTAAGATCAGTAAGTTTACGGATGATTCAAAAATTGATGGGGTGCTAAATAGTGAGGAGGATAGCCTTAGATTACAGGAGGGCATAGATGGGCTGATCAATGGCAAATGAAATTCAACCTGGATAAGTATGAGGTGATGCAATTGGGCAGGCCAAACAAGACAAGGGAATACATGATGAAAGGCAGGACCCTGGGAAGCACCGGGGATCAGGACATTGGTATGCTTGTACACCGGTCCCTTAAGTTAGCAGGACAGGTGGATAATGTGGTTAAGAAGGTATATGGTATTTATTGGCTGAGGCATAGAGTTTAAGAGCAAAGAGGTTAGCTGGAACTGTATAAAACGTTGATTAGGTCATAGCTAGATTATTGTGTGCAGTCCTGGAATCTACTTTATAGGAGGGATGTGATACATTGGAAAGGGTGCAGAGGACATTTACCAGGATGTTGCCTGGACTAGAGAGTTTTAGTAATGGAAAGAGATTGGATAGATGGGCGTTGCTTTCCATGGAGCAGAGGAGACTGTGGGAGGACATGATTGAGATGTATAAAATTTAGGGCCATGGGTAGAGTTAGATAAGAAGAAACTTCTCCCCTTGGTGGTGGGATCAATGTCTAGGGGGCATAGATTTAAGGTAAGGGGCAGGAGGTTTAGAAGGGATGTGAGAAAAAACCTTTTCACCCAAAGGATGATGGGAATCTGGAACTCACTGCCTGAAAGGATGGTGGAGGCAGAGACCCTAATGACATTTAAGAAGTATTTAGATGTGCACTTGCTAAGCCAAGACATACACAAGGCAATGGGCTAAGTGCCGGAAAATGAGATTTGAATAGTTAAGTGGTTTGTCTTTGACCAACGCAGAGACGATGGGCTGAAGGGCCTTTTTCTGTGCTGTAAACCTCTATGACTCGGTAACAGTACCCCTCCCCTCCATCAGCATGTTTTTTAATTCATTCATGGGATGTGGGTGTCACTGGCTGGGCCAGCATTTATTGTCCATCCTTAGTTGCCCTTGAAACTGGATGGCTTTATGGGCAATTTGGAGTCTCATGTAGACCAGACAGATGATAGATTTCCATTTGTGAACCAGATGGGTTTTTACAACAATGGTCTCATTAGACTTTTAATTCCAGATTTTTGTTGAATTCCAATTGCACCATCTGCCATGGTTGAATTTGAACCCAGGTCCCCAGAGCATTATTTTGAATTTCTAGTCCAGAGACAATACCACTACACCACCACCATTCTGTTGATCTCATAGAACCATAGAATCCCTATAGTACAGAAGGAGACCATCTGGTCCATTGAGTCAGCACCGACCACAATCCCACCCAAGCCCCATCCTCATAACCCCACATATTTACCCTGCTCGTTCCCACTGACACTAAGGGGAATGGCCAATCCACCTAACCCACACATCTTTGGAGTGTGGGAGGAAACCAGGGCACCCGGAGGAAACCCACGTAGACACGGGGAGAACGTGCAGACTCCACACAGACAGTGACCCAAGGCCGGAATTGAACCCGGATCCCTGGTGCTGTGAGGCAGCAGTGCTAACCACTGTGCCACCATGACTGTCTTTGGCCTCCTAGTCCCACTAACAGAGTTTTTCCCCAAGTGCCTTCTCCTTTAATACTTGACTTCATACCCAGCTTTTTGTTACCCTTCCTAATGTTTCCTTTCGACTGTTTGTAGGAGCTTTTCAGAGACCTATATATATTATGCTGGCTTTCAGATACAAAGAATGCACGGAGACAGTAATTCTAGTTGAAGACGTACTTTACTTGCCCAGGCCTGGTCCATGTGTATAGGAGAACATTTTGGGGCAGCCCAAATTATTCTAAATTGCATTGCTATCAATATCACAATTATACATTTTCAAAAATCATTTTACCTGCCTACTTTGCTCATCCTAGCTAGAGTGAGCCAATCATTTTAGTATGAATCATTTACTTCGGCCAATAACATTCTACTCTCTAGCAGCATGAGAATACATAGGTCTGTAAAGTCCAGGAGTTCTTGCCCACTATCACCTAGCAACCTCAACACGCAAGTCTGTAGAGTTCAACTTTAACAACCCCTTATCGGGAAAATTGAATTATTCTACTCATTGTACTGTTTGCGAAGCTAGTACTTTCTAAAGCTGGTAAGATAGTTCTCAGTAGCCTTATTGTTCTCAGGGAATGTGGTTCTTCTTCCTCAGCCCTTGAGTGTCATTAGCCAAGGAATGCCTTTTATTCAGAATACAATACGTTTTTCAAAAAATACATGTTTAAGTTCTCTAACAGTGGTTATATGTGTTTCTATGCAAACTGTGCCTTTGTAACTCCAGGTACTTGTACTACTTCTGTACTATATTTACTCTAAATTAGTTTATCTTAATCTATTAGTCTTTTTGGTCCCAAGTTATCCTAAACCCCTCTGACTTTGGTGTTCCCTTTTTCCATGCTTCTTTATATGGTGTGACTTGTCATTTTACTGTTGAAGGCACTATATAAATGTAAATTATTGTTGACACATTGTCAGTTCTGACTGCTGATCATAACATAACCAATTCGACCTTTAAGTTCTTAGTATAATTTCTTGGTTTGCCACTTTGTAGTAAGACTGATTAGTAGGCTATTGTTGAATGATAGGTCGTCAAAGCATTTTGGTTTAGTGCAAGACTGTTGTGTTTCTGTTTTCAGAGAAAAAGGAGCATATGACAGCTTCATTCTAAAATTTGGAAATTTGCCAATAGAATTCTATACTTTAATGCACAGTAATTAGAAAAGTGAGGAGCATGTCAAACAACTCTTACAGGGAGAGAGACACCTCAAGTTTCCATTTGCTGTCTTTAGACTGCCTTGTGACTGGATCATGACCAGCATGGCAGCAACTCCTTGCATGGGCCTGATTTATATCTGTGTCAATTCCAAGTGTAATTGAAGGTAGGAGGTGGCATTTGTGGGAGAAGCAACTCCTGTTGTTGAAACGGAGTTCCCAATCTTAGCTGTAACCTGCAGACACACCAGCAAGTTCATACTGACGGATCTTTTAAATGCCCAGACTGTGGTAATTGCTATAAAAGTTCTGTGGAACTGATGTACCATTAACGTGTTCGCATTGAGATGGGACCATTCAGGTGCTTTCTCTGCAGAATTGGGTTCAGTCAATCATCTGACCTCACTGTGCACTGCACATACTCACTAGGGAGAGGCTGTACTGCCTGTGGAGGTACACAACTTCAATAGGAAAGAAGAATTAGAGCAAGCAGTTGACTCCAGACACACTTTCAATAGCCAAGTCAAAACAGCATCAATGGAATCACATGGACAGTGTTCAGACACTGACCTGGATTACCTGGATTTCTGAAGGAACTTGGGGGTAAATAATAAATCAATTCCAATTTGAACTGAAAGCGAGACTGTCATCACCACTGGTGAAATATACCCTGTTGTAAGTAGCTACCACTTTCTGTGATGTACAACTTCCTTCTCACTTTACTCCTCTTCTCTGGTTTACAGATTGATGGCAGTGGAAGAAGAGCTGAAAAAAGACCATTCAGAAATGCAGGCAGTGATTGATGCCAAACAGAAGATTATTGAAGCCCAGGTGAGTGTGTGTCAAAACTCAGCTTTCTGATTTGTTAGATTTCAACTTTCTCATTTCATTTTAATTGGATTATCAAATTAGAAAGAAAGATTTTGTAACTTTTGATTGAAGGCAGTCCCTCCTTTGTACATTTTCCACAAAATGTGTTTTTTATCAGTTGTTGGGGATAAGAGCAATTCACAGAGAAGTTAAAATTAATGCTCCAGAAAACCAATGATGAATGATTTTTGGGACTTGTTGGTGATCAGTGCAGAGAGGCTGCTGGAGGTCAAAAAAGACAAGTTACCAATGAGGAGAAGAAAAGCAGAATGTTGTGACGAACTGAGAACCATTAGCAAGTCCGTGATAAGATCATGTCAGCTCTGAAGCTGTCAAGGCTGCTGTTGTGAAGTCAGCAGAACCACTGACTACTACAAGAAACTAAAATCTTGGTTGCCCACAGCCATCCTTGGCCATATGTACCCCAGAATGTTGCCTAGGTTTAATCTGAGTAAGCCCATCAAGTGATGAGTGATAACAGACATGCTCTAATTGGCCATATAGCCCTGCGGCAGAGAGGGGAAAAGTCATTCGGGGTTCCCTGCATTGATCAGTGTTTAGTGAATTGTTTAGTGACTTCTACTGGGAAGTATGTGTGGCATTTCCCTTCCCAACAGCCCAATGGGTGTACCTACACCAGATAGACTACAGTGGTTCAAGAAGGCAGCTCATTGTCACTTTCTCAAGGGCAATTTGGATGAAAAACAAATGCTGACGACACTCACTTCCCGTGAAATAATTTTTTTAAAGTATCAGAAGCGAGCAGAATCAGCCTCAGTTAGATGTAATGTTCCCCCAAAACGAGTATTTTAGTGAGCCACTAGATTGCAGCAAGATACTTTGTATGAGTTAGAAGAGGAGGGAAATTGGATTAGGGCAAGGTAACTATCCTCCAATTTCTGCTAACATGAAAAAGCAGTATTTTGAAATATCCATAAGCATCAAACCCAACAAGAACAGCTTACAACTATATAGCACCTGTGACATTGTAAGACCTCTCAAGGTACTTTTCAGGGATGTTATCAAACAAAACATAACAAAAGAATATATTAGGACAGATCAAAGAGTTTTTAAAGAGTGTTTAAAGGAGAGGAAAAAAAGAGGTTTAAGGAGAAAATTCAAGAGCTTAGGGCCTCAGCAACTGAAGGCACAGCTGCCAATGAGGAAAAAAGTTAAGAATGTGCAAGGCCAGAATTGGAAGAGTGCAAACACCTGAGTTGTGGGAGACTCCAGCAATACAATGGGGTGAGGCCGTGGAGGGAGTTGAAAAAAAGGATTCAAGAATTAAGGTGTACGGGTAGCAGAGTTTTGGATCAGCTGAAGTTTATGGAGGATGGAAGATGAGAGCTCAGCCAGGAGAGCATTGGCGTACCCAAGGTTTGATGTAACAAAGACATGGATGAGGGTTTTAGCAACAATTCAGCTCAGTCTGAAAACAATCTTCCACCTTCCACAACTTAAGCTCATTCAAAACTCTAATATGCATATCCTAACTCGCATCAAACCCCACTCACCCATCATTTCAGTGCTTGCTGGCTTATATTGTCCTCAATTGGACCACACCTTGATTTTGAAGTTCCAGTCCTTATTTTCTACTCCCTCCATTTGGCCTGTCCTTCCTTATCTCTGTAACATCCGCGAGATCTCTGCGCTCTTCAATTCTGTCCCTTGCATATCTCTAATTTTAATCACTCCATTATTGGCAGCTGTGCCTTCCATTTCCACGGCCTTGAGCTTTGGAACTTCCTCCCTAAGCTATCTCCACCTCTCTACCTCTCTTTTTTTTCCTTTATGATGAACTTCAAAACCCAACCTTTTATCTGCCCTAATATTAAGTGGCCCAATATTAGAACTTGTTTGAAAAGGCTGCTGTGAATTGTCATGGGATCTTTTACTTTCTTAATGGTGCAATATAAATGCAAGTTATTGTTGCTGGGTTAAATGCATGCCTTTACCTTGTCCTTCCTCAAGGCCCAAAACACTCCTTTCAAGAAAAGCAACATTTCACTTGCATCTCCTTCAATTTGGTCTACTGTATTCGCTGTTCCCAATGCAGTCTCCTCTGCATTGAGGAGACTAAACACAGACTAGGTGACGGCTTTGCAGAACACCTTCGCTTAGTCCACAAGCATGACCGCAACCTTCCTGTTGCTTGCCATTTCAACTCCTCATCTTGCTCTCATGCCCAGATGTCCACCCTTGGCCTGCTGCAATGCTCCAGTGAAGCTCAATATTGTGACCTTTCTCCTTCACCTTGACCTTTTTTTTAATATCCGAAACATTTTTTGTCCCAATGCAACCTCTCCCTCCCCCACTGGGCCAACTGTTTTGCTTCCACTGAGCACTGACGTTTGTTCTCCCGTTAACACATTCTAATATCTTACCTTTATGCCACTACCAGCACCTTCTATATCACTTCACACTGCCATTAAAGCTTCATCTGTCTTGTGAGCTGCACATCTTTGCTGTAATCTCCTCGTTCCCACCTATCACTGACCTACTCTGCTCCAGTTGCTCCACCCGTTCTTATACAGTATATAATCCATCACATTTCTCCCTCTCTTTAACTTTGAAGAAGAGTCATGTGGAATCGAAACACTAACTCCATTTCTTTCTCCACAGATGCTGCCAGATCTGCTAACTTTTTCCAAGATTTTGTGTTTTTGTTTCAGATTTCCAGCATTCGCAGCATTTCCTTTTATATTCTTCTAAAGATTGATCTTCCTCTCAAGCAGACATTGGCAGATATTTAACCCTGTTCAAAACAAATTCTTCTTCTGACCCATACAAAGCATTGTCCAAAACGCTTATCTTGGGAATGATACCAAGATTGTGGACTATTTGGTTCAGGCTCAGACTATATAGAGGGATGGAGTTGGCTAGGTAATGGAGGATGTGGTGAGGACAAGCTTCTGTCCTCCTAATATTTACCCAGATGTAATAACTAAATTTTCATCTTTCAGTTTTATTATATTCCAGTGCAATTCCAGTGGACTCAGATTATTAAATTGATATATTGTACATGCTGTGGTTTAAAAAGCATAAATGCCACCTATTGGTTATTCCTTGAAGTGCAAGAGAGAGAAGAACAAAGAAAAGTACAGCACAGGAACAGGCCCTTCGGCCCTCCAAGCCTGTGCTCGTCATGATGCCCTAACTAAATTTAAAAAAACCTTCTGCCCTTACTCCATCCGTATCCCTCTATTCCCTCCTTATTCAGGTACCCATCCAAACTGATGCCTCTTAAATGTTGCTAATGTACCTGCTTCCACCTCCTCCTCTGGCAGCACATTCCTGGCACCCACCACTCTCTTCATGAAAAACTTCCCCACACATCTCCCTTAAACTCTCCCCCTCTGAACCTGTGCCCCCTTGTAATAGACACAAATGTTAAATAAATCTGTGCAAAATTAAAGAAAGATCTTGCATATTAAAAAGTAAGCAATATGATAGATTTAAACATTTAACTGAACATAGAACAAGACAGACAGGGAAAGAACAAATGATCCATTCAGCTTTTCACCCGGGCATAGTGCAACTGAAATGTCCCCTCCCCGAGAAAGCAAAAAGAACTAAGGCTAATTTAGGAAATAACTCGTAAGATTTATTTTCAATCCCAAGAGGCAACAGGGAAACTCCACACGCCTGGCAACTGATACCAAACATTACAGATACCTATGCACCTATCTACTCCTGCAACCAGAGCTTTTCTTATTTCTCAGGGCTCATCCAGCTATCCTTTGAAGAAGTGTACTGAATCCATAATAAACTCCGTCTAAAACTGTTACAGAAGTTCGCAATCAAACCACTGAATAAGGATATCATGCAATGTGTCTCAGGGAAATGAAGGTTAAAAAAAAGTAAACAGATTCACAGTCAAACTGGTCTCTCTTACACATTCATGTTGACCAGTTACAGTCTGTGGAAGTCCTGGTTTTATGCACTTTTTAGATCCTATGATTTAGTTTATCTTGAAGAAAAAATTTTAAACCTTTTTTCTCAATTGTTCTATCATAGCGACACAGTGGCACAGCGGTTAGCACTGCTGCCTCACAGCGCCAGGGACCCAGGTTCAATTCCTGCCTCGGATCACTGTGTGGAGTTTGCATTTTCTCCCCATGTCTGTGAGGGTTTCCTCTGGATGCCCCGGTTTCCTCCCACAGTCCAAAGATGTGCAGGTTAGGTTGATTGGCCATGATAAATTGACCCTTAGTGTCAGGGGGATTAGCAGGGTAAATGTGTGGGGTTGTGGGAATAGGGCCCTGGGTGGGATTGTGGTTGGTGCAGACTCAATGGGCCATATAGCCTCCTTCTGTACTGTAGGGATTCTATAGCTGAAATTTTGTGTTTCATAAATGTCTCATTTCTTTAATGACCACCCAGTGTTGTTTCAGGCTTGTGTCTTCACCTTCATTTTAGGAGCTTGGACTTCATTTTCCTATTATTGAACTCTGTTAATTTTTTAACAACTACCTTAATTTTTTATTATTGTGACAAGAACAACAAAATTCTGCAGCCCAGGAACACAGAACCTCAACCCGACTGCAGAAAAATAGACAAATGGGAAAAATGCCAAGTTAGATTGGATGTTTTTTTTACAAAATTATTTTATTAACAGTTCACGGTGCAGATTAACTAATGAGAGATATTAGATAGTCGATCAATCTCTGAAGATTTCAGAATTATGTACAAAATATCAATCAACTGTTGACTGCAATGATGAGACACATGGGATGAGCAGGGGAAGAAAATTTTAGTCATTGTCACAGCTGCTCTGGGCTGTGGAAATGTCCATGTTCAGTGGTCATCCATGAATAATTGAGTCTACAGCTTATTTCTCCCCTTTTTAAAACTGATCTACATATACTTCTCTGGATTATCCCCTTTGTTTTCTTTCTCTATAATTTTGATCCTATTTGTTTCCTGATTTCTTGTTTCATTCTCTCCTGGATTTCTGTCTTCTCCTCCCTCCAATTCACTTTTCTCTCAATCTCTTCTCCACTTCTCTTCCTCCTTTTCTCCCATCCCCAACCCCCAACAATCCTTTCCCTCAGTGGCCCAGCTGAGAGAGATCTGGCTCTTTAGGTGAGCCTCCAGCGCCTCTGACTGGGAGGTCACATCGTCAACATTAATATACTCGCACATCTATCCTGTTTTAATATTTAGAATATATGATAGCTACAATGACATGACCTTCGGCCACCATTTTTCTTGGTAGCCATTTATGTAATATTGCATGAAGATGTGCTTTTTCCCTCAATTTTGTATTTATCACAAAAGAAACACTGTCTCTTCAGAAAGTAGCTAAGGTTGCCGAATATTGCCCGTGACATGTTCACTGTATTGGTTGCAGGTCAATTGTGAGGATGGGATGAGCATAACAGGCAAGTAAGATTCTGTTTTCTAGCAAAGCAGTTCATAGAGATGAGAAAAAGCCACTGGTCCCTCCCCCTTTCTCTAGCTAGCATTGTGCGGGCTTGTTGTTGCACGTTCTAACTGCGTAATTATTTTCTTTTTACCCCACTGCAAACATCAACATCACTTGTTTTAAATAAACAATGAACAAAATATTTCAGAAGTGCAAAATTAAGCAACACTGTATGAGAGGCTAGTTACATTACAAGCACCAATCATAACACCATTCTGCACAGCTATATTACTGAAAGTGAAGATCTTCAGGGCTCTGTTAAACCCACAACAAATTTGAAAAGAACTTTCCTTTCACTTCTACCAGTTTCCTCTTGATCTCTCTGTTTTCGGAAAGCAGTGGCTCGTGTTGCAATGACAATCCCTGGGTTCTGGCAACTCCTCCAACCACGTGGCCATTTGTCATACAGGTGGAGTTCATTGGGTGGCAGCGTTCTTGAGAGGATTCGACACAAGTCGAATTCCAATTGATATGCACACAAATACTTTCCAGTTGGGTCCCTGGATAGCCATGAGAAATAGAGGCAATAGGTGAGTAGTGGTAACTCATCATAGAGCATCAAACCTGGCCTATAAAGCTCAATCCCACATCATACGATATACTTGTCTACTCTGCCAATCAGGGTGTCCCACTACTTTTGTGGGGAAAAATTAAAACTCTGCATGGATTTAGTAGAGCATCAAATTCAAGATTCGAATTGTTTGCAATTGCGTTAACTTCTGTCTGTATTTAGTTTCCTCTGTATGAAATTGGTGATACTCTAATTTATAACAGCCCTACTGAGTTGTCATTCTTGCAAAGGCTTATCACTGGAAGCCTTTAGGTTTAACTCCAAGTTTGTGCTGAGTCAGCTGATCTCAGCCAGGTTGACAGTAAATGCACTATACTCTGCCTCAGAACTGTTAGTTTGGGGATAGTAAAATCAGCCAGATTTCCTGCTCTTAATAACTATCTAGTGCCACCTGTTGGTTCTTGTTGGTTATGATGTTCCCTGCAGTGAGACTGCATGCTATGGAGATGAATAATGAAAATTTAAGTTAAAATAAAAGTTCATTTTCTGCCAAATGCATATTTTTGAGAACTTTTTCAGTGAACTTAACAGCTTTTGAAAATCTATCCTTTGCAAAAGTGTTTCAATGCTGCGTATGATGTGCTTGGAAGGTGGTGTGGTCTGATCCAACTATGAACAGTCTAATACTAGAAAACTGAACACATCATACAAAAGGAATACTGAACCAACAGCATTTCATTATATATGCAGGGATCCTGTCCACTTGTGAGAAATAGAATCTCCTTTGGTCATTGATAACTGTTGCTTCATCCTTCTCACCACCAAGTAGGTGTCCTTTCTCCGAAATTAGCATCACTTTTACACCCTCCCAATGTCAGGAGTGCATTTGAAAAGCTGCAACCTCAACCAATTTTTCCTAATAGCAAAAATATTGTGTTCCAATTCCAGCTGTGCAAATAAAATGCAGTGTTAATGCAACCACATGAACTTGGAGTGTAAGAAAACACCTTTTCTGTCTCTGGAAGTTTTACAAAGATAGCATTTTATGAAGGAGGATTGTTTGACTTGAGTTTTCTGTTGGTGAGGTAATAAAGTACATTTCGATTGTGTTCCTGCTGGAGTCTGCTGTGCTTCCGCTGGAAAAAAATGCAAAAAAGAGCCCCTGATCCAGTGCAATAGCCCACAGTTGGGATTGAGTTGGACCAGAGGATTTTTTCAGGCCTTCTGTTAGACTCCAGCTTTGGCCGCTTCCCTCCTCCTCCCTCAGTGCGTTGTGTCCTCGCCCTGCTGATAATCACAAACAATGGTTTGGCTATTTTTTTTATTTTCATACTATTAAAACCATCCATGCACACCATTGTCAAGAGAAAGTTATCCTCGTCCCTCAACATCCTATACCTGACTCGCTTTGCTTTTCTTCTAGGAAAAACGAATCATCTCTTTGGACTCTGCCAACTCTCGGCTGATGAATGCTTTAACGCAGGTCAAGGAACGTTACAGCATGCAAACCCGGAATGGGATCTCTCCCACCAACCCCACCAAACTGTCAATAACGGAGAACGGGGAGTTCAAGAACAGCAGCTGTTGAGTGGTAATCTGGATGTTTCTGACCAGATGCACATGGATTGAGCTTTCTGAATTCACTCTTAAGGAGTTGATCACAGGTGCTGCTAGGACTGTTTTTTTTTTCATGCATCGTCGGATCATGAAAGATTATTCATGGGACAATATCATCATTATGCACTCTTCAAAAGTCTTACTCCACTGTGGAGAACTGTATGAACTGTACAGAAATGAACTGTAAGATTGTATTGGGGTAAATAATTACTTGTAGAATTTAAAGTAACTTTTTTTAATTATATCTGTAGAATTTCTGCTCTGGAAGATCTTATAAAAGAAAGAGTAGAAAATGAAACAGTTATTTTACAAGAAGTGGAATTTTCAAGTGTTGTGTAATTTAGAATTTAAATTTTCTGGCTAGAGGGTGTATATATCTAACTGAGAAGCACATAGAATGGAGGTAGTCTGTATAAATGATAGGAGTATCTAAAGAGACGGGACTTGGATTGTTGTATTGCAGGTTGGTCACTTTCACGGTAAAACATCCTGTATTAAATTAGTTCCCAATTTTGTGATTGAGATTTTATGTGGCTGAAGAATCTGACATGAACAAAACAAGCTATAAATCATTATCTTAGAAATGATTATTTTTAACTCACACTTTTATCAAGTTGAACAATATTCATTAACATGACCATTGAAGAAATGTTTCAAAAAACTTTTGTTGTTTTACCCAACTAATTTACTGTACATAGTAAGAAGCTGCCTTGAGTGAATGTATGTGTGAGAGAGAGATGAGCAGTTTCTGTGGTTGACAAAAGGTGGTTTCTTGGAAAAAGCAAGTGAATGTTGAAAAATGATGATGCTGCCATGTTGGACTAAGGAGACAGTAGTAATGCAGAGCACGAACTTCAAGCACGCTTTTCTTTCTTAAACCCATTCATTTCTTGCATGAATCTTCCAAACTGTTTTAACTCGAAGCATCTTATAACTTGATTAGAATAACATTTTGCCAAATTCGTACCTAACTAACCAATTTGAATGTCTACTGGAGCTGTTTTGTAGGAATGTTAAAGCTGAAACATTGCCCTTCCCCTCCCTCCAACTGCATTCAGATTTCCAGCGGTTTCCGCTGTTGCTTTAGTTTATTGAAGGTGTGAAGATTGTGGGTTTAATTCCAAACCATTGACTCACTTTTGATGAGAAGTTGGAATGGGACAAAGAAAATAAAATATTGTGCAAAAACATCAGACTTTTTTTGAGTATCTGTGCTTGTCATATGAGTCAGCAAAGAATGTGGAAATTTGAACAAGAGTCAACACAGCACATTGAATGTGATGAAAAATGTGTTTTTGTTCTGATCAGATGATCAATGTCCTTACCTCACATCTAATTAATCACTTCCCTCAAATTTCTCTAAGCAAGGCAGTCATACACTTTGAAATATTATTGACAACCCAACTAGCTAATGCAAACTGGAGCCATTCTGTCAGAATATTAAAGCTGAGAGGGTTTAGGGAGTTATAGTCCAAAGTAAAATGCAGAATAGTAAAGATAATTATATCAGATTTGTTACCTAGGCAATGTGCCAATTGGCATTGGGTCAAGCAGATTAGAAACTTAAACCTGTGATTCAGAGTGGTGTGGAAATAAGGGGATTCATGGGGCACTGGCACCAGTATTCAGGAAAGAGAGAGTTATTCCGTTGGTATGGACTCCACTTCAATTGGGCTGAAGTATTTGCGACCATCTTCAGCCAGAAGTGCCGAGTGGGTGATCCATCTTTGTCTCCTCCTGAGGCCCATGGCGCCACAGGTGGTAATTATAGACCAGCGAGCCTTTATTCTGTTGTGGGCAAAGTTTTGGAAAGGATTATAAGAGATAGGATTTATAATCATCTAGAAAGGAATAATTTGATTAGGGATAGTCAACACGGTTTTGTGAAGGGTAGGTCGTGTCTCACAAACCTTATTGAGTTCTTTTGAGAAGGTAACCAAAGAGGTGGATGAGGGTAAAGCAGTTGATGTGGTGTATATGGATTTCAGTAAAGCGTTTGATAAGGTTCCCCATGGTAAGCTATTGCAGAAAATACGGACGCATGGAATTGAGGGTGATTTAGCGATTTGGATCAGGAATTGGCTAGCTGTAAGAAGACAGAGGGTGGTGGTTGATGGGAAATGTTCATCCTGGAGTTCAGTTACTAGTGGTGTACCGCAAGGATCTGTTTTGGGGCCGCTGTTGTTTGTCATTTTTATAAATGACCTGGATGAGGGCGTTGAAGGATGGGTTAGTAAATTTGCGGATGACACTAAAGTCGGTGGAGTTGTGGACAGTGCGGAAGGTTGTTGCAGGTTACAGAGGGACAAAGATAAGCTGCAGTGTTGGGCTGAGAGGTGGCAAATGGAGTTTAATGCGCAAAAGTGTGAGGTGATTCACTTTGGAAGGAGTAACAGGATTACAGAGTACTGGGCTAATGGTAAGATACTTGGTATTGTGGATGAGCAGAGAGATCTCGGTGTCCATGTGCATAGATCCCTGAAAGTTGGCACCCAGATTGATAGGGTTGTTAAGAAGGCGTACGGAGTGTTAGCTTTTATTGGTAGAGGGATTGAGTTTCGGAGCCAGGAGGTCATGTTGCAGCTGTACAAAACTCTGGTGCGGCCGCACTTGGAGTATTGCGTACAGTTCTGGTCACCGCATTATAGGAAAGATGTGGAAGCATTGGAAAGGGTGCAGAGGAGATTTACTAGGATGTTGTCTGGTATGGTGGGAAGGTCTTATGAGGAAAGGCTGAGGGACTTGAGGTTGTTTTCGTTATAGAGAAGAAGGTTAAGAGGTGACTTAATAGAGGCATACAAGATGATCAGAGGATTAGATAGTGTGGATAGTGAGAGCCTTTTTCCTCGGATGGTGATAGCTAGCACGAGGGGACATAGCTTTAAATTGAGGGGTGATAGATCTAGGACAGATGTCAGAGGTAGGTTCTTCACTCAGAGAGTAGTAAGGGCGTGGAATGCCCTGCCTGCAGCAGTAGTGGACGCGCCAACATTAAGGGCATTTAAATGGTCATTGGATAAACATATGGATGATATTGGAATAGTGTAGGTTAGATGGGCTTTAGATTGGTTTCACTGGTCGGCGCAACATTGAGGGCCGAAGGGCCTGTACTGCGCTGTAATGTTCTAACCTTCAGCCAATTCAATTCATTCCACATGATATCAAGAAATGGCCAAAGGCACTGGATATTGCAACAGCTAAGGGCCCTGACAATATTCTGGCAATAGTACTGAAGAGGTGCTTCATCCCTTGCAAAACTGTTCCAGTACAGCTACAACATTGGCACTTAGCCAGCAATGTGGAAAATTGCCCAGGTATGTCCTGTTCACGAAAAGTAGAACAAATCTAATCTGACCATTTACCACACCGTCAGCCTTCTTTTAGTCATCAGGAAAGTGGTGGAGGGTGTTGATAATTAGAACCAGGGAACTCAAATGGAGTGGAACAATTGGAGGACACTGCAAGTTTCAACCTGGCAAGGAGGGAAGAGCTGAACTTCTTGGGAACTGAGAATGAGTGGGAGACTGGTAAAAGTTATTAAAAGTGAAATCTTGTCTGCTTATTTCTTCATTTGGGGATTGTTTGGTAAATTTGGTTATTTTGGGGATCAAATATGTGGACATGGGAACTTATGAAAGTGTGACAGCAATAAGTCAAGAGAATGGAAGGTTTCAGAGTCATCAAATACACAGTCATGAGGCTTTCATATATATCTCATGACAAATCCAGATGTAGTGATGAGGATACTAGACAACTGTGATAGAAATAATAAAGCTTTTTTAAAATCTATGTTACCAGTCAGAGAACCATTAAAGACTGCAGAGAGCTATTGGAAGAACCCCAAGGACAGATTTCAATGGACTCATGAGAGTGGCAGAGATATGAAATGATTACTTTGCAATAATTTTTAATCCAGCACACAATGCTTTGTTGCAGCAGGAAGTTGCACTAACTGAAGCACGATGAATGTTAAAGTAGATAAGGCTATCATCTTAGATAGAATTAAAAATCTTAAAAGATAATTGGATTGCTGGACCAGTTATCCACTTGACGATTCTAAAAGAGATGGGTCATGTGCCTTACAAACCATTTGCTGCAATCTTAAAAGCTCGGCTGTTGTCAAATAAAAGCAAGATGCTGTGGATGCTGGAAATCTGAAATAAAAACAGAAAATACTGGATAGCTCAGCAGGTCTGGCAGCATCAGTGGACAGAGAAACACAGTTAACGTTTCAAGACCATATGATCTTTCCACAGAACTCAATTGTGCTTCTCCCTCCACAGATGCTGCCAGCTCTGCTAAGTTTATCCAGCGTTTTCTGTTTCCATTGCTGCCATGGTCAAAATTTATTTTCAATATTAATGATTGGTTATTTGATCTGATTTAGTAACGAGGGCTGGAACCTATTAGGTTTGAGGTCTGTTATTGAGACTAATAATAGACCGCAAGATCAGTGGTAGTAAACTAACCGGAACAGCAGACTGCTTAGCAAGCTCCACCCAGGGTGGAGCTTAACTCCCTGGTCACCTGACCTCTCAAAGGGGCATGCCCCAACATGCATAACAGAACCATCAACTGATTTTGTCCGAGTGGGACAGGCTAGCCCCAAGGTTCCTGGTCACAAATCAAAGAATAAGTCCCTCGGGGATAGTGTGTTTGACAGCTGTGATCTTTGGCTGGTGTCCTCACTGACAGGCAGAACTGCCAGTACAGAATTATGTTAGGTGTCTCTCTTGATTGAGGAATGGTCTCCTTGGATTGCCAATTGCCAATGTCACACCATTATTTAAGAGGGATGGGAGTGAGAGATTGTTTTTGATTTAACATTTATTATGGTGAAATTACCTGGTTATGTTACTCGCAGAGGTCACTAACATAAAGGAATGTCTATGGATTTTACTTACTTGAACTTAAGAGGCATTCAGTCAGGTTCCACACAAGATACTGTAGGGAAAAGTTAGGTAATCTATTGGGTGGAGATTTGGTTAGAAGGTACAAGACAAGGGATGAAATTTTACAGCCCCCCACTGCCCTGCCAGAATTAACTGGCAGGCAAGGGAGCTGTAAAATTGGATGCAATGGTAGCGCTGCCAAACCTACCCACTTCTATTGGCATTTTACCAGCGGTAGGGGAGGCATTGAGCAGCCTCCCACTATGGGCCAGTTGCTGTACCTTAAGTGCCTTCTCCCACTGCTCCTGGTATTTTACCAGAGGAAGGAGTTGTTGATGCCACATTTTGAGGGCTGGGAGAACTAAGAACTAAGAAAATTACAGCACAGGAACAGGCCCTTCGGCCCTCCAAGCCTGCATCGACCATGCTGCCCGACTTATCTAAAACCCCCTACCCTTCCAGGGACATTATCCCTCTATTCCCATCTTATTCATGTATTTGTCAAGACACCCCTTAAAAGTTACTACCGTATCCGCTTCCACTACCTCCCCTGGCAACGAGTTCCAGGCATCCACCAACCTCTGTGTAACAAGTCTGCCTCGTACATCTCCTTTAAACCTTGCCCCTCGCACCTTAAACCTGTGCCCCCTCGTAATTGACTCTTCCATGCCTCATGATCTTGTAGACTTCTATCAGGTCGCCCCTCAACCTCTGTCGTTCCAGTGAGAACAAACCAAGTTTCTCCAACCTCTCCTCATAGCTAATGCCCTCCATACCAGGCAACATCCTGGTAAATCTTTTCTGTATCTGCTCCAAAGCCTCCACATCCTTCTGGTAGTGTGGCGACCAGAATTGAACACTATATTCCAAATGCGGCCTAACTAAGTTTCTATAAAGCTGCAACATGACTTGCCAATTTTTAAACTCAATGTTCCGGTCGATGAAGGCAAGCATGCCTGTTGGTCTTTAACCTGGTGTTGTGAGACTTCTTACTGTGCTTACCCCAGTCCAACGCCGGCATTTCCACATCATCTTATTTGACCGAACCACCTTGTCAGCTCTCCTCTGATCCCATGTGACTTCACCTTCTGCACCAGTCTGCCATGAGGGACCTTGTCAAAGGCCTTACTGAAGTCCATGTAGACAACATCCACTGCCCTACTCTCATCAATCATCTTCGTCACTTCCTCGAAAAACTTGATCAAGTTCGTGAGACACGACCTCCCCTTCACAAAACCATGTTGCCTCTCACTAATACGTCCACTCATTTCCATGTGGGAATGAATCCTGTCTCGAAGATAAGTCTCCAATAATTTTCTTACCACTGATGTAAGGCTCACCGGCCTGTAATTACCTGAATTATTCTTGCTACCCTTCTGAAACAAAGGAACAACATTGGATATTCTCCAATCCTCTGGGACCTCCCCTATAGTAAGATGGTCACTCACCTGATGAAGGAGCAGCGCTCTGAAAGCTTGTGGCTTGTGCTACCAAATAAACCTGTTCGACTTTAACCTTGTGTTGTGAGACTTCTTACTGTGCTTACCCCAGTCCAGCGCCGGCAGATGCTTTCCAGTTTGGGTATCTTGAACCTAACAGAACCACCACATAATACTCCTCATGACCCCCACCCACCACCCTCTCCGGGCGCTGCTGCCCTGGTGGCCCTGATGAAACTCAGATTTATCAGGGTCTCTGACAACACCGATCCTCAGTGCGTATAGTCCCAGCAATGGCCAGCGCTCCAGACAGTGCTGCTGGGACAGAAAAGCTGCTGGCCAATGATTGGTTGGCAGCTTTCAGAAGCAAGACTCCCTGGGAGCAGAAACCCTGCCCTGAGACCATTAATGAGCTGATAGCTATCAAATGATTGACCAAGCTGAGGCACCCTTGACTTTTCAGCTGGGGAGGGGCCAGAGCCCCTGCTTCCACATAAAATTCTGGCCAGGAAGTGCGAATAAAGATTCCAACTGACACAATGTGACGATTGGCAACCCCAGGACTGCATGCTGTAGCCTCACTATATTTGTCAATTACTTAGATAAAGGAATTGACAGCCATTCATCCAAGTTTGCTGATGACACTAAGTTTGGTAGCACAGCACGTCATATAGATGGGAAGAGAAAATTGCAAAGGGCCATTGGTAGATTCGGTGAGGAAGCAAAAAGTGTGGCTGAATGGAGTTCAGTGATCATCACTTTGGACCGAGGAAAGATGAGAACATTTCTAAATGGTGGGAAGCTCAGAACTGGAGAGGCATGAGATTTTGGAGTCCGTGTGCAAAAATTAAAAAGTGGATAGGAACAGAAAATCAAAAAAGCTGATAATGTTAGCCTTTATCTCAAAGCTGGAATACAAATAAGTTGAAGTTAAGCTTCAGTTGTATAAAGCCCTGAATAGATCATGGAATCAAGTACTAGGTTTTGTTCTGGGTACTGAACCTCAAGAAGGACATACCAGTCATGGAAGGAGTTCAGCATAGATTCACCAAAATGACACGGGCTGTGAGTGTTAAATCACCAGCACAGATTGCATGGGTTAGGTTTTTATTCGCTTGAATATGGAAGATTAAGGGGTGACCTAATTCAAGTGTTTAAGGTGAATAAAGGATTTGATAGAAACTGTTTCCTCATGGTGCAGGCATCCAGAGCAAGTGGGCATTAGGGGTGGGATTTTTTGGATGGTGAGGTTTCCCAGCATCACTCAGAGTCAGCGGGAAATGTATGCCTGCCAATCGCAGCAACCCCACAGCCATTTAACACTCCACAGAATGCCAATTGGCTGGAAATGGGACTTGCGCCTCCCACTTGGGCACACAATCTGATTGGCTAACAACTTTGTAGTCACAGCAGCTCTGGCAGCAGCAGTGCACAGGATTCGGACTATAAGCAGTCCCCAGGACCAACCAAGTGTGGGGGATCTCACAGTGGAGGGGGGGGGGGGGGGGGGGCGCGGTTTGTCTAGGGAGAGGGCACTGGGGTTCTTGTCAAAGAGATAGTGGGGAAGGAACACTTGGGCAGTGGGAGTTGGTATCTGAAATGGAAACAAGGCCTTTAATGAAGGCACCTTGCATTTTCTCACCCAAAGCCTAAGCATGTACCTACCGGGCTTCCTCCTTGTCCTTGAACCCTTCCTGCCAGCCTCAAGGTGTGGCCAGGCAGGAAACTGCCCTTAACGACTCATAATTAACAACAGAGCTTTCCAGAGTAGAGAATTCCACAGATTCACAAGTCTTTAAGTGAAGATGTTTCTCCTTATTGCAGTCTTAAATTGCAGATTCCTAATTCTGATACTGTGCTCCTATGTTCTCGATTCCCCGTCAGGGGAAATATTTTCTCAATAGCAAGCCTGTCAAACTTCTTAAGAATTTTATATGTTTCAAGGATTAAGTCAGGAAGCACTTTTTTGCTCAAAGGGTTATGAACATCTAGAAACCTCTTCCCAAAAGGCTGTTGAAGTCTCCAGGTCAATATCTTGTGGAGAACCATATTATGCCAGGCAGATGTGTCTTGGTTGAAAGTAAACCCTTCAAAAGCATTACACATGTAAATATTGACCATTTGACTCAGATTTTCATGTCCCAGTTTGTGTGTTGGATTGAAGGCAGGGAGATGAAAAATGGGAGGTGAAACTCTATTTTAAAATGTGGAATTTCTATCGTCCTTGGAAAGGGTGTGGATCAGGAGCCTGCACTTAATAATTCCACCCTTGCCCACTTCGTGTCAGAGGGTGGGCATTTCAGAATCCTCGCTATTTTCCCAGAGTTGGGCCCAGTTCAGCAGGAGATGTGATCCATGGTACCTCAGAGGATTTATGAACCACAGGGGAACCCCATTCCCAATAAAACAGTCACCTGCTCCTGGAATTCTTTCACTGATAGACTTTAAAATACATGTAAAAATATTGTTCTTTTGTTGTTAGTTAAATATGTTTTTACTACAGTTATTAATTATGGCGCTCTGACATGCAAGAGTAAGTTGGTCATTACATTGACCACCATTGTGTAAGTGTTAACATGCATTATAGTATTTTCCCCAATGGAGAAAGTTATGTAGTGCATTCAAGACTGTAGAAATATGCACTGGGAAGTTAGTCTTTCATGTCTTACGCTGAGATTTAAATGCCCAACAATCTTAAGCTTAAAACAACATCTGCTGATGACATGAGCATATGAGGGGCATGAAGGCAGCATAGGTGTGGCATGGGGGTATGGGCCATGGAGGGCTACCTCGGATGAATAAGGGATGAGGAGTTGAGGGCATACACCGTTAAAACTGGGTCTATATCCCAGTAAATGAAGACAGGAATTCCAATGTACTGGCCTAACCATCCACTCACCTTTATTGTCGTCCTGTGTCTGTCTCCAGAGGCAGCAAGCCTTACTCCATCATATCGCCTTAACAAAATCTGGTCCTTAATTTTTTTTAAATGGTCTAAAGGTTTGATTTATATATGAGTCCATATGGTACACACTTGTGCTCTGTGTTGAAATGTTGACTATAAGGTCCTTGCATCTTCTGCCTCATACTTTTGGTCAGTATCCCCAGTGTCTCCTGAATTTCCCTGAAGTCTTCTTGTCTATTGGGGCTCCTTTCGATGTCTTTGCTATAATTAATAAACTATCCCCACAACTCAATGACAGAACTGTCATGTATTGCCCTTTAGTGTCAGGAATACTAGCTAGGATAAATGCATGGGGTTATGAGGATAGGGTCTGGGTGGGATTATGGTTGGTGCAGACTCGATGGGCCAAATGGCCTCCTTCTGCACTATATGATTCTATGACTCTAAAACATTTTTGATGGTTAGGACTACCTTTTACACAGAATTCTAACCATGCCCCCCTTCCCCCCCCCCCCAACCACCTGAATTCCATATAATACCTATGATTCTAAAGTGCTACGTGTAAATAGTTTTTTAATTAAGTTTTTTTAAGAGAAAGAATGTTTACTTACGGATGTCTGTGGGATGGGTGTGCATTCTTCTTCTTACAGTATTGTCTTCCCTTGGTTGGACCGAGCGTGAGTTTTGGAGGAGGAGTGCTTCAAGAGCACGAGATGCTTTCAGCCCTCCCGAGCCCATCCCCCAATCCCCATCCATGGTAGGGTGAACTCCCCCCCCCACCCCCATCAAAACTCACCCCCATCATGGAACACCAACAGCATTCTTTAGTGATCACGAGGCCTAGGGCTGTCCACCTCGGCTGTAAGATGGATGTGAACATGGGACCCCTGATGTGGATGGGGGCCTACAGTAGCTAGTGCTGCGCATCTCACATTTCAGAGCCCGATGTAAGCCGTTTTGATGGCAGGATGCATTAAACTCTCTGTCAGGCAGGAGTTGGACATATTGCGAAGGATGAAAGGAGCACTGCTCTGTCCTCAATGCAACTCATCAACATTGTCCCGCAGAGTCTGGCAATAGCTTCAGTGCCCGGTCCATGATGCCTGGCAGCAGCATGGGAGCATACTACTGGCACTTCATTCTGGTGAGATGTTCATCCCCATAGTGGGAAAGCTATTTACTCCCTCATCTTGTTCATCCCTAAAGCAAGCCGCTATGAAGCCATCCCTAACGCATCGGCCCCATCGAGCCTTAACCACTGCCTGGGCTTCTTCCTTTTTCTCCTCTGCGTGGTCACCCTCATTATCCTCCCGTGGATGGAGAATGTGGGCTCAATATTGTCCCCTTAGCCTCTGTAATGGTAACCATTAAACTGCCAAATTGCTCCAGAAACCCATTTGGTTCACTAGCGTCCTTAAGGAAAGAATTTTCCAGCAAGCCACTTAGTTGTACATTAGAACATAAGAAATAGGAGCAGGAGTGGGCCATCTAGCCCCTCAAGCCTGCTCCGCCATTCAATAAGATCATGGCTGATCTGATAGTGGGTTCAGTTCCACTTACCCGCCTGCTCCCCATAACCCTTAATTCCCTTAATGGTTAAAAATCTATCTATCTGTGACTTAAACACATTTAACGAGGTAGCCTCTACTGCTTCATTGGGCAGAGAATTCCAAAGATTCACAACCCTCTGGGAGAAGAAGTTCCTCCTCAACTCTGTTCTAAATTGACTCCCCCGTATTTTGAGGCTATGCCCCCTATTTCTTGTACCAAAGTATTGTACGGAAATGAAGCATTTGAGATATAAGGAGAGACTGGATAGGGTTGGGTTATTTCCTTTAGAGCAGAAAAGGCTGAGGGGGAGTCATGATTGAGGTGTATATGATGAGGGGTATGGACAGGGTGAGTAGGGAGCAGCTGTTCCCCTTGGTTGAAGGGTCAGTCATAAGGGGGCATAGTTTTAGGGTGAGGGGCAGGAGATTCAGAGGGGATTTGAGAAAAAAAATCCCTCAGAGGACGGTGGGAATCTGGAATGCACAGCCTGGGAAGGTGGTGGAGGCCGGAAACCTTACAACTTTTAAATGGTTTTTGATGAGCACTTGAAATATCATAACATTCTAGGATATGGGACAAGTGCTGGGAAATGTGATTAGCACAATTTCAATGGTAGTTATTGTTGTTGCAGATTCAGTGGGCCAAAAGGCCTTTTCTTGTATGACTCTGAATCTAAAGTTTAAAAGGAATAAAGCTGTATGGACCACCCAGCATCAGCGAGGCATTAGAAATGGCAATGGTACACCCATTGTGCTCCAGAACTAGATGTGCCTCCAGCCAAATTATTCCAATACAGCTACAACACTGGCATCTCTGCAATAGGGAAAAATGACTTGTCAACATAAAGTGAAGTAATTCCAATCTAGCTAATTACCACCCCACTAGTCCACTTTCAATCATCAGCAAAGTGATGGAAGTTGTCTTTGACGGGTGGCACTCACACAGCAATAACCTATTCAATGATGCTCAGTTTGTGTTCTGACAGGACCACTCAGTTCCTGATCTCATTGGAGCCTTGGCCCAAGGACAAAAGAGCTGAATTCAAGAGATGACTGTAATTGCCATCATGGCTGCATTTGATCAAGGAGCCCTAGCAAAACTGGAGTCAATGGGAACAGCGGGTAAACTCTCCTCTGGTTGGAGTTACACCGAGCACAAAGAGAAGATAGTTGTGGTTGATGGAGGTCAATCATCTCAGCCTCAGGTCATCACAACAGTTATTACTTAGGGTAGTGTCCAAGGTCCAACCATCTTCAGCTGTTTCCCCCCATAAGATCAGAAGTTATGGAAGACCATGGTTTCCATGTACAGGTAATCCTCCTCTATCCTATGCTCACTGGCAGCTAACCTTTGCTAAAGTACCACAGCTTGTGGACTTGCCACATCAGTTCCCTCACTCACTTCTAGCTTGTCTTTGCTGTCAGTTGCAGCAGACAGATTCAGGAAATCACAGAGTGAAATTAAAGATGTGATTACCGACACATTCACTTTCCATTTCGTATTTTACAGCCAACCTGAGTCTTAGGGCATCACAAACTCTGATCAGTATTTAAAAACTCTGTGACCATCCTGAATACTCCTTATACACCTATGACTGTGCGGTGAAATTCTCCTCCAATTCGATTTTCAAGTTTGCTGACAACACCACCGTATTGGGTTGGATCTCAAACAATGACGAGACAGAGTACAGGAATGAGATAGAGAACTTGGTGAACTGGTGAAGCAACAATAATCTCTCCCTCAATGTCAACAAAACGAAGGAGATTGTCATCGACTTCAGGAAGCATAGTGGAGAACATGCCCCTGTCTACATCAATGGGGATGAAGTAGAAAGGGCCGAGAGTTTCAAGTTTTTAGGTGTCCAGATCACCAACAACCTGTCCTGGTCCCCCCATGCCGACACTATAGTTAAGAAAGCCCACCAACACCTCTACTTTCTCAGAAGACAAAGAAAATTTGGCATGTCAGCTACGACTCTCACCAACTTTTACAGATGCACCATAGAAAGCATTCTTTCTGGTTGCATCACAGCTTGGTATGGCTCTTGCTCTGCCCAAGACCACAAGGAACGACAAAAGGTCGTGAATGTAGCCCAATCCATCACGCAAACCAGCCTCCCATCCATTGACTCTGTCTACACTTCCTGCTGCCTCGGCAAAGCAGCCAGCATAATTAAGGATCCCACGCACCCCGGACATTCTCTCTTCCACCTTCTTCCTTTAGGAAAAAGATACAAAAGTTTGAGGTCACGTACAAACCGACTCAAGAACAGCTTCTTCCCTGCTGCCATCAGACTTTTGAATGGACTTACCCCGCATTAAGTTGATCTTTCTCTACACCCTAGCTATGATTGTAACACTACATTCTGCACTCTCTCATTTCCTTCTCTATGAACGGTATGTTTTGTCTGTATAGCGCGCAAGAAACAATGCTTTTCACTGTATGTTAATACATGTGACAATAATAAATCAAATCAAATCGAATCAAATCAGAAGACTTGTTAAAAATGTCATAGAATCATAAGAAATAGGAGCAGGATTAGGTCATTTGGCCTCTTGAGCCTGCTCTGCTATTCAATAGTTGATCTGATTGTGGCCTTGTCCACTTTGCTGCCTGACCCCCCCCTTACCTCAACTCTCTTGTCAATCAAAAATCTGTCTAACTCAGCGTTGAATATACAATGACCTAGCCTCTCACTGCTCTCAATGGAGGAGAATTCCAAGGATCAGCAACCATCTGACATCTGTCTTAAATGGGAGACCCATTATTTTTTAAATGTGCCTCATTGTTCTAGATTTCCCCATGAGGGGAAACATTGTCTACCCTGGCAAACCCCCTCAGAATTTTATATGTTTCAGTGAGATCACCCCTCATTCTTCTAAACTCCGGTCTGTATAGGCCCAACCTACTCAGCCCTTCCTCAAGAGACAACCCCTTCATCCCAGGAAGCTCGTTAACTGCATCTGAACTATTCCCAGTGCAAGTATATTCCTCCTTAGGTAAGGAGACTAAAACTATACACAGGACTATAGATGCAGTCTCACTAATGCCCGACATAACTGTAGGCAAAAACTTACCTACTTTTATACTCCATCCCCTTTACATTACACTTCCCTTCCTCATTACTTGCTGATTCATGTACCAAGGCACCCAGATCCTTCTGTATTCCAACATTCTTCAGTCTTACGATTTAAATAATATTCTACTTTCCTATTCATCTTGCCAAAGTTGACAGCCTCACATTTTTCAACATTATACTCCATCTACCATATTTTTGCCCATTCATTTAACCAATCTATATCTCTTTTCTGAATGCATTCTCTTCATAACTTGCAAATTTGACTACGATGCAGTTTGCCCCTTCACCCAAGTCATCAATGTAGATTTTAAATACTTGAGACCTCTGCACTGATCCCTATGGCATTCCGCCAGTTACACTTCACCAACCTGAAAATGGCTTGTTTATCTTGATCGTCTGTTCCTGTTAGTTAGCCAATCTTCTATCCAAGATAAAGATCACCCTCACCACCATGAACTCTTGTCCAGTAACCTGTTATATGAAACCTTATTGAATGTGTCATAATTCTTGTTCACCATTTAGGGGAAAAGCAGCATGTTTATGGATAAGAGCTATACAGAGAATTGCAGCCAACTCCCGAGAAGTTTCTGGAACAGAAACTTGAGCTCACCAGGGTGATTCCCCACCCTACTCTTTGATTGGTTCCATTGGTCATGTGACCCTTACTCTGCATATTGATCCTGAAAAGGACAATCACCACAAAATGCTTCATTGAAACTCAAATACACTACATCTACTTGTCCCCTTTATTTACCCTGTTTGTTACAGCCTCAAAGAACTCATATAAATTTGTCAATACACCTTCATTTTCACAAAACCATATTGACTCTGCCTGATTGTATTATGATTTTCTAAATATCTTGCTACTATCTTATCAATAATGAATTCCAGCATTTTCCCAATGACATGTTAGTCGATCGTTTCCTGCTTTTTGACTCCCGCCTCTCTTGAATACTGGTGTGTTTATTCATTTACAGATTATGGGTGTTGCTGGCTAGGCAGCATTTATTGCCCATCTCTAATTGCCATTGAGAAGATGGTGGTGAGCTGCCTCCTTGAACTGCTGCAGTTCATGTGGTTCTGCTGCAGTTCATGTAGTGTAGGTACCACACAGAGCAGCTCCATGGAGGGAGAGTTGGGATAGCTACTGGATGCTGTGGGGGAGAGGGGGGCCCTCTTCTTCTCCAGAGAAAAACCCAGGCCCAAGGTTTGGGTCTGGGAAGTGGTGGCAGCAGCTGTCAATGCTCGTGCACTGGCACGGAGGACCAGGGCCAGTACTGAAAGAAAATGAATGACCCCATTTGGGCAGCAAGGGTGAATGTCCATCCTGCCCTGGCATCAGTCTCTAGAATACCCAAGTCGATCCACTCCCTGACACACTGCAGCCTCCCAGCACCCAACCCTCTAGCACCTTCCTCCAACCCCTCTAGCACCCCTGGCTGCCGAGGCTTGGTGCAGATGACATACGTCACCCGATTGCCCCCAACCCCAAAAACCCGTGCCCTTCCAGCCATCAGGCTCTCAATCCCCCCTTCTGCCCCACAGGAGAAGACGGCCCATAATCGCCGGGAGTGGGCGAAGACCAGAGATGGGATCCCTGAGCTGAGTCTCCTCACTGCATTCATGGAGAGGCTGAGCTGTGACTGACAGCCAGGTCAGAGTGCACCACGGAAGTGAGGAGCCACAAAACCTTCATTCATACGACCTATCTCAAATAAGCTGCAATCTGCCTAGATATTTGCCCCTCCCTTGCACTTAACCATGTGTCCTGTTTTGCAGGAGACAACCCCAAAGAAACAAGGCCCCCAGGACTTGGCGCCCCTCTGCTGCCCTCTCAGAGAGCCTTGTCAATACCTCAGACAAAGCACCAATAAGGTAATGCATTCGATAAGGTAAGCAAGTTGATGTGGTTGGCTGTCTAGGCCTACAGGACATCCGTCACCCCACAGATGAACTTGTGCTCAGAGGATTGGGAGATGCCTCAGAGGTCTCTGCTGGAGGCCTGGAAGGACCCGGTGGGTAGAAGTTGAGGGCCGCCATGACCTTCGCTGCCACTGGGAGCATGTGTCCTCCTGTTGCTCGAGGTGCCAGGTGCCGCACTGTTTCCTTACTGAGACGCAGTCTGCGGCGGCTCATGGTGTCCTGAACCCCATTGAAGGACATGTGGGTCCTGCAGAGACAGGGTCATTGTCTCCGATATCCCTAGGGCTTCCCCTCAGGCCAATGGGCAGCTGCGTCCTGACTCTGACCGGCAGCATCTTGTCCTCCTGCTGCAGCCATGCGCCACCTCAAAGGGCTGCTGACCTTTGCCACATCATCGCCACTGTGGGCACGGTGACCATATGGGTGGTTATGACGGGGTCGCCAATGGGAACTCCTGAAGCATAGACTTGAGTGCATTCACCTGGATTTCTGGTGCAATGGCTTCCAGGAATGGTTTGCAGTTCGGATACAGGGTGGAGAGGCACCCTTGTTACGAGATGGGTTTCCATCGAAGTGAGCACTGCAGAGTCCATGCAGCGTGTGGAGCTGTGTTAACACCTGCCACGCTCCCTCTATCCGGCAACAGCTGCCAACCCTGGTTCTTGTTACAGTTAGTGGGGCCTGGGATGGATTGTCAGCGGTCAGCCATGGAGCCTGTATAGTGGACAGATGGCAGGGTGACCATGGCGACATCAGTGGGATTGAGGCTCCACCTTATATGCAACCCCTCAGGGGTTGTTGAGTTGCCAAGGGAATTACACACAACACAAGCCCCAGGCCAGTGGTGACCCCCGACATGAGGACCCCATACCGGCACAAGGCCCCCATTACCCCTGCACCCATGCAAGCCCTCCCACCCCACAACAGTGACTGAGACGCCCCCAAACCCTGAGTGTTGGTGCTCAGTGGTACTCACCTCCTCGCTCCCCTTCACTACCGCTGCGCCTGAACCACACTTTTATCGAGCAGTAGTGATTTACGTGAGCGTGACATCTCCCCGGGAGGGGGGACGCATTCGGGAGGGGGGATGCTGAACCCGTGAATGATATTGAAATCCAGTCAAATTCATGCTAATAATTCTGGGTGTGTATTGGTTCACTCCAGTAAAAAGGGGCTGGGAAGATAGCAAACCGTTTTGTGCCAGGTGCGAATTGGATTTTTAGCATCTCATGCTATTTTCCCAGCCCGCCATGCTGATCAACAGGCACAGCGAGGTGGTAAGATCACACCCCTCGTTGGTACACTTGCTTCCAATTTGAGTGTATACCCATTATACCCACTCTTTGTTTACCAAATGGAATGTCAGGATCTTTTCAGAACTGGCTTGTTTTTCTCTGAGAACAGTGGATCACAGTATTCTGTAGCATGGCATCTCATGGTACCTAATGTTATTTTGATTTGCCCTTGCGTATCTAGGTTTTTAAATATTTTGTGTGGTAAGTTGCTGAAATATGAGTGATAGCATTGCAGAGAGGGAACCAAGGTATTTGGGACGGGAGTGAACAGGACAAGCAATCATGTATCTGCTTAATTAATGAGAATGAGCGATTGTGAAATTAACAATATAAAAGAAAAGTGTAGAGTGGGTGAATTCATTGTCAACCCAGGATCAGAAAGAAATAATTAGGGGAAAAGAAAACTGGATTAAGAGAGAGAAAGGGGGACAGTAAAGAAAAATAAAAAAATCAACTTTAAATTAATATTCTGCACAATTAAAATCTAGAAGAATGTGACTTATAATAATTATTTTTCAGTTTCAGAGAGATTACTGCTGCCTCATAGAACCAGGGACCCGGGTTCAATTCCCGGCTTGGGTCACTGTCTGTGCGGAGTCCGCGCGTTCTCCCTGTGTCTGTGTGGGTTTCCTCCGGGTGCTCTGGTTTCCTCCCACAGTCTGAAAGATATGCTGGTTAGGTGCATTGGTGATGCTAAATTCTCCCTCAGTGTACCCGAACAGGCACCGGAGTGTGGTGACGAGGGGATTTTCACGGTAACCTCATTACAGTAAGCCTACTTGTGACACTAATAAATAAAAAAAAGATTGATTGGCAGTAACTATCATGTTGATAAAAAGGGTAATTAGGCAAGTTTAGTTCTTATCTGCTTTTCAAAAACAAATTGTTTCATGGATGTGGACATCATTGGCAATACCAACATTTGTTATCCATCCCCCTAATTACCCTTGAACTGAGTAGCTTACTAGGCCATCTCATAAGGCAGTTGCTGTGGGTCTAGTGTCAAGTGCAGGCCAAACCAGGTATGGACAGGGTAGCAGATGTCATTCCTTGAAGGACAGTAGTGAACCAGATGGGTTTTAATGACAGTTGACAACAGTTTCACTTTAATTGAGGCGAGCTGTTTTTAAAATTCCCGGGTTTTGTTAACTGAATTTAAATTCCATCAGATGCCTTGGTGGGATTTGAACCCATATCTGCAGGGCATTAATCTGGACCCTGTAGTACTAGTCCAGTGACATGCCACCATCTCCCCCCCCCCCCCCCCGCCCCGCCCCGCCCCCCCTGCACAAAACTTCATGTCCTTTAATACATTGCAATGGTGAGGCGCGTGTGCCATTTTCATAAGGCAATGGCAGTGACTCGAATTGAGATCAATAATGTTTGGATCATTGAGTTTAACCACACATCTGGTCCTTGTCTGAATTTATTGATGATTGACTTGAAATGTTAACTCTATTTCACTCTACAGATGCTGCCTGACCTGCTGAGTATTTTTAGCATTAAATCAAATGGAATGTTAGCCTTTTTAACTAGAGCCTAGAAAAGAAGGAGAGAAAGTTTTGCTACAGCTATACAAAGCCATGGTTAGATCACACCTAGAGTATGTTGTACAATTTTGGACACCACAGTATAAAGATATATTGGCTTTGTATTCAGCATAGCATAGATTCACCAGACTGTTACCAGGGCTGCACGGATAGATTATGAGGCAGCATTACTTAAACAAGGAATGTATTCTCTGGAATGCCGAATGTTCAAGTGATGATTTGACGTTTTTTAGGATTTGGCAAGGAATTGATAGGTTAAATTTTTTTTCTGCTGGTGGGAAAGTCTAGGACAAAAGAGCAGAACCATAAAAATCAAAGACTGATCATTCAGGAGAGAAGCTGGGAAATGCATCCTCACACAAAGACATGTCTTGGTGCGGAACTCTCTCCCACAAAGAGCACAAAAGAGAGTTCAATGCATAATTTTATATGAGATTGGTTGATTTATGTTGGACAAAAATATTGAAGAATATTAAGCCAAGAGAGCTGTATAGATCAGCTAGATCTCACTGAACGGAATCAGGCATCTGGAACTGAAAAATCCACACCAACCTGTTTGAATTATCTTTTTAAAACACTTCGCAAACTGGATGAATGTACCACCAATGAGAATGATCCATGTCCCCAGTAAGATTAGTATGGTAAGAGGTCTATGGTCACCAACAACCTCTTAGGACAGAGTACCTGAAGAGAAAGAGACAAGCTCTAACCCAACAAAGCACGTTCTATATTGTGGGTGATGATTGGGATGGGATGTCCTATTGATACATGGTCATTCCTGATATTATCTTTTTTCCATAATGCTGTCTGAACTGAGGATTCTCACACTTGTCTGTTTTTAAAGCAGGCTCAAGGTTGTTTTTCCACAGAAGAACCAGAGAATCCCTACAGCACAGGAAGAGACCATCTGGCCCATCGAGTCTGCACTGACTCTCCAAAGCAGCATCCCACGCAGGCTTTATCCCTGTAACTCAGCGCATTTACCTTGGCTAACCCATCTAACCTACACATCTTTGGGCACTAAGGGGCAATTTAACATGGCCAATCCACCTAACACACACATCTTTGGACTGTGGGAGGACACCAGAGCATTTGGAGGAAACCCACGCAGACATGGGAAGAACGTGCAAATGTTTAGATTGTCTCCTCGGCTTCTGCAGGATTTTTTGTAAGTTGGCATGTGTACAAAAGTTGTGCAAAGTTCACTTGAACATTTCCAGAAGTAAATGATTTTTGGTGGAAGGTTCGAATCAGATTAGCCTTGAGAATAACGTAACGGGGCGGCACGGTAGCACAGTGGTTAGCACTGCTGCTTCACAACTCCAGGGACCTGGGCTCGATTCCCGGCTTGGGTAACTGTCCGTGTGGAGTTTGCACATTCTCCTCGTGTCTGCGTGGGTTTCCTCCGGGTGCTCTGGTTTCCTCCCACAGTCCAAAGATGTGCGTGTTAGGTTGATTGGCTATGCTAAAAAATTGCCCCTTAGTGTCCTGAGATGCGTAGGTTAGAGGGATTAGTGGGTAAAATATGTAGGGATATGGGGGTAGGGCCTGGGTGGGATTGTGGTCGGTGCAGGCTCGATGGGCCGAATGGCCTCTTGCTGTACTGTAGGGTTTCTATGATTCCCACATTAGATCTGTAGCTCTTTGCCCCGCACTGGAGGCTATGGGAAGTACAGCCTGCCCCGCAGTCCGTACCAACACAAACCCCTCCGCTTCGGCAGCTCATTCTCCGCAGAGTTGCCGGGCGGAAACGAATGCGGCACCGCTGCAGATGCGGAAGTCTGCTGGTTCGCGGAAGAGGGCAGGTATTGGAGCAATGATCGAATGATCACTTTGTGGGTCCGCAAAGTTGGGGAAAAGCCTCACTGACAGCATGGAACAGCAGCAGGGAGGTAAAGATAGGTAACTGGGGGTTTGGGGACAGTGAGGGCTGGGTGCTGTTTGCATTGACTGAGATTTCAGCAAGTGTTGCTGGTGGAGTTGCCTGTCACTGCCAAGTTCACAAATAAGCAAAAAACAGAACTTCAGTTGGTGGAAATGCGAACGAAACATAAAAACGCTGCCAAAACTCTGGGGCTCCGGCAGCATTTGATATTCAGGGGACAGGAAGCGAGGAACAGTCAGATCAATAACATTTGTGAATCTCGTCTCAGTTACTGCAACACCCAAAGTTTGAACACTCCCGCCCCTTGCTGTGTTTCTTTTAAACTACTAGAAACTTCCCCGTAAATCAAGATAATTCTGAACATTGGTTCCTCAGGCTTTGGACTGTGGGGGGCTGGAATCGAACCGAGGTCCCTGGACCTGTGAGGCAGCAGCGCTAACCACTGTGCCGTCCTAGAAGAAAAGCGAAATCACATTTAATGAAATCTGTATTAAGTAAAGCATTTTGCTTACAGCAGTAGCATATATTCTTCATAAATGTGGAAAATATGCAGGTTCCGGGTTGTATAATCTATGCATCTGGTTGATCTCAGCTAACCAATTGGATAATACACACTACTATTTGTGTTACATCTTCGATCTTTTCACTAATGACCCACTTTAACTCGTCCATTGTGCCTGCACGCAGCCCCATTCACCACTCACACAGTGATGCTAATGTTTGACTGCTTTCACAGCCTCTACGCACTGGCTTGTTAGCAGCACCAGAACCAAACAGTAGCCCTTGAGCGAACAGGTAAGGCAAGTGAGATGGGCTTTAGTTCACCTAAGTCCAGGACAGGCGCATGCAGAGATTCTCAGTATTAGACCTTGGATCTGTCAGCAATTGGGTACCCTTCTTGTGGGGAACGGGTGGTTCAGAGGGATTCAAGACACTGGTTTATCAGCAAGGAGTGAGGTGACATGTAACCCTTCACCGTACGTGAGCTGATTGGTCATGAGAAACAAGTGCCATAAGTTACAAGTTTAAACCAACTTAATTGACTCACTCCAGGTATATGAGATTCACAAACAGTTAGTATGCAGGTGCAGCATGTAATCAAGAATGCTAATGGAATACTATCCTTTATTACAAGAGGAATTGAACATAAAGGTAAGAATGTTTTGTTTCAGTTATGATGTGGAGATGCCGGCGTTGGACTGGGGTGAACACAGTAAGAAGTCTCACAACACCAGGTTAAAGTCCCAACAGGTTTGACCTGTTGGACTTTAACCTGGTGTTGTGAGACTTGTTTCAGTTATACAATGCATTGCTTAGACCACATACAAAGGAGGAGCAGAAGTAGGTCATTCGGCCTCTCAGCGTGCTCAGCCGTTTAATAAGATCATAGCTGATCAGTTTGCGTTGAGGTCCACATTCCCAATCTATCCCCGATGACCTTTGATTCCCATGCTGATCAAGAATCTACCTACTTCCTCCTTAATAATTAGTGTTTCAAAATTAGGGATTGCCTTTTAGGATGGAGGTGAGGAGAATAATTTTCCCTCAGAGGGTTGTGCGACTTTGGAACTCTGCCTCCGAATGCAGTGGAAGCAGGGTCATTAAATATTTGTGATCTCTCCGGAGGGAATCATCTTTCCTGATCCTTTCCGGATTTTCAGCCTGTGTCACCATTCTCTCTGATGGCGAAAGTGGGCTGACTGTTTGGAATTAATGCTATTTGCTCTTAACTACATTTCTTCTAATTGCATTAGAAAGCAGATCAGAGGAGCAGAAAATAAATGAGGCAGAATCGCAAAATGCTGAGGCTGAAAATGAAACTCCATCCCATGAAAAAAAACAAGGTAAAAATGTAGAGGAGATGCTGGTTGATGAGGCAAATAAATATTCTGTACATTGGACAGAATGCAGTACTCATTAATATTCAGCTTGTGACTTTAATCATAGGTACTAAGGTGCCTTGATAGAAACTTTGTTCTTTCTGAACATGATGTTTACTCTTCTCAGTATAAGAATCCAGACACATAATTTATACTGAAATTTTTCTCACTATCATAAAATTGGAAGTTTTGCAGAGAGCACATTCTCGCCTTCTGTTCTGTCGCGACCTCCCTAAACAACCAGAGACTGCAGATTCCAGCTGCGTGTACGTTAATGCAGATATTACACAATATGCTACTGGCGTCTGTTGCTTGGGTGTGAATCCATCAAAGAATTGAGCAGGTCGTTGCTATTGTACTGAAAGTATTTTTGATTAGGATAAAGAGAGCAGATGATATTGATAAGCTTCAGTATAAGTAGCTATTGGCAGCAGAAGCTCTCAATCAGAACACATTCAGACACTGTGCAGACAGAACAACCATTTGTGATAGTTCCTTGTTCCATTTAATGGCGAACCCAGTGAAGGACGGTCCAGTCAAAAAGTGTTTGAGCCATTTAATTGATTAATCCACTCTTATTTTTAGCAGATTGCGGCCAACCCATTTACTCTCAATTAGATTAATCTATCACACCATGTTTTAGTGCATACACTTTGATTAGCACTGCCAATGCACCTCCCTTTTCCCGTCACCTGGCTCAGGGACCAATGGCAACCAAGAGTGAGTGATCGCCCCAGATAGTGGAGTCTTCCCTCAGGCAGAATACACGTGGAAGCCACATAGTAAGCATTGAGGGACTGTGGAAGCCGGGCAGGCTGCTCCAGTTTGTTTCCAAAAACTGATGACCAGAGATGTGAGAAAGCAAGCACAAAACCTGACCCGTTTTGAGCTTATGGTGGTTCCTTGTGTATGATTGACAACATAACAGATTTAATAGCAACTTTCCAAAGAAAATAAGATAGATATTTGAAAAGAAAATATTACCAAGGTAAAGGGGAAAGAACAGGGTGGTGGGGCTGATTGGATAACTTTCTGAGAGGCATGATGGGAGGTATATGAGGGACTTGGGGCTGTTTTCGTTAGAGAGAAGAAGGTTAAGAGGTGACTTAATAGAGGCATATAAGATGATCAGAGGATTAGATAGGGTGGACAGTGAGAGCCTTTTTCCTTGGATGGTGATGGCGAGCACGAGGGGACATAGTTTTAAATTGAGGGGTGATAGATATAGGATAGATGTCAGAGGTAGGTTCTTTACTGAGAGAGTAGTAAGGGTGTGGAATGCCCTGCCTGCAGCAGTAGTGGACTTGCCAACATTAAGGGCATTTAAATGGTCATTGGATAAACATATGGATGATATTGGAATAGTGTAGGTTAGATGGGCTTTAGATTGGTTTCACAGGTCGGCGCAACATTGAGGGCCGAAGGGCCTGTACTGCGCTGTAATGTTCTATGTTCTATAACCTGCCAGTAAAAGTTGAATATTGACATTTTGGTACAGCAATCCGCAGCACCACCCAGACTGATGCTTTCAAGTCTGTTGATGCAGAGGTTCAAGCATTGTAATTTGATCAAATACTCTATGGTAGTTCACATTACGTTGCAGGTAATTGTTTGCATGTTTTACACATATCTTTGCAGAGCACATGGTAGTCAGCAAGCTTTACTCTCACTAGTTGCTGTCATCAGACTTGTTGATCACATCTGCAATACATTATTGGACAGATCATCTGTCCAACAAGAGCTGATTAGATTTCAGTTCTAAATGTTCTGTTTCAGGACATTACATAGTTTGCATTGATGCAAAGGTTTGTTTGAGAAATGATTTTAGCAATTATGAGATTTTAGCACCTTTATGACAAAAGACACAGGGGCGACACCTGGCCCAGCCCACACTGTCAGAAATCCTGCTATGGCCAGGGACTCTCGCGAGATTTGCAATGGGAAGATCTCATATTGAAATTCTCCCCGTCCCCTGCCGGCGATGTAATCTGGTTCATGCCCAGTGAGGGTGTGAACCAGATTAGCATACATTAATGATGATTTAAATATTCAAATTCAGCTTTAAGACACATTGTCAGGGAAAATTAATGCTCCCACCAATCAGCGTGACATGAAGCCGATGGGAATCACTATTGGTCTCCAAAAATGGAGACCAGACATGATGGACCCGCCAGGGGGCTTGCAGGCCATTGCAGCCCTTGGGTGGTCAGGAACATGGCAGCACATTCCCTGGCACTACCCCTGGTACCCTGGCAGATTGGCATTGCCAGGTTGGAACAGCTAAGGGATGTGGCTTGAAGGGGTGGGGACTTTGATGAGCCTACAGTGGGGTCTTGCTCACTTGAGGGTGGGTCTCTGATACCAGCATTGGCGGGGTATTGGGTGGATCTGATGTCAGACATTGAAGGAGGCAGGGCGGAGTCTTTAACCTCACTTTGAAATCGGGGCACTCCCTGAGGAAAGGCCTTGAAGGCGACTTTAGGCCTTGCCCCCATCCTTCACATTGCGAATCATCCCCACCTCGTTAAAAATGACTAAGTGGGAGGGGATTGCAATTGGCATCGCGCCCACGGACCCGGCAGCCAGAGGTGACATTTAGTTATTTCTTTGGTGATATGCCCCCAGCTGTGATTACAACATTCTATTTGGTCTTATCTGTGTTTCTTCGATAGAAACTTCGTTCTTTCTGAACATGCCATTCACTCTTCCCAGTATAAGAACACAGACACATAATTTACTCTGAAATTTCCCTCAATGCCATAACAAAATTGCGTGTTTGGCAAAGCAGAGAGCAAGTCTTCGCTTTCTCTTCCATCCCTGCCTCCTCATACAACCAGACAGAAGCAGATTTCAGCTGTGTGTACATCAATGCATAAATTATCCTGGTATCCTGGAGGCACAATCTGATCTGTTGCGATGGTATAATTGCATTAGCACATTGGTGTGTCTTGCTCGTCATAACTTGGAGCGGAACTTTTTAAAATTGAGAATAATATAGAGAAGTTTAAGGTAAGAGGGAGGTGCAGTGGTCGTGTTATTTAAATAGTCTGCATGGCATCAAAACATAGTGCGATAGATGCATCTTGTTGCTTACACCTAAGAATTCAGCAGTTGGGTATTATTGTACTGAATTTATTTTCGACTGATTAATATTAGGATAAAGAGAGCAAATGATGTTGATAAGCTTCAGTATAAGTAGCTGTTGGCATTAGAAGCTGTCAATCAGAACACATTCAGGCACCACACTGACACGGATGCCATTTGTGATTGTTCTCTGTTGTTCCATTTAATGACAAAACCGATGAAGAGAGGTACAGTCTGAAAATGTTTGAGCCACTTAACTGATTGAGGCAGCCTTCCCTTAAGAGGTTGTGGGAAACCCACTTTATTGCTTGTTTGATATTGGGGATGGGGGTGTGGTCTCTGATACTGGCGTTGTCTAGAGAGCAGGCTTGATATCACCATTGGCGGGGCCTGTAGCCAGACATTAAAGTAGGCAGAGGGGAATCTTTAATCTCATTTTGAGATCGGGCGCTCCCTGAGGAACAGGCCTTGCCAGCATCTTTAGGCCTTGTCCCTGTCATTTACACTGTAAATCACCACCCAGCTCCCCCCCCTTACAAATGACTAAGTGGGAGAGGGTTACAATTGGGATAGCACCCATAGACCCGTGGGCCAGAGTGATACTTAGTAATTTTTTGTGAGGATTATGTCCACTACGTTTAGAAAATGCGATTTGATCTTACCTGCGTTTCTTCTCATTGTCTTAGAAATCAGATCTGTGAAGCAGAAAATGAATCAGCCAGAATCACCAAAAGCTGAGGAGGATGTAAATGTAGCTCAAGCCAGTGAAGAAAATCAAGGTAAAAATGGAGAGGAGAACTATTTCCTGTGTTTGACAGAGTGAATAAATCATTTGCAACCATTTCTTTCATAGACAATAATGTCCAGTTCTATTCAGTGTTTCCTCACCAAATGCCATATAGTGTGCCTGGTAGAAGAATGTTGTCGCACAATTTGCTCTGAGTCATTGGTCCGGTTAATTGAGATTGGGACGAACTTCACCCTGTTCCCTGCTGGCCATGCACCTCCACATGACCAAACAGATCATCACATTGTCCTTGATGCTATTAATTACTTTTACAATTGAATGCTCTCAAGTAAATTTACAATTTACCTGAAAGCACTCCATTTGTTGCCAGCATCAATCACTTCCTTGAATTTTCCTTTTTTCTTGTTTCTGTGTGAAGCTTTCAGGATTTTAGAAACTGTTTAAAAGGAGGATTTCATACCCAGGAATCGATTGGTTTGGAGCAATGATTGTTCCTAACTTCATTTCTTCTGCTTTTCTCAAATCAGAAGTGAAAAGTGTGCTAGGGGTTCGATAGGAACTTTGCAACCTCCACAGTGCACAGAGGTACTCGGGATGATGTGGGAAATAATTTAGAACGTAGCTACTATTGAACTGAATTTATTTTTGGACTGATTAATATTAGGATAAAGACAGCAGTTGATATTGATAAGTTTCAGTATAAATAGCTATTGGCATCAGAAGCCGTCAATGAGAATACACTCAGGCACCACACTGACATGACAGTCATTTGTGATTGTTCCCAGTTCCATTTAATGACAAACCGGTGAAGAAAGGTACAATCTGAAAATGCTTGAGCCACTTAACTTCCCTCAAGAGGATTGCTGATAACCCATTTTCTCTGAGTTTGGAGATAGTCTATTTCCAAAAACTGATGACGAGAGATATTGGAAAGCAAGCAGAAAACCTGACCCGTTTTATGGTTACAGTGGTTCCTTGTGTGTGATTGACAACATAACTTGCGAAGAAAAGTGGGATATTGAGAGATTGTGACAGCAATCCACAGCACCATCCAGGTTGATGGTTTCAAGTCTGTTAATGTAGAACTTCACACATTGTAATTTGATCAAATATTCTATTATAGTTCACACTACATTGCAGGAAATTGTTTGCAGGTTGTACCCAAATTTCTGCAGAGCACATGGTAGTCAGCAACCTTTACTCTCTCGAGCTGCTGTCGTCAGAACCACTCGTTGATGATTAGAATTCAGTTTATTAAAGTTTTTTTCAGGACTTTAAATCATTTGCATTGTTGCAAGGGTTTGTTTGAGAAATGGTTTTTGCAATTATAAGATGCTGGAACCTTTTCCAGGCTGACACTGGGTGGAATCTTACCAAAAAATGGCAAAGTGTCAGGGTCCGACTGTAAACCGGTGTTTCTCGCCGGATCAGAGGAATCCTTGTCAGGAAAGGTGGGCGTGTCTCACATCATCATTTTGAGCCCCCCCCACCCGAAAACAACAGTCATCGCTTGCATCTTCGCCTCTCTCTCCCACTACTGTCACGGGCCAATGCCTTGGCTTGTCCCTCTCCCCCTGGGGCTAAACTCACATCTGGGTAAATGTGTTGTAAACTTTGCTGATGTGGCCATGTTGGCAAGGTTTGAAAATACAGCTGGGGTCAATATTTGGCAGGGGGTGGTTAATACAAACAAAGAACAAAGAACAATACAGCACAGGAACAGGCCCTTCGGCCCTCCAAGCCCGCGCCGCTCCCCGGTCCAGGATTGAATCCTGAATCCAGGATCCCCGCCCAATTTTCCAGCCTATCTACATACCAATATCCTATCCACCGAGCTGTCCCCCACAGTTACGATGCTTTGTTCATTACAACCTATTAACTCACCCCCACCCCCCCATTCCAGACCATGTGATCTCCAGGGAGAGGCGAAAACCCAGAGTGAAAAACCCCAGGGCCAATATGGGGAAAAAAAAATCTGGGAAATTCCTCTCCGACCCCCTGAGGCGATCGAAACGAGTCCAGGAGATCACAATGGCCCTGATCGGAAAATGCTTCCCAACCCTAGTCATTTCCACTTCCACGAGAAACAAGGAACAATCAGCCCGCGCCGCTCCCTGGTCCAAACTAGACCACTCTTTTGTATCCCTCCATTCCCACTCCGTTCATATAGCTGTCTAGATAAGTCTTAAACGTTCCCAGTGTGTCCGCCTCCACCACCTTGCCCGGCAACACATTCCAGGCCCCCACGACCCTCTGTGTGAAATATGTCCTTCTGATATCTGTGTTAAACCTCCCCCCCTTCACCTTGAACCTATGACCCCTCGTGAACGTCACCACCGACCCGGGGAAAAGCTTCCCACCGTTCACCCTATCTATGCCTTTCATAATTTTATACACCTCTATTAAGTCTCCCCTCATCCTCCGTCTTTCCAAGGAGAACAACCCCAGTTTCCCCAATCTCTCCTCATAACCAAGCCCCTCCATACCAGGCAACATCCTGGTAAACCTCCTCTGTACTCTCTCCAAAGCCTCCACGTCCTTCTGGTAGTGTGGCGACCAGAACTGGACGCAGTATTCCAAATGCGGCCGAACCAACGTTCTATACATCTGCAACATCAGACCCCAACTTTTATACTCTAGTGATATTGAAATTTATTAAAGTATATTTAAATGAGGTTCTCTTCCTTTGTGGGCGTGACCCTCGTGATGTCACCAGCGAGAGGCAGGGAAAATCGTGCAATGTGATCTCTCCGGAGGGAATCGCCTTTCCAGATTTTCATCCTGGCACTCTTCTCTCTGATGGCGAAAGTGGGCTGACTGTTTGGAATTAATGCTATTTGCTCTTAACTGCATTTCTTCTTATTGCGTTAGAAAGCGGATCAGAGGAGCAGAAAATAAATGAGGCGGAATCGCAAAATGCTGAGGCTGAAAATGAAACTCCAGCCCATGAAAAAAAACAAGGTAAAAATGTAGAGGAGATGCTGGTTGATGAGGAAAATAAATATTCTGTACATTAGACAGAATGCAGTACTCATTAATATTCAACTTGTGACTTTAATCATAGATACTAAGGTATCTTTGACAGAAACTTTGTTCTTTCTGAACATGCCATTTACTCTTCTCAGTATAAAAATAAAGGCACATAATTTACACTGAAATTTCTCTCCATATCTTAATAAGTATTATTGGAGTATTGTGAACAGTTTTGGTCACCTAGTTACAGGAAGGATGTAAATAAGATTGAAAGAGTGCAGAGAAGGTTCACAAGGATGTTGCCGGGACTTGAGAAGCTGAGTTACAGAGAGAGATTGAATAGGTTGGGACTTTATTCCCTGGAGCGTAGAAGATTGAGGGGAGATTTGATAGAGGTGTATAAGATTTTGATGGGTATAGATAGAGTGAATGCAAGCAGGCTTTTTCCGCTGAGGCTGGGGGAGAAAAAAACCAGAGGGCATGGGTTAAGGGTGAAAGGAGAAAAGTTTAAAGGGAATATTAGGGGGGGCTTCTTCACGCAGAGAGTGGTGGGAGTGTGGAATGAGCTGCCGGATAAAGTGGTAACATTTAAGAAAAACTTGGACGGGTTCATGGATGAGAGTGGTGTGGAAGGATATGGTCCAAGTGCAGGTCAGTGGGACGAGGCAAAAAATGGTTCGGCACAGACAAGAAGGGCCAAAAGGACTGTTTCTGAGCTGTAATTTTCTATGGTTCTAAAATTGAAAATTTTGCAGAGCAGAAGGCAACCTTCTGTTCTGTCCCTGCCTCCCTATACAATCAGAGGCAGAATTCAGCTGCGCGTACGTTAATACAGATATTACACAATATGCTATTGAGGCCTGTTGCTTTGGTGTAAATGCATCTGCACATTTGTGTCTCATGCTTAGGCAAAAGCTGGAGTTGAACTTTTAAAAGTTGAAAGTAATGTTCTGAAGGTTACTGTTATGCACTGGCACTTCTGGCATCGTCAAAGACTTCAGACATCGTTGGGAACGAAAGATATTTATTGATAAAGAGAAACTTGGTATCGAGGTTTGCAGTCCTCAGCTGCCTTGGAGCCTGCCTGGCTTCTCCAGTCCTTACATGCTTACTACATGGCTTCCAGATGTACTCTACCTGAGGGAAGACTCCACCCTCTGGGGGGATTGCTTACTCTCAGTTCCCATTGGTCCGTCAAGCCAGATGACCGTTAAAGGGAGGTGCAATGGCAGTGTTAATCAGAGTGTGTGCACTAAGACATGGTGTGATAGATGAATCTAATTGTTTATGCTGAAGAATTGAGCAGATAGTTGCTATTGCACTGAAAGTATTTTTGACTGATTAATATTCAGATAAAGAGAGCAGATATTGATAAGCTTCAGTATAAGTAGCTGTTGGCATCGGAGACTCTCGCAAGAGAGACTGTAATGGCATTTACGATGGGAAGATCTCATGTTGAGATTCTCACTGCCGTTAGTCGGCGATGTAATCTGGTTCATGCCCAGCGAGGGTGTGAACCAGATTAGCATACATTAATGATGATTTAAATATTCAAATTCAGCTTCAAGACAAATTGTCAGGGAAAATTAATGCTCCCACCAGCTGGCGTGACGTGAAGCAGGCAGGCATCACTATTGGTCTCCAAAAAGGAGACTAGATGTAATGAACACGCCGGGGGCTTACAGGCCATTGCAGCCTCTGGGTGATACCCTGGCAGGTTGGCATTGCCAGGTTGGAACTATCAAGTGGTGTGGCCTTAAAGGGGCCGGGCCTGACGACGTGGTACCTTGGGTGATCCCATTGCGAGGTCCTGCTCACTTAAGGGGGGGAAGGGGACTTGATATCAGCACTGGCCGGCAGATAGGGGGAAAGGGGCTTGACATTGGCATTGACGGGACAGTGGAGGTGGACTGATGTCGGATATTGGAGGAGAGAGGTGGGAATCTTTAACCTCATTTTGTGATTGGGGCGTTCACCTGAGGAGCTGGCCTAGCCACCTCTTTAGGCCCTGCCCCCGTCATTTACATTGCGAATCACCACTCCCTCCATAAAAATGAATAAGTTGGAGAGGATTGCAATTGGGACCGTGCTCAAGGAACTGGCAGCCACAGATGACACTTTGTCATTATTTTTGGAAAATTACACTCACTATGTTTACAAGATGCTATTTGCTCTAACCTCTGTTTCTTCTGATTATCTTAGAATTCAGATCTGTGAAGCAGGAAAGAAATCAGCCAGAGTCACCAAAAGCTGAGAACGAAAATGCAACTCAAGGCAGTGAAGAAAATCAAGGTAAAAATGGAGAGGGAAACTATTTCCTGTGTTTTACAGAATGGATAGATCATTTGCAACCATTTCTTCTGCAAACAAAAATGTCCAGTTGTGATCAGTATAGTGTTTCTTCACCAAATTTACTCTGCCTGGTAGAAGAATGTTGTCACCCAATTTGCTCTGAGTTTCTTGTCCAGCCAATTAAGATTTGGGAGAAAACTGCACCTGTTCCCTGCTGGCCGTGCACCTCCATGTTACCAAACAGATCATCACATTTTCCTCGCTACTATTGTACACTCTATTTTCAGCCTGTGGCACTCTTCTCTCTGATGGTGAAAGTGGGCTGACTGTTTGGAATTAATGCTATTTGCTCTTAACTGCATTTCTTCTAATGGCATTAGAAAGCGGATCAGAGGAACAGAAAGTAAATGAGGCGGAATCGCAAAATGCTGAGGCTGAAAATGAAACTACAGCCCATGAAAAAAAACAAGGTAAAAATGTAGAGGAGATGCTGGTTGATGAGGAAAATAAATATTCTGTACATTAGACAGAATGCAGTACTCATTAATATTCAGCTTGTGACTTTAATCATAGTTACTAAGATATCTTTGATAGAAACTTTGTTCTTTCTGAACATGCCATTTACTCTTCTCAGTATAAAAATAAAGGCACATAATTTACTCTGAAATTTCTCTCAATATCTAAATAAAATTTGAAAATTTTGCAGAGCAGAAAGCAAGTCGTCACCTTCTGTTCTGTCGTTGCCTCCCTATACAACCAGCTGCGTGTACGTTAATACAGAAATTAGACAATATGCTATTGAGGCCTGTTGTGTTGGTGTAAATGCATCTGCACATTTGTGTCCCATGCTTAGGCAAAACCTGGAGTTGAATTTTTTAAAGTTGAAAGTAATGTTCTGAAGGTTACTGTTATGCACTGGCATTTCTGGCATTGTCAAAGACTTCAGACATTGTTAGGAATGAAAGAAATGTATTGATAAAGAGAAACTTGATATCGATGTTTGCAGTCCTCAGCTGTCCTGGAGACTGCCTGGCTTCTCCAGTCCTCACATTCTTACTACATGGCTTCCAGACGTATTCTGCCTGAGGGAAGACTCCATCCTCTGGAGTGATCACTTACTCTCAGTTCCCATTGGTCCCTCAAGCCACATGACGGTAAAAGAAAGGTGCAATGGCAGTGTTAATCAGAGTGTGTGCACTAAAACACGGTGTGATAGATGAATCTAATTGTTTATGCTGAAGAATTGAGCAAATAGTTGCTATTGTACAGAAAGTATGTTTGACTGATTAATATTCGGATAGAGAGAGCAGATGATATTAATAAGCTTCAGTATAAGTAGCTGTTGGCATCGGAGACTCACGCATGAGAGACTATAATGAATATTGGGCAGAATGCAAAGCTGATTAAGATTCAGCTCTTGACTTTAATCACAGGTGCTCAGCTGTCTTTAATAGAAACTTTATTCTTTCTGGAAAAGCCAATGACTTTTCCCAGTATAAGAATACAGGCACATAATTTACTCTGTAATTTCCTGCAATGCCTGAACAAAATTGAGTATTTGGCAGAACAGAGAACAAGTCCTTGCCTCCTGTGCTGTCCCTGCATCCTCATACAACCAGATGGAAGCAGATTTCAGCTGTATGCACATCAATGCACAAATGATCCTGCAGTCCTAGAGGCACAATAGGATCTTTGGGCCTGTTGCTTTGGTTTATTGCATTAGCACATTGGTGCCTCATGCTCGACAAAACTTGGAGCTGAACTTTTAGAAGTTGAGAATATTGAGATTCTCACCGCCCCCAGCTGATGATGTAATCTGGTTCATGCCCAGTAAGGGGTGAACCAGATTAGCATAGATTAATGATGGTTTAAATATTAAAATTCAGCTCTTAGAATAATTGTCAGGGAAAATTAATGCTCATACCAACAAACTGGTTGACGTAGAGCTGACGGGAATTACTATTCGTCTCCAAAACCAGAGACCAGGCGTGATGAACATGCTGGGGGGCTTTCAGGTCATTGCGGCCCCCGGGAGGTCAGAGACATGTCTGGACTGTGTCCTGACACTGCCCTTGTACTATGGCAGGAGGGCATTGCCATATTGGAACAGCCAAGGTTTATGGCCTGAAGGGGTGGAGCCTTTGATGATCCCACACACAGCAGGATGTAGCTCACTTGATGGTGGGGAGCAGGGTCTCTGATACTGGCGTCGGCCGGGGGTGGGGTAGTGCTTAAGACAGGCATGGGCGGGGCAGTGGATGGGACTGATGCCGGACATTGGGAGAGACAGAGGAGAGTGGGAGGGGATTGCAATTGGGATCGCGCTCACGGAACCGGCGACCAGAGATGACACTGAGAGGCCAATTTTACCAAATCGGGACTAAGTGCCGGGAGTGGCCGTAAATCAGACCCGCGCTCCAGCGCCCCCATACGCCTTTTTTCGGAGCGGGTCTAGTGGGCAGGGCCTAGCGCATTTGCATCTGTCGGAGCGCCGAACTGCGCATGCACAGTTCGGGAAGAATCTGACAGAACGCGCCCGGGCGCAAAACAAAAAGCAGAGAGCGGAAAAAGCCTCTCTGCCATTCATCCTCTGGTCGGGGGGGGGGGGGGGGGGGGGGTGATGGCGGGGATGTGACATCTCATTCCCTGGGGGTGGGGTGGAGGGGGGGGGTGTGATGTCTCATTCCCTGGGGGAGGGAGGTCTGCTGCGTGTCTGTGGTCGATCGCTCCTGGCACCATCACTGGTACACTACCAGCCACAGATTACTCTTCCCTGCATGTGTGTGAGAGAGCGGGTGAGATGGCTGTGGCTGGTAGTGTACCAGTGAATGATCCCTCACACCCTTCTCTCCTCCCCCCCGAGGATGAGACGTGACACTCCCTCCCTTCCCACAACCCCGGGGATGATATGTCCCCCTCCCCTCCCACCACCCCCCCCCCCCCCCCCCCCCCCCCCCGCCAGGAGGGCAATGTGGGCTCACCCCCTCTCCTCATCCCCCCCCGCCCCCCCCCCCCCACCAGAGTTCCAACTGGGCCCGTCCCCCCTCCTCCGGCAGACGCCAGCGGACCTGTGTGAAGCCCGGTCACTTCAGCCGTGGCTCGAAGTCAGTGTCCAGGAACATGCTGCAGGCTGTCGAAGGACTGAAGGTGAGCGGGAAGGATGGTGGAGGGAGCCCACGATCGAGGTAGGTTAGGGGTGTGCTCTGCCGGGGGGGGGCCTGCTTCCCAGAGGGGTCTGATCCTGGGGTGGGGGGGGAGGGGGGGCTACCTCCCAGAGGGATCCGACCCCGGGGGGGGAGGAGGGGCTACCTCCCAGAGGGGTCCGATCCCGGGGGGAGGGGGGGGGGTCTGCCAGGGTGGTTAGAGGGGGTGTCCGCGAAGGGTGGGCCTCGGCGATTCCCCTGCCGAATAAACGTGCAAGTTGGACTTTTATTTATCAGGTCGGTAAAGGCGTGGACGCGAATTGGGCCGAATGCTGGTAAAGGGGGAATTGATGGTAAAGTTGGGCGCGCGCTGCATGCATTTAAATCGTCGCGCCGGCCGATTTGGGCACGCACCGGAACGGCGCCCGAATCGGCCATTGGTAAAGGCGCGATCCGCTAGGAATCGGGTGCGGATCGCGGCATAGGCCCGACGCCCAACTTTACCACCGCGAAGTTTTGGTAAAATCGGGCCCTGAGTCTTTTTTTGAGAATTATGCCCAATGTATTTACAAAATGCTATTTGGTCTTAACTGTGTTTCTTCTGATTGTCTTAGAATTCAGATCAGTGAAGCAGGAAAGAAATGAGGCAGAATCGCCAAAAGCTGAGGATGAAAATACAACTCAGGCCAGTGAAAAAAGTGAAGGTAAAAATGGAGAGGAGAGCTATTTTCTGTGCTTGACAGAGTGGATAAATCATTTGCAACCATTTTGTCTGTGGACACAATATCCAGCTTTGATCAGTTCATAGTGTTTCCTCATCATATGCCATTTACTCTGCCTTGTAGAAGAATGTTGTCACACAAATTGCTCCGACTCTTTTGTCCAGTTAATTGAGATTTGGGAGAAAACTTCACCTGTTCCTGCTGGCTGTGCACCTTCACATTACCAAACAGATCATCACATTTTCCACGGCATTATTACACACACAATTTACCTGAAAGCACCCGATTTGTTGGCAGCATCACTGCCTAAAATTTTCTTCTTGCACATCTATCTCTCAGAGCCAGGAATCCCTTGGTTTGGAATAAGCAATGATTGTTCTGAACTTGATATTTTCTGTTTCTCCCAAATTCCCAAGTGAAAAGTGTGCTCGGGGTTTGATAGGAACTTTACAACCTCCACAATGCACAGAGGGTACTCCGGGTGATGAGGAAAATCAATATTCTGAATATTGAACAGAATGCAAAGCTGATTAATATTCAGCTCTTGACTTTAATCACAGGTGCTCAGCTGTCTTTGATAGAAACTTTGTTGTTTCGGAACATGCCATTAACTCTTCCCAGTAGAAGAATACAGGCACTTAATTTCCTCTGAAATTTCCTGCAATGCCATAACAAAATTGTGTGTTTGGCAGAGCAGAGAGCAAGTCCTCGCTTTCTGTTCTGCCCTGCCTCCTCATACAACCAGATAGAAGCAGATTTCAGCTGTATGTACATCAATCGCAATTAGGATCACCCAACTGACCCGGCGGTAACATCACTGTGTTTCCCGCTGGAGATGACATTTAGTGGCTGTAATTCTCCAAAAAAAAGACAATGTGCTCAGTGGTTAGCACTGCTGCCTCACAGCACCAGGGAGCCAGGTTCAATTTCTAGCTTGGGTCACTGTCTGTGCGGAGTCTGCACATTCTCCTTGTGTTTGCATGGGTTTCCTCCGGGTGCTCCGGTTTCCTCCCACAGTCTGAAAGACTTGCTGGTTAGGTGCATTGGCCATGCTAAATTCTCTGTGTACCCGAACAGGCGCCAGAGTGAGGCGACTCGGGGATTGTCACAGTAACTTCATTGCAATGTTAATGTAAGCCTACTTGTGACGCTAATAAATAAACTTTTTTTTCAAAGAAAATGCTCTTTGTTCTTCCTTGCATTACTTCTGATTGTCTTAGAATTCAGATCTGAGAAGCAACAAATAAATCAGGCCGAGTTGCCAAAAGCTGAGGATGAAAATGCAACCCAAACCAGTGAAGAAAATCAAGGTAAAAATGGAGAGAATTATTTCCTGTGTTTGACAGGGTGGATAAGATTTTTGCAACCATTTCTTCTGTAGACAAAAATGTCCAGTTGTGATCAGTACACAGGATTTCCTCACCTAATGTCATTTACTGTGCCTGGTCGAAAAATGTTGTCACACAATTTGCTGAGTCTTTTGTCCAGTCGCTTGGGATTGGGACAAAACCTCACTCTGTTCCCTGCTGGCCGTGCACCTCCACATTACCAAAAAGATCATCACATTTTCCTCAGCGCTATTATACACAGAATTTACCTGAAAACACTCAATGTAGCATCACTTCCTGGAACTTTCTTTATGTATCTGTATTTTGAATTTTACAAACTGTTTAAAAGGAGGATTTCAGACCCAGGAATTGATTGGTTTGGAATTAGCAATGATTGTTCTGAACTTCATTTCTTCTGCTTTTCTCAAATCATAAGTGAAAAGTGTGCTAGGGGTTCGATAGGAACTTTGCAACCTCCACAGTGCACAGAGGTACTCAGGATGATATGGGAAATAATTTAGAAGGTAGCTACTGTTGAACTGAATTTATTTTTGGACTGATTAATATTAGGATAAAGAGAGCAGTTGATATTGATAATTTTCGGTATAAGTAGCTATTGGCATCAGAAACTGTCAATCAGAATACATGATGTGGAGATGCCGGCGCTGGACAGGGGTAAACACAGTAAGAGTTTTAGCAACACCGGGTTAAAGTCCAACAGATTTATTTGGTAGAAAATGCCATTAGCTTTCGGAGCGCTGCTCCTTCGTCAGATGGAGTGGATATCTGATGAAGGAGCAGCGCTCCAAAAGCTAATGGCATTTGCTACCAAACAAACCTGTTGGACTTTAACCTGGTGTTGTTAAAACTCTTACTGTAATCAGAGTACATTTAGGCACCACACTGACATGACAGTCATTTGTGATTGTTCCCAGTTCCATTCAATAACAAACCGGTGAAGAAAGGTACAATCTGAAAATGCTTGAGCCACTTAACTTCCCTCAAGTGGATTGCTGATAACACATTTTCTCTGAGTTTGGAGATAGTCTATTTCCAAAAACTGATGATGAGAGATATTGGGAAGCAAGCAGAAAACCTGACCCGTTTTATGGTTACAGTGGTTCCTTGTGTGTGATTGACAACATAACTTGCGAAGAAAAGTGGGATATTGAGAGATTGTGACAGCAATCCACAGCACCATCCAGGTTGATGGTTTCAAGTCTGTTAATGTAGAACTTCACACATTGTAATTTGATCAAATATTCTATTATAGTTCACACTACATTGCAGGAAATTGTTTGCAGGTTGTACCCAAATTTCTGCAGAGCACATGGTAGTCAGCAACCTTTACTCTCTCGAGCTGCTGTCGTCAGAACCACTCGATGATTAGAATTCCGTTTATTAAAGTTTTTTTCAGGACTTTAAATCATTTGCATTGTTGCAAGGGTTTGTTTGAGAAATGGTTTTTGCAATTATAAGATGCTGGAACCTGTTCCAGGCTGACACTGGGTGGAATCTTACCAAAAAATGGCAAAGTGTCAGGGTCCGACTGTAAACCGGTGTTTCTCGCCAGATCAGAGGAATCCTTGTCAGGAAAGGTGGGCGTGTCTCACATCATCATTTTGAGGCCCCCCACCCCCCCCCCCCCGAAAACAACAGTCATTGCTTGCATCTTCGCCTCTCCCACTACTGTCACGGGCCAGTGCCTTGGCATGTCCCTCTCCCCCTGGGGCTAAACTCACATCTGGGTAAATGTGTTGTAAACTTTGCTGATGTGGCCATGTTGGCAAGGTTTGAAAATACAGCTGGGGTCAATATTTGGCAGGGGGTGGTTAATGATATTGAAATTTATTAAAGTATATTTAAATGAGGTTCTCTTCCTTTGTGGGCGTGACCCTCGTGATGTCACCAGCGAGAGGCAGGGAAAATCGTGCAATGTGATCTCTCCGGAGGGAATCGCCTTTCCAGATTTTCATCCTGGCACTCTTCTCTCTGATGGCGAAAGTGGGCTGACTGTTTGGAATTAATGTTATTTGCTCTTAACTGCATTTCTTCTTATTGCGTTAGAAAGCGGATCAGAGGAGCAGAAAATAAATGAGGCGGAATCGCAAAATGCTGAGGCTGAAAATGAAACTCCAGCCCATGAAAAAAACAAGGTAAAAATGTAGAGGAGATGCTGGTTGATGAGGAAAATACATATTCTGTACATTAGACAGAATGCAGTACTCATTAATATTCAACTTGTGACTTTAATCATAGATACTAAGGTATCTTTGACAGAAACTTTGTTCTTTCTGAACATGCCATTTACTCTTCTCAGTATAAAAATAAAGGCACATAATTTACACTGAAATTTCTCTCCATATCTTAATAAGTATTATTGGAGTATTGTGTACAGTTTTGGTCACCTAGTTACAGGAAGGATGTAAATAAGGTTGAAAGAGTGCAGAGAAGGTTCACAAGGATGTTGCCGGGACTGGAGAAGCTGAGTTACAGAGAGAGATTGAATAGGTTGGGACTTTATTCCCTGGAGCGTAGAAGATTGAGGGGAGATTTGATAGAGGTGTATAAGATTTTGATGGGTATAGATAGAGTGAATGCAAGCAGGCTTTTTCCGCTGAGGCTGGGGGAGAAAAAAACCAGAGGGCATGGGTTAAGGGTGAAAGGAGAAAAGTTTAAAGGGAATATTAGGGGCGGCTTCTTCACGCAGAGAGTGGTGGGAGTGTGGAATGAGCTGCCGGATAAAGTGGTAACATTTAAGAAAAACTTGGACGGGTTCATGGATGAGAGCGGTGTGGAAGGATGTGGTCCAAGTGCAGGTCAGTGGGACGAAAAAATGGTTCGGCACAGACAAGAAGGGCCAAAAGGACTGTTTCTGAGCTGTAATTTTCTATGGTTCTAAAATTGAAAATTTTGCAGAGCAGAAAGCAACCTTCTGTTCTGTCCCTGCCTCCCTATACAATCAGATAGAGGCAGAATTCAGCTGCGCGTACGTTAATACAGATATTACACAATATGCTATTGAGGCCTGTTGCTTTGGTGTAAATGCATCTGCACATTTGTGTCTCATGCTTAGGCAAAACCTGGAGTTGAACTTTTAAAAGTTGAAAGTAATGTTCTGAAGGTTACTGTTATGCACTGGCACTTCTGGCATCGTTAAAGACTTCAGACATCGTTGGGAACGAAAGATATTTATTGATAAAGAGAAACTTGGTATCGAGGTTTGCAGTCCTCAGCTGCCTTGGAGCCTGCCTGGCTTCTCCAGTCCTTACATGCTTACTACATGGCTTCCAGATGTACTCTACCTGAGGGAAGACTCCACCCTCTGGGGGGATTGCTTACTCTCAGTTCCCATTGGTCCGTCAAGCCAGATGACCGTTAAAGGGAGGTGCATTGGCAGTGTTAATCAGAGTGTGTGCACTAAGACATGGTGTGATAGATGAATCTAATTGTTTATGCTGAAGAATTGAGCAGATAGTTGCTATTGCACTGAAAGTATTTTTGACTGATTAATATTCAGATAAAGAGAGCAGATGATATTGATAAGCTTCAGTATAAGTAGCTGTTGGCATCGGAGACTCTCGCAAGAGAGACTGTAATGGCATTTACGATGGGAAGATCTCATGTTGAGGTTCTCACTGCCGTTAGTCGGCGATGTAATCTGGTTCATGCTCAGCGAGGGTGTGAACCAGATTAGCATACATTAATGATGATTTAAATATTCAAATTCAGCTTCAAGACAAATTGTCAGGGAAAATTAATGCTCCCACCAGCTGGCGTGACGTGAAGCAGGCAGGCATCACTATTGGTCTCCAAAAAGGAGACTAGATGTAATGAACACGCCGGGGGCTTACAGGCCATTGCAGCCTCTGGGTGATACCCTGGCAGGTTGGCATTGCCAGGTTGGAACTATCAAGTGGTGTGGCCTTAAAGGGGCCGGGCCTGACGACGTGGTAACTTGGGTGATCCCATTGCGAGGTCCTGCTCACTTAAGGGGGGGAAGGGGACTTGATATCAGCACTGGCCGGCGGATAGGGGGAAAGGGGCTTGACATTGGCATTGACGGGACAGTGGAGGTGGACTGATGTCGGATATTGGAGGAGAGAGGTGGGAATCTTTAACCTCATTTTGTGATTGGGGCGTTCACCTGAGGAGCTGGCCTTGCCACCTCTTTAGGCCCTGCCCCCGTCATTTACATTGCGAATCACCACTCCCTCCATAAAAATGAATAAGTTGGAGAGGATTGCAATTGGGACCGTGCTCAAGGAACTGGCAGCCACAGATGACACTTTGTCATTATTTTTGGAAAATTACACTCACTATGTTTACAAGATGCTATTTGCTCTAACCTCTGTTTCTTCTGATTATCTTAGAATTCAGATCTGTGAAGCAGGAAAGAAATCAGCCAGAGTCACCAAAAGCTGAGAACGAAAATGCAACTCAAGGCGGTGAAGAAAATCAAGGTAAAAATGGAGAGGGAAACTATTTCCTGTGTTTTACAGAATGGATAGATCATTTGCAACCATTTCTTCTGCAGACAAAAATGTCCAGTTGTGATCAGTATAGTGTTTCTTCACCAAATTTACTCTGCCTGGTAGAAGAATGTTGTCACACAATTTGCTCTGAGTTTCTTGTCCAGCCAATTAAGATTTGGGAGAAAACTGCACCTGTTCCCTGCTGGCCGTGCACCTCCATGTTACCAAACAGATCATCACATTTTCCTCGCCACTATTGTACACTCAATTTTCAGCCTGTGGCACTCTTCTCTCTGATGGCGAAAGTGGGCTGACTGTTTGGAATTAATGCTATTTGCTCTTAACTGCATTTCTTCTAATTGCATTAGAAAGCGGATCAGAGGAGCAGAAAATAAATGAGGCGGAATCGCAAAATGCTGAGGCTGAAAATGAAACTCCACCCCATGAAAAAAAACAAGGTAAAAATGTAGAGGAGATGCTGGTTGATGAGGAAAATAAATATTCTGTACATTAGACAGAATGCAGTACTCATTAATATTCAGCTTGTGACTTTAATCATAGTTACTAAGATATCTTTGATAGAAACTTTGTTCTTTCTGAACATGCCATTTACTCTTCTCAGTATAAAAATAAAGGCACATAATTTACTCTGAAATTTCTCTCAATATCTAAATAAAATTTGAAAATTTTGCAGAGCAGAAAGCAAGTCGTCACCTTCTGTTCTGTCATTGCCTCCCTATACAACCAGCTGCGTGTACGTTAATACAGAAATTAGACAATATGCTATTGAGGCCTGTTGCGTTGGTGTAAATGCATCTGCACATTTGTGTTCCATGCTTAGGCAAAACCTGGAGTTGAATTTTTTAAAGTTGAAAGTAATGTTCTGAAGGTTACTGTTATGCACTGGCATTTCTGGCATTGTCAAAGACTTCAGACATTGTTAGGAATGAAAGAAATGTATTGATAAAGAGAAACTTGATATCGATGTTTGCAGTCCTCAGCTGTCCTGGAGACTGCCTGGCTTCTCCAGTCCTCACATTCTTACTACATGGCTTCCAGACGTATTCTGCCTGAGGGAAGACTCCATCCTCTGGAGTGATCACTTACTCTCAGTTCCCATTGGTCCCTCAAGCCACATGACGGTAAAAGAAAGGTGCAATGGCAGTGTTAATCAGAGTGTGTGCACTAAAACACGGTGTGATAGATGAATCTAATTGTTTATGCTGAAGAATTGAGCAAATAGTTGCTATTGTACAGAAAGTATGTTTGACTGATTAATATTCGGATAGAGAGAGCAGATGATATTGATAAGCTTCAGTATAAGTAGCTGTTGGCATCGGAGACTCACGCGTGAGAGACTATAATGAATATTGGGCAGAATGCAAAGCTGATTAAGATTCAGCTCTTGACTTTAATCACAGGTGCTCAGCTGTCTTTAATAGAAACTTTATTCTTTCTGGAAAAGCCAATGACTTTTCCCAGTATAAGAATACAGGCACTTAATTTACTCTGTAATTTCCTGCAATGCCTGAACAAAATTGAGTATTTGGCAGAACAGAGAACAAGTCCTTGCCTCCTGTGCTGTCCCTGCATCCTCATACAACCAGATGGAAGCAGATTTCAGCTGTATGCACATCAATGCACAAATGATCCTGCAGTCCTAGAGGCACAATAGGATCTTTGGGCCTGTTGCTTTGGTTTATTGCATTAGCACATTGGTGCCTCATGCTCGACAAAACTTGGAGCTGAACTTTTAGAAGTTGAGAATATTGAGATTCTCACCGCCCCCAGCTGATGATGTAATCTGGTTCATGCCCAGTAAGGGGTGAACCAGATTAGCATAGATTAATGATGGTTTAAATATTCAAATTCAGCTCTTAGAATAATTGTCAGGGAAAATTAATGCTCATACCAACAAACTGGTTGACGTAGAGCTGACGGGAATTACTATTCGTCTCCAAAACCAGAGACCAGGCGTGATGAACATGCTGGGGGGCTTTCAGGTCATTGCGGCCCCCGGGAGGTCAGAGGCATGTCTGGACTGTGTCCTGACACTGCCCTTGTACTATGGCAGGAGGGCATTGCCATATTGGAACTGTCAAGGTTTATGGCCTGAAGGGGTGGAGCCTTTGATGATCCCACACACAGCAGGATGTAGCTCACTTGATGGTGGGGAGCAGGGTCTCTGATACTGGCGTCGGCCGGGTGTGGGGTAGTGCTTAAGACAGGCATGGGCGGGGCAGTGGATGGGACTGATGCCGGACATTGGGAGAGACAGAGGAGAGTGGGAGGGGATTGCAATTGGGATCGCGCTCACGGAACTGGCGACCAGAGATGACACTGAGAGGCCAATTTTACCAAATCGGGACTAAGTGCCGGGAGTGGCCGTAAATCAGACCCACGCTCCAGCGCCCTCATACGCCTTTTTTCGGAGCGGGTCTAGTGGGCAGGGCCTAGCGCATTTGCATCTGTCGGAGCGCCGAACTGCGCATGCACAGTTCGGGAAGAATCTGACAGAACGCGCCCGGGCGCAAAACAAAAAGCAGAGAGCGGAAAAAGCCTCTCTGCCATTCATCCTCTGGTCGGGGGGGGGGGGGGGGGGGGGGGGGGGGTGATGGCGGGGATGTGACATCTCATTCCCTGGGGGTGGGGTGGGGTGGAGGGGGGGGTTGTGATGTCTCATTCCCTGGGGGAGGGAGGTCTGCTGCGTGTCTGTGGTCGATCCCTCCTGGCACCATCACTGGTACACTACCAGCCACAGATTACTCTTCCCTGCATGTGTGTGAGAGAGCGGGTGAGATGGCTGTGGCTGGTAGTGTACCAGTGAATGATCCCTCACACCCCCCTCTCCTCCCCCCCCCGAGGATGAGACGTGACACTCCCTCCCTTCCCACAACCCCGGGGATGATATGTCCCCCTCCCCTCCCACCCCCACCCCCCCCCCCCAGGAGGGCAATGTGGGCCCACCCCCTCTCCTCATCCCCCCCCGCCCCCCCACCAGAGTTCCAACTGGGCCCGTCCCCCCTCCTCCGGCAGACGCCAGCGGACCTGTGTGAAGCCCGGTCACTTCAGCCGTGGCTCGAAGTCAGTGTCCAGGAACATGCTGCAGGCTGTCGAAGGACTGAAGGTGAGCGGGAAGGATGGTGGAGGGAGCCCACGATCGAGGTAGGTTAGGGGTGTGCTCTGCCGGGGGGGGGGCCTGCTTCCCAGAGGGGTCTGATCCTGGGGTGGGGGGGGAGGGGGGGCTACCTCCCAGAGGGATCCGACCCCGGGGGGGGAGGAGGGGCTACCTCCCAGAGGGGTCCGATCCCGGGGGGAGGGGGGGGGGTCTGCCAGGGTGGTTAAAGGGGGTGTCCGCGAAGGGTGGGCCTCGGCGATTCCCCTGCCGAATAAACGTGCAAGTTGGACTTTTATTTATCAGGTCGGTAAAGGCGTGGACGCGAATTGGGCCGAATGCTGGTAAAGGGGGAATTGATGGTAAAGTTGGGCGCGCGCTGCATGCATTTAAATCGTCGCGCCGGCCGATTTGGGCACGCACCGGAACGGCGCCCGAATCGGCCATTGGTAAAGGCGCGATCCGCTAGGAATCGGGTGCGGATCGCGGCATAGGCCCGACGCCCAACTTTACCACCGCGAAGTTTTGGTAAAATCGGGCCCTGAGTCTTTTTTTGAGAATTATGCCCAATGTATTTACAAAATGCTATTTGGTCTTAACTGTGTTTCTTCTGATTGTCTTAGAATTCAGATCAGTGAAGCAGGAAAGAAATGAGGCAGAATCGCCAAAAGCTGAGGATGAAAATACAACTCAGGCCAGTGAAAAAAGTGAAGGTAAAAATGGAGAGGAGAACTATTTTCTGTGCTTGACAGAGTGGATAAATCATTTGCAACCATTTTGTCTGTGGACACAATATCCAGCTTTGATCAGTTCATAGTGTTTCCTCATCATATGCCATTTACTCTGCCTTGTAGAAGAATGTTGTCACACAAATTGCTCCGACTCTTTTGTCCAGTTAATTGAGATTTGGGAGAAAACTTCACCTGTTCCTGCTGGCTGTGCACCTTCACATTACCAAACAGATCATCACATTTTCCACGGCATTATTACACACACAATTTACCTGAAAGCACCCGATTTGTTGGCAGCATCACTGCCTAAAATTTTCTTCTTGCACATCTATCTCTCAGACCCAGGAATCCCTTGGTTTGGAATAAGCAATGATTGTTCTGAACTTGATATTTTCTGTTTCTCCCAAATTCCCAAGTGAAAAGTGTGCTCGGGGTTTGATAGGAACTTTACAACCTCCACAATGCACAGAGGGTACTCCGGGTGATGAGGAAAATCAATATTCTGAATATTGAACAGAATGCAAAGCTGATTAATATTCAGCTCCTGACTTTAATCACCGGTGCTCAGCTGTCTTTGATAGAAACTTTGTTGTTTCGGAACATGCCATTAACTCTTCCCAGTAGAAGAATACAGGCACTTAATTTCCTCTGAAATTTCCTGCAATGCCATAACAAAATTGTGTGTTTGGCAGAGCAGAGAGCAAGTCCTCGTTTTCTGTTCTGCCCTGCCTCCTCATACAACCAGATAGAAGCAGATTTCAGCTGTGTGTACATCAATCGCAATTAGGATCACCCAACTGACCCGGCGGTAACATCACTGTGTTTCCCGCTGGAGATGACATTTAGTGGCTGTAATTCTCCAAAAAAAAGACTCTGTGCACAGTGGTTAGCACTGCTGCCTCACAGCACCAGGGAGCCAGGTTCAATTTCTAGCTTGGGTCACTGTCTGTGCGGAGTCTGCACATTCTCCTTGTGTTTGCATGGGTTTCCTCCGGGTGCTCCGGTTTCCTCCCACAGTCTGAAAGACTTGCTGGTTAGGTGCATTGGCCATGCTAAATTCTCTGTGTACCCGAACAGGCGCCAGAGTGAGGCGACTAGGGGATTGTCACAGTAACTTCATTGCAATGTTAATGTAAGCCTACTTGTGACGCTAATAAATAAACTTTTTTTTCAAAGAAAAAGCTCTTTGTTCTTCCTTGCATTACTTCTGATTGTCTTAGAATTCAGATCTGAGAAGCAACAAATAAATCAGGCCGAGTTGCCAAAAGCTGAGGATGAAAATGCAACCCAAACCAGTGAAGAAAATCAAGGTAAAAATGGAGAGAATTATTTCCTGTGTTTGACAGGGTGGATAAGTTTTTTGCAACCATTTCTTCTGTAGACAAAAATGTCCAGTTGTGATCAGTACACAGGATTTCCTCACCTAATGTCATTTACTGTGCCTGGTCGAAAAATGTTGTCACACAATTTGCTGAGTCTTTTGTCCAGTCGCTTGGGATTGGGACAAAACCTCACTCTGTTCCCTGCTGGCCGTGCACCTCCACATTACCAAAAAGATCATCACATTTTCCTCAGCGCTATTATACACAGAATTTACCTGAAAACACTCAATGTAGCATCACTTCTTGGAACTTTCTTTATGTATCTGTATTTTGAATTTTACAAACTGTTTAAAAGGAGGATTTCAGACCCAGGAATTGATTGGTTTGGAATTAGCAATGATTGTTCTGAACTTCATTTCTTCTGCTTTTCTCAAATCATAAGTGAAAAGTGTGCTAGGGGTTCGATAGGAACTTTGCAACCTCCACAGTGCACAGAGGTACTCAGGATGATATGGGAAATAATTTAGAAGGTAGCTACTGTTGAACTGAATTTATTTTTGGACTGATTAATATTAGGAGAAAGAGAGGAGTTGATGATAATTTTCAGTATAAGTAGCTATTGGCATCAGAAACTGTCAATCAGAATACATGATGTGGAGATGCCGGCGCTGGACAGGGGTAAACACAGTAAGAGTTTTAGCAACACCAGGTTAAAGTCCAACAGATTTATTTGGTAGAAAATGCCATTAGCTTTCGGAGCGCTGCTCCTTCGTCAGATGGAGTGGATGTCTGATGATGGAGCAGCGCTCCAAAAGCTAATGGCATTTGCTACCAAATAAACCTGTTGGACTTTAACCTGGTGTTGTTAAAACTCTTACTGTAATCAGAGTACATTTAGGCACCACACTGACATGAGTCATTTGTGATTGTTTCCAGTTCCATTCAATAACAAACCGGTGAAGAAAGGTACAATCTGAAAATGCTTGAGCCACTTAACTTCCCTCAAGAGGATTGCTGATAACCCATTTTCTCTGAGTTTGGAGATAGTCTATTTCCAAAAACTGATGACGAGAGATATTGGGAAGCAAGCAGAAAACCTGACCCGTTTTATGGTTACAGTGGTTCGTTGTGTGTGATTGACAACATAACTTGCGAAGAAAAGTGGGATATTGAGAGATTGTTACAGCAATCCACAGCACCATCCAGATTGATGGTATCAAGTCTGTTAATGTAGAACTTCACACATTGTAATTTGATCAAATATTCTATTATAGTTCACACTACATTGCAGGAAATTGTTTGCAGGTCGTACCCAAATTTCTGCAGAGCACATGGTAGTCAGCAACCTTTACTCTCTCTAGCTGCTGTCGTCAGAACCACTCGTTGATGATTAGAATTCAGTTTATTAAAGTTTTTTTCAGGACTTTAAATCATTTGCATTGTTGCAAGGGTTTGTTTGAGAAATGGTTTTTGCAATTATAAGATGCTGGAATCTTTTCCAGGCTGACACTGGGTGGAATCTTACCAAAAAATGGCAAAGTGTCAGGGTCCGACTGTAAACCGGCGTTTCTCGCCAGATCAGAGGAATCCTTGTCAGGAAAGGTGGGCGTGTCTCACATCATCATTTTGAGGCCCCCCCCCCCCCCCCACCCGAAAACAACAGTCATCGCTTGCATCTTCGCCTCTCTCTCCCACGACTGTCATGGGCCAGTGCCTTGGCATGTCCCTCTCCCCCTGGGGCTAAACTCACATCTGGGTAAATGTGTTGTAAACTTTGCTGATGTGGCCATGTTGGCAAGGTTTGAAAATACAGCTGGGATCAATATTTGGCAGGGGGTGGTTAATGATATTGAAATTTATTAAAGTATATTTAAATGAGGTTCTCTTCCTTTGTGGGCGTGACCCTCGTGATGTCACCAGTGAGAGGCAGGGAAAATCGTGCAATGTGATCTCTCCGGAGGGAATCGCCTTTCCAGATTTTCAGCCTGTGGCACTCTTCTCTCTGATGGTGAAAGTTTGCTGACTGTTTGGAATTAATGCTATTTACTCTTAACTACATTTCTTCTAATTGCGTTAGAAAGCGGATCAGAGGAGCAGAAAATAAATGAGGCGGAATCGCAAAATGCTGAGGCTGAAAATGAAACTCCATCCCATGAAAAAAAACAAGGTAAAAATGTAGAGGAGTTGCTGGTTGATGAGGAAAATACATATTCTGTACATTAGACAGAATGCAGTACTCATTAATATTCAGCTTGTGACTTTAATCATAGATACTAAGGTATCTTTGACAGAAACTTTGTTCTTTCTGAACATGCCATTTACTCTTCTCAGTATAAAAATAAAGGCACATAATTTACTCTGAAATTTCTCTCAATATCTTAATAAGTATTATTGGAGTATTGTGTACAGTTTTGGTCACCTAGTTACAGGAAGGATGTAAATAAGGTTGAAAGAGTGCAGAGAAGGTTCACAAGGATGTTGCCGGGACTGGAGAAGCTGAGTTACAGAGAGAGATTGAATAGGTTGGGACTTTATTCCCTGGAGCGTAGAAGATTGAGGGGAGATTTGATAGAGGTGTATAAGATTTTGATGGGTATAGATAGAGTGAATGCAAGCAGGCTTTTTCCACTGAGGCTGGGGGAGAAAAAAACCAGAGGGCATGGGTTAAGGGTGAAAGGAGAAAAGTTTAAAGGGAATATTAGGGGCGGCTTCTTCACGCAGAGAGTGGTGGGAGTGTGGAATGAGCTGCCGGATAAAGTGGTAAATGCGGGGTCACTTTTAACATTTAAGAAAAACTTGGACGGGTTCATGGATGAGAGCGGTGTGGAAGGATATGGTCCAAGTGCAGGTCAGTGGGACTAGGCAAAAAATGGTTCGGCACAGACAAGAAGGGCCAAAAGGCCTGTTTCTGAGCTGCAATTTTCTATGGTTCTAAAATTGAAAATTTTGCAGAGCAGAAAGCAAGTCGTCACCTTCTGTTCTGTCCCTGCCTCCCTATACAATCAGATAGAGGCTGAATTCAGCTGCGCGTACGTTAATACAGATATTACATCATATGCTATTGAGGCCTGTTGCTTTGGTGTAAATGCATCTGCACATTTGTGTCTCATGCTTAGGCAAAACCTGGAGTTGAACTTTTAAAAGTTGAAAGTAATGTTCTGAAGGTTACTGTTATGCACTGGCACTTCTGGCATCGTCAAAGACTTCAGACATCGTTAGGAACGAAAGATATTTATTGATAAAGAGAAACTTGGTATTGAGGTTTGCAGCCCTCAGCTGCCTTGGAGCCTGCCTGGCTTCTCCAGTCCTTACATGCTTACTACATGGCTTCCAGATGTACTCTACCTAAGGGAAGACTCCATCCTCTGGGGTGATTGCTTACTCTCAGTTCCCATTGGTCCCTCAAGCCACATGATGGTAAAGGAAAGGTGCAATGGCAGTGTTTAATCAGAGTGTGTGCACTAAAACATGGTGTGATAGATGAATCTAATTGTTTATGCTGAAGAATTGAGCAGATAGTTGCTATTGTACTGAAAGTATTTTTGACTGATTAATATTTGGATTAAGAGAGCAGATGATATTGATGAGCTTCAGTATAAGTAGCTGTTGGCATCGGAGACTCTCGCAAGAGAGACTATAATGGGATTTGCGATGGGAAGATCTCATGTTGAGATTCTCACTGCCGACAGTCGGCGATGTAATCTGGTTCATGCTCAGCGAGGGTGTGAACCAGATTATCATACATTAATGATGATTTAAATATTCAAATTCAGCTTCAAGACAAATTGTCAGGGAAAGTTAATGCTCCCACCAACTGGCGTGATGCCGGCAGGCATCACTATTGGTCTCCAAAAAGGAGACTAGATGTAATGAACACGCCGGGGGCTTACAGGCCATTGCAGCCTCTGGGTGATACCCTGGCAGGTTGGCATTGCCAGGTTGGAACTATCAAGTGGTGTGGCCTTAAAGGGGCCGGGCCTGACGACGTGGTACCTTAGGTGATCCCATTGCGAGGTCCTGCTCACTTAAGGGGGGGAAGGGGACTTGATATCAGCACTGGCCGGCGGATAGGGGGAAAGGGGCTTGACATTGGCATTGACGGGACAGTGGAGGTGGACTGATGTCGGATATTGGAGGAGAGAGGTGGGAATCTTTAACCTTATTTTGTGATTGGGGCGTTCACCTGAGGAGCTGGCCTTGCCACCTCTTTAGGCCCTGCCCCCGTCATTAACATTGCGAATCACCACTCCCTCCATAAAAATGAATAAGTTGGAGAGGATTGCAATTGGGACCGTGCTCAAGGAACTGGCAGCCAGAGATGACACTTTGTCATTATTTTTGGAAAATTACACCCACTATGTTTACAAGATGCTATTTGCTCTAACCTCTGTTTCTTCTGATTACCTTAGAATTCAGATCTGTGAAGCAGGAAAGAAATCAGCCAGAATCACTAAAAGCTGAGAACGAAAATGCAACTCAAGGCAGTGAAGAAAATCAAGGTAAAAATGGAGAGAACTATTTCCTGTGTTTTACAGAATGGATAGATTATTTGCAACCATTTCTTCTGCAAACAAAAATGTTCAGTTGTGATCAGTATAGTGTTTCTTCACCAAATTTACTCTGCCTGGTAGAAGAATATGGTCACACAATTTGCTCTGAGTTTCTTGTCCAGCCAATTAAGATTTGGGAGAAAACTGCACCTGTTCCCTGCTGGCCGTGCACCTCCATGTTACCAAACAGATCATCACATTTTCCTCGCCACTATTGTACACTCTATTTTCAGCCTGTGGCACTCTTCTCTCTGATGGCGAAAGTGGGCTGACTGTTTGGAATTAATGTTATTTGCTCTTAACTGCATTTCTTCTAATTGCATTAGAAAGCGGATCAGAGGAGCAGAAAGTAAATGAGGCGGAATCGCAAAATGCTGAGGCTGAACATGTAACTCCACCCCATGAAAAAAAACAAGGTAAAATTGTAGAGGAGATGCTGGTTGATGAGGAAAATAAGTATTCTGTACATTAGACAGAATGCAGTACTCATTAATATTCAGCTTGTGACTTTAATCATAGTTACTAAGATATCTTTGATAGAAACTTTGTTCTTTCTGAACATGCCATTTACTCTTCTCAGTATAAAAATAAAGGCACATAATTTACTCTGAAATTTCTCTCAATATCTAAATAAAATTTGAAAATTTTGCAGAGCAGAAAGCAAGTCGTCACCTTCTGTTCTGTCATTGCCTCCCTATACAACCAGCTGCGTGTACGTTAATACAGAAATTAGACAATATGCTATTGAGGTCTGTTGCGTTGGTGTAAATGCATCTGCACATTTGTGTCCCATGCTTAGGCAAAACCTGGAGTTGAATTTTTTAAAGTTGAAAGTAATGTTCTGAAGGTTACTGTTATGCACTGGCATTTCTGGCATTGTCAAAGACTTCAGACATTGTTAGGAATGAAAGAAATGTATTGGTAAAGAGAAACTTGATATCGATGTTTGCAGTCTTCAGCTGTCTTGGAGCCTGCCTGGCTTCTCCAGTCCTCACATTCTTACTACATGGCTTCCAGACGTATTCTGCCTGAGGGAAGACTCCATCCTCTGGAGTGATCACTTACTCTCAGTTCCCATTGGTCCCTCAAGCCACATGACGGTAAAAGAAAGGTGCAATGGCAGTGTTAATCAGAGTGTGTGCACTAAAACATGGTGTGATAGATGAATCTAATTGTTTATGCTGAAGAATTGAGCAGATAGTTGCTATTGTACAGAAAGTATTTTTGACTGATTAATATTCGGATAGAGAGAGCAGATGATATTGATAAGCTTCAGTATAAGTAGCTGTTGGCATCGGAGACTCACGCGTGAGAGACTATAATGAATATTGGGCAGAATGCAAAGCTGATTAAGATTCAGCTCTTGACTTTAATCACAGGTGCTCAGCTGTCTTTAATAGAAACTTTATTCTTTCTGGAAAAGCCAATGACTTTTCCCAGTATAAGAATACAGGCACTTAATTTACTCTGTAATTTGCTGCAATGCCTGAACAAAATTGAGTATTTGGCAGAACAGAGAACAAGTCCTTGCCTCCTGTGCTGTCCCTGCATCCTCATACAACCAGATGGAAGCAGATTTCAGCTGTATGCACATCAATGCACAAATGATCCTACTGTCCTAGAGGCACAATAGGATCTTTGGGCCTGTTGCTTTGGTATTATTGCATTAGCACATTGGTGCCTCATGCTCGACAAAACTTGGAGCTGAACTTTAGAAGTTGAGAATATTGAGATTCTCACCGCCCCCAGCTGATGATGTAATCTGGTTCATGCCCAGTAAGGGGTGAACCAGATTAGCATAGATTAATGATGGTTTAAATATTCAAATTCAGCTCTTAGAATAATTGTCAGGGAAAATTAATGCTCATACCAACAAACTGGTTGACGTAGAGCTGACGGGAATTACTATTCGTCTCCAAAACCAGAGACCAGGCGTGATGAACATGCTGGGGGGCTTTCAGGTCATTGCGGCCCCCGGGAGGTCAGAGGCATGTCTGGACTGTGTCCTGACACTGCCCTTGTACTATGGCAGGAGGGCATTGCCATATTGGAACTGTCAAGGTTTATGGCCTGAAGGGGTGGAGCCTTTGATGATCCCACACACAGCAGGATGTGGCTCACTTGATGGTGGGGAGCAGGGTCTCTGATACTGGCCGGGGGTGGGGTAGTGCTTGAGACAGGCATGGGCGGGGCAGTGGATGGGACTGATGCTGGACATTGGGAGAGACAGAGGGGAGTCTTTAACCTCATTTTGTGGTTGGACATCCCCTGAGGAGCAGGTCTCGCTGGCGTCTTTAGGCCCTGCCCCTGTTATTCACGTTGCAAATCATCACCCCATCCATAAAAATGACTGAGTGGGAGGGGATTGCAATTGGGATCGCGCTCACGGAACCAGACATGACACTGAGTCTTTTTCTTTTGAGAATTATGCCCAATGTATTTACAAAATGCTATTTGGTTTTAACTGTGTTTCTTCTGATTGTCTTAGAATTCAGATCAGTGAAGCAGGAAAGAAATGAGGCAGAATCGCCAAAAGTTGAGGATGAAAATACAACTCAGGCCAGTGAAAAAAGTGAAGGTAAAAATGGAGAGGAGAACTATTTTCTGTGCTTGACAGAGTGGATAAATCATTTGCAACCATTTTGTCTGTGGACACAATATCCAGCTTTGATCAGTTCATAGTGTTTCCTCATCATATGCCATTTACTCTGCCTCGTAGAAGAATGTTGTCACACAATTTGCTCTGAGTCTTTTGTCCAGTTAATTGAGATTTGGGAGAAAACTTCACCTGTTCCTGCTGGCTGTGCACCTTCACATTACCAAACAGATCATCACATTTTCCACGGCATTATTACACACACAATTTACCTGAAAGCACCCGATTTGTTGGCAGCATCACTACCTAAAATTTTCTTCTTGCACATCTATCTCTCAGACCCAGGAATCCCTTGGTTTGGAATAAGCAATGATTGTTCTGAACTTGATATTTTCTGTTTCTCCCAAATTCCCAAGTGAAAAGTGTGCTCGGGATTTGATAGGAACTTTACAACCTCCGCAGTGCACAGAGGGTACTCCGGGTGATGAGGAAAATCAATATTCTGAATATTGAACAGAATGCAAAGCTGATTAATATTCAGCTCCTGACTTTAATCACCGGTGCTCAGCTGTCTTTGATAGAAACTTTGTTGTTTCGGAACATGCCATTAACTCTTCCCAGTAGAAGAATACAGGCACTTAATTTCCTCTGAAATTTCCTGCAATGCCATAGCAAAATTGTGTGTTTGGCAGAGCAGAGAGCAAGTCCTCGCTTTCTGTTCTGCCCTGCCTCCTCATACAACCAGATAGAAGCAGATTTCAGCTGTGTGTACATCAATCGCAATTAGGATCACCCAACTGACCCGGTGGTAACATCACTGTGTTTTCCGCTGGAGATGACACTTAGTGGCTGTAATTCTCAAAAAAAAAGACTCTGTGCACAGTGGTTAACACTGCTGCCTCACAGCACCAGGGAGCCAGGTTCAATTTCTAGCTTGGGTCACTGTCTGTGCGGAGTCTGCACATTCTCCTTGTGTTTGCATGGGTTTCCTCCGGGTGCTCCGGTTTCCTCCCACAGTCTGAAAGACTTGCTGGTTAGGTGCATTGGCCATGCTAAATTCTCTCTGTGTACCCGAACAGGCGCCAGAGTGAGGCGACTAGGGGATTGTCACAGTAACTTCATTGCAATGTTAATGTAAGCCTACTTGTGACGCTAATAAATAAACTTTTTTTTAAAGAAAATGCTCTTTGTTCTTCCTTGCATTACTTCTGATTGTCTTAGAATTCAGATCTGAGAAGCAACAAATAAATCAGGCCGAGGTGCCAAAAGCTGAGTATGAAAATGCAACCCAAACCAGTGAAGAAAATCAAGGTAAAAATGGAGAGAATTATTTCCTGTGTTTGACAGGGTGGATAAGATTTTTGCAACCATTTCTTCTGTAGACAAAAATGTCCAGTTATGATCAGTACACAGGATTTCCTCACCAAATGTCATTTACTGTGCCTGGTAGAAAAATGTTGTCACACAATTTGCTGAGTCTTTTGTCCAGTCGCTTGAGATTGGGACAAAACCTCACCCTGTTCCCTGCTGGCCGTGCATCTCCACATTACCAAAAAGATCATCACATTTTCCTCAGCGCTATTATACACAGAATTTACCTGAAAACACTCAATGTAGCATCACTTCCTGGAACTTACTTTATGTATCTGTATTTTGAATTTTACAAACTGTTTAAAAGGAGGATTTCAGACCCAGGAATCTCTTGGTTTGGAATTAGCAATGATTGTTCCGAACTTCATTTCTTCTGTTTTCCCCAAATCCACAATTGAAAAGTAAGTTCGGAGTTTGAAAGGAACTTTGTAACCTCCACAGTGCACAGAGGGTTCTCAGGATGAGAGGGAAATCAATATTCTGTATATTGGACAGAATGCAAAGCTGATTAATATTCATCTCTTGACAATAATCACAGGGGTTCAGATGCACATCAGATGGAGGCAGGAATGTCCAGGGATTGAACAGTCGGGGGTCTGCTGGATCCCCCAAGTCAGCTGTGCCCCAGCTGTGTTCCGTGCCTTTGGAGTCGTTCATCCTTCAGCTGCTTGATATGCAAAGGCAGAGGCAGCAATACCAGGAAGGGGTGTCAGTGACACTCCTGCAACTGCAAGGCTGACTGGAGGAGTTCCCAAAGCCTTCTGTCAAGGAGATTGGGCCAGCAATATTAGACACCCAGGCCAACACTGCAAGGGTGGGGGCCACTGTGCAAAGCTTAGGGCTTGAAATCAGATACATGGCAGGGAGATGTCTGAAGTATGGCTCAGCCCCTAAGTTCCATGGCTGACGGTTTCAACTGCAAGGTGCAGTCACTGATAAGCATCCATAAGTGCCAGTGCCAGAGTACAGTGAAGCTCCTGGATCTCACTCCAGCTGCCCCTCTATCCCATGGAGTGAGCCAGGGGCCTATGAACACCTGAAGGAAGGATCTGCTAGTGCACATCCTGGGGCCTTCCCACCCAGGAGACCCTGGGAATGCCCTGCCATTCTGACACTCCCCTTCCAGAGCCTGGCGCACCTCTGACGCAGTGAATAGAACAGTGCTACTTGAAAGTAGGTTGGGGCCCTCCAGAGGACACCCGCGAAGGGCATCTCAAGCATCAGAACGTGGAAGGCAGTAGGCCACCTCCACCTCAATTGTGTGTTCAGGGGACACAAGATATAGGGGGAGGGTATGGGCATGGATGATATTTAGCACTATTAGCTCAGGAACACTGTCAATTATGCAATTTTGAGATGTCACTATTAAATATTATTGTTACCACTGTAACACCTCAGAAGCTTACATTTCTTCCAAATGGTATTGCACGTCTCGCCATCGGGACACAGTTGTTCTCAATGGACATCCATATGCATTTCCCGCTGGAGAGAGGGTGAATGGTGGGGGACTGGTGAATGGACTGTCAAACCCACTGATTGTATTACAGTTAGCAGGTTTGCATAATTATTGGGCTTGCCACCTGCTATGGGCGGGAACTTGATTGGAGCTGGCAGGGTGGGTCGGGAGCATCGTGGTGGGCATGAAACTCATTTTTTGCCTGACGCCCGATTCTCCGGGCCATCGAGATTCTGCCCGGCAGCTAGTGGGCCCAGAGATTCTGCCCCATAACTTACTCACAATACCCGGCGCTCTCTCACACACGGATAACTCCCATCGTCCCCAAAGGGCCTGAACGTCTCCCGTGTTAACCACTGCTGCTCTCGGCATTTACAGAATATTTTGAGATTCTGTCCCAGTCTCCTTCTCTCAGGCCCCCTCTTTAGCTCCTCAAGTTTACCCCCCCCCCCCACGAACAAAAGAACCTCGCCTTTTCTCTTTTCCCCCATCACACAAGTACCCCCATCCACCACTCCACTCAAAAATGACGAACATGAATAAGAATGGAAAATTCCAGGGCTCAAGAAGACAAGCCAGAATCTAAGGGCAAGCATCACAAGGGGCAACAAGGGTTGGACATGAGCCGAACAAAAAGGGACATGTTCTCTCTCTGTCCAACTCCAAACATCTGACATTTCTCAGTGTCATCATAAAATTGAGCTGAGCAGAGAGCAAGTCCTCACTTTCTGTCCTGTTCCACCTCCCCGTAAAGCCAGATAGAGGCAGAATTCAGCTGGGTGTACATTAATACACAAATTACTTGGCTATCGAAGAGACAAAATGCTCTTGCGTCTTACTGATTTTTGGACTCGTATCTCATACAAAACAAGACAGCTGTGGTTGTTCGAGGCCCATTATCTCAGCTTGTGGACATCTGTACAGATGTTCCTGAGGGCAGTGTCTTAGACTCAGCCATCCTCTGCTGCTTAACATAAAATCAGAAGCTGGGATATTTACTGAAGATTGCACAAAGTTCAATACAATTCACAACTCTAGATAACAAAGCCATCTGTGTCCATGCCTGGTCAGTAGTTAGCCTCGGCTGACAAAGTAACAAAAGTATTGTGATTAAATTTGCTAAGGAAGAGCTTATAAAGTATCAGGGACATCAGTGGCCAAAGACAAAAAAGTATCAGGGATATCAGTGGCCAAAGACAAAAAACTGCATCACATAATTGTAGCAGTTTTATAATTTGAGTGAAATGCAAATTCTTGTCGACCACTTCAAATAGGTGTAAGTGTTATATTTCAAGTGGTTAGAAACATTTGTTTTCCCTTTTCTTAACTTATGTTGCTGTCAAAACTGTGGACCAATGCATTTGCATCAAATCACCCAAGTGATTTCAGCTTTCACTGCAGTTTTGTGCATGTGATACAGGATGAAATCCATACCAGCAACAGAACATGATCTTGCTGGATTATGTACAGGTGAAGCAAAGGGCTTCAGATATTATTTTCCAATGTTGGCCCCAATTAACTCATTGCCATCGTCTCAACAGCAAATAGAGATGGGTAAAAAATGCAGGCCTTGGCAGCAACATCCCCTGAAAAAATATATTAAAAGAGTAACATTAAAAATTAATGTACATGCCATGAAAAACAAAGCAGCAAAAAAGTAGCATAGCATCATTCAGCGTAGATTTAGATCAAAATCTAAATAGGAACACCTGTGCTTTTGAAGTAATCGAGCCTCTTTTGTAAAAGTCTTATTAACTTATGTACTCGTGTTGGCCTCGGCCAAGTTCTTCACATTCTTTGGTAAGTGAAGATGCCCCTCTCATGCCACCATCCCAGACCCCATGCACAGTTACTAAGCATTCCCTGTTCCCAGTCCCTCTGCACCCACCATCCTCCTGCACCCATCGTCCCCCACTCACCACTGCTGACTGCTTGGAGTTCAGCAGGAGTGCGTCTTCCCTGTGAGATGAATGATGGCGACTGTGTCGGGGTGGTGTGAGGCACTTCTGAGCTTCCAGCATTGTAATTGACAGAGGTGTTCCAGGCTTTGTGAGATTCAGCCATGCCTTGGACCCTGCCACCTATGGCGACCATTTCCTGTCCCAGGCTTTCTACCATGGTCGCCACCCTTGCAGTGTTGGCTTGGGTGCCATACAAAGCTGGCACCATCTCCTACGACTGAGGCTGTGGGACTCCTCATACAGCCTTGTAGTTGCTGCAGTGTTGCTGACAGCCCCTCCTGCATTCCCTGACTCTGTTGCTGCATCTCCGGCAGCTTCGAGATAACGGATCCCAGCAGTCGGCAGCTGGCTTGGGGCCAGCTGTTTCCTTGACTCTGGCAGACTTCCACATGTCTGAGCCCTTGGACGCTCCTGCCTTCACATGATGTGCATCATCAGTTGGTGCTCACCAGAAAGTGCCCCAGTCACAAGCTTGTCTCACCGATGACCGTATCTGCGCTGGTGGATGGCGCCTGTGCTAACTTGTGGGTGCTTTCCTCGGAGTTCTCGTTCGATCCTCCCTCCGAGGTGTTGACTGGGGTCTCCGTGGGGGCACCGACTCCTGAGGGCCTGCCTCATCTGGGTTGTCTCCTGCAACTCAAGACAGGTAAGTGCAAGAGGGGAGCAAGTTTATGGGTAGATTGCAGCTTACTTGAGATAGGTCATAATAATGAAGGTTTTGTGGCTCTTCACATCTGTGGCACACCCCAACCTGGCTGCCAGTTACAGTTCTCTCTCCCGACAGTTCCATGGCCCGCTCCTCAAAGTCGGTGAGGATGCACAGCTTGGGGACCTCACCTCCGCTCTTTGTTCTTTCCCTCCTGTTATGGGCCATTTTCTCTCGCAGGGACAGAAAGGTGGAGATTGAAAAACTGAAAGCTGGAAAGGCAAAGGTGTCAAAGGGGGTGTATGTCAGGGCCATGCCTTGGCGGACAGGTGTTGTGAAGGGGGTGCCAGAAGGGTTGGAGGAAGGTGCTAAGGGTTGGGTGCTGGGAGGCCACAGGGTGTCATGGAATGGCTCGACTTGGACTTTAAGAGTCAACAGACCGGGTTGATGTCAGGATGGGATGGACCTTCACCCTTGTTGCCGGAATGAGGTCATGAATTTTCTTCTGGCACTGGCTGCTGGTCCTCCATGCGCAGGCACTGACTGCCACTGCCACCACCTCCCAGGCTGCATTGCTGGTCTGACCTCTGGCCTGTTGGCCATCTCGTGGGAAAAATATTGCCCTCCTCTCCTCCACGGTGTCCAGCATCCATCCTTGGCGAACCATGGGGCTGGTTTCTGGGGTGCCATATTCCTGGCGTCACTGACTCATAGAATCATAGAAACCCTACAGTGCAGAAAGAGGCCATTTGGCCCATCGAGTCTGCACCGACCACAATCCCACCCAGGCCCTACCTCCGTATCCTTACATATTTTACCAGTTAATCCCTCTAACCTACGCATCTCGGGACACTAAGGGGCAATTTTAACATGGCCAATCAACCTAACCCGCACATCTTTGGACTGTGGGAGGAAACCGGAGCACCCGGAAGAAATCCCACACAGACACGAGGAGAATATGCAACCTCCACACAGACAGCTGGCTGGCTGTGCATAATTAGTGTTTTTAGAGAGTTACGCCAAAAAGACCAGAGTGAATCACTTCCGTTTTCTGATTTTTTTGACACTTCAAATTTTCTTGGTAAGTTTGCACCCATAATCTATCTGAAAGTACTTGATCAAAATACACCATTAATGATGGGGAGATTTCTGAGTCTGTGAAAAGAATTGAGGATTGGGTAACTTTGTTTTCAATTAACTTTGATTGTTCTTAGCTTTATCAAGTGCTAAACATTGACCATCTCCAATAAGTGAATCTAACCATTTCCTTGTGACATTCGAAGGCGTTACAATTGCTGAATTTCCAGCTTCAATATCCTTACTATTGCCTAGAAATTTAACTGGACCAGGCACATAAATAACATGGAATAAGCCTCTCCTATCAATGTGCAATGTCTTGCCAACCCTACACTTGAAAATACAGTCTGGAATAATTGCTTTGTATCAATATAGACTTTCTGAGTCTCCTGATTTGATAATACTATTAATATTGCTTTTCTGTCTGCACTTTGTATCTTTCTTCTATTAACTTTCTGTTTATTATACATCCAGCTACCGAAATGGCCTAGCAAGCCACTCAGTTCACCACCTTCTCAAGGGCATCAAGGGATGGACTGAAAGTGCTAGCCAGCCAGCGACGCCCATGTCCCATGAATTTAAAAAAAAATTATTAGCATCCCGTGGATTTTGATTTGACATTACTGTGTGAACATTATACTTGTTACCTGTATAGTTAATGAATCTTCTTTCTCTCTCCAAAGGTCAATGGCTCACTAAGTTATTGGTGGGAGCAGCAGTGCTGTCGGTTCTAATCGCCTGTATCATATCGCATTTTCAGAGCCAACATGAATCTGAAGGTGTGAAAGAAATATTCAATATATTCTTACAGAATTTTGGCAAGGTGCAAAAGAGTTTTCCAAATCAGGAAGACCAACTGTGGAAAAGAAGCAGGATTATGTTGCAGAAACATATTAACATGACTGTGCATTCTGAGCCCTCCATCCTAATGTTTGCAGCTGCTACGGATGCGGAGGAGACAATGCGTTGCCTCACAGGCAGGATCGCTGGAGCTTATGCCTCAGCTTTCAATTCCAGGATTATGGAAATTGATGGATCTAGCAAAAGGTTTTTAAACAGCGATGATGTTAAACTAGAACTAGATAATCAGCTGACTTCTGGGTTTGGTGAAGGTAGAAAATCAGCTGTTATTCATCACTTCCAAGATCTCCCACCTCCATCTACCCTTCTGTTCTATAAGTACTGTGATCATGAAAATGCAGCCTTTAAAGATGTTTCTCTAGTGATCACCGTTTTAATGGATGAGAAGGAACTGGGCCCATTTTTAAGCTTTAGTCTTCTGGAAGAGATGGTCTATGATTTTCTTGTGATGAAATTTTCCATCTCTGACAAAGCTGGGCAGTATAATATTCTGGATGCTGATAAATTTGGTGGATTGTGGAGTCGTATTGCACATGCCATATTGCCAGTCCGACCTGAAAAAGAAATTGAAACGAAAGGCTGTAAACATAATTGAAAAGTCTGGGATACATTAAAAGATTTGCACTGATTTTATTAATGTGAGAAATTATGCACACAGGACATAAATTTTGTATATTAATCACCTAGTTTGCAATCTTGTAAATTTTGATCAAGGATCTAAGCCAAAACTTTAACCTTTTTTGATTCATCTTCTGACTTCATCGTCTTCTGTTTTTATTTCAGGCTTTCACCATTCAGAGTTCTAGTTGTCTTTAGTTATTGTAAACAAATTAAACCACTGACAGCTAAAGAATGTTCTTCCAGCTGATGAAATTTAATGGGATGGAGTTTTCTGTGTAAATGTAATTATATTTTTAAACATTGATTTGCTATTGTGCAAGTTGAATCTGTACTGAAATAAATACTTACCAAAGCTTTGTTTGTCAAACATTGGTGGTCACAGATTGACTGTGAAAAGAGTGTAATGTTAAAAGAGAGCAAGAGACAGGAATTTGCTGAACGTGACAACTTTGGTAACTATAGGTATTTCTGAAACTGAAATATCGTTGAGGATTTTGAATTTAACATGAAAGCTTGTTGACAGAAATTGCTTGCCAATCAATTATAAGTTGTTGCCTGAATGGATATTAATCACAATGTGCAGGAATCTGTGTCAGTACCTACAATTTGGGTGTGGTTCAAAATGGTGGACAAAGTAAGCAGGATATGCTAATACACTGAGTGACCATGGAAATACTGTAGTGTTAATCAAGTGTAAAAGTGAGGAATTTGATGAGAGTGGGAATTTGGCGAAGAGGAGGAGGGAGGTGCTGTTTTTGGCTACTAGTGCTTCTGTCTGTTCATATAAGCTTGAGACAATAGGATTTTAAATGTTTTGAACAATGTATAACTGCTAAGTTCAAGTTACTGCTGAAAAAGATAAACTTACAACAAAACTAAGGAGTAGATATAATGTAGATAATCTAAACTGAGACGTGAGATTGAGTGTCTAAACTGTATGTGGGGTTTTGTGGACAATGACACAATCCAGAACAAACATATCTGCTTCGATGTCTCTGGTTCAGTTATTGAGCTGGAATGCAGGTTGGAGACACTTCAATACATAAAGGAAGGATGGAGCAGCTTGCCTCAAACATCAGTAATATCTCATAGGTAAAGGTTAAGATTGTGATCAATAGTGTGTAATTAGTGGAACCGAGGTGAGACAGAGAAGGAGGATGCACAGAAACATGTCCTCTTCAAGAGGCACATTATACTTGCTACATGTGAGGATAAGAATAAAGACCATTGGAAGGACAGTGCCATGGAAGGACCATGGCACCTTGGAGCAGGAAACTCCTCTAAGTGGTGAAGAATAGGCAAAGTGCAATGTGGTAATAGTAATGGATTAAATAATTAGGGAAATAAAGAGCATCCTTTGTAAACAAGGTTGAGATTCCCATATGGTATGCTTCTTCCTGGTGCAAGGTTCAGAGACATCTTAAATCGGCTTGAAATATATTGTTGAAGGAGGGAAAAGATCTGGTCATTGTGATCTGTGGTGGGACCAACGAGGGCAGCATGGGGGCACAGTGGTTAACTGGGTTTGATTCCTGGGTTGGGTCACTGTCCGTGCAGTTAGTATGTTCTCCCCATGCCTGCTTGGGTTTTCTCTAGTTGCTCTGGTTTCTTCCCACAGTCCAAAAGACGGCTGGTTAGGTGCATTGGCTATGCTAAATTCTCCCTCATTGTACCGGAACAGGTGCTGGAATGTGGCAACTAGGGGATTTTCACAGTAACTTCATTGCAGTGTTAATGTAAGCCTATCTGTGACAATAAATAAGTAAATCTTAAAACTTTAAAACATAGGGAAGAATAGACTTGAGGGTATACTTGGACAGTACCAGGAACTGGAGCTAAATTAAAGTCATGATGTGGAGATGCTGGCGTTGGACTGGGGTAAACACAGTTAAGAGTTTTAACAACACCAGGTTAAAGTCCAACACCAAATAAACCTGTTGGACTTTAACCTGGTGTTGTTAAAACTCTTGCTAAATTGAAGAACAGAACCTCAAAGATGAAATGGATTTTTTTAACACTTGATTTTTATTTTCTTAAACCCAATTGTGCCACAGTTTTACAATTTGGCAGTTTGATAGAAAAATTACACTTCGTTATATTGATCTTAATTTTTCCATTTATAAGCTTAATTCACAACCAAGTTAATATCCCATTAAAGATTGTATCAAAAACTGACTCATTCAAAGTTAGACAAACATTGTCACTCAACAAGTGAAAAAGTATTGATTGTAGAGAAAATGGTGGAAATATAGGCACACTGTTCATCTACAGCTGCTGGGTGTTTAACTGCTGCTCTCTTCCAGGCTATGCTTGTCAAACAGATACTCGGCAATGCCATCTGGCAGGCCCCCAAACAGATAAGGTTGGTGATGAAATTGTCAAGCTTCTTGATAACCTGGACCTGTTCATCCAAGGAGTGAGTCTCCAGAAAGTAACACATTTGTACATTGATCTTGTCGGAAGCCAGTTCACCTCATGGCTTTGAGACCATTGCATCACTGGATCATTACCTGAGCCACTTGCAAATTAGCATGAAGGTAAGTATATTAGAGAGGTAAACGTATGGCTAAAGGGTAGCATGACAAGGGGAGACTAGAACAAGAAGGTACTGTACTGTTAGCACAGGATCTACTTGAACTGGGCTGGAAGCAGGTCCCAGCAGAAAGGACAAACAGTGAACTCACAAGGACTTTAAACTACTAAGTACAGTATAGTAGGTAGAATAAATAATAATTCAAAAATGAACAAAAGGAAAATGAGTAGAGCAACGGATTGTGTGAACAGTGATCCTTTTAAAATGTGCATGAGGGCAGCACGGTGGCACAGTGGTTAGCACTGCTGCCTCACAGCACCAGGGACCCAAGTTCAATTCCCAGGGTCAATGTCTATGCAGATTCTGCACGTTCTCCCCGTGTCTGCATGGGTTTCCTCTGAGTGCTCCGGTTTCCTCCCACAGTCTGAAAGACGTGCTAGTGAGGTGCATTGGTCATGCTAAATTCTCCCTCTGTGTACCCAAACAGGTGCCGGAGTGTGGCGACTCGGGGATTTTCACAGTAACTTCATTGCAGTGTTAATGTAAGCCTACTTGTGACACTAATAAATAGACTTAAACTTAATTGTAGAATATGCACTGCATAGTGAAGGGAAATTTATCAGGAAAAACTATTTCTGCCAGTTGGGGTGCAGAACTAGGAAGCATATCTAAATATTACAATCAGATTTTTCAGAACTGAAGTTAGCCAACGTTTCTTCACGGTAGAAGTTTAGAATGATCTTCCACATTGAAACTGAACTGGATCAGCCATCTAAATACTGTGGTTACAAAGTGGGTCAGAGGCTGGGAATTCTGTGGAGATTAACTGACCTCCTGACTCCCCAAAACCTGTCCACAAGGCACAAGTAAGGAGTGTAATGGGGGAATACATACTCTCCACTTGCCTGGATGAGTGCAGTTCCAACAACACTCAAGAAGCTTGACACTATCCAGGACAAAGCAGCCTGCTTGACTAGCACCCCACACACCACCTTCAATATTCACTCCCTTTACCACCAAAGCACACTAACAGCAGAGTTACATGATGCACTGCTGCAACTCACCAAGGTTTCTTTCAATCCTGCACTCTCTACCACCTCATAGAATCATAGAAATCATAGAAACCCTACAGTGCAGAAGGAGGCCATTCGGCCCATCGAGTCTGCACCGACCACAATCCCACCCAGGCCCTACCCCCACATATTTACCCGCTAATCCCTCTAACTACGCATCTCAGGGACAATTTGTAACCTGGCCAATCAACCTAACCCTCACATCTTTGGACTGTGGGAGGAAACCGGAGCACCCGGAGGAAACCCACGCAGACACGAGGAGAATGTACAAACTCCACACAGACAGTGACCCGAGCCGGGAATCGAACCCAGGACCCTGGAGCTGTGAAGCAGCAGTGCTAACCACTGTGCTACCGTGCCACCTAGGACAAGAGCAGCTGATGCATGGGAAAACCACCATGTGCAAGTCCTGATCAAAGTAATTCACCATCCTATGATGAATAACTCACCTCCTGTCTCCCCCAAAGGAGCTGCGGTGAGATTCCCAGCTGATTTTGAATGCTGACTGCCATGCATTCATGGTCTCTATTTGAGGGCTGGACGTCTTGAGCCCTGGATGTTTTTCAACAATGCAATCCTGGCTTCGACCTTTTCTGGCTCTGTGCAAGGATTGTGGTCCTGTGATTCATCATTGATCCTGGACTTTGTTTCCTTGTGATTTTGCTCCTGATTATGTGATGTTGTCTTTTGTGTCCATGCTGATGGCTCTTCTGCCACTGCCCCAGTGGTGGGAAATCCTTGGTTCTCTGGCCAGGGAGCCCTTGGGGCACTCCAAGTGGGTTGTGTCTTGAGGGCCTTACGATATATGTTTGGTTGTTTTTTTTAATATGCTGCACTCTTTGCAATTGCATGGCAAGAGCACATTCTTTTGCAGTACCTTTCACTTTAGTTATAGAAAAGATGAGTAGCATCACAGTAGGGTGGTGGGTGGATGGAGTTGTCCAGCATTCCCATGGTTCTGTGCGGGAACAGAGTGCAGGGGTGTTATAATGTCCTGGAAGACCTCATCTACATTGGCTCCCAGAGCCAAGATAGCAGCAGTGGCATCTTTGGTAGCATTCTGAGCTATCAGCAGATGCTCCAACATGATTGGTGTCTCTTTTGATTTCATGGAGTTAACTAATCGCTACATGCATTCATTTATAAACTTTAGTCTCAACTTAAAATCCTTCTGTGACCATGGCCACATCGTATCTCTGAACCTCCTTTTTTATCTTTGCATTCTTTGGTATTCTTTCTGTGACCTGTGTTTCCCCACACACCTGCCCCCACTTTTATTTTGATGCTAGCTTTCATCTGCCTTGACCCTGGTCTCTGGAATTCCTCCCCTAAACCCCTTTGCCTCAATGTCAATCTTTAAAAACCTTCTCAAAACCTAACATTTTGAGCAATCTTGCATTTACTTCTCTTGACTTGAAATATTATTTGGTTTTGTTCTTATGAAGTGCCTTAGTATGTTATTCACATTAAAGGTGGTGTAAAAATTAAAGTTGTTTTGTAGAGAACAATGAAAGAGATTAAAGTGTGGGAGGGGAGAAACCAAACACATCAAAATAAAGGAAATGTAAAGGAGCAGAGTCAGCAGAAAACAGTTGAAATGAGAAGCGGAAATGGAAGACAGAACTAAATGAAGGAGGGGTTAAAGTTTTTTTTGCAGAGTTCCTGTCAGTAATAGTCTTATACAACAGGACGTGAAAGGGGAATAGTACTTCACGAGTTTGAAAACAACTTAAGGGATTGTTTTGTTCAATTTATTGGGTGTTGAACCAATTTGACAAGACCAATTATTGACTTCTGTTAAATGGAGGACATTCACTGTGAAATACTGCCTTGAAGCTTTTCCATCTCTTCACATTAGATTTCCAAATTATACTCTATTTTCATTTGGAATCCAACAAAAAGTATCTTTGTGACAGTTAGTTATCTCTTGGGCACTGCTCCACAACTCTGATCTCCAGACTCTTCTTTCAAGCTGCCTTTTTTTTCTTTGCCATTGCTCCTTCTTAGGGGAGGAGGAAGCCTTAAAGCTGCCTTAAAGGGGGCAAGATTCACACAATTCACCCAACTACAGTGAAGAAAAGGAACATTTCAATGCTTTTAGACCGTAACTTCTGGCTGGTTCAGTTTTAAAAATCCCCTTACTTTGTGTTCACGTGGCTACTATCCTGCCATTCAGATCTAGAAACATCTTGTTTCTTGTTCCATTGCCTTTGGAACTCTGGAACTTTTTGGGGTGACACAGTGGTTAGCACTGCTGCCTCATAGCACCAGGGACCCAGGTTCGATTCCCGACTTGTGTCACTGTGCAGAGTCTCCCTGTCTGGGTTTCCTCTGGGTGCGCCGGTTTCCTTTGACAGTCCGAAAGACATGCTGGTTGAGTGCATTGACGATGCTAAATTCTCCCTTAGTGTACCTGAACAGGTGCCAGAGTGTGGCCACTAGGGAATCTTCACAGTAACTTCATTGCAGTGTTAATGTAAGCCTACTTGTGACACTAATAAATGTCACAAGTAATAAAACTTGGAACTTTCTGGGAAGCTTGACATTTATGAAAACCCCAATCTTGGGCAGGGAATTCGCGAAATGCACCTAAATGAGGGTTTTTGCATGTCGAGGATGGGAGCAAATTGCGTTTAAATTGTTTTAAATGAGAAGGAGAACGGCTCGAGCGGGCGGCGTCAATTCAAATATTCAAACGGTAACGGTCGGCAATTTTTTTTGTTGCAAGGCGAGAGAGACGGTCTTCCACAACGGCTAAAAATGACTGAAAGAAGAACTGCAGCACGAAAGGAAAACAATTCGGCCGCTAAAAATTAAAGCGTTTCGGCTCCATTTTAAATTCGTGGGCGAGACAACATGAAGGGAACGAAGATTCGGTCGACCGGAAGCGCAGGTCGCCCCGCAGCAGGGAGCAAGCGGAAGTCACGTCTGCCCCGCAATCGGTCCGTTCCGAATCGGGTCCCTGATCGGCAGCTGTGCGTCCGCAGGATGTCCGGAGGGAAACGGGTACCGCTGGGAGAGGTCGGTGTAGGGGGAGGCGTGGTTCTTTCGTGGGGGAAAGAGCGACAGTGAAGAAGAGGGCAAGATGAACCGGAGATCAACGAGAAGCACCAATGCTCGGTCCAAGGAAGCGAAAGGTGAGTTAGACTGCAGAAGAGATTGAGAGAGAGCATTTATATTGGGGGTATTTTTGGGGAGAGAGATTGATGTTAATTGTGAGGGAATCAGATTGAGAATAAAAACCGAACATGATTCCAATTCTAGTGTTATTGCAAATATCAGGTTATGAACTCCAGAGGTGCTTTCCTCTGGTCTAGTTTCACTGGTTTGGGATTTTTTTTGGGTGGAAAGTAAATGGTCTGCTGCGCGCGACCTGACACTGAGACAGGCGCTTCAAACATGGTACTTCCTGCCAATGGGCTGACCATCATCATCTGTTGTCTCGGGGACTCTTGGTGAAGCAGATTATCAGCAGTAACAGTGGGAGATTACTGTGACAAGGGAATTAGTGACATCTTAAATGAGAGTGTCACTCATTCCCAGAGATTTCCTGCGTAAACCTTCGATAAAAGCCACTGTCTTGGGTTGAGAATTTGTTTTCATGGTGGCTGATTTTGGCCTGTTTATGTAAATTGTGTTGCTGCTTGCAACCCTGGACAGATAACCATCCTCCTCTCACTTTTATCCTCCGGCTTCCTTCCCCATCGTAACTTTCCTTACTGCCTCGTGCCCTTGATTTTTTTTTCTTTACATCTCCTAAACTCCAATTTAAGTAATTTCCTGATTTTTCATAAAAGCAAAATACTGCGTAACTGAAAGTCTGAAATAAAGACAGAAATTGCAGGATTAACTCTGCAGTTCTGGCAGCATCGGTGGAGAGAGAAACACAATTAATGTTTTAAATCCATTGACCCTTTTACAGAACTGTAGGCTGGTTAATGGACTTGATGTGGAGATGCCGGCGTTGGACTGGGGTAAACACAGTAAGAGTTTTAACAACACCAGGTTAAAACCCAACAGGTTTATTTGGTAGCAAATGCCACTAGCTTTCGGAGCGCTGCTCCTTGAAGGAGCAGCACTCCGAAAGCTAATGGCATTTGCTACCAAATAAACCCAATGGACTTGAAACAGCTGTGTTTCTCTCTCCACAAATGCTGCCAGACTTGCTAAGTTAATCCAATATTTTTTTGTTTTTATCTCTGATTTTTTTAAATGTTGGAATCAACACATTGCAGATCCAGATCTTTTCTCCTCATGTACACAAAGTTAACTTGTCTTATTGCACAGATGCTGCCTGACTTCCTGTGTTTATGCAGTTTCATTTTTGTTTGATATTCAATATCTCTTATTATGCTCTTTTTACATTGAACTGTCACCTGCTGTGACTGATCATTTCACAGGACTGTAAAGTTATGGAAATTCTTCCTAATGGTTCCTACAATCCAGAGATTCTTAAAATTTAAACTTAAAACCTAACCTAATGATTAATTCTTTATCTAAGTTGGCGGTGTTCTCCACTACAAAGCTTGATCCTTCACCTAGGTTTGGGCAGTTAGAAATTCATTTGTAGTCATTCATATGATCAGTCTGAGTCCCTTAGATATTCAGGTGTATCACTTTAAGGAAGTATTATTATCCACAAGTGAATCATCTGAACGCTTTGTCTGAGTTTTCCATAAGTTAGGCTAGGAGATGAATGTCATCAGGTTGTTTGACAGTCCAATCTAATTCTGTACTCAGCTCTCAACCACATACATGGTCTTTCCAGTCATCCAGTTTTCATTTTGAGCCCAACTCTGATCCCATTCCCATCCATATTTTTGTTCCTGCGAGAGATGTGCTTGGAGGGCCTGAGATTTGTGAACAATTGTGCAATGTATTAGAAGTGCAGGACTGGAGCGAGTGCTGAAGCGGGCTGGTTAGAAGATTCACCACCTTTCTCAGCGACAGCAGCCCAGCTACCAACATTCTTATGCCCAATAAACGTCACTCCTCACCCCTTCACCAACCCCATAACCCTCTGTGCCACCTCATATTTCCCCATTTCCCCCACCATGCCCCTTATATTGCTGTGCTGTGTGCCCCCCTCATACTCCCCATTTATCTGCGATAGTCATTTACTCAGTATCTGCTATGGGACTATCTCAGGATGTCTTTGAAATGGACAGTGAAAAATAAATTTCTAATAATCAAACAGAAAACACACTTCACCCTGAAAAAGATCATTCACATCAGCCATGATCTTTTTGAATGGTGGAGCAGGCTCAAATGGCCTATTTCTGCTCCTATTGCATACGTTCATACACTCTTAAGCCTTTGAAAGATGTAAATCCACTCAAGTGGTCAATCTGTTGTAAAAAAACAAACACTTATTCACCTGACACGTTAAAGCAGATGATCTTTTGATAACTTCTTAAAACTGTCAATCAAAATGTAACACAGCCCCCTGCTGAATTAAGGGGTTGTGTAGTTTTTGAAACTGAAATGAATCATTCAGAATAGAAACAGCTATCAAAACAACCCACTGCAACTCAAAGACAATGAAACTGAAAGACCAGATGGCGTTCCATTTCTATTTCAAGTGGAGTTGGTGCTTCGATTTACTTTCAATGACAAGGTGATTTTTTTCAAAGTTAAAAATGTCCTGACATTTAAATCACAATCCAAAACAGGACAGGAATTGCCTCAGGACATTGTATTTACAGTTTTGAAGGCATTTTGCCCCCCCCCCCCCCCCCCCCACCTCCCTTTCCAATGGGGAGACTCTAATGCCTCTCAACACTTAAACAATGCTGTTTCAATGCTATGGTCAACTACCTTTGCAGGACAGAACCATGTGACGAATCACTATGGAAAATAAATCTACATTACAATATAGCATCTGAAAATGAAATTTGAAGTTGCCAAAAGAATTCAACACTTGCCTGTCAGAATGTTCCCAACTCCTCAGTAGTGGTCACAACTCTCCAACAATGCAGGGTGTATTTTTTTAGGGCTTCAAATCCTGCACCACCACACAAAAATAACCAGGTAAAATGGGAGGGAGGACCTCAAATTTTCTGTACGGTTCTGGTAGAGCTCATTATGGTGACTGTAACCTCAGATGGTCTGTGTTTGAGATTACTAATCAAAGCCTTCCCAACCTATGAAAAGGTCACACCTAAATAGCGCAGGTTTGCTGATGCAAAATAAAATCCAGAGTAATCCAGAATATGGTAATGTTGTGCAAGCTACGGAATATCACAGATGTTTTGTACATGTCCTTTCAGATGTGTTGGAAGAGACCACAAGGTTTGTCCCCCAGCCCCTTTCTTCCTCCCCATCCCTTTTCCTCGACCCGGCCTCACAACTTCTTTGCCCCTCCCCCCCCCCCTCCCCCACCCCGAGCCATCATCCCTGCCATAGTAGATGTAATGTTTGTACAGTAATGGAATATCAAAATTGTGGAAATCCTTACATCTTTCTTCCTGCCTTTAATCTTCAAGTCCAAGTTTTGTATACTTTAACCATGGCTTCCCTATTGACCATGGTGATGTCCTGCACTATGGGCCTTGGGCCTCAGCTTGGGTTTCCCATTTTAAAAATTTAACTTGCGCTGCTTCATAGAAATCAAAGGTAAACCTGGTGCTGCATCCGGCAAAAGTATAGGAAGTTACTGTGATTATCCTGACCATATAGAGTCACAGAATCCCCACAGTGCAGAAGGAGGCCATTAGGCCCATCAAATCGGCACCGACAACAATCCCACCTAGCCCCTATCTCCATAACCCCACATATTTACTCCACTAATCCACCTTGGGGCACTAAAGGTCAATTTAGCATGGCCAATCTACCTAACTTGCACATCTTTGGACTGTGGGAGGAAACCAGAGCACCTGGAGGAAACCCATGCAGACACGGGGAAAGCATGCAAATTCCACACAGACAGTCACGCAAGGCTGGAATTGAACCCCGGTCCCTGGCACTGTGAGGCAGCAGTGCTAACCACTGTACCACCGTGCCGTCCCAGTCAGACTCAGCTACTGTTAATATACAATAGGCGCTGTTAGCTATAAGACAAACTAGAGTATAGATTGATTCCTAGATCTATCCAGGATTGGTACAGGCTCTAAGTGGAGAAAGTTCTGTCATCAAGCAATCTCAACATTGTAGACAACAGAATCAGGTTCCTACAGGACAAGTGAGCAAAGCTATTTCTTTCACTCACCCCTCCTACAGTGACTTCATGTGTAATATTTGCACTTGGATCTGCAAATATTTACCATTATGTATGAGACTTAGATGGTGAACAGTTGATCTCCTCGTCGAACACTATCTGTCTGAGCAACATTAATCTATCAACACCAGTCTGCAAACAGCAACAAAAATCTAGAAAATAGTGAATAGTAGTTAGTTCTGTAAAGGGACAGGGCCATTTGCAAATGCATTGCCATTTATGGACACTCCTGTTGCACACAGAATCCTCCACAGAAAAGGATCGAATCAAAGTGACATCTCGAGCTCCAATAAAGAACCAGAGAAAAAGACATATCGGTAAGAAACTTGAATTATGTGTGATCCATTCACTTGTTGACACGGTTTATTGACCTGGCGGCTTAGAATAAACTTTTGTTTTACGAAGTCAACAGTTTTGATATACTTTCTGCTCTTGATTACTTCATGTTAAATGCAGACTTCCTCTGTAGAGTGGCAAGCTGAGAATGTTACCCCTGTTGTGTAATTCAAAGAAGATAGAAAATGAGCGGGAGCTATTTTTTAATAGATTCCAATCACTAACCTGGAATAAATGAAGAAAATTACACATTTATTACTGATGGACCACAATATAGTTGCCACACTTCAAAGGCCAGTAAGATGAGAAAGCTGCCTTTATAATTTTATAATTGAAGCTATTAAGATTAACATTTCAATTATTTGTGAGCTTTTACTATTTGTGGTCAGTAAATGTTTTTCTTTACAGGTACAAAATATTTAAATCATAGAAATCATAGAAACCCTACAGTGCAGAAGGAGGCCATTCGGCCCATCGAGTCTGCACCGACCACAATCCCACCCAGGCCCTACCCCCACATATTTACCCGCTAATCCCTCTAACCTACGCATCTCAGGGGTAATTTTAACCTGGCCAATCAACCTAACCCGCACATCTTTGGACTGTGGGAGGAAACCGGAGCACCCGGAGGAAACCCACGCAGACACGGGGAGAATGTGCAAACTCCACACAGACAGTGACCTGAGCCGGGAATCGAACCCGGGACCCTGGAGCTGTAAAGCAGCAGTGCTAACCACTGTGCTACCGTGCCGCCCACATGACCAGAGCTTTACATGACCAGAGATAGCCCTGCGTGAAATAGTTTAATTTTGTTCCAATACTTGTGTCTCGTGCTAGATGACAGTTTCTGTAGGGAGATACTTGGGGTATTTTTAACCAAACTCACCAGAGGAAAAAGCGTGGTATTTCCACCCCACACAGTATTGCTCTACATTAAGAAGCATTGTGCTTGATCTTCTAAGTTTCTCAACTGACAGATCGCTTTAAAATTAACCCCAAAAGTCTCTTTGTCTGTGTCTTTTTTGCAGCTATGTATACATTAGTGATGATTAACTGTGAATGAGGATCCATTGTGTCAGGAGACTAAATGAGAAGTCTACCATTGTAACATTTTGGGACAAGTAACTTAGAATGTTTATTAGATGGGACCACAGAAAGAACTGTCATTAAATTGACTTTTCCACATTGTGTAAGATTTGAGACGATGGTAAGAGGTTCAGGTGTATCCCTGAGCAGTTTGCATATTGACAATAGAAATTGTCAACTGATGAATAGAAATTGTGAATTGATGGACTGGGAAACATGACTGAAAGGCAGGACAGTGGACAGGCAATGGCAGGCATTCAAGGAATGAATAGGTGCACTTCAAAAGTTGTTTTTCCCTATTTGGCACAAGAGTGGAAAGGGAACTCTGGCTAAACCATGGTTTAAAAGGGAAATTAGAGATAGTATTAGATTCAGAGAAGCATACAAATTGTAGAGCAAAAGGAGGATTGGGCACAGTTTGAGATTCAGCAAAGGTGAACCATGGGATTAATTAGGAAAGGGGAATAGAGTATGAAAGTAAGCTAGCAGGGAACATGAAAACTGACTGTAAATGTTTATATAGATATGTAAAGGGAAAACAATTGACAAAAATAAATAGAGGCCCCTTACAGTCAGCAACAGAGGAATTCATAACAGAGAACAAAGAAAAGGCTGAGAAACTAAATTAATTATTTGCTTCTGTCTTCATGAAGATATGAATGATACCAAAAGTTCTGAGGAACACAAGTTTTAGTGAGGAGCTAAAGGAAATCAGTATTCGTCAAAAAATGGTTTTGGAGAAATTAATGGGATTGAAGACAGATAAATCTCAAGTCCCGGATGTTCTTCATCCCAGAATACTTAAGGAAGTGGCCTGAGAAATAGTAGAGCCATTGGTGGTCATTTTCCAAAATTCTTTGGACTCTGGAATGGTTCCCACAGGTTCGAGATTAGTTAATGTAATCCTGCTACTCAAAAAAGGAGGTAGAGAGAAAACAGGCAACTATAGACCAGTGAGCCTAATGTTGGTAGAAGGGAAGTTGCTAGAGTCCGTTATCAAAGACTTCATAGCACAGAATTTGAAAAGCAGTAGTATAATCAGATAAAGTCAGCATTGATTTATGAAAAGGAAATCATGCTTGACAAATATGCTGGAGTTCTTTGAAGATGTAACTAGTAGAATTGACCAGAGAGAACCAGTGGATGTGGTTTATTTAGACTTTCAGAAGGCTTTCGACAAGGTCTCACATAGCAGATAATTATGTAAAGTTAAAGCATATGGGATTGCAGGTATTGTCTTGACATGGATGGAAAGCTTGTTAGCAGACAGGAAGCAAAGAGTTGGAATACATGGGTCTTTTTCTGATTGACAGACAGTGATTAGTGGGGTACCGCTGGGATTTTGCTAGAACCCCAACTTTCACATTATATGTTAATAACTTGGGTGAGGGAACTGAATGTATTATCACCAAATTTGCATATGATACAAAGTTGGGTGGGAGGCTGAAGAAATGCTTCAGTGTGATTTGGACAGGCTGTGTGAGTGGGCATATGCATAATGTAGATAAATGTGAGGTTATCCACTTTGGTAGCAAAAGTAAACATGCAGGTACAACAGGCAGGAAAGAAGGTAAATGGTATATTGGCCTTTATAGTGAGAGGATTTGTGTATGGGGATAGGGGTGTTTTACTGCAATTGTATGGGGTGTCGGTGAGTCCTCACCTGGAGTATTGTGTGCAGTTTTTGATGTCCTTATCTGAGGAAGGATGTCCTTGCTTATAGCAAGTACAGCGAAGATATACCAGGCTGATTCCTGAGATGGCAGGTCTGTCACATGAGGAGAGACTAAGTCGGTTAGGATTATATTCACTAGAGTTTGGAAGAGTGAGAGGGGATCTCATAGAAACTTATAAAATTCTAATAGGATTAGATAGGGCAGATTCAGAAAGAATGTTCCTGACAGTGGAGGAGTCCAGAACTTGAAGGGGTAAGCCTTTTAGGACTGAGGTGAAGAGAAATTTCTTCACCTAGAGTTTGTCACGAGCACAAGCAAGATATGGAGAATAAATGAAGAAATTTTGAAAGGAGTCAGTTTTATTCTAGTTGTAATGCTCCTGATTCACTTTCAGATTCTGTGTCAGATAATGGACCGGAATCAGAATCACCAGAACCTCTGAAGAAATCTCCTAAAGGTATATTCTTTCCGATTGCTGAATTAATTCATTTCTAATTTCTCCACATTTGTTATTACCACATTAACAATCAGCTCCCAGGCTAAAAGGTTACATATCCACACGTAACATCATCTGCAATGACCAAACCTGTCAAACCCATTCAATTAACCAACCTCACAGCTTAAATTCTGTGGAATTATCCATTGCTGTGGATTTTCCAAGTTCAGACAAACGATTCCAACACTTGGCATGAGCTTCACTACCTTTTTTTGTTTCAAAAATATACTTTAATCATAAAATATCTAAAAGAACGTTGCAAACATTTCAAAATACATTGTGAATTACAGAAATACTATAATATTTATGCTTTCTATATAGATCATGTTGCACTCCTTCATACAATCAAATGAATATTACAGACATTTCAAAATGGTCATTACAAAAGGTGCAGTGGTATTTACGTTGGCTACATAGATCATGTTGCACTCTTGAGGTGCTTCAATACAATTGTGAAACACGTAGTATTCACTGCATACATTTAATGTAAGTTATATAACCTGAGAGGTTGCAGACAATGCCCAGCCCTTTGGTGCACTATGGTTGAAAAGTCTTAGACAACGACCTTTCCTCATCGCACCTCTGCGGCGGTTGCCCAAGCTTTAGTGCATCCTTCAGCACATAGTCCTGGGTTTTGAAATGTGCCAGTCTGCAACACTCACTCGGGGCCAACTCCTTGCACTGGAGGACCAACAAGTTTCAGGCAGACCGAAGAATATCTTTTACTGAGTTGAGCTTCCACTTCCTTTTTTAAAAGAAAATTGTTCCTTTTTCAGAGTTACAAAGCCAATGCGCAGAGTGGATATGGAAAGCCCCTAATCCATCTCTTTGGTTGTTCCAAGGAAACAATTCAAATCGAATCCAATTCATGGTCCTCGTAAAAGGGACATTCTCGATCCAAACTGACAGGAACAGGCTGTTCTGATCTCAGGCTTGACCCCATGCTTGAGAGGCTGAGAGCTCCCACTATCTGTTCTTTTTTTAAAAAAAAAATTATTGCATCCTTAAAGTTACAAAGCCAATGCCCAGAGTTTAGTATTCACTGCAAACCCAAATCTATTCTTTGCTTGTTCCAAAAACCAAATTCAAATTGAATCCAATTCAAGATCCCCAACGAGAGACAAACAAGATCCAAGCTGACAAGATAAGGCATTGCACCCCATCTTGAGCTTGATCTTAGCCAAAAGGCCGAGAAGCTTCCACTACCTGTTCATCAGGTCACACATTTAAAGGTCCCAGAAATCAATTGCTGGGTTGACTTGGAGTGGTGGGAGGCCACTCAATGTGAAAGCCACCTTACTACAGCTGACTGGAAAGCTTTGCTTGGACCTCTCTTTATAGAGTCGGCTTTGGGCTTTGGCTAACCAGAATGACCAATCTTCATTGCTACTCCATTTTTCTAAACCAGAGAAGTAGCTACTGTGCTGCTCCTTTGCCTGGCCGCAGAACTAGCTTAGTGCATCCTCACTGTATTCTCTTAGAATCTTGGGGCAAGACATTTCAATGATTAATACTGACCTCAAGGGGATTATAGTAAAGCCTTTATAATGGTATTGTTCTGGTTCTAAAGCATGTTGTTCCTTTTCAGGTACTGTGCCAGCACATGGATTGGGTTCAAAATCACCAGAACCCCTGAAGAAATCTTCTAAAGGTATACTCTTGTTAACTTCTGCGGGGTTTTTTGTGCCACAGAAGCTATGTGGTTGGCTCCCTTGTTCTGTGCTGGCCCATAGCAGTTAGAAAGATGCGTATTGGCTACCCTGAGGGACTATTTCCCACTCTATCCTCATTCCCTTCCTCAACCCACAACAGACATTCCTAGCCGCTGCTCAGCAGCTCATTACATTCTAGATCAGAAACCCAGCATCAGCTGAGCACAGCATCAAACCCACGTCCTATCACACTGTGGGTCTAGAGTATTACATCTGCTTCACACCACTACTACCTACATGTGCTTTAAAAAGCAATATGTGATATTCCAATCAAAAGCCTCACCGAGTTGTTTTAATATCTTTGTACAAGACATTTCAATGATTCATACCCAGCTAAAGGTGAGAAAGGGCTTTCGTTCTGTGGGGATCAAAGTAACCCCTTTACAGTGGTATTGCTCTAGTGTAAAGCTGGCTGTTCCCTTTCAGGTACTGTGCCAGCACGTGGCTTGGGTTCAGAATCACCAGAATCTCTGAAGAAATCTTCGAAAGGTAAACTCTTGTTAATTTGTTCATTTCTACCTCCAGCTGAAAGCCCTGTAAACAGTAAATGCTGCTGAGAACGTGGAGGCTGTCAGATAAAAAATAGTAATCTGATTACTAAATCAAAATCCACAAAAAGTCTGACTCCTTCATCGAGACATTTAGCTGTTGGGAACAGCAGGAGTTCATTCAAGTCCTGCAGCCTCTTTTGCCATTTACTTAGACCATGGCTGACCTGCATCTTAATTCCATTGAACCACCATGGTTCTATTGCCTTTAATATCCCTGCCCAACAAAATATCTTATCAATACTTCTTTGAACACATACTGGCCCCTATCTTTACTGGAGTGGGTATTGTGAGCAGGAAAGAGCTGTTTGATTGGGAAATCTGAATGTTTCTCCATTCGATGTTAAGTCTTTCTATCATTCTGCCTGCTCTTTATTCACAATTCTTATTGTTCTTATACTTGCTTCTCTAATGATTTACTCAGTTTATAAATTTTGCCCTTTTTAAAGATGGAACCTCAGTTGGGAGTTATCTCCAGAAAAAGCCAGATGGCCCTCGAGTTGCTGCGAAGGGGAATCTGGAGCTACAGACCCACCCAGGTATTGGCCAACTGTATTTGAAACTTAACTCTGCAAAGTTCCTGGTGGCGGGTGAGATAACCAGCTTGAAGATCTTTAAAGTGTTTCATGTGCTCTGGCTATCTTTAACAGAGATTGTGAAAGTGTTTGAAAGAATTGAGCTACATATAGAATGGTGGCTGGGAATGTCATTTTCATTCCATTTTCATTCCAGTTCTTTGGAACTATTAATTTGATTTCTGTGTCTGTTTGCACTGTTTGAGAACAGATATCCCACTCCATCTGACGAAGGAGCTGTGCTCCAAAAGCTTATGGTATTTGCTACCAAATAAACCTGTTGGACTTTAACCTGGTGTTGTGAGACTTCTGGCTGGGAATGTACCAGGGCTGCTTCGTGTCATGACGATGGATGGAGAGAGAGAGAGTGACAGCAGGCAGTTAGGAAAAAATAGTGGGCTGCAAGAGAAGCAGCAAGATTTGGGCAAAGAAGGGATTTAATGAAAAGGAAAAAGAACAATCTGCTCTGATAGTTAGGACTTGGGGATTGAGTTGGAAAATTCTTCTCCCTTAGATATTGTGGATTTTGTTTTGTTGGAAAGTGAAAGGTGCTGTACGGAAATCCATTCTCATTCCAGTTCTTTGGAACTATTAAACTCAGCTCGTGACACAACAAACCATGTTGCATACTCGGAAGCAGGATGGAGTTTAAACCAATGAATACAAATTTTGAGTTCCTGATCATATTTTCTGAACACCACCTCGGAGGTGGGAGAGCTTTTAGAAATGATAATGCATGAAAAAAATTACAGTCGCTTGAATAAATGTGCAATCATTAAGGAAAGTCAGTTCAGATTAGTTACGGCAAAATTGTGTTTAACTAACTTGATTGAGTTTTCAATGAAGTAATAGAGAGGGAATATTAGGTTAATACATTTGACGTGATGTACATGGACTTATAAAATCATTTCATAAAGTGTCGAATTAACAGGCTTGTCAGCAAAATTGAAACCCACAGAATAAAATGGTCAGTGGCAACAGGAATACAAAGTTGTCTGAGTGACAGGAAACAGAATAATGGTGAAAGGTTGCTTTTTGAATTGGAGGTAAGTTTGCAGTTGAGTTCCCTAAGGACTGGTAATAAGGCCACTGCATTTCTTGATCTAGATTAATGACCTAGGGCAGAATTTTACACTCCCTCAAAAGCGGGTTTCTGAGGTGGAGGAGAGTGTAAACATGAATGGACGGGATTCCCCCCGGGAACCCACTCGCCCAGATGCAAATGCAATATCGTGCTTGGGTGGCCGGGGCCTCGGGCGTGTAACCCACCCATTCACTTAAGGGCTTTATCCCACCCAGCCAGGTAGGGTAGAAAAGTGACATTTTGGGCGGGGGGTTGAACCCTCAGGGTTGAAGCTCAGAACCCCCTTCCCCCTGGCCACTGCAGGACTGTGCCTGATCAGGTTGAAGAGCTGTTGGCCAATCTGACCGCCAAGCTCCCATGGATAGGACCTCTTTCTAAGGACAGATGGAAGTCCAGCTCACTGCCAATCAACACTCAAGTGGGCATTAACTGGCAGTGGGAGTTTGAGAGTCGGCAGCTACGCGTTAGGTACCAACTCTTGGGGTGGCACGCAGTAATCATGCATCATCCTTAAAATTCTTTGTGGATGTGCAGTGCACATTTTCAACATTTGTAGATGATACAAAACTTGGAAGTCTTGTGAACTGTGAGGAGGATATAATCTTCATCTCATTGTGCCAATAGTGTCTGTTGAGGTGAGGAAAACATTAATTTTATTGGGACATGGCTTACTGCGAGTTACATCTTATCAAGAGTTTGTACGAGAGAGCAAGCTCATTAGACATTGCATCACTTCCTGTGATGCAGTACGCTTTATCTCATTAACATATCACACAGTTAGAATTAACTCCTTATACTGCAGAGGAAAATGATAGACTTCATAGGCAAAGTGAAATAGGCAGGCAAGTGGCAGAAGGAAATGAATGCAGAGAGGTGTGAAGTGGTATGTTTTGGTAGTAAGAACAAGGAGAGGTAATATGAAATAATGTATACAACAAAATGTGCATGAACAGAGCTACTTAGGGGCATGTGTACACAAATTTGAAAATGACAGGATGTTTTGAGAAAATAGTTCATAAGGGATTCTGGGGCATAAGGGACAAGGAAACTCTGGTGAACCTTTAATAATCAGTGGTTCAGCCTCAGTGAGGGACTTCAGTCACATAGATTGGAGAAGCTGAGATTGTTATCCTCAGGGAACAGAAGGGTAAGGGGAGATTTGATAAAAGTGTTCAAAATTATGAGGGATTTGGAAAGAGTATGCAGAGAGAAACTGTTCTCATTGATAGAATGGACAAGAGTTAGAGGTCACCAATTTATGGTGATTGGCAAAAGAATCAATGGTGACGTGGGAAAAAAATTATGCAGCAAGTGTTTGTGATCTGGAAGGTACTGCTTGACAGTGTGGCGGAGGCAGATTCAATTGTTGTTTTCAAAAGGCTAGTGGCTCATTATCTGAAGAGAAACAAATTGCAGGGCTATGGGGAAAAGGCAGGAGAGTGGGACCAGCTGAATTGATTTTGAAGAGAGATGACACCGATTTGGTGGACTGTATGACTTGCCTTGTGGTGCAACCATTCTATCATTCTTTGATTCTATGTGATGTTTGAGGTGAGTTTCTTTTGTACTCCTAAGGAATGCTGATATCTGCGTCGTGCCAACTGGCATATATGTTAAATTACAGTATTTTTTTCTCTCTGATGTACTTTTGTTCTGTTTGCTTAAACAAATGCCCCACTTCAAAGGTTGTGTCTATTGATGTAGCAAATGCATTCACTCCTTGATACAAACTGACTGGAATGAGGCAATTGTCTTTAATGTATGAATAGTTGTTAATTGAAAAGTAGTTTGGGTTGCTTTCATCCTGTCTATATCCAACTGCAGCCTCTTTGTATATTCCTCGCTTTCCTCTTATTTTCTTTATTTTGTCAGCAAACTTTGAATATGGTACATTCAGTTTCCTTATCGAATTCATTAATATAGATATTAAATCACTGAGGCCCATACTGATCTTTGCTTATAGCCTGCCAACCTGAATATGTCCCATTTATTCCTACCTGTTTTCTTTGCATAAACCAATCCTCAATCTGTTTGTCCCCCCAATCGCATGGATCCTAATTTGATGTAATAATCTCTCGTGTGGCACCTTATCAAATGCTTTTTGAAAATCCAAGTTCGCAGCAACTCGAGGACCATCTGGCTTTTTTCTGGAGATAACTCCCAACTGAGGTTCCATCTTTAAAAAGGGCAAAATATATAAACGGAGTAGATCATTAGAGAAGCAAGTATAAGACATTGGGACAAGTGGCCAAATGCTTGGTCAAAGACATATACTTCAAATATATACCGCTTAAAGTCTGAGAGAGCTGGAGACATTTGAGGAGGGAATCCAGAGATCAGCTCCTGGCACACTGAAAGCACAGCTGCCAATGGTGGAGGGTTGGAGGAGATTAAAAAGATTGGGAAGTCAAGGCCACTGATGGAAGTGAACATCAAAATGGGAGTTTTAAATTTGAAGTATCCATTGTTTTCCTTTGTGTTCAGACACCAATGGCTGCTAAGCCAACCCTTGGACACTCCATAAGAACAGCTTGTATAAATGTGCTGATTTGCTCTGCTTTGGTTCAAGTGGGGCGGCACGGTGCACAGTGGTGCCTCACAGCGTATGGGACCCAGGTTCGATTCCCAGCTTGGGTCACTGTCTGTGCGAAGTCTGCATGTTCTCCCCATGTCTGCGTTTGGGTGCTCCAGTTTCCTCCCATAGTCCGAAAGGCATGCTGTTTACATGCAGTGGGCATGCTAAATTCTCCCTCAGTGTACCCGGCCAGGTGCCGGAGTGTGACGACTAGGGGATTTTCACAGTAACTTCATTGCAGTGTAAGCCTACTTGTAAAACTAATAAATAAACTTGAGCGAAGAGGACATGCCAAAATGCCCATTATGGCACTTAGCAACAGGAACACTCTCAGTACTTGTGTTTTATTTGTGAGAGTTTACTGTTAGTAGGTTTCAAAAGTTTCCATTTTGTCTTTCCATACAGAACCAGAGAAGATGGACTATTCAGATGATTTCAACAGTGTGTCTCCAGGTGTGTCATTTCTGAATTGCTCACGTCTCTGTGAAATGTCTTGGGAAATTTTACTCAATTAAAGACACTATATATAAATATCAGTTGTTGTTGTCAGTAGTCTGTAACTTGCTCAGTAAGGACTTGAGCAAAATTTTTAAGGCACAGCTTAGATTTGAAGGGAGGCCAGACTGATGGTGTCTAGTAATCGGGATCTATTGTACAAACTGCTTATAATTTGGAACGGCTTCCAACCCGCTCAAAGAGGCAACAAGAATGTTTGGGAGGGGGAAATCTTGTAACCTCAGCCTCCTTTGTAGAGTCTCCTTTTGCTCCAGTCGAGTGTGGTCGGAAATAATAATTCCTTTTGATTATCTTGAACTCCTGTTAAGTGTGGGCAGATGTTCTGCCTACTGCCAATCAGAGCTCAGTTGAATGTGAAATGGCAGCTGGTCTGACAGAGTTGGCAGACATGCATTCCCCACCGACTCTCACGATAACTGACGTCAAGCGCTTACCATCGTGAAAATCAGGCACAAGGTGTCTTTGCTTCTCTGCCTGATTTAGAATCTCATTATCAAAGAGTATGTTAGTAACCCCCTTATTCTTCCTGTCAAAATCCAACACTTTACACTTACCTTTATTGCAATTTATTTGTCAAACATTAACCCATTCTTCAAATTTATTAATATTTTCTTGTATTTTGTTGTTGTCTTCCTCAGTTTAATTGTAGATCTCTGTCCCACCAGTTTGGTGCAGTCCCCAATTTTTGAAATTGTGCTTTTGCCTCCTCAGCTTAAATTGTTTATGTTAATTGTGAATGATAGTGAAATGCCAGCACCAATGCTTGTGGAACGTCATTCTAACTTTTAGCTACCCTTAAGCACTTCTTCTCATTGTTCGAACTCCTTCCTATTTGTTGTTCTGCTGTGAGCTTGTCATCCATTCTACTATTTGTACCCTGACTCCACATGTTCTGACCTTGTTTATTATGTGGTATCTTATCAAAGGCATTTGAAAATCTAAATATATTCCATCTTCTCCGTTGCTCTTGTCTACCTTCTCTATTACTCCTTCAAAATGTTCAATAAGGATGGTCAAGCAAGTCTTCCCCTTTCAAAATCTATGCAGACTATTCTTTATTCTGTTTTCAGTTTCCATCTTTCACGCAAGATTCAATTTTTTTAGCACGAATGATGTTAACTGATCGATTGTTCCGTTAGACTGCTGAACACATCCAGAATTTTAAGTCACTCCTCAATCTTCTATATTATAGATGAATAGTAAGATCTAATAACGAAATCTAATATTAGTAAGATGTGTTCGGTTGTTAGTTGACTAATTGATCCACAAAATCTGATCACATGGCATGTGCGTATTTCTATATTATTGGTCTTAATTGTTTGTAGTCAAAATAGCTTGTTGCAGTAGCATGAAATGAACAATTTTGTGGTGTTTGTGAACTACCAGGTATGATGTACAAGCAGTATGACTAGCACTTGGTTGGTATGTGTGTGCCAATGTTCTCTTTAAAATTTTGTTCTGTGTAAGCAGTTTCTTCAATGCACAGTACCTTTATGTTTTATTGTGCAACAGCTTGCATGTGCAATGTTTAACATGGAACCCCTGTCACTACAGTGCACACACATGCGGTTTAGCGGGAATGTTAGTACAAACCTCTTCCCCAAGCCTTTCATCAAACAACCTATGGACACTTCTGCATGGCTCACAATTGGAAGAATGGACATCTTGGATGGGTTGTTGAATGGCAGGTAGCATCTGGGGTGCGATTGATCTTCAGGGCCAAAGGGAGGGCAATAAAATATTTTGGCTTGCATTTGTTTCTCCTGTGTACCAAGGTGGAAACATGCCCCTATTATCATTGACTTTTAGTTGTTAATGTTTGCAATTTTCTTTCAGATGGGAACCAGTCTGACGATGACAATGACCTGACAGCATCGCTTCAGAATTCCTCGGATGAAGGTAATGTTTTCTCACTCCTCTTAAATAGCACCTTGGGCGGGATTCTCCAATCTCGTCCGTGCCCACTCCTCTGCAAGTTAATGGAGAATGGAGAATATGGCGTTCCAGCCAAAACTCCATTCACTTTCAGCAGCGCCGGAGAATCCCAGCCGTGAACGAGGTCGCAGGTTTTTTGGCGTATATTTACCCAGCAAAAGAATTTCCCTATGATTGGGATTCTCTCCATTTCATTCAATGCAAAATTGCTGAAAACAGTGTAACCAGCTCTTAAAAGACCAGCCCTTAGAGCTATTTTTAGTTACAAATAATTTATAGAAATAACCAAAAGTTTGTTAAATATAAACACCATTTGTGTTTTGTACAACTATTAGCTTGAATTAATGAACTCCGACTAATCCAGTTGCAGGAAGATGCTGAAAGGGGTATTGTGAAGGATGGTGAATTCTAGTACTGAAATGATCACTGAAATCCTTCTTTATTGTTCTGCCTCTGCTGGTGTTAGTTCACTCCCTTAACTGCACAGCCTAGTTTCTCCCAATAAAGGCTGAACACTTTGCGTATGTATCATTCCTCTGGTGCAAATCAAATTCTCAAACTTGAGATGTTTGCAATTAACAAAATATGCTCTTCACACATCCTTCAACTCCTTTGTCTGGCTGTTTTAACTGTGCCTGGTTAAAGTAGAATTGACCAGCATCAGAACAACTATTTCTTTCTGGTTAAAGAATATCTTTTCATGTTATATAATCTGTAATAAATATTTTTAACTTTTCAGATATGGATTCAGAAAGTGAGATGGAAACTGACGGGTTGCAAGTTCCCACAGAACCATCAGCGCGTCAGACGTCAGGTACTGATTGCCTTGAGTTTCGTGCGTAAAATGCCAATATGCTCTAAGCAGCGGTCTGTTATTGAGATAAATCTGAGTAGATTTGGACACTAATTCCTGACATTATGAGAATTAATTTTTAAAAATGGATTAGATATTGACATGTTGCCACACTGATGATCCACATGCACTGGAGGTCATTCTCTGTCTGACAAATAAGCCCCTGCAAGTAGCCTGAGATAAAGCTAACTCTTGGCAAGTGCAAAGACCTCAGTGATGCACCCCTCTGTTATATCCTTTTGCAGGTAGTTTTGTAACATTTAGCCCAAGTATATGCACCTGGAATAACACTACTAACAACCTCTAATCCAATCTTTGCAAATCTTGATCAATAAGAAGAGTGCTCCTAGTGACTCCAGAACAATGTAATCTTAATTTGTACATCTACCTGTAGATCCTTGGAACATTCTAAACCCAAGACCATTCCTCTAGCCAATCAGCTTTGCAGCCTTTGCATCCCTTCTAAATGCTAAACTGTAACTTGTATCTTTGATCAGAGACTCTGGAACATCTCGTCCTTGGGCCACCTTCCTGGCCAATCAGCATTGTCGCTTTTCTTTATTGCTTAGCTAGACTTGTTTGAGTCCAAATGGTCAACCGAACCACAACTCCATTTCACTTCTAAGTTCTTTATTAAAGCGATATCACAGTATTTGGCAATTACTGCCAACCCAACCTCCCACACTATTCCTATTATCCCTTAATTCTCTTATTTACCACAAATGTATGGACCACTGTCTGGACCATACTCAATAAATGAACATCCACAGCTCTCTGGAGAGTTCCAAAGATTTGCAATCCTATGAGAAATTTCTCCTTGCCTCAGATCTAAATGGTTGACTCCTTATTTTGAGTCTGTGACCTAGTGTTCTAGATTCCTCAGCCAAGGAAACATGTTCTCAGCATCTTTTGTTTTCCCATTAATTCATGGCTGAGCCGGCATTTATTGCCCTTGAACTGAGTGGCTTGCTTGGCCGCTTCCAAAGGCATTTTTAAGAGTCAACCACATTGACTCACAGCAGAAAGAAATCGAACTGTGCTGTCACAGCCAACAGGTAAGTGATTGGCTGGTGACTAATAAGTAGTTTTTCTTTTTTTCTCTTTTTTCTCTTGGCATTGTAGTTGTTGTTGTTAAGTTAACTTAAGTGTTAAGTCATGGTAGGAGATTTCAGACCCGTGTTATGTTCCTCTTCTGTGATTTGGGAATTTAGGGACTCTTCTTGTGTCCCTGGCTCCTTCAAGTGCAGGAAGTGTGTGTACAACTGCAGCTCCTGTTAGACCGCTTGACGGCTCTGGAGCTGTAGGTGGATTCACTTTGGAGCATCCGTGGTGACGAGGAAGTCATGGAAAGCACTTTCAGTTTGGACACACCACGGATAAAAATTACTGAGGGAGATAGGGAATGGGTGACCACCAGACAGAGCATTTGATTTGATTTATTATTGTCATATGTATTAGTATACAGTGAAAAGTATTGTTTCTTGCAGACAAAGTATACCGTTCATAGACAAGGAAACAAGAGAGTATAGAACGTAGTGTTACAGTCATAGCTAGGGTGGAGAGAAAGATCAACTTAATGCCAGGTAGGTCCATTCAAAAGTCTGACGGCAGCAGGGAAGAAGCTGTTCTTCAGTCGGTTGGTACGTGACCTCAGACTTTTGTATCTTTTTCCTGACGGAAGAAGGTGGAAGAGAGAATGTCCGGGGTGCGTGGGGTCCTTAATTATACTGGCTGCTTTGCCGAGGCAGCGGGAAGTGTAGACAGAGTCAATGGATGGGAGGCCGGTTTGCGTGATGGATTGGGCTACATTCACAACCTTTTAGAAACCATAGAAACCTACAGTGCAGAAGGAGGCCATTCGGCCCATCGAGTCTGCACAGACAACAATCCCACCCAGGCCCTATCCCGTAACCCCACAAATTTATCCTGCTACTCCCTCTAACCTAAGCATTTCAGGATGCTAAGGGGCAATTTAGCATGGCCAATCAACCTAACCCGCACATCTTTGGACTGTGGGAGGAAACTGGAGTACCCAGAGGAAACCCACGCAGACAGTAATTCTTTTGTAGTTTCTTGCGGTCTTGGGCAGAGCAGGAGCCATACCAAGCTGTGATACAACCAGAAAGATTGCTTTCTATGGTGTATCTTAAAAGTTGGGGAGAGTCGTAGCTGACATGCCAAATTTCCTTAGTCTTTTGAGAAAGTAGAGGCGTTGGTGGGCTTTCTTAGCTATAGTGTCAGCATGGGGAGACCAGGACAGGTTGTTGACAGGTTGTTGTTTTGTTGACATTGAGGGAGAGATTATTGTTGCCGCACCAGTTCACCAGATTCTCTATCTCATTCCTGTACTCTAACTCGTCATTGTTGGAGATCCAACCCACTACGGTGGTGTATAGGTAAAAAACGGGGTGAGGCCCAACGAGCTGAATTTAGGGAGTTAGGAGTTAAACTTAAAAAGTAGGACCTCAAAGGTAGCAATCTCAGGATTGCTATCAGTACCATGTGCTACTCAGAGTAGGAATGTCAGGATAGCTAAGATGAATACGTGGCTTGAGGGATGGTGCAAGAGGGAGGGATTCAAATTCCTGGGATATTGGAATCGGTTCTGGGGGAGGTGGGACCAGTACAAATTGGACTGTCTGGACCTGGGAAGGACTGGAACCAATGTCCTAGGGGGATGTTTGCTAGTGCTGTTGGGGAGGGTTTAAACTAAGTTGGATGGGAACCGATGCAGGAAGTCAGAGGGAAGTAAAGTGGGGACAGAAACAAAAAACAATAAGGGGAAATGTGGAAGGCAGAGAAGCCAAAGACGAAAATCAAAAAGGGCCACATTACATCATAATTCTAAGAGGACAATAAATGCCAAAAAGAAGCCTGAAGGCTCTGTGTCTCAATGTGAGGAGCTTTGGAATAAGGTGGATGAATTAACTGCGCAGACAGTCATTAAAAGATATGATGTAATTGGGATCACGGATACCTGGCTCCAGGGTGGGAACTCAATATTCAGGAAAGATAGATGGGAAGGAAAGGGAGGGTGGGGTAGCGTTGCTGGTTAAAGAGATTAATGCAATAGTAAGGAAGGACGTTAGCCTGGACGATGTGGAATCTGTATGGGTGGAGCTGCAGAACACCAAAGGACAAAAAATGCTAGTGGGAGTTGTGTACAGACACCAAACAGTAGTGGTGAGGTTGGGGATGGCGTCAAGCAGGAAATTAGAGATTGTGCAGTAAGGGTACAGCAGATATCATGGGTGACTTCAATCTGCGTATTGATTGGGCTCACCAAACTGGTTGCAATGCGATGGAGGAGGATTTCTTGCAGTGTATAAGGGATGGCTTTCTCGAACAATATGTCGAGGAACCAACTAGAGAACAGGCGATCCTAGACTGGGCATTGTGTAATGAGAGAGAATTAATTAGCAACCTTGTGGTGTGAGATCTTTTGAGGAAGAGTGACCATAATATGGTAGAATTCTTCATTCAGATGGAGAGTGACACAGTTAAGTCTGAGACGAGGGTCCTGAACTTGAGGAAAGCTAGCTTTGATGGTATGAGATGTGCATTGGCTAAAATAAGCTGGCAAAGCATACTTAAGGGGTTCACAGTGGATAGGCAATGGCAGACATATAAAGAACAGGGATGAACTTCAACAACTGTATATCCCTGTCTGGCGTAAGAGTAAAATGGGGAAGGAGGCTCATCCATGGCTAACAAGGGAATCAGGGATAGTGTTAAAGCCAAAGAGGAGGCATATAAATTGGCCCGAAAAAGCAGCAAACCTGAGGACTGGGAGAAATTTAAAATCTAGCAGAGGAGGACAAAAGGTTTAATTCAGAAGGGGGAAATAGAATACGAAAGTAGACTTGCAGAAAACATAAAAACTGACTGCAAAAGCTTCTACAGATATGTGAAGAGAAAAAGACTAGTGAAGACAAATGTAGATCCCTTACAGTTAGAATCAGGTGAATTCATAATGGGCAACAAAGAGATGGCAGACCAGCTGAACAAATACTTTGGATCTGTCTTCACTAAGGAGGACTCAGATAACCTTCTTGAAGTACTAGTGGACAGGGTCTAGCATGAAGGAGGAACTAAATCCTTATCAGTCAGGAAATTGTATTGGGGAAATTGCTGGGATTAAAACCCACTAAGTCCCAGGGCCTAATGCTCTGCATTCCAGGGAAGTAAAAAAAATGGCCCTTGAAATGATCATTTTCCAACATTCTATAGACTCTGGAAGAATTCCAGTGGATTGGAGAGTAGCTAATGTAACCCCACTTTTTTTAAGAAAGGAGGGAGAGATAAAATGGGGAATTATAGACCGGTTAGCCTGACATCGGTGGTGGGGAAAATGCTGGAGTCAATTATTAAGGATGTAATAATAACTGAGCATTTGGAAAGCGGTGATGGGATTATCCCAAGTCAGCACGGATTCACAAAAGGGAAATCATGCTTGACAAATCTTCTGGAACCTTTTGAAGATGTGACCAGTAGAGTGGACAAGGGTGAACCAGTGGATGTTGTGTGTCTGGACTTTCAAAAGGCTTTTGACAAGGTCCCACACAATAGATTAGTGGGGGTAATGTATTGACATGGATAGAGAACTGGTTAGCAGACAGGAAGCAGAGAGTGGGAATAAACGGGTCCTTTTCAGAGTGGCAGGCAGTGACTAGTAGGGTACCGCAAGGTTCAGTGCTGGGACCTCAGCTATTCACAATATATATTAATGATTTGGACGAAGGAATTGAATGCAATATCTCCAAATTTGCAAACAACACTAAGCTGGGTGGCAGTGTGTGCTGTGAGGAGGATGCTGAGAGCCTGCAGGGTGACTTGGACAGACTGGCTGAGTGGGCAAATACTTGGCAAATGCAATATAATGTGGATAAATGTGAGGTTATCCACTTTGGTGGCAAAAACTGGAAGGAAGATTATTATTTGAATGGTGGCAGTTTATTAAAAGAGGAAGTGCAACATGATCTGGGTGTCATGGTGGAACAGTTGCTGAAGGTCGACATGCAGGTACAGCAGGCTGTGAGGAAAGCTAATGGCATGTTGGCCTTCATGGCAAGAGGATTTGAGTGTAGGAGTAAGGATGTCTTGCTGCAGTTATACAGGGCCTTGGTGAGGTCACACCTTGATTATTGTGTGCAGTTTTGGTCTCCTAGTCTGAGGAAGGACATTCTTGTTATTGACAGAGTCCAGCGAAGGTTCACCAGACTGACTCCTGAAATGGCAGGACTGATATATGAAGAGAGACTGGATCAACTGGGCTTGTACTCACTGGAATTTAGAAGAACGAGAGGGGATCGCATAAAAACATATAAAATCCTGATGGGACTGGACAGGCTAGATGAGGGAAAAATGTTCCTGATGTTGGGGAAGTGCAAAACTAATGGTCACAGTCTAAGAATAAGGGGTAAGCCATTCAGGACTGAGATGAGGAAGAATTTCTTCACTCAGAATTGTCAATCTGTGGAATTCTCTACCACAGAAACTGGGGCCAGTTTGTTAGATAGTTTTAAGGGGGAGCTGGACATGGCCCTTATGGTTAAAGGGATCAAAGGGTATGGAGAGAAAGCAGGAGTGGGATACTGAAAGTGCATGATCAACCATAATCATATTGAATGGTGGTGCAGGCTCAAAGGGCCGAATGGCCTACTCCTGCGCCTATTTTCTATGTTTCTATTGCTGTGGGGCCGGAGTCACATGTAGGCCAGACCAGGTACGGGTGGCAGATTTCCCAGATGGGAATTGACATTGGTTTCATGGTCATCATTAGACATTTAATTCAGATTTTTATCGAATTCAAATTTGACCATCTGCCACGGTGGGATTTGAACCCAGTTCCCCGGAGTGCTACCCTGGGTCTCTGGATTACTGGTCCAGTGACAATGCCACTATACTACCACCTCCCCGCTACCCTGTCAAGTCCCTTAACAGTTTTATGTGTTTCAAATAGATAATTTCCCATTCTTCTAAACTTCAGGGAATATAATCCTAGCCTACTCAATCTCTCTTCTTTGCCCAGCTCCCTCATATCTGGGACCTTTACTGTGCTCGCTTTAGGACAATTATGCCCTCCCTCATCCAGAACATGGGAGATTCTCTGGCCTCCCCGCGGCGTGTTTCTCGCAGCGGGAGGCAGCGTGCCATTTGCTGATGGCAGGACCTTCTGGTCCCGCTGCTGTCGATGGGATTTCCCATTGACTGCACCCCACTCCATCAGAAACTCGCGATGGGGGTGCACCACGGTAGGAATAGAAAATTCCGCCAGTGTGAGCTGCTGGAAAATTCTGGCCATGAGGTGTCCAATAATAAACGTGCCAAATGTATTTTCTTTTATCGAACATATTGGAGGAGGTACTTTAAATGTCCATACTTTACCCTAACATTATCTACTGTTTATTCTTTCCTTCCTATAGCTGACATTTACCAATCCATGAGTTATAGGGAGTCCCAGAACTGCACTAAACCATCATGTATGAGGCTTTCCAGGCCGAGAGTGGCAGGTAAGCTGTACCAAGCTCTTTAGGAGTGATAATCCTTGCATTGTAATGTCTGATTGAATTTCTAATTCATTGGAGAATTGGGTTATATAATATACCACTAGGCACAAGTGTCTGGTGATGGCTATTTTCATGTTATTGGAGTGCAGCCAATGGCAGAATGTGTTTTTTCTCAGTACGGTTCATAAAGGACCAGTAAATGACATTTCAAGGAGCACCCTTCATGCCAACAAGAAGAAAGGATTTGCCATGACTGTGCCCTTTACTCACTGTTAGGATCCCAGAGTTGACACGGAAGCAGTTCGTACTTGAACTCCCAACCGTCTAACCTTTAAGCATCTAGAATGAGCAGTAGCTGCATGATGATGAGTGGGCAATCTGTTGGAAATTGAAGTTGCCGTGTATCGTAAGATCCTGTGATCATAAGAAATAGGAGCATGAATAAGCCTTTCAGTCTATCGAGCTTACTCTACAATTCAATAAGATCAGTGCATCTTGTTGATGTTCGTCGGTGGTGGAGGGAGAGAATGTTTGTGGACAGGTGCCAATAAAGCAGACTGCTTTGTCCTGGATGTTGTCAAGCTTCTTGTTGTGCTGCACTCATCCAGGCAAGTGGAGAGTTTTCCATCACACCCCTGACTTGAGATTTGTAGATACTGAACAGGTCAGGAGGTAAGTTACTCGCCATAGAAGTCCCAGGCTCGGGCCTGCTCTTGTAACTACAGTATTTATATGACTAGTCCAGTTATGTTTCTATATAGTGGTAATCCCTTGGATGTTGATTATGGAAGATTCATAGATGATAATGCTGTTGATTCTCAAAGGGAGATGGTTAGTTTCTATCTTGTTGGAGATGGTTATTATCTGACACTTATGTAGTCCTAATATTACTTGCCATTTATCAGCTCGAGCCTGAATGTTGTCCAGGTCTTGTTGCGTGTGGGAACAGATGTGTCAGTATTTCAGGAATCATGAATGGAACTGAACACTTGTGCAATCATCATTTCTACTTCTAACCAACTTCTGACCCTATAATAGAGGGAAGGTCATTGATGAAGTGGCTTCATCGATGTTGTGCCTAGGTCATGAGGAATTTCCGCCATAATGTCCTGAAGCTGAGATGATTTGTCTTCAACTATTGCAACCATCTTCCTTTTAGCTCGGTATGACTCCAGTGAGATTTCCCCCTAGTTTTCATTGATTTAAATTTCACTGGAATTTCTAAATGCCACATTCAACCAAACGATGCCTTGGTTATGTGATGCTAAATGAACCTCAGGTTAAATCACCACCAGTCAGCTCTCCCCCCTCAAAGGGATGAACAGCCTATGGTCAGCTGGGACCATGAGGACTTTACCTTGCCTTGACATCAAGGACAGTCACTCTTATCTCACCTCCTGGGACTTGGCTCTTCTGTTCATGTTTGGACCAAGGCTGTGATGAGTTTTGGAGCTGACTGATTCTGCCAGAACCCAAACTGAACATTGGTGATCTGGATATTGGTGAATGCTGCTTAATAACATTGTTGACGACATCTTCCATCACATTGCTGATGATTGAGCATAGACTGATGGCAGGAATTGGCCAAATTGAATTTGTTTTTCTTTTTCGTGGATAGAACAATTTTGATGTACAGTTCACTATTGGCTCAAGGGGGCCATGCATGTTATTTTTGCAAATATACTTTTGTTTATAAGTTTTTGTTACTCGTGCTCAAATTGTCATCCTTTCTCTCTTGCAGATTATGGAACCAAACAAACGGCACTCAAAGGTAAATTAAGTCAGATACCCATTGGAGAACAAAATACTAACTCTAAAATACAAGATGGTACAATTTGGTGGAGCTGTAAAATATAAACACAAATATAAATACATGCAAGTCAGCTTCTTTCCATTGCGCAAAGTGTATGATTCAGGGACACCACATGGAAGATTTTTCATTGGCATAAGTGGAATTTATTTGTTATGGTAAATGAGGAGCTTATTTTGGGCTTTAAAGAAAGACTTTTCCTGTTGCCTGTAAGGACTCTTTCCCAGAGAAAATCCACCTTCATTCATCACTAATTGATCATCTTACACAGAGAGGCTGCAGATGATTTGTGTAGAAGGCAGGAATTAGTGCAGTGATGTTGTCGGGAGAGCTCGCCTGAGGTTGGGACGGCAGAGGCACATTGTTAGAGCAGAGCAGAGGAAGCTACAGTTTACGTGTAACTGGCAATTATTGCTGAGCTGGAGTGCTTGTTGCTGATGCTGGGTGACCAAAACGGGAAGCACTCTATTTTCTAGCATTAAATTTGCACAAAAATGAAAGTAGTTCTAGTTGCATTATTTAAATTATAGCAGGAGTCACTTAAAGAACTGTTAATAAAGATTAAATCAGAAGCAACCTATTGGCTTGATCAATAGGTTAGGAGGTAGGAGGCAGACTGTCGAGGTTATGGACATGTACTCAAATCGAAGCAGGTTGTGACTTGTGGTGTCAGCATTTACTTTTCGTCTCACAATTTACTGTCAACTTTAAGGCTGTACATGGAAATGACCACGATTATTTGTAGTCACGATTGAAGTCAGACGTGTTGGAAATTGTGTACAGGGCCTCTACATGACCCACATTATTCCTGAACTTTGAAAATCTGCATGAGGGAGATGTATGTGGCTGCAGTGATTCTGCCCATTTGTCAAATTGCATCTCAGCATGTTGACTGCACCTCCAGTCCGTCTGAAAGCAATGAGTGCTGAGCAATCACGGTGGCACAGTGGTTAGCACTGCTGCCTCACAGAGCCAGGGAGCCAGGTTCGATTCCCAGCTTGGGTCACTGTTTGTATGGAGTCTGTACATTCTCCCCGTGTCTGCGTGGGTTTCCTCCGGGTGCTCCGGTTTCCTCCCACGGTCCAAAGGATTGTGGTTAGGTGCATTGGCCATGCTAAATTCTCCCTCGGTGTACCTGAGCAGGCGCCGGAGACTAGGGGATTTTCACAGTAACTTCATTGCAGCGTTACTGCAAATCCACTTGTGATACTAATAAATAAACTTTAAAACAGACTCGATGGGTCGGATGGCCTCCTTCAAAGGCAGCCTGGTGGCTCAGTGGTCAGCATTGTTGCCTGACAGCTCCAGGGATCCGAGTTCAACAGCTGCTGGAGTGTGGCAACTAGGGGATTTTCACAGTAACTTCATTGCAGTGTTAATGTAAGCCTACTTGTGACACTAATAAATAAACTTTAAACAGTTGTCAAAATTACCTAGTTTTAAAAAATTTTTTTAATTAACTGTGCATGTGTCCATGTTATATTAGGCTCAGAGCCTGCATTCCTGTCAATTTTAATCCAGAGGTCAAAAAGGTGAATAGATTTTACTCTGAGGACTATGGAATTTTTTTTCTTTTGCAGGTCCATTTCCTTCAGCTGGCAGTAGGCCAATCATTTTTCAACGAAAATCTCAGTTACCGTTTTCAGGCCCAGCTCAAGGTATGTTTGAGTCACGTATGTGAGTCATGCAAGTGCACATTTATTGAACATATATATTTTCTCCATATGTAATAAGACATGTAAATGATATGTAGATGGTGTTTCAACTTTCTGGACCATCTCAGTCACCTTTGGAGATCCCCAGCATCACAGATGTCAATTTTCAGCCAATAAGATTCACTCCGTGTGATATCAAGAAACGGCTGAAGGCGCTGGATACTGCAAAGACGATGGGCCCTGACAATATTCTGGTAATAGTCCTGAAGATTTGTGCTCCAGAACTTGACGTATCCCTAGCTAAGTTGTTCCAGTACAGATGCAACACTGGCGTCTACCCAGCTGATTCCCATCCCATCAGTCTACTCTCGATCATCAGCAAAGTGGTGGAAGGGGTCATCAGAAAAGCTATCAAGTGGCACTTAGCAATAACCTGCTCACGGATGCTCAATTTGGATTCCGCCAGGGTCACTCAGCTCTTAACTTCGTTATAGCCTTGGTTTAAACTTGGACAAAAGACCTGAATGCCAGAGATGAAGAAAGAGTGACTGCCCTTGACATCAAGGCAGCATTTGACTGAATAAGGCAGCCCTAGCAAAACTGGAGTCAATGGTAATCAGGGGAACGTCCTCCACTGGTTAGAGTTATACCTGGCACAAAGAAAGATGGTTGTAATGGTTGGAGGTCAATCATCTTCAGCTGTTTCATCAGTGACCTCCCTTCCATCAGAAGGTCAGATTGGGGATGTTTGTGTGCAATGTTCAGCACCATTTGTGGCTTTTCAGATACTGAAGCAGTTCATGTCCAAATGCAATAGGAGCTGGACAATATCCAGGCTAGGGCTGACAAGTGGCAATTAACATTTGTGCCACACAAGTGTCAGACAATGACCATTTCCAACAAGAGAGGACCTAACCAACACCCTTGACGTTCAGTGGCATTACCATCAATATCCTGGGGGTTACCATTGACCAGTAACTGAACTGGACTAGCCGTATAAATACTGTGGCTACCAGAGCAAGTCAAAGGCTAGGAATCCTGTGGCGAGTAACTCACCTCTTGACCATCTGGTCATCTGGTTGATTGCAGCTCATCTGGTTGATTGCAGCTCCTACAACACACCAGAAGCTCAACACCATGCAGGACGGAGCAGCCCACTTGATTGCTACCCCCTCCACAAACATCAATCTCCCCCCACCACCGACAAACAGTGGCAGCCATGTGTACCATTTATAAGTTGCGCTGCAAGAACTCACCAAGGTTCCTTAGGCAGCACCTTCCACTAACATCTAGAAGGATAAGAACAGCAGATCCTGGGAACCCCACCACCTGAATGTTTCCCTCCAAGTCACTCAACATCCTGGCCCGGAAATACATTGTCATTCCTTCACTGTCGCTGGGTCAAAATACAGGAATTCTCTACCTAACAGCACTTTGGGTGTACTCACACCTCAGGGGCTGCAAAGGTTTACCACCACCTCCTCAAGAGTAACTTGGGGCGGTTTCTAAAAAAAAAACCTTCAGAAGTTGACTTTAAGGCAATTCCACCTTTGGTTAGAACTAATTATCTGATGTGAGGTGTTGTGGTACTAAATGGTGGCATTTAGTGATCGTCTGGACTTTTGAGACATGGGTGGCGAGACATCGGTATTGTACAGGGCATTGTTTTATGTCATTCCATATGTCTGCATTCCAGGTGTTCCTACTTTTCACTGACCAATAATAGAGTTCCTCTGTCAAGAAAGCTTTTCTTCGGAAGACTAGATTGGTTCAAGAAGCATTAGGAATCCTGTACTCCAGGGATTTCTGTAAAAGCTCAGTCCAAGCCATAACAGCGTTAGATGGCCACTTTGGTGGCTTAGTGGCAACTTGCATCAGTGGAAGTTGATTATGATGCACAATTTTTTTAAAAATCTGTGCTACGTTTAGCCCCCCAATGAGCCTGGTACATAGTATTTGCAAGAAAACCATTCAACAGGTTATCCATTTTCTTCAAAGTGAATGTTTGTCAATCTCATCAGCAGCAGTGAGTGACCATGAAGGAGGCATCTGTCTCCCACTTCGAAGGCCCTTCGACCAGGTTCAGACTTTTTTGGATCACCTCAGGGTTTGAGGATCTCTAGGTTAAATGCTGCTGGACCTGTTGCTCACTTGAGCATGACCTTGATTCCACTGAGTGGTTGTGACACTCAATTGAAGTTTTGGTCCATAATCTTTGATTTTCAGATGATTTACATTATTTGCGTTCAGCAACCTGAGCATTTCCACAGAATTGTGCATGTGACTTTTCTCCTTTTGAGTTAGTCTGAGAATTGGGTAGGTTGTAATCTGCTGATAGGGTCTGTACATTTGGGATTTGGTGTCTAGCTGCTTGTGTGTCATAAATGAGTATGTTTGGGAAGATTTATATTTTTCTATTGTCAATGTCTTTTTATTGTGAATGGGAGTAGTGCTGAAAGTAAAGTGTGAAGGAGCAATTAAAGAAATGTGGCTGTTCCCAGCTGCAGTCTCCTCCTTTGTTGATAGATAGCCATATAGAAAAGATATAATGTGTGGACATCTGAGACTTGGTTCAAAAGAAGGCGGGATTGGGGATGTGAAGGAAAATATGATTATCGCCAGAGAGGAGACTTTTGGATCAGTAATGCAGATTCTGAAGTCTAAAACAATGGAGGAGGCAATTGAGTGAGCAAATGATACCATGTATGGACTTGCAGCAGCTGTGTTCACCAATGACATCAACAAGGGGTGGTTAGCACTGCTGCTTCACAGCTCCAGGGTCCCGGGTTCGATTCCCGGCTCGGGTCACTGTCTGTGTGGAGTTTGCACATTCTCCTCGTGTCTGCGTGGGTTTCCTCCGGGTGCTCCGGTTTCCTCCCACAGTCCAAAGATGTGCGGGTTAGGTTGATTGGCCAGGTTAAAAATTGCCCCTTAGAGTCCTGGGATGCGTAGGTTAGAGGGATTAGCGGGTAAAATATGTGGGGGTAGGGCCTGGGTGGGATTGTGGTCGGTGCAGACTCGATGGGCCGAATGGCCTCCTTCTGCAATGTAGGGTTTCTATGATTTCTATGAAGGCTAACTACGTGTCTCAGAGGCTGCGTGCAGGAACTGTCAGGATAAACTGTTATGATGTGTTTGGTGCTCAGGCTCGATTTGGTGGATACAAAGTGTCAGGCACTGGGTGGGAGCTTGAAGAATGCGGATTAGTAGCAGGATTAGGTTCAAATATTCCTGGATAGGATGTTCAGGAAAGATGAAGAAAAGAAAGGGCGAGGGGTGACAGTATTGATTACAGAGAATATTGCAGTGCTAGAAGGAGAGGATGTCCTGGAGGTGTCAAGGACTGAATCTTTTCAGATTAGAGTTCAGAAACAACAACATCACTGTTTTATGTGATGTATATTGATGATCTGGACTTGGGTGTACCAGGCATAATTTCAAAATTTGCAGATTACATTAAAGTAGGAGGATATTGACAGACTTCAAAAAGACATAGGCCGGTGGAATGATCTGGCAGATCAAATTTAATATAGAGAAGTGTGAACTGATACGTTTTGGTAGGAAGAATGAGGAGAGGCAGTTAGGAAGGTGTGGAAGCTTTAGATGCGATGAAGTTAAGATTTAAGAGAAAGCTTCCAGGAATGAAGAACTTCAATTTTGTAGATAGATTGGAGAAATTGGGTTGTTTTCCTTAGAGGTTGATCAGAAATTTGATGGCCTGCTCATAATTTGAACACTTCTATCCAGACAGAATACGTAGAGAAAACAGTTCCCATTGGTGAAGGGTTGAGAACCAGAAGATAGCAACTTAAAGTTATCAGCAAAAGAACAAAGGGTGACGAACTTGTGTATGCAGGATGTGGAATGCACTGATTGTGTGTGTTGAGGAGACGAAATTGAATTGTGGCTTCCAAAATGGAATTGAATAAGAACCTGAAGAGAGAGATTTCCGAGGCTACAGGGAAAGGGCATGAGTTTGTGATTAGCTGAGTTGCTCTTGTAAAGATCTAACATGGACACAACAGGCCGAATGGTCTCTTCCCGAGCTGTAACCATTCTATGATTCTCTTGGTGACCTAACAAGTTGGCACAGTGAACAGCTAAGCCACACAGACCAGATCTCAGGAGTCAGCTGATCTCAGTGAAAAGATTACTATAGACACCAAATTGGCCGCTGTTCCCCAGGTTTAGTGAGGGGCAAAATGATCCTGGTGCTGAACACATTGTTGTCCTCTCTATAGTGTATGCATTTGCGTGTACCTCCAGTTAGGACTGTGGTGCCATTTGTATTTTTGTACCTGCTATCAAGACTCGATTGTAAAATGACCCAATTTGATTGAGGTAGTGAAAAGTCAAAATATACTCCGGGGAAAAGCTAACATCTTAAGGAAGAATTGGAAAAAGTTTTCCATTCCGTTTTAATGACCAGGAATACTATAAAAAGTAAGTGTTCTGGCCTTTTACTCAAAACAAATATGTGGAAATCTCGTGAATTGGCTGGAAAATAATGAAGTTCAATTAGTGACAATGTGTGAGAAGCAAAGCATTGAGATGGGGACCTTCCCTCTTGATGGATGTGTTTTTCCTCCATGGAAGTGTTTGAGTTAATCTCAGCATATACGGGGGTATTGGAAATATCGAAGGAGCACTGTACATTTTCCTAGCATTAAAATGTTACTCCATTGTGGAGTAATGTAAATTACTCAATGTAAATTAACAATTAAACTATATTGAAACAACATTGCTTCATTCACTGAAGATATATTTGGTGTCATCTGGATGGAGTGGCTCTTCTGTACATCAGCTACTCAAAAACTAGGGGAGCTCCATATTGTAACACTACCCTGTATTGTAATGATTACGAGTCTTTCCTGCAGTCCCCCGATAGGAGCAGAGAGAGATTTCAGATTACAAACGTGCCAAATGAAGAGATCGTCCTTGAAATTAAATATATTAGGGAAGATACTTTAAATGCCCATGTTTTGCTGCGCCCTAATAATTTTCCATTTATTTTTTCCTTCCCATAGCTGATATTCGCCAACCCATGAACTACAGGGAGAGACAGAACTACACTGATTCAAAACAAAGTGGACAGTTCATCAGGCCGAGTGTAGCAGGTAAGTTATAACAAGCTGTTTTGGGAGTGACAAGTTTGACTTTGTTAGGTGTGATTGGGTTTTCTCATTCTTTCAAGCATCGGGTTGAAAAATGCACCATTGTACATAAATATCTGATACTGGAGTGTAGCCAGAACACATGCCTTCCTCAGTACACTGATCATTGACATTTCGCAGAGCACCCTTATTGCAGGAAGGGGAGATATGCAATGGTTCTCACTCATCAGATCCCAGAATTGAGAATTGACTCCCCACACCATCCAACCCTCAGTATTGTCCTCTAGAATGAGCAGAAGCTGTTGATGAGTGAGCAATCTGCTGGAAGACCTGGTAAACTTAAATGTCATGTCACCAGGTGACATCATTCAATGTTTAAAGACCACACTGCCATAAATTTGGTGAGTAGAATCTTTCTAAAATCAGTAATCGGGTTCTAAGAAACTTCAAAGATGGTTGCTGAGGAAATGGAGATGTTATCCTGGGAAGGGTATATGGTACACTGCTAGAGTAGGCATGAGGGGGCTGTGTATCATGTTATTTTTCAGATAAACCTTTGTGTTTCATTTCTTTATTAGTTCTAAAATTGTTGTCACTTCTGCAGATTATGGAATCAAAGAATCAACACACAAAGGTAAACTGAGTGATACTCATTGGAGAACAAACTATTAACTTAAATGCAAGAGTGGTGGAGCTTTAAAAATATCAATGTATTTGTTTTTGGGCTTAAAAGAAAACCTGCTGCCTGTAAGGATTATTGGTCAAATTTAATGTCATCCCAGGTTCCAGTAGGCATAAGTACATAGGGCAGATCTTCATTCAGTTGACATTAACTATCAGTTTTAGAGAGGTGGCAGGATGACTGGTGTGGAAAGTAGTAACTTGATGCACCGGTGTCTTTAGGAAGAGTTCCCCAAGATTGAAGTGATTGGATATATTGTAGGAACAGATCGGGGAGCTGTTGTTTTTATGGGTATTTTAAATTCATTCTTGGGACATGGGTGTTGCTGGCTGGCCAGCATTTATTGCTCCATCCCTAGTTGCCCTTGAGAAGGTGGTGGTGAGCTGCCTTCTTGAATCGCTGCACTCCATGTGCTGTGGGTTGACTCACAATGCCATTAGGGAGGGAATTCCAGGATTTTAACCCAGTGACAGTGAAGGAATGGCGATATATTTCCAAGTCAGGATGGTGAGTGGCTTGGAGGGGAACTTGCAGGTGGTGGTGTTCCGATGTATCTGCTGCCCTTGCCCTTCTAGATGGATGTGGTCTTGGGTTTGGAAAGTGCTGTCTAAGGATCTTTGATGAATTGCTGCAGTGCATCTTGTAGATAGTACACACTGCTGTTATTGAGCATCAGTGGTGGAGGGAGTGGATGTTTGTGGATGTGGTGCCAATCAAGCGGTTTGCTTTGTCCTGGATGGTGTCAAGCTTCTTGAGTGTTGTTGGAGCTGCACCCATCCCGGCAAGTGGAGAATATTCCATCACACTCCTGACTTGTGCCTTGTAGATGGTGGATAGGCTTTGGGGAGTCAGGAGGTGAGTTACTCGCTGCAGTATTCCTAGCCTCTGACCTGCCCTTGTAGCCACTGTGTTTATGTGGTGAGTCCAGTTGAGTTTCTGACCAATGGTAACCCCAAGGATGTTGACAGTGGGGGATTCAGTGATGGTAACACCATTGAATGTAAAGGGGGAGTGGTTAGAGTGTCTCTTATTGATAACTGGTAACTGATGGTTATTGCTGATCTGGGTGCCCAAAATTGGGAAAAGTTCTATTTTCTTGCATGAAATTTACACAAAGATAGAGTAAGCTCCAGCTGCATTGACAAATTAATAATGGGAGCCACTTAGGAAATTGTTAATAAAAGTAAGGATGCCTGAAATTAGAGGAAACCTGTTGGCTTGGATAGGAAATGGGTTTTAGAGGTAGGAGATAAACCCTGTGTGTACCCAAATTGGCAGGGTTTGAATAGTTATGTCCCCACGACCTCCACCCCCAAGAAGCTGTACTGGGGCCTCAACCTTTCACTTTATTTATAAATGATTTGGTTGTAACAATAGAGAATCATACATTTAAGTTTGCTGACTACATTAATTTAGGTTGGTCAATGAATAGTGTAGATGGGAGCACAAATTTGCAAACTGTAGGTCATCTCTGACTAATCATATGGGCAGACAAAACTGTGGCAGATGGAGTTCAATGTGTGGAATCGCGAGGCCATCTATTTTGGATTTGAGAGAAACAGACCTCTCTCTGAATAATGAGAAATCATTCATTTAGTCGACGGGTAAAATGGTTAATGGAATGTTAGCATTCTGAAGGGCTGGAATACAAAGGGATGGATGTTATCATACAGTCGTGCAGAACTCTGGTCCAGACCCTATCTGGGATATGGCATTCTGTTCTAGGCATCACACCTTAGGAAGTATATTTTGCTCTTGGAGTGCGGTGCAGATTACTGGGAATCATACCAGGGTTAAAAGTGTTAAATTATGGAGACAGGTTGAATAGACCTGGCTTATATTGTCTTGAATATAGAATATTATAATGTCTTGAATATAGAAGATTAAAGGGGCGATCCAATTGCGGTGTATAATATGATTCATGGACTTGGTAACGTAGACCAGCTTTGAATCCTGACTAACATCTGGGGACTTGTGCCAAAATTGGGAGAGCTGTCTCACAGAGTAGTCAAGCAACAGCCTGACATAATCCTACTCATGGAATCATACCTTACAGATAATGTCCCAGACATCAATGTTCCTGGGTATGTACTGTGTCACCAGCAGGATAGACCCAACAGAGGTGACGGCACAGTAGTATACAGTCAGTGTTGTAGCTGCACTGGAACAGCTTGGCTAGGGGCGTTGCAATTCTGGAGTACAAGTCTTCAGTACTATTGCTGGAATATTTGGAATTGTCCACCCCAGAGGCTCGTGCATGCTCCGTCATTGAATATATTCATGCCTGAGCTTGACAGATTTTTTTTGGTCTCTCAAGGATTTAAGGGGTAAAGGGAACAGGTGGGAAATTGGGAGTTTTAAGTTGAAGATCAGCCATGATCATATTGAGTGGCGGAGAAGGCACGGTGGGATATTTGGTCTACCTTTGCTCCTAGTTTTAATGTTCTTAAGGCAGAGTTACCAATGGTGGAGCAATTAAAATCAGGGATGCTCAAGAGTCCAGAATTAGAGGAATGCAGATATTATGGAAGATTCCGGGACTGAAGCAGGTTGCAGAGATAGAAAGGGGCGAGTCCAGGGGAGTATTTGGAAACAAATTATGGGAATTTTAAAATCAACATGTTGCTTGACTGGACGCCAATGTAGCCATAGTGAACACGGGTAATCCACAAGATTCTGAAGGGACGTGATAGGATAGATACTGAGTTTATTCCCCCTGGCTTGTGAATCTATGCTTTGTGTGTGTGTGGGGTGGGGTCACTGGTGGGTTGTGGATTTTTGGAATTCTCTCTCACAGAGGGTTGTGGATGCTCATCATTGAATATATTCAAGGCTGGGCTAGAGAGATTTTTGATCTGTCAGGGAATCATAAAATATGGGAAATATGCAAGATCATGATCATATTAACTGTTGGAGCATTTTGGTGTCTTCCTGCTGTTTGGTTCCTGTGGTTGTTGTAGACTGTTTTCAAGAGAAGCCATGAGGGGAGAACAGGTGACCAATATAGGAAGTTACAACTTTGTATGAGTTATTCTTTTGTGTTAATGCCATTTTGTAATCAGTGGAGATTACAGAATCTCCACTGTAACAATTACAGCTTTTATTTACAGGTTTTAACAGAACAATTATCAAATAAAATTTGACACGGAGTCTAATTAGAGGGTACTAAGACAGATGACTGGGTTTTAAGCAGTGTTTTAAAAGAAGGAGCAAGATGTGGAAATGTTTAAGATAGAATTCCGGAGCTTAGGGCCTCAGCAACTGGAGGCATAGATGCCAGTGATGGAGCAATAGAAATTGCAGGGGACCAGAATATCGTAAATACTGTAAATATGATGAATCCCAAACCAAAAAACCTATATTATTGAGCAGACGTTTAGGTAGAATCAATTCTGATTATTTGCTTCAAGCTATGTTATTTTATTTTGCCTAATGTGCCTGAGATTGGGAATTTCAATCACTGAAATGATTGCTTGAATAACCTCAGGCCTTCTCGACTACCTTGATACTATCACCTATCCCTGGAACAAAAATAAGTAACTGATCGTGTATATTTCATCTTTCCTTAGGAACCAAATTCTTCTGGAGGTTTGTAATTCCAGTTATGGGACTGACTGCAGTTTTGGGTGCCTGTATATTTTGCCTTTGGATATCCAAGGTGACTGATCGTCCAATGCTGAAGGAGAGAGAGAAGCTCTTCCTGGGCAAGTGGGAAAAGATGAAGACCATGTTCCCAAATCAGCAGGATGAACTGTGGATACGAAGCGGTATTCTGTTGAAGAAGCACATTGGCACAGCAGTGCACACTCAGCCTGTTATCCTCATGTTTGCTGCTGCTCAGGATGCTATTGAAACCATGCAATGCCTCACACGCAAGATAGGTGAAGCTTACGCTTCTGTTTTTAATTCAAGTACCCTGGAAATCAATGGATCTGACAAGAAATCACTGAGCACTGATATGGTGAAGCTCGAGCTAGACAACCAGCTGTCATCTGCATTCCAGAAGGGGAGTAAGGCAGTCATTATTCATCACTTCCAGGATCTCCCACCCCCTTCTACCCTTCTGTTCTACAAGTACTGTGACCATGAAAATGCTGCCTTCAAGGATGTCTCCCTGTTGATCACGGTCTTGCTGGACGAGCCAACGTTGAACCCGGACTTGCCTCTCAAAAACTTGGAGGAGACAGTCCAGGACTTTCTCAAGAGGAAGTTCTGCTCTGATAAACCGGGAGAGTTCAACGTGATGGATGCAGACAAACTGGGTGGCCTGTGGAGCCGCATTTCCCACCTGGTGCTGCCGGTCAGGCTGGAGAGGGAAATCGAAGGTGGCGACTGCCCAGTTTGAAGTGATGAGTTTAGCATCTCGAATGTATCACTGTTTTGTGCTGATTGTGCTTTGTGTGTGAAAAGTCAGTTGTTACTTGAGTCAGAAAATCAGATTGATTTTTTTTTCTCTACTATCTTGCTAAAAGAATCCTCCAAATCACTGGTGGAATATTTTTCTAAATGCCACTTTGTTAGTATTATTATGAAGCTGGATCTGATGTTTTTGGGGTATGGTGAGAGCTCAAAACATTTTTTAAAACAAATTTTTTGGAATTTTGCTATTAAAAGGTTTGTATTATTTATATTGATAAAATTTTTCTCCACTGGAGATACTATATGTTTTGGTAATACTGTCTTAACTGCCAAGCTAACTTTCACGAAGGAATCAAGTGATGGAGTGGCATGCATGGCAGCCCTTGTGCAGTGCACCACACGTTGGTTTGGTTTCCAGCTTTGACTCGAGGTTTTATCACGTGGTCTTCACCCTCCAACTGAGTCTTTACTACTTGATTGGATGATTCTTGACTGTCAGTTAAGCATCCTTTCTTTCTTAACTCCAGTATTTTTATAATGAATAAATGCCCCAATGATTTTTCTCCTGGGTTGCTCCAAGCCATTAATCCTGGATATTAATTTTTAGTCCCTAGAAGGTTGGCAACCCTACATGTAAGGCGCTGCTGATCACCACAAGCTACTGCAGAGAGCTGCCAAGCAGAGTCCAAGAATCCTTGCAGAGCAAGGAAATTACTAATTTGCTTGGTCATTGTTGCACACCTATCAGCTGGCTCAAGAGCATCATGGGCCAAAACCAAGAGTCAGCCCTGCGACCGCAGTGAACGCAAGGCCTAAACTGGGATTTGGAAGCAGCAAGTGTACAGGCTCATTCAAATTCCCATTCTTGGTGATTTCCAATCCACAAGGAGCCGCAATCAAAATATAACATTTCTCAGTTGTACAAAGATTAGCTTCCACTCCAAAAATATTATAATGCTTTAAATTGGGATTGTATATATTTCTTATGAATGTGTTTTATATACTTGTCCATTACCCTTGAGGAGGTACTTAAATAAATCTGAATTAAAAATTTGTAGGAAAACTTTGTTGTACATTTGTTTTTCTTGACTTTCGAAGGTGTTAAAAGAGGTTGAGTGAAGATTCTGCCTGCTTTGTTAGGTAGTGTTGGTGAACAGCACTATTGGGGAAAGATCAGAGAGCTTTCCTGGTATCTGAGTCAACATTCTTCCCTCAGCCATCACATCAATGAAATGGGCAGTCTGTTGTTATCAGTTTCAGGATGGCTGCTGCATTAGCTGCTTGTGTGCAATGGGCTCAATGTAAATGCAGATGTTTCTTATATTTAATTCACTTCCCACTTAATGAATGTCTTTCCTGTACTCCATTCAACAACAACAAAAAGATTAACTCATCAATGGGAGTGAACATATGCAACATATCTTACAAGTCAGCATATTCAAATAATTTGCATCTTCCTTACAAATGGAACTGACGTTAATTGGAGCATAGGACTTAGGAGTAGGAGTAGGCCATTCGGCCCTTTAAGCCTGATCTGCCATTTGACAAGATCATGGCTGATCTGTCTCTGTCTAGTTCTAGTCTCCCCCACAAGAGGAAACATCCTCCTGATATCCACCTTATCAAGTACTCTAAGAATCTTGCATGTCTCAATAAGATCCCTCTCATTCTTCTAAATATCAATGTGTAGCCTGATGGGTATTCATAAAGATGAGCAAAGTGAAGACACCAGGAAAGCCTGATGCTTAAAAGGGCTAACTCTGTAACAGGTTAAGGACTGAGAGCAGCAAAGAACAGGATGTGCAGTTATGGAACAAACACAGGAATTGATTAGACAGTGCCTGTTGCTATGCCTTGAACAGAAAGTGATTGAACACAGATCCTGTGTGTTGTGTTCCTGAGAGAATTATGACCTCCCGACAGAGGCACGACTTGCAGTGTACGTGAACAAAAAGACAGTGATTGACTAGTTCCTGTCCTTGGAGTATGTGACTGGGAGCATGATCAGTGCCAGCAGGATCTCTATAAGGAGAAGAGACACAGACATCGGCAGCAGTAACCCAGAATCAACCACTGTAGAGGCAAGTTTGGGACTCAGAGATATTGGAACAAAACCCATCAGCAGGGAATCTCTTCAGTTCGCCTCTCCACAAATAGTATGTCTAAGTTTAACTCATGAGTTTGGATATTTTGTGAAGTTCTGATACCTTTTGAATACTTGTGTTTATAACAGAGTAGGTCAAAATCTAGTTATTTTGTGTGTAACAAAATAAGTCAGAGATTTGTTTCTTTGTGAATAACAAAGTTTGATGCCTGGTGTAATTTTGTGGTAACTTGGTACAATACAATAAAGGAGATTTGTACAATAATTTGAGAGTTTGAGTGTCTTCAATGAATGTAGTTGTGTTTTGAATTAGGTTAACTGAAGAGGAGGATAAAATGAAAGAAGAGTTGTTGAAGCAATTGCTTTGTCCAAGTTGACCCAAGTTCGAGGGCATCCCTGGGTGGTCAGTGGTCAAGTTGGCTGATTGCCAGTCACACCACATTGAATCAAATGACGTGGGTGGACAAAGACAGATCGAAAATGGCTAGTGAACTACAAGGCTGGCAGAAGGTTCTCCAGGAGTATCTGAATGCAAGTGGCCAAAGTGGGTAGAATATGCTGAAAAGGTTTTTGAGATTCAGGGACCCACTGGTCAGCAGCACTGGAAAGAAGCTGGAAGGGGACAAGGGAATCGTGCCTCCAAGTTAACTAAGGCCACAGCAATAGAGTTGTGTAAGAAAAAGGCTGAGATCGGTGAACTGAAGCAGCAGTTAAGTGCTGCAAAACAGGAAACTGACACATGGTGTGTTAGAGGCTTAGAAGCTGAATAACGGAAGTAAATTCAAGTGTTACATATGTGTCAGTTGCAGATGCAGTTTGAGAAAGCAGATTGAGAGAGAGTGCGAACTGTGCGAGAAAGAGACACAGCTAACCGGAGGATTCTGGAGATAGAGCAGAGGTATAATAACTTACAGACTGTTGTGAAAGTCTTACATAAGTCAAACACAGAACAGAAACAGAAATCAACTGACCATACAAAGTATCAGAGGGAAATAAACAAGTTAAAGTTGCAACTCTCAGTTCAAAGGGGTAAGATGTGTGTTTTTGAAAATCAAGGGGTAGATGGAGACAGTGACAGATGGACGTCTCTGTTATAGGGTCAGAGGAGCTTGTTAGACCGTGATATAGATTGGGAAAGCGTAACAAATGAGGCCCATAAGCATGGGGACAGGGACGGCCCTGGGATAATCCCCCACGTGACGAGTATGTGTTAGAATTGTCTCACTCACACTCACTCCCATGAACCCCATCAGAACAGACTGTACAGGGCAAGAAGAGTCAGCTCAAGCCCTCACACCACAAAGAACCTCAAGGGGTCCTTTGTGCCAAAACAACAAGGGGGAAGCGAGTAGTATTACAGAATGGGGAGTGGAAGGAACTATATCCCTTCACCTCACCCAGAAATATCCTAAACTAATTAGCAAAATGCAAAATCTTCTTACAGATCCATCTCTAAGCATGGTGGGAAACTCAGTTATGAAACAGACAACATATGTTTGGAAAAAGCTAACGAACAGTCTGGAAAAAAGTTTGAATTACTGTATTCTGAGTGCATATTTAAAACAAGTGCAATTTGAGGAAAGCTGAAAGCCGAGTTGATAAGGAAAACTTGAGTTGCTGTCTGTGTTAGCGTCTGTGCGATTTTTCTTTTCTGAGTCTTAGTTAACTCTGCTCTGTTTCTGTTGTTTTGAAGTTGCATATTCAATGAATGTAGTTGTGTTTTGAATTAGATTAAGTGAGGAGGAGGATAAAATGTGATAAAATGATAGGAGAGTTTGATGCACTATCAATCAAGCAAAGACTAGTTTGTATGCAAGAACAAATAGGCTTTTATTAGCAAAAGACTTGGAGCACACCCATGCCGATGAACTGGTCCAGTGACTGAGGCAGGGGGTGGGAAGAAGTCACCTTTATATCTGGACTGGGGGGGGAGGAGTCCCAGGCAGGGCCGGCAGGGGCATGTCCAGGCATGTCACACACACACAGGCAATAAGCTAACAGTGGTTTACCACATTCACCCCCTACTTTTAAAAAAAGAGTCTGGCGGGGGTGAGGTGGGTGGAACGATATTTACAGAATTACAAATTTAGTCTCTCTGGGGGCTTGATCTGCCACTGCGACCGCCGTAGTGCCGGTTGTGGTGTCGGTTCCGGTGGCCGCGGTGTTGGTTCAGGCGCCAGGCCGTAGTCGCTCGAGTCGTCTGTAGTCCCTTCCGATTGTCGAGTGTGTGGTGGTGGCTCCTGGGGCTCAGGCGTGCTGTATACGGGGGGTGGGGTTGTGGGTCATAGTGGTCCCTGAGGCACCTGCGGGTGCCAGGTCTCGAATAGAGACCGTGTCCTCCTGCCCGTCGGGGTACGCCACATAGACGTATTGGGGGTTGGTGTGGAGGAGTTGGACCCTTTCGACCAGGGGGTCCGACTTATGGGTCCTCACGTGCTTCCGGAGCAGGACAGGGCCTGGGGACGTCAGCCACGATGGTAGGGAGGTCCCCGAGGAGGACTTTCTGGGGAAAACAAACATTCTTTCATGAGGGGTAGCATTGGTAGCTGTACAAAGGAGTGATCTAATCGAGTGTAGTGCATCAGGGAGGACCTCTTGCCAGCAGGTGACCGGAAGACCTTTAGATCTCAGAGCTAATAAAACGGCCTTCCAGACTGTCGCGTTCTCCCTCTCTACCTGTCCGTTCCCCCTGGGGTTGTAGCTGGCGGTCCTACTCAGGCTATGCCTTTGGAGAGCAGGTACTGTCGCAGCTCATCGCTCATAAAGGAGGATCCCCAGTCGCTATGGATATAGCTTGGGAAACCAAACAGGGTGAAGAGGCTGTGCAGGGCCCTGACGACCGTGGCCGAGGTCATATCCAGGCAGGGAATAGCGAAGGGGAAACGTGAATATTCGTCAATGACGTTGAGGAATTATATGTTGCGGTCAGAAGAGGGGAGGGGGCCCTTGAAGTCGACGCTTAGGCGTTCAAAAGGGCGGGGGGGTGGCCTTTATGAGGTGTGCTCTGTCTGGCCGATAGAAGTGCGGCTTGCACTCTGTGCAGAACTGGCAGTGTCTGGTTATAGACCTGACTTCCTCAATGGAGTAGGGCAGGTTACGGGCTTTAATGAAGTGAAAAAACCTGGTGAACCCCGGGTGGCAGAGGTCGTTGTGGAGAGTCTGCAATTGGTCTATTTGTTGCGCTGGCACATATTCCCCGGTAAGAAGTTTAACAACACCAGGTTAAAGTCCAACAGGTTTATTTGGTAGCAAAAGCCACACAAGCTTTCGAAGCTCTAAGCCCCTTCTTCAGGTGAGTGGGAATTCTGTTCACAAACAGAGCTTATAAAGACACAGACTCAATTTACATGAATAATGGTTGGAATGCGAATACTTACAACTAATCAAGTCTTTAAGAAACAAAACAATGGGAGTGGAGAGAGCATCAAGACAGGCTAAAAAGATGTGTATTGTCTCCAGACAAGACAGCCAGTGAAACTCTGCAGGTCCACGCAACTGTGGGAGTTACAAATAGTGTGACATGAACCCAATATCCCGGTTGAGGCCGTCCTCGTGTGTGCGGAACTTGGCTATCAGTTTCTGCTCAGCGACTCTGCGCTGTCATGTGTCGCGAAGGCCGCCTTGGAGAACGCTTACCCGAATATCAGAGGCCGAATGCCCGTGACCACTGAAGTGCTCCCCAACTTCCTGCTTCCTGTTGGGGAGCACTTCAGTGGTCACGGGCATTCGGCCTCTGATATTCGGGTAAGCGTTCTCCAAGGCGGTCTTCACGACACATGACAGCGCAGAGTCGCTGAGCAGAAACTGATAGCCAAGTTCCGCACACACGAGGACGGCCTCAACCGGGATATTGGGTTCATGTCACACTATTTGTAACTCCCACAGTTGCGTGGACCTGCAGAGTTTCACTGGCTGTCTTGTCTGGAGACAATACACATCTTTTTAGCCTGTCTTGATGCTCTCTCCACTCCCATTGTTTTGTTTCTTAAAGACTTGATTAGTTGTAAGTATTCGCATTCCAACCATTATTCATGTAAATTGAGTCTGTGTCTTTATAAGCTCTGTTTGTGAACAGAATTCCCACTCACCTGAAGAAGGGGCTTAGAGCTTCGAAAGCTTGTGTGGCTTTTGCTACCAAATAAACCTGTTGGACTTTAAGAAGTTTAACAACACCAGGTTACTGTGTTTACCCCAGTCCAATGCCGGCATCTCCACATCATGACATATTCCCCGGGACAGGGCGTCTGGGGGCTCATTGAGCTTCCTGGGCCGGTGTAAGATGTCGTAATTGTAGGTGGAAAGCTCGATTCTCCACCTCAATATTTTATCATTTTTGATCTTGCCCCACTGCGTGTTATTAAACATGAATGCAACTGACCGTTGGTCCGTGAGTAGGGTGAATCATTTACCAGCTAAGTAGTGGCGCCAGTGCTGTACAGCTTCCACTATGGCTTGGGTCTCCTTTTCGACAGAGGAGTGTCGAATTTCAGGGCCTTGGAGATTCGTGAGAAGAAGGCCACGGGTCTGCCCGCCTGGTTAAGGGTGGCGGCCAGGGCGAAGTCAGATGCATCGCTCTCCACCTGGAATGGATGGATTCGTCTACAGCGTGCATCGTGGCCTTCGTGATGTCTGCTTTGATGCGGTCGAAGGTCAGGCGGGCCTCTGCCGTCAGGGGAAAAGAGGTGGATTTGATGAGTGGACGGGCTTTATCCGCATAATTGGGGACCCACTGGGCATAATACGAGAAGAAGCCCAGGCATCTCCTCAGTGCTTTGAGGCTGGTGGGGAGGGGGAGTTCCAGGAGGGGACGCATGCGGTCGGGGTCGGGACCGATGACCCCGTTTTCCACAACACAACCAAGGATGGCGAGGCGGTGTGTGCAGAATACGCACTTCTCCTTATTATAGGTCAGATTTAGGAGTGTGGCGGTGTGGAGGAATTTGTGGAGGTTGGCGTCATGGTCCTGCTGATCGTGGCCGCAGATGGTGACGTTATCCAGGTACGGGAAGGTGGCCCGCAGCCCGCTCTGGTCTACCATTCGGTCCATCTCATGCTGGAAAACCGAGGCCCCATTGGTGACGCCGAAGGGGACCCTAAGGAAGTGATAGAAGCGGCCATCTGCCTCGAAGGCAGTATATTGGCGGTCTTCCGGGTGGATAGGGAGCTGGTGGCATGCAGATTTTAAGTCGATGGTGGAGAACACCCGATATTGCACAATCTGATTAACCATATCAGATATGCGGGGAAGGGGGTACGCATCCAGCTGCGTGTATCGGTTAATGGTCTGACTGTAGTCAATGACCATGTGATGTTTCTCCCCAGTCTTAACAATGACTACTTGGGCTCTCCAGGGGCTGGTACTGGCCTCGATGATCCCCTCCCGTCGGAGCCGTTATACTTCGGACCTGATAAAAACCCTGTCTCCAGCACTGTACCATCTGCTCTTGGTGGCGATGGGCTTGCAATCGGGGGTGAGATTTTCAAACAGTGAGGGAGGGGCGACTTTAAGGGTCGAGAGGCTGCAGGTCGTGCGTGGTGGGCGATCTAAGAACTGGGGGTTGCAAACAGAGAGCAGGGGAAAAGGCCCATTATACTCCATGGTGACGCTCGTAAGGTGACACAGGAAATCTAGCCCCAGGAGTATGGCAGCGCAAAGTTGTGGCAGCACGAGGAGCCTGAACTTTTTGTACACTGTGCCCCATACAGTCAGGGTCGCCACGCAGTACCCGAGGACATCCATCGAGTGGGACTTTGAAGCCATGGAGATAGTTTGCTTCACTGGAGTACTGAAAGGGCGTAGCTACTCACTGTGTTAGGGTGAATAAAGCTCTCCATACTCCCACAGTCAAATAAACAGTTTGTAGTGCGACCGTTTACCTCGATGTCCATCATGGACCTGGCGAGTTGGTGAGGCCTGGATTGGTCCAGCGTACCCGAAGCCACCGTTGGATTTTGCGACGCGGCTGACAACGTCCAAGATGGCGGCCCGCACGGTTCACACGCGGCTGATGGCGTCCAAGATGGCAGCCCGCACGGCTCACGCACGGCTCACACGTGGCTGAAGGCATCCAAGATGGCGGCCCGCACGGCCCACACGCAGCTGATGGCGTCCAAGATGGCAGCCCGCACGGCTCACACGCGGCTGATGGCGTCCAAGATGGCGGCTCGCATGCGGCTACCGGCGCCCAAGATGGCAGCCCCCGCGGGTCGCACGCAGCGCGACTGGGCTTGGAGGCCGATTTCGCCCTGCATACCTTCACGTAATGGCCCTTCTTTCCACACCCAGAGCAGATCGCATCCTTCGCCGGGCAGCATTGTCGGGGGTGCTTCCCCAGGCCGCAGAAGTAGCACTTCGGGCCTCCGGAGATTGCCGCAGCGGTCGGGTCATTGGTGGGACGTGGCGTGGCATAGGCCTGCAGCCCTCCCGAGTACAGAGGTGGCGGCGACCGCAGTGTCCATGATGCGCCCCCGTGGTCGGGGGTGTAGGCCTCAAGATTACGGAAGGCCACCTCTGACAAGTCGGCAAGCGCCACAGTCTTTTGTAGGTCCAGCCCACCCTGTTCCAGCAGTCGTTGTCGGATATAGTTTGACCTGATACCCGTGACATAGGCACCTCTGATTAAGTCCTCAGTGTTTTGGGCAGCTGTTACGGCCTTGCAGTTGCAGGCCCTGCCAAGTGCTCGCAACGCACGCAGGAATTGATCACCCGATTCTCCTGGCTGTTGTCTGCGAGTAGCCAGAAGGTGTCTGGCATAGATTTCATTAGACTGTTTGTTGTACTGGCCTTTTAAAAGTTCAATCGCGTCCTTGTAAGTTTCAGCGTCTCTAATCATCGAGAATACTTGATCGCTTACCCGGGCGTGGAGCACGTGTAGCTTGTCGGTTTCAGTCCTGACGACAGAGGCGGAGGCGGTGAGGAAAGTTTCGAAACATCGCAGCCAGTGATCGAAGCTGTTAGAAGCTCCTACGGCTTGAGGATCCAATTCGAGTCGATCGGGTTTTAGTATCTGCTCCATCCCAAAACTTTTGCTAATAAAATTGATGCACTATCAATCAAGCAAAAAACGAGTTTGTGTGCAAGAACTAAATAGGCTTTTATTAGCAAAAGACTTGGAGCACACGCATGCCGATGAACTGGTCCAGCGACTGAGGCAGAGGGTGGGGAGAAGTCACCTTTATACCTGGACAGGGGGGGGGGAGGAGTCCCAGGCAGGGCCGGCAGGGGCATGTCCAGGCATGTCACACACACACAGGTAATAAGCTAACAGTGGTTTACCACAGAGTTATTGAAGCAATTGCTTTGTTCTGCTGCAAGAATGGTGATGCTGGGTCTATAAAATGGGATGTTTTACACTTTGGTTTAATTTCAAAAGCTATTTGTGGCTGAGGAATTAGATATAATTTCTTGAGAATTTACCTTTTCCTTTGAGTTTTAATTATAGTTTTGAAAGAAAGAAGAACTGAGACGACTGTCTTAATCTATTTATTTTGTTTTCTTTGTTTTATTTTCATTTCAGTTTTAAATCTTTAAGATTGAATGAAAGCAAAATGCTGTGGAGGTGATGCGTGAATATGGGAGCTTCAGAGATTGAATGAGTGTGTCTAATAAAGAATTTGTGTGAATTCTTCTTTGTTTTGTTGCGAGTTTTATTGGTTTTTTTTCCCCTTAAATTGTGATTTTTCCAAAGTAGTTTTGATATTGAATTTACAATCTAATGGGAGCTGTGAGCTGTATCACAAGTGTAATTTGAAACCAGGCGAATGTTTGAATCCTTAATCTTGGATATAATTGCAGGCCACAATTACTGCTCAAGAAATGTTGGATATACGTAATGTACATTTTGAAAGTTCCTTTGAACACACTTTTAGTAAATGGAAACTTTGAAAATCAAAGTATATAAATTGGAATTTGAAAATAACCAATTTAAACAAAAGAATCTAATCTGGGTAGGAGACCGTGTGCTCCTTCCTTTGTTCTTAGTTTTTTAAGAGGAAGTAATGATGTCATTACATTTGAAAACTTTTGTCCTGTTTCCCCAACTGGCAGAGATATTACTATTTTCTTTTTAACTCATCACACATCTAATTTGCTAATCAAGAAATTGACATAAATATCTAGACCAAATTAATTCATTTGGTTGCAAGCCAAATGTACTTTGTTTTACTTTAAAAATATTGATCATGAATTTACAGACAACATTCAAGTCCAACAGCTTCAAGGTTGTTTATCACAACGTAGAAAAGTTTAACTCATTCAGATTTATCTGTTACCTTTTGAATTAAAGTGATTAGTTACACTGAATTGTAGGCATTACTGTTTCTGATATTTAATTGATTGAATAAATTGAGTGCATAGAATAGCAACTCATATAAATGGGGAAGTGATCTAAAGTTTAGGGGAATAAATAATTTTTAAATTTTGGCAAATAAAGAGTAATGGAAAGATAGTCTGTATGGTTTTTAGTTTCAACAAAAACGTTTTGTTTAAATTATTCTCAACTTGAGGTCAACGTGGGATCATTTTTATGGAAGTAATATTTGTTCTGTTTTGTCTGTGCTATCCATAGTGAATAAGTGTTAACTCAGGTAATGCATATGTGAACATGTCAAATCTGTTGCTTTAATTCTGTGTACCTAGATACTAATAAATTTGGAATTCATTATTTTCTGTAAAAGAATAAGGGCTGTTAGGTGTTCATGAGTAAGTTGATCTGTAGGTGGGGAAATATTGTTAAACCTGGGGAATGTCAGTGAAGTTGCATCAGAAGATAGCATTTTCCATCATTTAGTTATCTGGGGTTATGGAATGGAAGTCAAAACCTTAGAAGAGGAATGAAATACACCATTTGTGCAAGTCACGCTATTCATGATCGAGGAAAGAATGGTCAAGAACAACAATGAGATAATGATGATGTTTCCTCTACAATCTGTTAAGCAGGCATAAAATCATTGGAGCTATTATTTAGCTACATTATGTTAACTGAGCCTTAAAGGAACATAGCATATGTATGCTAATAGGAGATAAAAAGTTTGAGCAGTGACTATTGGAAATTTGGATTTACAGTGATAGCTATGACAAAGGGATTAAATGAACAAACGAAACATTTAGGTCTTAAATGTTAAAATGAGACACAGGATAGTAACACAACATGGACCTGGATAAACAGCCACGTGAAGCAGGTATAGTTATGATCCAATTTGCTAACACTTAGGGGAACTGTAGCCTGATGGGTATTCATAAAGACACCAGCAAAGTGAAGACACCAGCAAAGCCTAATGGTTAAAAGGGCTAACTCTGGATAAGGCTAAGGACTGTGGGAGCAGCAAAGAACAGGATATGCAGTTATGGAACAAACATGGGATTTGATTGGACAGTGGCTGTTGTTATGCCTTGAACAGACAGTAATTGAACACAGATCCGTGTTTGTTGTGTTCCTGAGAGAATTATGACCACCTGACAGAGGCATGACTCTCGGTGTTCGTGACCGAAAAGACAGTGATTGATTAGTACGTGTCCAAGGAGTATGTGACTGCAAGCATGATCAGTGCCAGCAGGATCTCTATAAGGAGGAGACACAGACATCAGCGGCAGCAACCCAGGATCAATGACTGTAGAAGCAAAACCCTGAGTCTAGGACTCGGAGATACTGGAACAAAACCCATCAGCAGGATCAGTTCGCCACTCCATGGGTAGTATCTCTAAGTTTAAGTCGTGAGTTTGGACATTTTGTAAAGTTTTGATACCTTTTGAATACTTGTGTGTCTAACAGAGTTGGTCAAACGTTAGCTTGTGTGTAATAAAGTAAGTCAGATGTTAATTACTCTGTGTATAACAAAGTTTGATGCCTGGTGTAATTTTGTAGTAACTTGGTACAGTACAATACAGGTGAGTTGTTGTGCAATAATTCGAGAGTTTGATTGTCTTTGTCCACAGCGTCAGTTGACCTGAGTTCAAAGGCAACATCAACCCGTTCAAATCTTTTTTCATAAGATAAGCCCTTCCAGCAATAAGTCGAGTGAACCTCCTTTGAACTTAATTTTATTGTTATCATTATTTTTCTAATTCTTTAACCTTTTATTGTTCCCCATTGAATACTGTTTGCCTGCCAAGTAAAATAGTTCATTATTAAAGGAGCTTTACACACCCACTCCCACGTATCTGTTGTCTTGGGGAAACACATGACAGATTCCACCCAGCCAACAACAATGGTAGGCTCTTGATCAAAGCATAGTACTGTTAGGAAATGATCCTAGCCGATGCTTGCAGCTCTCCCGTACAAAGGATGACCATCCTTCAGTCCTCTCAGTTGGCTTGCTAACGCCATACTCGCCCCATTAGATTAGTGCAGAGTTCAGGAGGCAAAATTACTGAATAGTATGGAAGTGATCAGGAAGATGTGTGTACCAGTCCCCCTGGACAGCAGGGTTTGTTTCCTTTCTTGAAAACAACAATGAAATGCAAGCTGAACTTTATTCCAAGATTTCCCATTTCCTTGCTCTGGAACTGACAACTGAAATCTGCCTCATCAAAGACCAGATTTAGTTGAATAATGATAGAAATAACCATTGTTTGTTGAATAGTTTTAACTACAAAACTTTTTAACATCTTTGCATTTCTAATAATCTTTTCAAGTGAAGTCTCAATACAGTCAGTGGAACGTTAATGAAAACATTATCAAACAAAGATGGTATTGGTTTAAAGGGACATGAAAACTTATTTGTGATTTATACTTCTGTACTGAAGTTTAAAATACAGTTTTGATAGCACTAATAGACTAAAAATCTATATATTGTGGGGGATGGGGAAGTTGGGAGAAGAAAGTAGGTTTGGCAGAATGCAGACACTAGCACAACTCTATTGAATCCTGTTGTTCAATGCAGAATACAGAATTTCTAAATATCGGAAATGCGAGATGAAAAATGACCAGGGCCCACAAGTTTTGTCTTATACCTGGCAGTCATATGATACAGCAACAATGGAGTTGTTCATAAGAATATCAAAGCTTTTACACTATTATGTCTTTTTTAGAAATAAAACATACATTGGTTTAACAAAAACAGAAAATGTTGGAAAGTCTCAGCAGGTCTGATAGCATCTGTGGGGAGAGAATAGAGCCAACATTTCGAGTCTCGATGACCCTTCGTCAGCCTGTGTTCTAGTAAAGCTTGTCTTTTCTGCTCGGTGATACTGATAGCAGAAGGATAAATTTCAGAACCACAGATATTGTACTGTAAAAATAGGCATATAGAAGCCAAGTGGAGAAATATTGAGGTTAAATTATGATTTGGATTGAAACACGAGTTTTTTAAGTAGGCTTTTAATCATAGCATAGGGAAATGGTGACAGCAGAAGATTACTGCAAAATACATGAGAACTTGCAACCAAGCTATGTTTTAGAGACAAATAACAATAGGGAGTAACTGTATGCTGGGAAAAGGCCTTTGCATCTCTGTTCAGCAACAACTGGGTCATGCTAAATTGCCCCTTAGTGTCCAAAGATGTATAGATTAAGTGGATTAGCCATGGTAAATGCATGGTGTTATGAGGATCGACCAAGGGAATAGGCCTGGGTACGCTGCTCTTTCAGAGAATTGGTGCAGATTTGATGGGCCGCATTGCCTCCTTTTGCACTCTAGGGATTCTATGATTGTATTCAAAAATATAGCAATGAATTTTGACCAATTAAGTCAATCCAGACCCAGATGTAACATGAGTGGAGAGCTTTGGAAAACATAGCTCCTCCTAAACATGTCATGAAATGATACACAAACTCACATGGGATAAAAGGTGCTTTGGGCAGTAGTGCAAATGGCCTAGTAGGAAAGAAAACAGCTCAGATCAGTATTCTTATTTCCCAGTTTTGTTGGTGTTTCATTTTAAAGTATACAAGAGCCAAAATTCCTGACCATTCACGCCTGTGGAGTTTTCTGGTCCGGATGGCGGCCCACCTCTTCCTGCGGGTTTCCCGGTGTGGGATGGCTTCGAGGGGAATTTCCATTGAGGATCCTACTGCCAGCAAATGGTGTGCTGACTCCTGCCGTTGAGAAAAACGCTGAGGGGAGGCCAGAGAATCTTGCCCAGGACTTGCTCTGACAGTATTCTTGTTTCCCCGTTTTCACTGTTTTTTCAGCATCGTCTGTCCATTTTACACATTCTCGCCTATTTTCTGCAATATTCATTCCTGCCTGTTCCCACTCAGTGATAAAAATGATCCAGAATGTAAATAAAAGTAATTGGATACTATATTGGTCGAATATTCCACTCTGCCAGTGTACCACCAGTCGGAGAATGTGGAAATGTTACCACCAATGCATTTCAAAGATAGTCGCTCCCTAACCTAATGAATAAGAAGTCTGCTTGCAATTAACTTCTCGTACTGATGTTACTGATGGTACTGGAAGTCACCAGAGAAGTGTGAAGTGAGTTTTATCACTGGATGTCCAGCATATTTCAGATTATAGCAGATATGAGGTAATTTGTAAGAAAACTAACATACGCCAGACTGCCTGAGGAAACAAAACTTGTGCCTTAATAAATGGCAGGTTCTGATCAAGGCAATAAGAACTTCTTTCAGATTAATTAGAATTGTGGTACACAGAAAGAAGGAACTATTTGATTACAAAAGAATAAGTTAGGACAAAAACAGGCCGTTCAGGCCTTTGCTGGTGTTTATGCACCATACAAACCTACTCTGCTTCATCTCATCCTAAGAGTAAAGTTTATTTATTAGTCACAAGTGAAATTCCCCTAGTCGCCACACTTCGGCGTCTGTTCGGGTCAGAACATGTAACCAGCACGTCTTTCGGACTGTGGGAGGAAACCGGAGCACCCGGAGGAAACTCAACACAGACACGGGACGAATGTGCAAACTCCACACAGACAGTGACCCAAGCCGGGAATCGAACCCGAGTCCCTGGCGGTGAGGCAGCAGTGTTAACCACTGTGCTGCCCATATATCCTTCCATTTCTCTCTTTGTGTGTTTGAAGGGAGACAGATTGATTGTGCTGCGTGGATAGGAACTATTGCACAAATTTATAATTTGAGACAATAAAAGCAAACTACTGTGGATGCTGGAAATCTGAAATATAAAAAAACGTTGGAAAATCTCAGCAGGTCAGGCAGCATCTGTGGAGAGGAAGACAGCATTAACGTTTCGAGTCCAAGCTTCAGAACCCACAGCTGCTGCCAGACCTGCTGAGTTATCTGGCATTTTCTGTGTTTGTTTATAATCTGAGACCATTCAATTGGCCATGTTTCTCAGGGAGACAAACTAGAGAGTCTTGGATTCAAGCAATGGAGTTAGGGAAGCTGTGCTATGCTTGACCTGCAAGTGTGGACAGCCCTGGGCACAATTTGCATCACTGATCTTTATCGTCTGTTGGGCAACATATTTGCTTGATTTTTTTAATCCCCTTTCCCTTGCAACCCATGCCCTATCCTCCCACTTAAAAATTTCGATTGTCAGACTCGTTTATGCAAAGTCTGAGGTTGCTTCAGTAAAATGGAAAAACAGTTCCTTTTGAGTGGGCTTGTTGGCAGCTTTGGGCATCTCTGTAGATTGAAGGAAAAAATGGAAAACGCTGGAAATTCTCAGCAAGTCTGACAGCATCTGCTCGCTCCACAGATACAGTCAGACCTGCTGAGATTTTCCAGCATTTTCAGTTTCTGTTTCAGATTCCAGCATCCGCAGTATTTTGCTTTTATCTTTGTAGATTGACATCGAGCTGTTTTATTTAATGTATTTCTGTCAATGTTGCGTATTAGTGTCTCTCCATCCACAAACTCCCACCCCTACTGTTATCCTGCCACTCTCCCGGATTGCCATCCCATGTGACTCCCGCCCAGTCCGGGAGGGTTGGGAACTGTGCGGAAATTATTGTTCAAACAGATTGAAGAGCGGGGTGAGGGAGATTCATTAATGAAAACACGTATAGGTGTATATATATATATATATACACACACATCGGAGTACATGGAGTTGCGATCAGAGTAGCGGGATGATCAAGAAGTTCTTGTAAAAATGAGTAATGGTTAAAAGGTCGCCCTTACCAATATGGCCGCCTTTCCGGTTCCGCCGGCCATGTTGTTTGTCCCGCCGGTCGGAGGCTCCCTGCCGCCTCTGAGTTAGTGAGATGAGTGAGGACAGCGACAGCGAGAGCTCCGGGGCTGGAGCCAGGGGGGACACGGAGAAAACCCGAGGTGAGGGTTAAGTTTATTTATTAGTGTCACAAGTAGGCTTACATTAACACTGCAATGAAGTTACTGTGAAAATCCCCTAGTCACCTCACTCTGGCGCCTGTTCGGGTACACTCAGGGAGAATTTTAACATGGCCATTGCACCCAACCATCTGCCTCTTGGAGTGTGGGAGGAAACCGGAGCAAGCGGAGTAAACCCATGCAGATGCGGGGAGAACGTGCAGACTCTGCACAGACAGTGACCTGAGTTGGGAATTGAACCTTGGTCCCTGGCACTGTGAGGCAACAATGTTAACCACTGTGAGGCCCTAGGCTGTAAAGATCATAATAAAAGGAGGCAGCGAGAGGCTGTTTGGCCCCTTGCACCTGTTCTGCCTTTCAGTCACAGCATAGTTGATCTCATTGTGCTCTCAACACCACTTTCATGCTCTTGTAGATCAAAAATCTGCCTAAATGAAGGTTTGAATATATTTAATGAATTGATATATATGTAGAATCATAGAAATCATAGAAACCCTACAGTGCCGAAAGAGGCCATCTGGCCCATCGAGTCTGCACCGACCACAATCCCACCCAGGTCCTACCCCCTTATCCCTACACATTTACCCGCTAATCCCTCTAACCTACGCATCTCAGGACACAAAGGGGCAATTTTAGCATGGCCAATCAACCTAACCCGCACATCTTTAGACTGTGGAAGGAAACCAGAGCACCCGGAGGAAACCCACGCAAACACGAGGAGAATGTGCAAACTCCACACAGACAGTGACCCGAGCCGGGAATCAAACCCAGGTCCCTGGAGCTGTGAAACAGCAGTGCTAACCACTGTGCTACCGTGCCGCCCCCTGATAATTACTGACTCCCTTGGCAGGAGGTTTTCAGAGATTAAAGACCCCATTGGGAGGAAAAAAAATCTCTACCTTAAATGAGAGACCCTTTATTTTTAGATTGTGCCCCCATGTTCTAGATTTGCCCCAGGTTGGGAACAAACCTCTCAGCATCTACCCTTGTCAAGCCCCCTCAGAATTTTCCATGTTTCAGTAAGATCACCTCTCATTCCTCTAACCTGCAATGAATATATTCATTCTTGGGACATGGGTGTTGCTGGCTGGCTGGCCAGCATTTATTGTAAGAAGTCTCACAACACCAGGTTAAAGTCCAACAGGTTTATTTGGTGCCACAAGCTTTCGGAGCGCTGCTCCTTCATCAGGTGAGTGTGAGTTCTGTTCACAACAGGCCACGGGCTGGGCTTGCAAAATCTCACTAACTGTCCTGGCTGGAGACGATACACATCTCTTTAACCTGTGCTTAACCCTCTCTCCACTCACATTGTCTGTACCTTTAAGACTTGATTACCTGTAAAGACTCACATTCCAACCATTATTTTGTAAATTGAGTTTGTGTCTATATATGCCCTGTTTGTGAACAGAACTCCCACTCACCTGATGAAGGGGCAGAGCTCCGAAAGCTAGTGGCTTGTGCTACCAAATAAATCTGTTGGACTTTAACCTGGTGTTGTGAGACTTCTTACTGGGTTTACCCCAGTCCAACACCGACATCTCCGCATCACAGCATTTATTGCCCATCCCCAGTTGCCCTTGGGAGACAGTTGAGAGTCAACCACATTGCTGTGGGTCTGGAGTTACATGTCAGCCAGATCAGGTAAGGAAAGCAGATTTCCTTCCCTAAAGGACATTAGTGAACCAGACAGGATTTTCCTCCAATCGACAATGGTTTCATGGTCATCAGTAGATTCTTAATTACAGATTTTTTTATTGTTTTCAAATTCTACCATCTGCTGTGGTGGGGCTCGAATCCAGGCCCTCAGCATTAGCAGAATTTCTGGATTAATAGTCTAGTGGTAATACCACTAGGTCATTGCCTCCTCCATGAGTACAAGCTCAACCTACTTGATCTTTCCTCATAATACAACCGTTTCATCTCAGGAATCAGCCAAGTGAACCTTCTCTGAACTGCCTATAATGCAAGCCTATCCCTCCTTTAGTAAAGGGTCCAAAACTGTACACAGTACTCCAAATGTCGCCAATTCCCTGTTGGGTTGTAACAAGATGTCCCTGGTCGTCTTCTGCATCCCCTGCCCCTTACAATAGAAACTAATATTCCATTAACCTCCCTACTTGCTGTGCTTGCATGCTTACTTTTGTAATTCCATATATGCGAACCCCTTTGTACAGCAGCATACTGCAGTTTAAATAATATTCTGCTTTTCTATTCTTCCCACTAATATGGATAATCTCTCATTTTTCCACATTTTGCTGCATCTAGCAAACTTTTGCCCACTCGCTTAATCTATCAGTAACCCTTTGCAGATTCTTGGTATCCTCCTCACCACTTGCATTCTTACCTATATTCAGCACTATTTGTTGAATAATAGTTTCTGGCATTTTCGCAATGACAGATGCTAGCCAATTGCATCCTTTCTGTCTCCCTCCTTTCTTGAATAGAGTTGTTGCATTTATGGTTTTCCAATTTGCTGTGACCTTTCCAGAATCTAGGAAAATTTGGAAGATTACAACCACTGCATCCACTATCTCTGCAGTCACTATCAGGTCCTGGGGTCTTGTCAGCCCTTAATCTCATTAATTTTCCCAATGCTTTTTCTCTAAGATAGTGGTTGCTTTAGATTCCTCCCTCCCTTTTATGTTTGATTTTCTATTTTTCTTGGGGTGCTTTTTGTGTTTTGAGCTGTGAATTCAGATAAATACTTGTTCACAGTCTCTGCCATTTTCTTCATTGCCATTATTTTCCAACATCACTCACTAAGGACCAACATTTACTTCAGGTACTGTCTTTTTTATAAACTTGTTGGCATGGTGGCACAGAGGTTCGCACTGTTGCCTCACAGTGCCAGGGACCCGGGTTTAATTCCTGGCTTGGGTCACTGTCGGTGTGAAGTTTGCATGTTTTCCCCATGTCTACTTGGGTTTCCTCCGGGTGCTCCGGTTTCCTCCCACAGTCTGAAAGATGTGCTGGTTAGATGCATTGGCCATGCTAAATTCTCCCTCGGTGTACCCGAACAGGTGCCGGAGTGTGGCAACTAGGAGATTTTCACAGTAACTTCGTTGTGGTGTTAGTGTAAGCCTACTTGTGACTAATAGCTAAACTTTAGAAGTTCTTGTTTTATATTTCTTGCTAGTTTACTCATGCATTCTAATTACTCCATCTGTATTTTTTTAACCATCCCTTGCTGGTTTATAACTAAACTTTGGCCTGCCACTCATCTTTGCAGCTTTTTACACCTCTTTCAACTTGATACCATCCTTAACATTTGTGCAAACTAATGAAGTTGTATCCTTATATATTTGTTGAAAGGGACGGAGAAATGGGGGTGAGGAGGAGGTGGGTTTGAGGAGGGAGGGATGATGGGATTAGAGGGTAGAGCAAAGTGTATTTAGAGCGAGGATGTTCAGTGAAGGAGGGAGGGGCAAAATGGATGCAGAGAGTGGGGAGGGAGGAGACACTGGCCATCAGGCAAAGTCTGCTCTTGGAACTCGCTTGTGGAAAGAGACGTGGACAATTTGAAGGGTTAAAACTGCCTACCATCCTTCCAAGTTGAATTGAAGAGTCTTTATTTTAAGAACTTGCATTTTAAAAAGTTGTCCTCAGATATTTCTCGATGAAGGAAGGAGAGGAGGGAATAGACCATTTACTGCTTAATTTATAATTTGCCCCTTGCCCTCCCTCACCCCAAGATTGAAAGTCTGCTGTGGTTCAGTCAATATCACATGTTCCTCTTGGGCCTGAATATTGAGTTCAATCTTCATTCAAGAGTCGAGCATGTTACTTACTTCTGAGACAGATAGTTGGGAACATAGAAAGGGGAATTGGATTTTTGTCACGCATTTCATAATCTTTGGATGTCCCCAAACAATTTACAGCCATTTAAATACTTTTGAAGAATAGTGACTGTTGTAATTAGGAAAAGTGACGGACTATTTGTGCGCAGCAAAAACTATGAAAAACAACTAGATTATGATGTTGGTTGATGGTTAAATATTGGTCAGGGGGGGCATTGGGAGAACTCTCCGTTTTAAAGCATTATCCAGAGAACATAACAATCAGGGACATTATGCTGGAGCTATCATTCTTCCTTGTGTGAAAAGGCCATTGACTGTGAACCAAAATAGTGGCACGAGGTTTGAAAAAGATAAAGACTTGAATGCTGTTCCAGAGACTGGAACGCAACTTAAGTTGATATTCAGTGCTGTATTGAGGATATGTTATGCTGTTGAGAACCCACCTTCCAGATGAGATGTTACACTTAGGCCCTCTAATTGGATGTCAAGAATCCTATTGCACTATTTTGAAGCAGACCAGAGGAGTTCCTTTGGCCGATATTCATCCCTCAACTAGAATCATCTAAAACAGACAATCTGATAATCGTCTCGCTGCTGTTTGTATGCAAATTGACTGCCACTACAATAGTGACTACACTTCAAAAAGTGCTTCACTAGCTGTAAAATGATTTGGGACAGCTTTTAAAAAAATTCTTTACCTGATTCTTGAAGTTACAAAGCCAATCCGCAGAGTGGACTGGGCGAACCCGAATCCATTCCTTGCTTGCTCCTAAAACCAAATTCAGATTGAATTCAATTGTGGGCTGAATAGACTTGTTCAGGATTGAAAATGAGAAGTGAATATGGAAGCTCAGAGATAACTATCCCCTTTTAATGGTACATTTGGGGTAGAGATTGAATGCTTTTACATGGCCTGCATTTGATTCTTCAGATCCACATAGTTATAATAAATGTTTATGTAACCATTAGAGAAAGAAAGAACTTGCATTTATATAATTCCCATATTGACCTCAAGATACTGAAGTGTTTTCTGTAATTAGTGGTGCTGTTGGAAGGGGAAAATATCTCCTATTCACGTTTAAAGTCCCATGTTATTGCAGTTCATTAGAAACAAGAACCTTTGCTCTCTCAACTCCAAGGGACAGAGATATGCAGGGTAGCCAATAAGTGAATTAGTCGTTCATTGCCAGATCTGGAAAAATGATTTATGATTCTGGGCATATCATGGAATGCAGCGATAACCACAACTTTTCCAATATGAACTGTCTCCTTAAACCCTTCTCCCCGTTTCCACCATACTTACCTTTATCAAATGTAAAGAAAGTGTTGATATTTTGACCATTAAGGCTGAAACCATCCTGTTTGTGTCGGTTCCACATCTCTCTCTTCTCCTTACCTACCAAGCCAAACTTTCCCTCACGTGCCCTGGGTCTGAACTCTCCTCATTCTCTCCCCTCATATCCCCCCACAAGCTCATCTTGTCCATTATCCTGCTTCCTATTCTCTCCCAATTCTATTTGCACTAAAATGCTGACTATTTAACTTTCTTTCTTGACTCCCATATTGGCTGATATCCTAATGGTTCCCTCTCTGGTGTTGTTTTCTTCCCTTTCAAATCTCTTCCCGCCCCACTCCCAACTCTTATGTCCTTGCCAACTACCACTCTATGTCCAGCATCCCAGTCCTCCTATCTTTCCTGCAGCTCCAGGGTTGAATTTCTCAACTGGCTTTTTCCGTTCCTGCCGTAGCACTGAAAGGGCCTTCATCAAAGGTCACAAATCATCTGTGACTGATTGCAATCAGTGTACTTTCTTTTTTCATCATCTTTGATCTGTCTTCAGTCTTTGAGGTGGTTGACTATCACTTTCTTTCATTGCCTCTTTTTGTTGTCCAGCTGAGTACCACCATTCTTGACTGATTGCCATGCTTGTTTTCCAGTCAGAGAATCTCCAGCACTGAGTTCTCTCTCAGTTTCTTCACCGTTTCCTCAGGAGTCATACTTGATCCCTCCTAGTTTTCACAGACATGCTGCCCCTTTGTGCCATTGTCCAAAAACAGAACACTGGCTTCCACGGGTTCCTAACTGCAGCCTCAGAGCAATACAACAGTGTGGCTCACGTGATCACTTGGATGAAATTCTGGAATGATACTTTCACTTGAGCATCAAGTAAACATGTTTGACTAGTTAGTCTTACATTGGTGGCTGATAAATTAATAGAATCATTCCTGAGCGATAGGGTTAACTGACACGTAGAAAGGCATGGACTTGTCAGGGATGGTCGGCCTGGCTTTGTTAAAGGAAGGTCTTGCCTCACAAACCTGATTGAATTCTTTAGGAAGTGGCAAGAAGGGTTGCTGAAGGTAGTGCAGTGGGTGTTGTGTATATGGATTTTAGCAGATTGGTTAAAAAAGTAAAAGCCCACGGGATACAGGGTAATGTGGCAAACTGGATCAAAAATTGGTTTAGTAACAGGAAACAAAGGGTAATGGTCAATGGATGCCCCAGCGAATGGAAAGTTGTTTCAAGTGGTGTTCCATCGGGTTCAATGTTGGGATCCTTGCTGTTTATGTTATATATCAATGATTTGGACATGAATGTGGGGGGGGGGGCAAGATTGGAAAATTTGCATACAACACGAAGATTGGCCTAGTAATGGATAGCTTAGAGGATGGCTATCATCTACAAAATGATATCAACGGGTTAGTGGAATGGGCAGTAAAGTGGCACATGGATTTTGATGTAGAGAAGTGTGAGGTAATGCATTAAGGGAGGTCAAACAGTTATAGGGAATACACAAGAAATGGGAATATACCCAAAAGGGTAGATGAAGTGAGAGATCTTGGCGTGCAAGTACACAGGTCCCTAAAGGCAGCAGTTCAAGTAGACAAGGTTGTAAAGAAGGCATATGGAATGCTCTCCTTCATTTGCAGGGGTATGGAATACAAGAGTAAGGATATAATGTTGGAATTGTATAAAACACTAATGAGGCCGCAACTAGAGCATTGTGTGCAATTCTGGTCACCATATCACAGGAAGGACATAATTACTCTGGAGAGAGTGCAGAGGAGGTTTACAAGAATGTTGCCAGGGCTAGAAAACTGTAGCTATGAGGAAAGATTAGATAGGTCGGGGTTAGTTTCCTTGGAACAAAGAAGGCTGAGGGGTGACATGATTGAGGTGTACAACATTATGAGGGGAAGAGATAGAGTGAACAGGATAAAATTGTTTCCTATGGTGGAGAATTCTAGGACCAGGGGGCATAGATTCAAGATAAGGAGGGAGATGAGGGAGCATGAAGAAAAAGCTTCTTTATGCGAAGTGTTGGGTGTCTGGAATTCGCTGCCCGAGTGGTGATGGAGGCAGAGACCCTATCTGGATCTGCACCTTAAGTGCTGTAAGCTACAAGGCAATGGGCTGGGTGCCGGAAGATGGGATTAGAACCGGCACCTGGGTGTCCTCGGGCTGACATGGACAAGATGGGCTGAATGGCTTCTTTCTGTGCTATAACTTTTCTTTGGTTTCAATGGCTGAGTATTCAGTGGTGGGGTGAATATGCATGATCTGAGTTTTTGAGGTTATGTTGGGTGAACTTTGAATGCACAATCCAAGAATGTGGTTAATGATCGACATAATCAGGTACAGAAATATTAGTGTTGTAACCAGGGAGTACTAACTGAAAGCATTCTTAATTTATGCCGATAGGTGCGTCTGACTTGGGTTTTCTGGTTGTTGGAAGTTCAGAGAACAAAGTTCAAGTGGTATATGGATTCTGCATGTATGCTAAGATTGAATAACGCCCTTGTTCTGTCTGTATCTTTGTATAATATGAAGTGACCTCAAAGTTAGAAGGTTAATAGTAGAAAGTAATCCTGAAGGCTTTGTCACTGCAAAGGGAAAGAAGTATCATCTGACTTGGCCAGTGTGATACGATCTAAAACAAACGAGTGCCACTTCAGTTTACTTTCAGTTTAATGCCTTTTTATTTTTTATGATCTGTTACGTGTTTCTGGACTTCCAACAGATGATCTTCTTGTGCAGCTGACTGAGTGATCTTTGTATCCAGTTCTTTAAAATTCTGGATCTTATCACTGGAACCATAAATAATTTCAATTTGAAGATGTTTGAAAGCAGGCTGGTTGAGTTAGTTGAATGTTGCTGCTTTAGAACCTATTTGGAGTTCTGTCCCACAAGAAGTGGAGTGTTCTCTGCTGCTTGTTGTTTCCACAGGAAATTGGCAACATTTTGAATGACATACAAATGCTCCAGGCTGGTACAATAAGATTTGTTGAAATCCAGTTGATATTTAAGCACTTCATCTGCAGTGTGACATTTTTTGGTTTATTTGTTCCCTCATTGTTTTTCCAGATGAAAGTAAATTTTCTCCAAATGAAAGAGTGACAGACGATGTGGACAGCAGTCCTGTGAGGAGAGGTATGAATTAAACGTGTCAAGTTTTTCGACTTCACAAATTTTATTTACTGCATATAGTTTTAAGTGTTTATTTAAATACAGTCCTTGGGCACAATATCGATGACCTAGAAATAATTTCAATAGCATTTCAGTGGTGCCTTTCAGAACTTCAGGATGTCCCAAAGTGCTTTATAGCTGAATAAAGTACTTTGAGCCGATCTCCCCAGCTCGTCTTTGGAATGGGATCTATTTCATCTTCCTGAGAGGACAGAATGATCTTGACATCTGGAATGTTAGTCTTGTATTTGTGTGCGATTCTCTGAATGGGACCATAAGGCATAGGAGCAGAATTAGGCCACTCGGCCCATCGAGTCTGCTCCGCCATTCAATCATGGCTGATATTTTTCTCATCCCCATTCTCCTGCCTTTTCCCCATGACCCCTGATCCCCTTATTAATCAAGAACCTAGCTATCTCCGTCTTAAAGACACTCAATGACCTGGCCTCCACAGCCTTCTGTGGCAAAGAGTTCCACAGATTCACCACTCTCTGGCTGAAGAAATTCCTCCTCATCTCTGTTTTAAAGGATCGTCCTTTTAGTCTGAGGTTGTGCCATTTGGTTCTAGTTTTTCCGACTAGTGGAAACATCCTCTCCACCTAAACCCACAACCTGGTGACTCAGAAGTGAAAGTGCCATCCACTCAACCACGTCAAACAGCTGATATCGTGGCCAAGCTTGCTGATAACACTAAAATAGGAAAAGCTGAAGATTTTCAGAAGTATTTAGGTCAGTTATGGAATTGGGGAAAATTAAATTTAATGTTGAGTGATGTCAAGGAGCTTACATGATCAAAACCATGTGCACCACACTTTGAGTGTTGGCACTTTTCTGCAGGAGTTTATGCCCAAGTAAAATGTGTTGGAATGGGTCTGCAGCGGCTCTTTGTTTGATCAATTGTAGGATAGTCCTTGGCATACTAGATGCATCTCTTTTGCTGACTGACAGAATAAAGTTCGTATAATACTGAGGAATATTAATCAGTGCCATAGGTTTCAAGTGTACAGATACTTCACTGATTAGGCCACACTTCTGCCAGTAATTCTAGTAAATCACTTTCCTTGGTCTGCTGTTTGTAAACCAAACTCCAATGGATATGCAGTAATGGGGGTTGTTAACAGAAACGGACTGTATTTTTATATTTAGTAATTAATCTTAACCAAGTGTATGGGTACAGTTTTGTAGTAATATGGTAGGGTTATTCGTATTTTAAGTTTCTCACATGGCACCAGATAAGCCTAAAGCTTCTTTCAAACACCTTCCAGCCACAATCAAAATCAGAAGTGTGTTTAATAATAAATGGCCACTGTGAACAGGTCAGTAACCATTCATCATCTCACTTCCTCTTTTTTTCTCCCACTAGCTGCCTCTCTTTCCTCTACCCTCATCTTCCTTGCTGCTTCAAATCTTCTGCATCATGCCTTGATGTAAAGGAAGTCTAATAAATGCTGCCCCTTCTCCTTTTCCAAGGGTGAGATAGAGCTGTATTCCCACCACCCAGCTCCTTAGGATGATGCACAATATCCACAATTGTATAATTTCTGAATGTGCAGACTGAGAATAGTTTTGATGCATGGAACAGCAATTGGATTTGTAACTTAATGATTCTTTTCCTACAGATCGCAGTTCTAAAGATGAAGTTGACTTTGGCAAATCTGACACGGGTAAGTGAAGGTGGATGGGATATTGGCCTAATTTGATCTGATGGGGTATCAGTTGTTATTGAAACAATCTGGTTTTGAAATGTCCCTTGTCATTGTAAAGGGAGATCTTGAACAGTCTGTTTTTGATGCATGTGTGTTTCTTTTCTCTCTAGAAACCAGTGACTCTGATGTGGATGTGGGGGCAGGTGGGGATTCACCGATATATAGCAGGACACGGTCTCGGATTTCATCAGGTACACAGTTTCCAGAGGTAGAAAGATTTGGTTGTTATTTCCAACCCCTCTTCCCGTTATCCCCTTTCTCCCTCCCCTTAACAGGAGGACATTATAGCCACACCCACCTTGCTTACATCCGTGCCCACTCTGGAACACTTCCTATTAAGAACCCCTGGATTGCCATTAGGCCTAGGAGTTTCAGATGATATTTATCTTTTCTCCTTCCTGTTGTTGAGGTAACTATAATACATGGACCACAGCACTTGATGAGGTCAGCTAACTCACAATAGGATTAAACTAGGAACTGTGTGGCTCATTCATGTACTTTACTGTGTCACTCAAGTGTAATGGACGATAGAGTTTGTATTGGAAGAGTTAAATTGAGCTTGGAACTGAACTTCTAGTAACCTCTTGCTGCGTTTCTTTTTTCTGCAGATCAAGTTCTTCTGCACACACAGTCTAGCCTAAGCCGAAGACCTCTTCGTTCAGCCCGAGGTATGTCTTCTCGCTGTTCCCCGAGCAAGAGAGTATGATGGAAGTATTTCTGAGTATAGAACTGATTGGACAAATCTCATGAAATAGCTGCTTGTATTAATGGAGGGAGTGAAAAGAAGATAGTAGTGATATGGACAGTGTAGTGAGGGGACTAGGTACTGTCATCTGCAGCCATGTCTGCAGATTTGTAAAGTGGAAGAGATGAATGAAAGTAAATGAAAGGCCCATTTGAGGCAGGGACGGGTGAATTAGTGGAAGTAAGGAAATGTCAGAGACATTAAACAGATACTTTGTGTCTGTCTTCGTGGTAGAAGACACAAGAAACATTTCAGAAATAATTAGGATCCAAGAATCAAGATGAACTTAAAATCAGTAGAAGTGAAGCAATAGTACTGGAGACGTTCATGGGACCCGATGATCTGCATCCGACAGTGTTAAGAGGTATCGGCAGGAATATTTAATGCGTTTTGACCTTCTAGAGTCTCTTGGATGCCAGAACAGTTTCCATGGATTGGAAGGGACCAAAACATAACCCTGTTTTTTAAGAAAGGAGGAGAGCGAACTATAGACCAGTTAGCCTAATATCAGTAATAGGCAAAATGCTAGAATCTATTATTAGGGCTGTGGTAACCAGGCTCTTGGAAAATCATATTTGTCAGAGTCAGTACAGATTTATGAAAGGGAAATCTTGTTGAGTAAATCTCTGAAGAGCTTTTTGAAAATGTTTTTTTTCACTGGATATGGGTGTCATTGGCTAGGCCAGCCTTTATTGTCCATCCCTAATTGCCATTGAGAAAGTAGTGGTGAGCTGCCATCTTGAACCGTTGCAGGCTGTGTGGTGTAGGTACACCTACAATACTGTTAGGGAAGAAATTCCAAGGTTTTGACCGTGACCGTGAAGGAACTGCAATATATTTCCAAATCAGGATGGTGTGGCTTGGAGGGGAACTTGCAGCTGGTGCTGTTCCCATACACCTGCTGCCCTTGTCCTTCTTGGTGGGAGAAGTTGTAGGATTGGAAAGTGCTGCTGAAGAAGCCTTGGTGAATTGCTGGCGTGCATCTTGTAGATGGTATGCACTGTTGCCACTGTGCACCAGTGATGGAGGGAATGAATGTTTTTGGTGGTGGTTGGGTTGCTGATCAAACGGGCTGCTTGGTCCTCTAATGTGGAGCTTCTTGAGTGTTAATTTAGCTGCACTCATCCTGACCAGTGTATTCCAACACACTGCTGACTCGTGCCTTGTAGATAATGGACAGACTTGGGCAGTCGGAAGATGAGTTATTCTGAGTTGCCAGCCTCTGGTTTGCTCTTGTAGCCACACTGTTTCTATGGCTTGTCCATTTAATGTCTGGTCAATGGTAACCCCAGGATGTTGACAGTAGTGATTTAATGATGATAATGCCATCAAATATCATGGGAGATGGTTAGATTCTCTTCGTTGGAGATGCTGGTATTGCAAATGTTACTCGCCACTTATCAACGCAAGCCTGAATTTTATAAAGGGCTTGGTGCATTTAGACATTGATAGCTTCAGTATTGGAGGAGTTGCGAATGGTGCTGAACATTGTGAAGTCATTAGTGAACACCCCACTTCTGACTATGACATAGGGAAGGTCATTGATGAAGCAGCTGAAGATGGTTGGACCTAGGACACTGCCCTGAGGAACTCCTGTAGTGATGACCTGTAATTGAGAAGATTGACCTCCAACCACCACAACCATCTTCCTTTGCACTATGTGTGAGTCCGATCAGCAGCAAGTTTACCACCCCCCCCAATTCCCATTGACTTCAGTTTTGCTAGGGCTCCTTGATGTCAAGGGTAGTCACTCTCACCTGACCCCTTGAGTTCAGCTGTTTTGTCCATGTTTGGATCAAGGCTCTTGTGAACTCAGGATTTGAGTGGCTCTGGTGGAACCTAAACTGAGCATCAGTGAGCATGTTATTGCTGAGTGAATGCTGCTTGGTAACACAGTCAATGGCACTTTCCATCAATTTGCTGATAGTTGGCTGTGTTGGATTTGTCTAGCTTTTTGTGGACAGGGCAAACCTGGGCAATTTTCCACATTGTTCGGTAAATGCCAGTATTGTAGTTGAACTAGAGCAGCTTGGCTAGGAGCATAGCTGGTTCTGGAGCACAATCCTTCAGTACTATTGCCAGAATGTTGTCAGGACCCATTGCCTTTGAGGGTGTTCCCATGCATCTGCTTTTGGGTGTTGGAAGTGACAGTTTTGGAAGGTGCTGTTGAAGGAGCCTTGGTCAGTTGCAGAATTGAAGGAGCCTTGGTCAGTTGCAGAAATTCATCCAGTAGATGGTATGTACTCCTGCCACTGTGTGTCTGCGGTGGAGGGAATAAATATTGTTTATGTTGGGTCGAGTGCCAATTAAGTGGGTTGGCTTCAGCCATTTCGTGATATCTCATGGTGCGAATAGAATTGGCTGAAGACTGGCATGCTGGAGAACTCAACATGAGGCCGAGATGGATCATCTTCTAACTAAAGATGCTTTCAAAAGCTTCAGCCTTATCTTTTGCGCTGATGTCCTGGCTGCCAGATCATTGAGGATGGGATATTTGTGGAGCCTCCTCTTCCTGTTAGTTGTTTTATTGGCCACCACCTGTCAAGACTGCATGTGGCAAGACTACAGACCTTGGACCTGATCTATTGGTTGCGGGGTTGCTAAGCTCGGTCTGTTCTATGCTGCTTCTGCTGTTTGACATGCGATTAATCCTGTAGTAACATCACCAGGTTGACGGTTTATTTTTAGGTATGCCTCGTCCTGCTCCTGGCATGCCTTCCTACACTCTCTCATTAAGCCAAGGTATATCCCCTGGCTTGGTGGTAACACTAGAGTGGGGGATATGCTGGACTGTGAGATTACAAATTGTGGTTAATTATAATGCTGCTGCTGCTGTCCCAAAGCATCTCATGAATGAATTTTTGCTACTGTTTTAAATCTATTCCATATAACACGATGGAGGGTACCCTCAGTTTGTCTCTACAAGGACTGTGCAGTGGTCAGTCCTACCGATACTATGGACAGATGCATCCATGACCATGGTAGATTGGTGAGGATGACGTCACGCAGATGTTTTCCTCTTGTTGGTTCCCTCACCATCTGCGGCAGACCTTGCCAGCAGTTATACCCTTCAGGACTTGGTCAGTAGTGGGTGGGGTCAGTAGGTGGTAATGGGCAGTGAGGGGGGGGGGGGTTTCCATGTCCATTTTTGACCTGATGTTACGATGCTTCATGGGGTCTGGAGTCAATGTTGAGGACTCCCAGTGCAACGCCCTCTGACTGTATACCACAGTGTTGCCACCTCTGGTGGGTCTGTCCTTCTAGTGGTGCAGGACATGCCCAGGGATGGTGATGGTGGTTTCTGGGATGGTGTTTGTAAAGTATGATCCTGTGAGTATGACTCTGTCAGGCTGCTGCTTGATTTATCTGTGGGACAACTCTGCCAATTTTGGCCCAAGCTCCCAGCTGATAGTGAGGAGAACTTTGCAGGGCTGAAATGTGACGAGTAAGATGGTTAAAGAAGATCAGTGGATGTAGTGTATTTAAATTTTGAAGATACATTCAATAAAGTGTCACACAAGAGGTTACTAGGACTCCTGTGTTGAGGCTAATTTTTAACATGGATTAAGAATTGGTTCGTGGGGAAGAAACCGAGTACAGGACTTTTTTGGGTCGGCAGGCACGTACCATCACAATCAGTTCTTGGGCCTCAGCTATTTACAATCTGTTAATGCTTAGGATGAAGAAACTGGGTATACTGTATTCGGGTTACTGCTGATACAAAGTAAGCAGTGAAGAGGGTGCAGAGATTGCAGAGGAATGTAGATTGAGTGGGCAAAAAATGGGTGATGGAATACAGTGTTGCAAAGTATGAAGTTATCCTCTATGTTAGGAAAAATAAACAAGCACACTATTTCTTTACCGGTGAGAGTCTGAGAAATGTTTGCATTCAGAGGGTCCTGGATGTCCTTTTACATGAATGACAAAGTTAGCATGTAGGTACAGCAAGCAATTAGGAAAGCAAATAGTATGTTAGCGTTTGTAACAAAGGGCTTAGAGTATAACAATAAAGACATAGCTGGAGTACTTGCTTTAGAGGGATAGCAGCAAAGCTTCACTAGGCTTGGCTCATGGGATGAGGGATTGTGTTACGAGGGGATATTGAGTGGGGGGAAAATCGGTGAGGGAAGGGAGAGGGGGCCAATCGGGAAGTCCTGGAGGCTGTTGGTCCGGGAGGGGAGGGGGACGCGATCCTGGAGTTTGTGGTGATATGTCAGGGAGGGTTAGGGTTAGCGAGGGGCATTGATCCACGAGGGGTGGGGGCAATCGGTTCGGGGGGGGCGAGGGGTGATTGGTAAGGGAGGGGAGAGTGGGTGCAGTCAGTTGGGGCGGGGGGTGATCTTTCTGGGGGGTGGGGTGGCGTGCGGTGATCGGGAGGTGGTGGGGGTAATTGGTCCATGAGGCTTGGTGAGGCGGGGAGGGGGAGTGAGGGGGTGGGGGAGGGGGGTGTCCACGCGATTGGTCTGGGGAGGAGAGCCCCATCGGTCCAGGGAGGGGGTTGGCGTGATCGGTCGGGGAAGGGAGAGTGGGGGCAATCAGGAGGTGGTGGGAGCAATTGGTCAGGAAGGAAAGAGGAGTGGGGAGGGGGGCACGAACAGTCCTGGAGCGGAGGAGGGGGTGGGGCAATATGTCACGGAGGAGATGGTGGGGCAATATGTCACGGAGGAGATGGTGGTGCGCGATTGGTCTGGGGGAGTGGGGGTTACGGGTAAATTCATCCAGGGAGTGGAGGGGTGGTGATCGGTCTTGGAGGGGAGGAGAAGGGGGTGTGGGGTCAGTCCGAGAGGGGGGGTGGGCATCAGTCTGGGAGGAGGTTGTAAGGAGGGCTGTCAGTCTGGGAGGGGAGGGCAATCATGGGGGGGCGGGGTGGGGGGGGGGGGGATGCGGTGGCTGCAGCTGATAAATGCACATTACCAATATTGTACATCCGTACTCAAAGAACAGGGTAAATGAAATTTAACCTTTGGCCTAAGTTGTACAGTGATTCTTTTCCAATGGCTTTCTGCCTGAGACAGAAAGAAAGATCCTTGCTGTTTTCTTGAAGGAATATCTAGGAATGTACTTTGTATTGATCTGGTTTTATTTATCTTCACAAGAGCTGTATGTATCACATCAGAGAATGAAGGTGATGTTGACCCAACTTTGTCTAATTAGCAATTAAAATCATGACAAAACATTGTGTTGTTTTAGATTCAGTCTGAATTGAACATAAAAGTAAGGATGTTCTGCTTCAGTTATACAGAGCGTTGGTGAGACTGCACCTTGAATATTGTATGCAGTTTTGGTATGCCTGTTTAATGAAGGATATAAATGCATTGGAGGCAGTTTAGAGAAGATTTACTAGATAGATCCCTGGAATGAGCAGGTTATTTATGCAAATAGGTTGGACTGGCTGGGCTTGTTTCCACAGGAGTTTAGAAGAGTGAGGGGTGACTTGATTGAAGTATATACAATCCTGAACTCTCTCGAGAAGTTGGATGTGGGATGGGTGTTTCCTCCTGTGGGTCAGTCCAGAGCTAGGATGCACTGCTTTAAAATTAGGGGTCGTACTTTTAAGACAGAGATGAAGAGATTTTTTTTTCACTGAGGTTTGTTCAACCTTGGAACTCTGTCGCAGAAGGTGGTGGGGGCAGGATCATTGAATATTTTTAAGGCGGAGGTAGATAGATTCTTATTAAGCAAAGGAATCTGAGATTATCAGAGTAGATGGGAATGTAGAATTAGAAACGCAATCAGATCAGCCATGCTCTTATTGAATGGTGGAACAGGCTCAAGGGGTTGAATTGCTCACTTCAGCTCCTATTTCCTATGTTGGTATGTATGTTCGTTTGCCTCTAGGTTGAAATTATCCATTGAGGTTTTTTTATATTCAATATTTAAGGTTCCTATTACCTCAGTGACTCAGTTTCACTCTTATGATCTCACCTTGTATATGTACTTGGAGACACTTTTGTTAACCCTTACAATTCTTGTTTTTCTATAGACCGAAGGGGTGGAGGGACTGTGTCACCAGCTAAAGTTGATCCCAGGCCTGTAACTCCAGGTAAAGCAGGACAGCAGTATTTTGTTGTAACACTTATTTCATCTTAAGGAATGTCAGGTTTTAGCTGGGAATTTTTTTGAAGGCTGGCCAACTCTTGAAATCCACTTAGAGTTGACCCGAAACAATTATTTGTGCATTGTGTTCTCTGAGGATTAAAAATGGGAGTCAAGATGGAGGAGAGGTTTCACAGTCTGAAGTTGTTGAACTCTGGGTTCAGTCTCAAAGGCTCTTTGGAAGATGTGGTACTGTTCCTCACGTTTGCGTTGGGCTTCACTAGAGCATTGCAGCAGACCAAGGGCAGGAACGTGGGCATGAGAGCAAGGTGGTGAGTTAAAATGGCAGGCCCTCAGACTTGGAGGACTGAGTACCAGCTGTCTCAGTTGGCTGTGATGGGGTGAGGTTTCTGACAAGGTACGGCAATAAAAGTAAGAGGGAATACCTTTCCACAGTCGGAAAACACAATGCCAATGTTCACCATCTTACTTTTATGCTCACATATTTGTCCTTGTCCTTCTGCAATGTTCCAGTGAAGCCCATCCAAACTTGAGGAACAGCATTTTATCTTCTGACTAGGCACTTTCAGCCTTCTGGACTCAACATCGAGTTCAGCGACTTCAGGCTGTGCAATCTCTCCTCCATCTTGATGCCCACGTTTATCCAAAAATCTATTTGTCCCAATGAACTCCCCCACCCATCGGGCCACCTGCCATTTGTGAAGTTTTGCTTTCACAGAACCCTGACCTTTGTTCTGTTATTACCACATTTTAATATCTTTATGCCACTATCAATGCTTTCTTCATTCCTTAACAATACCATTAACACTTGTCTTGTGCCCAAAACATCTTTGTCCAATCTTTCCTACCTCCATCCTATCTTTAACTTTGCTCCACCTGCTTTACCCTCTTTGAAACAGTATAAAAGGCAATACCGTTTTCCTGCTCTTTAGCCCTAAAGAGTCACACAGACTCAAAACGTTAACTCTTTCCATAGATGCTGTCAGATCTGCTGAGGTTTTCCAGCATTTTCTGATTTATTTCTGATTTCCAGCATCTGCAGTTTTTTGCTTTTACTTACCAGAACCTTACTTGAGTAGATGGATTGCCCTGAAATCATGTAAGGTGCTGTACAAATACAAGCTCTTTGGTATTTAGTTTCTGTTTATCTCAATATCTCGTACAGTCCTGTACCTATGCCTAGGGAAAATTACTTATTGTTGGAGGTGGCAGCAAGCTGTGAGGATTTTGAGTCCAATTTTTCCATCACTGAACATTTCCTAATTTCCAAGATGTCAAAGGGAATGAGTGGAGAATAGGGGTTATTCTCTGCCTTTGTTCAATATAAATAGCAATCCTTCCAGCTAACTGAATGTGATTGGTTTTATTGATCTATGTTAAAATGATTGGATTTGTTCACTGTGCGTATCAGTATCGATGTTGGTGAGGTGATAGTGATATTGCACGGAGATGGGTAACTTTACTTTTTCATTCAGTAGCCTTGTTTCTTTTCATTCTACAGTACTGCCTCACAGTGAGCTTTCACCAAAGAAAGGAGAAAAGAGCAGAAGACCTGTGAAGGAAGGTATAAACCTGCTAAGATTTATCCAATGGGTCCAAATAAACTTTATCCCAAAGGAAAATGTTGTAGACGCTGGGTCGTAAAGAACTTGAGTATTTCTGAAAAAAGATACCCACCGTTGAAGCTTTTCATCTTGCACTCATCAGGACAAATGCAAAAGTGCCAAATTTCAAAGCGAGCAACAATTTGTACTCCATGAGAAAAGGTGCTGATTGGTTGGCAAGCTGACTGTGATCAAGCCATTGTCATGGAGAATGCACCAGGGACGATTGTCCTCATGATTTCCACTAATAAGATGGTGCCATCAAGCCAAGGAGACATCCTGTATGTCACAAATGAATAATGTATATGAATTCAGATGCCATGCCACGTACACAGGATATATGCCCCAACAACTGGTGAATTGTACCAAATATCGTGTGCCTTTGGCTGTTTACAATAGGCAGAGTACTGACTACTCAACCAGCCTGTGCCTGCAAAATTCATAACATAATGCCTAATGTTAGATGTGATTCTGCAATTGGACAACACTTGCTGAACAATCCCATATGCTAAGATTACACTAACAACCAATTTATGATTTGTAGTTAGATTTGTAATGTGCTGGTTTACACCTGTTGGTAGCTACATATATTCATTCACATGGACCTGTCCTCTGCAGGTAAAGCAACCCTCAAGTTCAAACATTTCACTTTTTTTGTTTTAATCAAAAACATGGGGACAATAGTTCCCTGATGCTTCTCCATTGTAATGCCGTGACCAATCAGAGTCCACTTGCCAACCAATTGGCACCCTTCTCATGCAGTATAAATTGTTGCTCCCTTTGAAATTCGGTATTCTTGTATCTATCCTGATGAATGCCAGACAAAAAACTTTGAGAGCATGTCTTTTTTCAACAACAAAAAAGCTGTAAAATAATGGTGAGATAAGCCTGATTGATAGTACAAAATAAAACCTTTCTGAGCTCCTGGCATTTCGCTGCAAATAATGTAATGTGGGCAACACAGTGTTGAGCCCAGTTATTTGCTGAAGGAAGTTTGAACTAGCTGCACTCAGTGAGGCATGAAGCTATGTTGGAGCCAACATGATTAAATGAGAATCCAGCTTTACTTCGCTGGGCATTAAATATATCACTGTGCAACTATACACAGGAATTTAGGTTGCTGTGTAGAATTGGAGATTCTGTCAAGGTATTGAGAAACAATGACCATAAAGGTTGGGGCAAATCCTCCTGTCCTCTGACTGAAGAGGGGAGCATTGATCCAGAGAAGGGGAGTTGAGCTGTAGAAGTAGACATCTCAGAAATGTAAAATACTGAGGGAGTGACAGGACAGAACATCTTTTTCCTTGTTTGGTCCAATTTCTGTTTAATACTTCTCAGAAATTATCCAAGGTTATTGATCATTAGGTTCGAAGTACTTAATACTGAAATTTACAGATGAGTTGTGTAATTATTAATTACGTGTAATTCATTTTGGTATTATTTAAGATAAAATATAACCCTGCAATAATTTCCTTTTTAGAGCTGTTTGTACCAGTCAAAATTGCTTAATGCTGCTTGCATCTGTTCAATTGTAATCTCATGTGCAGCTCGAATTACATTTACTGTCAAGTCAACAGAGACTATGTTGGCAGTAAATACATAAATTGACCCTAGTATTACGGTGGAACTGTGCATTAATACTCCAGGTGACCTGATGCTGAAATGGAACTTAATCTGTCGAACTATGAGGTAATTCATTTGGTTGAGGTCAAACAAGACAAGGGAATACCTAATAAATAGGTGGCTACTAAGAAGCATAAAGGAACAGAGTGCATGTCCACAGGTCCCTGAAGAAAGCAGGACAAGTAGATGAGGTGGTTAAGAAAACAATAGGATACTTGCTGGTCATATAGGAAGGATGTGATTACATTTGATACAGAGGGCATTTAAAACGATGTTGCCAGGAATGGAGAATTTGACCTGCGATTGGATAACCTGGTGTTTTCCTTCAAACAAAGTGTATGAAATTGAAGGGCCTAGATTGAGTTGTTAAGGACCTATTTTCCTGTTGCAGAGGTCAGAAACTGGGAGGCAGAAACTGGGGGGGGGGGGGGCATAGATTTATAGCAGTTAGTTGATGGATTAATGCAGACTTGAGAATTCCTTTCAATGAAGTTGGCAGGGATAGGTAGCTAACTGCTTGAAAAGGTAGTAGAGGGAAGAAATCCTCAGCACCTGCGCACGGACATGTATTTAAAGTGCTGTAACATAGAGCCTATGGACTAACTGCTGAAAAATGCCGTAACATGTAGAGTTATGGACAAACTGTTGAAATGTAGGGTTAGACTGTTATTCAGAAGGCACAAATGCAATCGGCTAATGGCTTCCTTTTGTGTTGTGAATTTTCTATGTTCCGTGGTATGGTGTAGGGAGTGGCATTTTCCTGGATTTGTTTCATAATTCTGTGTTTACCAAGTTCATGTATGCACAGTACAATGAACTATTGTATTTTTAAAAATCTCATTGCTGAAAGTTTGAAGTCTGGTATTACTGGTTTGAATTTCTCCTGGTACAAAATGGAATGGTTTTGAATGAGTTTAGTTTGCATTTGAGTTACAGCCAGTACAGGTGTGGTCTTGGTGCTCAAACATCTCACACTGAGCTAATGGTCTCAGTGCACACATGTCATCACTGTCTGATTCAGGTGTGATGTTAGTGCTCAGATGTCCCATACGTCTGTATTTATAAAGTCTCAAACTGGACACTGATCAGACGCAACCTAGTGTAAAGTTAGAATTTCAACAAATGATCATTTGAACAGTAAGTGATTTTCTCTGTCATTTTCATTCCTCCACAGGGACCACTGATGCCTCAAGCAAGCATGCGGTCCTGATTGTGATGATTGTGGTCGCGGTTTGCTTTGCACTGTTTCTCTTTGTGAGGAGCAAACCACCGGCTGTGGCGTTGGGGGAAACTTCGGCAGTGGCGCTATTTTCAGACCAGTTTGAGCAGGTTGAGGCTCGCTTTGATGGTCAGCACTCAGCGTTGTGGAGGAGAAGCAGGATCACCCTGCGCAACCACATCAATCTGACGCAGCATGTGAAACCTGCCATCCTGATGTTTGCAGCTGCGTGGGACGGACAGCGAACCATGAGGTGTCTTGCTCGCCGGATCGCTGAAGCATACTCCTCGGCCCTCAATGCCACAAACACGGTGGAAATTGATGCTTCTGATCGGAGCAAGCAGGACAGTGATGCAGTGAAGCTGGAGGTGGATACCCGGCTCTCATCTGGGTTCGACGAAGGCAGCAGGGCAGCAGTGGTTCACCATTTCCAGGACCTGCCCCCACCCTCTACCCTGATATTCTACAAGTACTGTGATCATGAGAATGCGGCCTACAAGGGAGTCGCCCTGCTGATTACCATCCTGCTGGACGAGGAGAGGCTGGCGCCAGGTGTCAGCTTGGGGGCTGTGGAAGTGAAAGTCCGTGACTTTCTCAAGAGGAAATTCTCTGCCTCTGAGGGCAGAGAGGGCATGGACACTGACAAGCTGAGTGGCCTGTGGAGTCGCATTGCACATGTTGTACTTCCAGTAGCGCCTGTGCGTGAGATTGAGGAGAGGGGCTGCAATCCTAAAGCGAGCGGATGGTGATCGGGGAAAGGGGCTCTCTCTCTCTCTCTCTGTCACATTCTCTCCCTCGCACGCTCACTCTCTCTTTCTCTTTGTCCATCCACAGTTGAGAGTGATAAGTCATGGGTAAATAATACACTGATTTAATGTATGGTCTTCCGCCCACTGAGAAGAGCAAACCCATTCTGTTTATTGATGTAACTGTTTTGTGGCAGTTTGTAAACCTAAGTTACTAGCAAAACATTTTTAAAACTCTTGTCAAGTGACTTTTTATTAAAATATTAATGCTTTAATACCTTGGGAGATGCCATGTTGCCCATCTGTCATCCCCCTTGGTTTCCGAATGTGCTGTTTAGCCAGAAGTGCCATAAGATGAATCTTGGGTGGTTTCTGTGTGGAAGGTTTGTATGAAAGAACTGGCTGAATGTTACAATGAGACACAGTGCTGTGGGGGTGTGGAAGCCACTCTTTGCCAGTGAGGAGATAGGGTCTGACAACAGGAACCTTTTGGAGGATTTGGAGTGGGTCACCCATCGTTTGCTTGAGATTGATGTTGGGAGCAGAAAAGGAGACTAGGATGTTGGGAGACTGTACCGCATCTTTGGGAACAGAAACAGTTTGGATTAGTGGCCGGAATATAAAGTATGACATTGGGTCAGAATAATGTGGCTACCAGCTATACTCGAACTGCTTGGCAACTAACCCTAATGCTGCCATATACCTACTTTCATTTCCGTATACAAATACCTGGTGGGAGATATTTAACATTGTCCCAAGGTAAGATAAGATAACACTGGATTAACCACTGTTATTGAGAAAACACAATGAGGGAAGTGCAAATCAAGCACCCTCCGTAATGCATGACTGGTACCCAACAATGATTTTTCTGGGTGGAAATCTGACCTGTGGCCTTTGGACCAAACTTCTGTTTTCATAATTTTTTTTGCTTTCATGTGGCTTTGAGTCACTCGAGTGCGTGACCATTACAAATCCCCATTTTGTTTGGGTTTGGTGGAAGACTATGGGGGATGGTTTTTATTTCTCAACTGCACTAATAATTGGCATAATCCAGGGACAACCTGTTAATGTTTAGACACTGTCTACTCCACAGCCAGATCCATGGGCGGAATCTGCTGCAATGTGATTGCTTCTGTCAGCTTGGTCTTTTTTTGCCATGGCAGGGGCAGCAATGGTTGCTTGGTTTTTTTTATTCCAGCTAAACTTCAAGACTAATCAGTCTTTGAAAAAAAGATTAAAATACTGCTAACTCTAAAACCATGTTAAAGATAAAATCTTCACAATTTATTTACAGCTCATAGCCTTTTCAGGAAACTGAACAGATCTGAATATATTAAATTAAATAAAACATGCAGGCTGTGCTTAATTTTGTAAAAGTGTCTGTTGCAACTCCTCTCTGGTAACTTCCAATAGTATGAACAGCTGCTGTCTAAGTTCCTCTGTGTAATTAAAAAGTAACTCTGTTTTTAGGAAGTAATACCCCAGGGAAATGTATTCCTCTGGAATGACAATTACGGCTGAGTAGTGAAGACACTTGGACTTTCATCCAATTGTGTCTCTTGTATGTGATAGAATGTGTGAGAGGCATTGTGGTTTTGTGTTGCGATTTCCCACAGGGAGGGGAGGGTTGTTTGTCCCGAGAATTGGATTCAGATGCAGCACTGGCCGATGCCCTGGGAAGGCTGCTGCCTTCTCAGCGCTGTGAAATTCTTGCTTCACCCAGGGTGAGAAAATACAAAGAAAATAGCTTGAAAGCAAGTGTCTCACTCTGAATTGAAAGTAAAATGCTAATAGCCAGACCCTTTACAACACGGAGAGAGTGACCCAACCATGAAACATTTCCTTTACATTCTAGAAGTATTTGTGTGATTGTGCATTTTTTTTATTGAGTGTTTTTCTTAAGGAAAAGCTTTATTGGAGATGGTTTGGTGAGGAGCTTCCTATGGTGTTTGGGTTTATTTTATTTTATAAATGCCCAATAATAATCATAGACCACCATGAATGAGCCATTCATGTCGGATGTTTTACTTTAAGTATAGGCTTGACTGCATATCCTGTTGCTTACTGTGAAGCCTCTTTTCCTGTGATAGAACAACATTTTTTTGTAGAATGTAACTTTTCTTTCTAATTAGTGGAATGGCATTTGAGAAAATTACATCATGTGGCCTTGCAAGTTCAGTTGTTGGGCCACAGCTGACTGTGAGAACCTGTTCTCTGCCATTGCATCTGCAGCACTTTCTGAAAGTGTATTCTTTTGTAGCTCAAAATTTTTTTAAAAATAAAAATTTTCTCCAATTTAAACTATGCAGGCTATAAAACACAACCTGATTTTCTTATACTGTGGAACTGAAACTATTTGTATCTGCTGCAGGGGGATTACAAATACACACAGCAGGCCAGTCAGTGCTTAAAAAAGAGAAGTGAATTTAACTTGGGTTTCACCCAGATCATCTCTTTCAGAAAGGCTGCCATGTTTCCTATATTACAGCAATGACAGCTCTTCAAATGTGCTTCAGCAGCTATATAACTACTGAAGGGATAGGGATGTCTGGAGGTTATGAAAAGCACTCTACCGCAAGTTCTTCCGCAATGATGATTTCAGAACTCTGCTTTTTTAACATTGCCTGTTTACACTCATGTACAAGTTGTGCAAGTTGCCTCTTTTTTAAATGCATTGATTGTACTATTCCTGTTCTCTCCATCAGGTTTCTTTGTGACACAATTTTGTGTAGAGAGAGTTTCTTTTACAGATTGAAAATAAAAATTGTATATTTTTTGAATATTTCAATGTAAATTCTGGTCTGTGACCATTTTGCGTCATTGCTGTTTCCTGAAACCTTTGTAACAGGCATAATGTGTACAACAACTGCAGCCTGTTTTTAAGGATGCAGATCATAGAGGAATTGTGTGTGTGTGTTTTTTTTTGTCTGTGTTGTTTTTTTGTCTCTGTGTTGTTTTTTTGTCTGTGTGTTGTTTTTCTTGCAGCTTGTCCAGAGAGTGACTTAACATTAAGGTGCTGTAAAATCGGAGCCAGTGTAGATCATTGTACACAGAGGTGATGGGTGAACAGGCAGTAGTAGGAGTTAGGATATATGGAGTAGAGTTTTGGATGAGCTTTCTAGTGTTAGACTCTGGGGCAGTTCCAGAAGATTGAAGAATTACAAATGTTACACCCTTGTTCAAAAAAAGGTGTAAAGATAAGCCTAGCAATTACAAACCGGTCAGTTCAACTTCAGTAGTGGGAAAACTTCTAGAGAAAGTAACTCGGGACAAAATTAATATTTACACGGACAAATGCAGGTTAATTAAGGAATGTTGGCATGGATTTGTTAATGGATAATAGTGTTAACTAACCTGCTTGAGTTTTTTGAAGAGGTAACAGGGTAGATAGGGCAATGCTATTGATGTGATGTACTTCGGCTTCCAAAAGGAATTTGATACAGTGCTGTACAATAGACTTGTGAGCAAAGATATAGCTTCTGGATTAAGTGGAAAAGTAGCAACATGCATACAAAATTGGCTGAGTGACAGGAAAAGAGAGCAGTAGCACAGTGGTTAGCACTGCTGCTTCACAGCTCCAGGACCTGGGTTCGATTCCCGGCTTGGGTCACTGTCTGTGTGGAGTTTGAACATTCTCCTCGTGTCTGCGTGGGTTTCCTCCGAGTGCTCCGGTTTCTTCCCACAGTCCGAAGATGTGCGGGTTAGGTTGATTGGCCATGCTGAAATTGCCCCTTAGTGTCCTGAGATGCGTAGGTTAGAGGGATATGGGGGTAGGGCCTGGGTGGGATTGTGGTCGGTGCAGACTCGATGGGCCAGGTGGCCTCTTTCTGCACTGTAGGGTTTCTATGAAATGGGTGCTTTTCATGTTGGAGGAAAGTTTGTAGTGAGTTCCTCAGAGGTCAGTGTTGGGACTCTTGCTCTTCCGGGTTATATATTATCTAGATCTGGGGTACAGGACACAATTCAAGGTTTGCGGATAATATGAAATTTGGGAACATTAACTGTGAGCAGGATGATGTAGAACTTCAAAGGGACATAGACAAGTTTGTGGAATGAGCAGACAAGCGGCAGATGAAGTTCAATGTGACAAAGTGTGAAGTGATTCATTTTGTTAGGAAGAACATGGAGAGGCAACATAAAATTAAGGCTACAACTCTGAAATGGGTGCAGGAGCAGATGGACGTGAGTGTATATATGCATTATTCATTGAAGGTGGCAGAATGGGCTGAAAGTTGTTCATAAAGTGTACAGTATCTATAGGCTATTAATTGGCAAGTGGGTGAAGAGCAAGGAAGTTGTGTTGAACTTGTATAAGCTGTTAGTTTGTTTTCAGCTGGAGTACTGTGCTTAGTTCTGGTGCCACACTTCAGGAAGGATGTGAAGGCATTGGACAGAGTGCAGAAAAGGTTCAAGGGATGAGGGACTTCAGCAGAAGGTAGATCAGAGAAGTTGGAACTTTTTTTTGGAGAAGAGAGAGATGAGGGGAGATTTGTTAAAGGTATTCAAAATTTTAAGGGGTCTGCTTAGAGTAGAGGGGGAGAAACTTCCCACTTGTGATAGAATGGAGAACGAGATGTCACTTCAGTTTGTGCTATGAAAAATGTTTCATACAGTGGATGGTTGGGGCCTGGAATGCATTGCCTGAGTGGTGGAGGCAGGAAAAATTGAGGCATTCAAAAGTGAATTAATGTTATCTGAAAAGGAAGATTGTGCAGGGTTACGGGAGAATGACATTAGGTGAATTGCTCATTTGGAGAGCCGGTGCATACACGAGATTGAATGGTGTCATTTTACATTTCAGTGACTTAACCACTGTCTCTGAGAAGTTACATCTTTGCATTGTACCTTTTTTGTCAACTTCAGGTAGCAAATCATTGAGAACTGCTACATTTACATTCTGATCTTAATGGGGCAGTGGGATGGATGTATGAGCTGATCTGATCTACTGATGCAGAAGGTACGTCTGCAACTGGTGGTATTCCTGAAAGCAACCACCAAGTGGCATAAGTGAGTTATATTCTGAATTTAAGTTTTTTGTGAACTGCCCATCTTCTTTTATGTTGTTTATGTAATATACAGGATGACTTATATAGACCTTTTGACATGCAATCAAAAAATTGATAGGTTTTTGAGGACTTAGAAGTGTGTGCAGAGATGCTGTGGCATTGTGATGGTGGGGCTTATCAGGTGCTAAGTTTACCACGCTGTCTGAAGACAACATTTTCCAGCACATCCAGTAATGATTTTGCTTGAGTTTCACATTCTAATCATTTTCTGAATGAAGACAGGCAGTGTTAATGCCTTATATCCAGATTCCATATGCTATAAGAGAGGCCTACATGAATCCTAGACAGCAGAAGCAGCATGTGATTTGATTTATTATTGTCACATGTATTAACATAGTGAAAAGTATTGTTTCTTGCAAGCTGTACAGACAGAGCATACCATTCACAAAGAAGGAATCGAGAGAGTGCAGAATGTAGTGTTACAGTTATAACTAGGGTGCAGAGAAAGATCAACTTAATGCAAGGTAAGTCCATTCAAAAGTCTGACGGGTAGCAGGGAAGAAGCTGTTCTTGAGCCGGTTGGTACGTGACCTCAGACTCTTTTTCCTGACGGAAGAAGATGGAAGAGAGAATGTCTGGAGTGCGGGGGGTCCTTAATTATGCTGGCTGCTTTGCCGAGACAGCGGGAAGTGTAGACAGAGTCAATGGATGGGAGGCTGGTTTGCATGATGGATGGGCTACATTTCATGACCTTTTGTATTCCTTGCAGTCTTGGGCAGAGCAGGAGCCATTCCAAACTGTGATACAACCAGAAAGAATGCTTTCTATGGTGCATCTGAAAAAGTTGGTGAGAGTTGTAGCTGACATGCCAAATTTCCTTAGTCTTCTGAGAAAGTAGAGGCATTGGTCGGCTTTCTTAACTATTGTGTCGGCATGGGGGGACCAGGACAGGTTGTTGGTGATCTGGACACCTAAAAACTTGAAGCTCTCGACACTTTCTACTTCGTCCCCGTTGATGTAGACAGGGGCATGTTCTCCTTTACACTTCCTGAAGTCGATGACAAACTCCTTCGTTTTGTTGACATTGAGGGAGAGATTATTGTTGCCACACTAGTTCACCAGATTGTGTATCTCATTCCTGTACTCTGTCTCGTCATTGTTTGAGATCCGATCCACTACGGTGGTGTCGTCAGCAAACTTGAAAATCAAATTGCAGAGGAATTTGGCCTCACCTATGACTGTGGTCAAATTCCCCTGCAATTCGATTTTCAAGTTTGTGATAAACAGAGCAAACAAGCCACAACCAACGGATCAGATTAAAGCTCTGCAGTCTTTCCACATCTCTTGTAAATAGTAGACAATTAAACAACTGAGCAGAGGAGGAGATTTCGCAAATATTCCCATTCTCTGGGAGGCCACGATGCCAGTGCAGAAGTCCAAACTGATACATTTGCAACCATCTTCAGCAGCAGTAACAAATGGATGATCCATCTCAGCCTCCTTTGGAGACTCCAGCATCATAGGTGCCAGTCTTCCGTTAATTCAATCACTCCCCTTGATATTTCAAAGTGGCTGAAGGCACTGGATACAGCAAAGAGTATGGGTCTTGTCAGCATACTAACCGTAGTACTCGAGGCTTGTGCTTCCAAACTAAGCCAAAGCACACCTCTAGCCAAAGTGTTCTGGTACAGTTACAGCTGGCATCTACCCACCAATATGTACACAAAGAGCAGGACCAATCTAATTTCTGGCCAATTACTGCCCCATTTGTCTACATGTGATCATCAGCAAAATGATAGAAGGTGTTGCCGGCAGTGCTGTCCAGTGGCACTTGCTTAGCAAAAGCCTTCTCACCAATGCTCTTTGCTGCCAGGGCCTCATTACAGCCTTAGTCCAAACATGGGCAAAACAGCTAAACTCCAGAGGTGACGTGCAAGTGACTTCCGTGACATCAAGGCAGCATTTGACCAAGTCTGGCATCAAGGAGTAGCGAAGTTAAGTCAGCAGGAATCAAGGGGAAAACTCTCCAATGGTTGGAATCAACTGGCACAAAGGAAGATGGTTGTCTTTTGGGGTTACCATTGAATTGAAACTTTACTGGACCAGCCATGTACTGTAAATATGGTGGGTCCAAGATCAGGTCAGAGGATGGGAATTGTGTTGAGTAACTCATCTTATTCCAAAGCCTATCCACCATTTGCAGGGCACCTGAACCACCACCTGAAACATTCACTCCCTCCACAGTGGCACCTATCAGATGCACTGCACCTATTCCTTCACAAGCATCTTCCAAATCCACAACTTCAGGGGTCGCAGGTGCATGGGACCACGACCTGCAAGTTTCCCTCCATCTTGCGCACCATCTTGACTCGGGGCTATATCGGTTTTCCTTCATTGTTGTTGAGTTAAAGTACTGGAACACCCTCTCGAACAACTTTGTAGATATACCTGCACTTCATGGACTGCAATGGTTTAAGAAGGCAACTCATTTTGAGGGCGATTAGGGATGGCAAATAATATTTGCATACCATGAAAATAACAAATAGCAATAAATGGGCATAGGAGTAGGCCTTGTGGCTTTTTGAGCCTACTTCATCATTTTGCAATTCTCTCGTTGCCCTTCATTTGGTCATCTAGTGTCTCTTGTTGCCCTCTTGCTGGGGTCTTTCATCAGTGCTCCCGCTCCTGGGCCTTTTGGTCCGCCTCTTTCAGCCCCCCCCTCTCCCCCACCCTCTGGTGCCTTTTGGTGCACCTCTCTTCCCCCCCAAGATCCATTCAGAGCCATTTTTTGAAAAACTTTTAACTTTTATTAAAAAACAGGTTGGTGATTTCTCCCCAAAATTTCAGAGCCTCACTTTCTGCATTTCCTTAGTGCAAGGATTGCTATCCAGACCCCCTGCAGTCTCTGCTGTTATAGGGAGCCTGGCAATCTCGACCTCTTCAGTTTCCCCCGCTTCTGGAACAGGTCCTGCTGCTTCTGAGGGTATTTTTCTCTTTTCACCCAAAACAATGCTCTGTGTTCTCTTTGCTTTCTTTCAGCAAAATCTCTGCAGGAACTGCCTTTTTACTCTTGAGTTCCAATTTTTCTTAGACACAAAATTGCAGCTCTTGCTTCTGAGGATTATTTTCTCTTTATTTTTCTATACGTTTCTAAACTCTTGATTTTATCAGTTAATCCGAGACTCTTTCCCCATCCGTCCCTCAGGGGCTGGCTATATCTTAACATCTCACTGGGACTATTTGCCTAAAGACAGGCATTTGCCAGGATACCAATGCCACCCTGGTTTAAGGAGAGACTGTCCTTTTGGAACAAACCCTAATTTCCCCATATTGATGTCCAGTGTCCTGTCCACCAACATCAGTACTGAGCTTCTAAGGTATCCAGTGCCTTCACTATGAGCATCAATTCTGAGCCTCAGTGATAACCAGTGTCCCACCACAAACCTTGATACTGAGCCCTATTGATAGCCAAATACCTTCATTACGACCATAAGTACTGAGCCCCCAGCACCCCCATTTCTTGTTGCTAGTGTTCTCCCTTACCAAATTGGTGGTCTTAAGGATGCACTGGACCAATATTTATTCTGTGCTTTATTGTTTGTGGCATATATGCCCTTTTTGATCATGGTTGATATTCTGGTGAACAGGCAGGGGGCAGGCTTTTATTACTATAGCTGGAGAGTTGTGTGATTCAGTGAAGTTGAGCAGATATCAGCGTACAAGTGAATTGGAACTAGTAAATCCCAGAATTGTTACAACACGGAAAGAGGTCGTTCAGCCTGTCATGTCTGCGATCGCTCTCCATAGGAGTAATTTACCGAGTGAATATTTGGTGTCATCATGATTAAGTCAAATACATCATTGGCCCTGAGATTCCCATGTGAAAGTTTGTAAAGTTTATTTATTAGTCACAAGTAGGCTTACGTTAACACTGTAATGTAGTTACTGTGAAAATCCCCGAGTCGCCACACTCTGGCCCCTGTTCAGGTGCACTGAAGGAGTATTTAGCATGGCTAATGCACCTAGCCAGCACATCTTTCAGACTGTGGGAGGAAACTGGTGCATCCAGACGAAACACATGCAGACACGGGAGAACGTGCAGACTCCATAAAGACAGTGACCCAAGCCGGGAATTGAACCCGCACCAATGCTTGTCACTGTGTCGCTCTCAATGTGTTGATAAAACATTTGTATGGGGGGGACAAAGCCTCCTGCATATGCACTGCTCCTTGCTGTATTCCAATGCTTCACTCAATCATTCTTCATATGTGAAGTTGGACAAAAACAGATCTCAATTACATAGCCCCATAGCAGAGTTAAATTGTCCTGAAGCACTCTTAGAACATCAAACAGCTCCAATAAAGTTTGATCAAAAAGTTGAGTTTTTGGGAACTTTTTTAAAGCTGTTGAAGGGAGTTTTTGGGAGACACAAGCTGGCAGGGTGGAGCAAAAGGGGGTACACACATGGCCAGACCTAGGATTTGTGGGACATGGAGATGTGGTCGTCGGGCAAGGTGGATATTGGTCAAGGCGAGAACTGAAAATGAGGATTTTTCTTGCTTCAGAGACAGAGCACTGGCATCACTCCATAAGACATGCAGGTCAAGATGTGAGCAGTGGAGCTTTGGACAAGTTGACATTTGTGAAGGCCGATGAGGACATTGAAAAAAGATATTGAAGATGTGGATAAGGGTTTATGTCGGTGTGGAGGCGGATGATGAGGTGCAAGTGGACGTTTTTGGTCTTAGCGTTGGACAGATTTTGTTGGGTGAACCAGAGGCTTCATACTGTCAAAAGCAGCTTAAGCCAACAGCCAAGGAATTGAATGAAGTCAGTGGGAAGAGGCTTTTGTTGGAGGCTAAAAACCAATTTTGGTTTCCCTAAGATTCAAATAGAGGCAATTGTGACATGCATGACTTTAAGCTGGGCAGTCTGAGCACAGTCAGGTTTATGGAATTCGGAAAGTGATGGAAAGATTGAGTTGGGTATGGCCAGCCCTATAATGATGTGGCCTCTGTCCCTGGTGATGGAACATGTAAACCAGGAAGAGGAAGAAGCCAAGATTGAGACTGGGTGAATTGTGGTAATGGCTACCTCAGCAGGAGGAGGAACTATTGCTGTCATTCCACTAGCTGAATAGAAAGGAGTGGGACTACATGACAGCATCTCAATGGGGCTTTCCCTATGTGAAGCAATGGGTATCTTGGTCAACCATTTTGAATGGCATTGAGAAGTGGAGGCGCTCCGGGGAAGGTTAGTGCTTCACAGTTTAGTCACTGATCCTATCGTTGGTTATTTTAACACTAGGTGGTGTGGAAAGGTGGTTGAGGGGACTTGAGCAGGAAATTGATGGAGCTGGAAAAAGTTGCATCTTCTGATTTCTTTGAGGTAAAAGAGGTTAAAGATGAAGGCAATTGCCGGAGAGATTGTTTGAGGGTGGACCTTTTGAGGGAAAGGGTGAAAAAGAAAGCGGCAGCTGGCAGACCATTCCTTCACAGAAAACATCAAAACCTATAGGGAAAGAATAAGGAAAACAGGCAGAACCTGATGGGAGTTAAAGTATAATTTTTCTTTCTTAAAAGATCTGTTGCTTTTGATTTGTGATGAGGTCAGTACATGGATTCTGGGCAGCAGGAGCTATAATGAATGTAATCCCTTGTTTTTATTCCCAAGGTTTTTGATATTCCTTATAATAAAAGCAGGAGCTTATCTTTCCGGTTGTAGTCTATTCATTTTTGTGTCTGGGCTTCATTAAGGCTGTTTTTTGTTCCCTGCAAGCAGTGGGAGCCTCACCTTTTAATGCATAGGTCAGAGACCACACAGCAACAGCATATCCATCATCATACTTTAAAAAAAAAAGTTGTGTAATGAGTTTACCAACTGTTACTACAGAAATGACTCTGAGAATGTACTTTCTGAAACACTCAACTAACGGAGCAATTATTTGACATGGTACAGCCTTCACCTGTATTATCCCTGGAGACCTTTGTGCTTCAATCTGGCAAAATACAAATCTCCAGTAGAAGTTGGGGGGTGGGGGCGGTGGGGGGAAGAGGGTAAAAGCTGATGGGTTAATATTACTTCAGGGGGGTTTGCAAGTCATTAATTAGGGGCTGTGAATCTGTACCCCGGGGTATCATATTCATGCAGCACCGAATATTTGCTGGGTGTTTTATCTATCTTTAATTTAAAAATTATTAAATGGGTTGATGGGATAGACTTAGAGATGTTTCCACTTGTGGAATGTCCAAAACTACCAGTCATAAATATAAGATGGGCATGAATAAATCCAATAAAGAATTCGGGAGAAACTTCTGTATGTGAGAATAGTAAGAATGTGGCATTACCACATGAAATATTTGAAACAAATACTGTAGATGGATTTTAAAGGGAAGCCAGACACAGGAGAAAGGAATAGAAGGATATGATGATGATACGATGAAATGAAGTGGAATGAGAGGAGGCTCATGTGCCACATATACATTGACATAGATTTGTTGGGCTAAGTTACCTGTTCTGTGGTGCAAATTCTATGTATTGTTTCCTCTCTCCACCTAGAAAAGTGAAGCCTTGCACTTGTGTGACAGTTTAATGGAAATTGACAACCCTACGGATGTAGGGGCGGCACGGTAGCACAGTGGTTAGCACTGCTGCTTCACAGCTCCAGGGTCCTGGGTTCAATTCCCAGCTTGGGTCACTGTCTGTGTGGAGTTTGCACATTCTCCTCGTGTCTGCGTGGGTTTCCTCCGGGTGCTCCGGTTTCCTCCCACAGTCCAAAGATGTGCGTGTTAGGTTGATTGGCCATGCTAAAATTGCCCCTTAGTGTCCTGGGATGTGTAGATTAGAGGGATTAGCGGGTAAAATATGTCGGGATATGGGGGTAGGGCCTGGGTGGGATTGTGGTCGGTGCAGACTCGATGGGCCGAATGGCCTCTTTCTGTACTGTAGGGATTCTATGATTCTATGATGTAATTTCAGTTATTTTTATCTGTCAGCCTTGATCACCGAGACCAACACGGCAAAGCTTTATCCCATCCGCATAGGCAAGCACTTTCTACCAGGAGTCGCCCACCATTAGTACTGATTCTGTCAGATTTCCTTCCCTTTCTTCATCCAGTGCCTATGGACATCCCAGATCCTGAAGAGGAAAATGGACAAATAAAAATAGGTGGAAGAAAAGACCAGATTGAGTGAGTAGTTAACAATAACTAAACCTGTGATTTAGAGGGATATTTCAACCCAGTCCTTCCCAAGTAGAAGATTTGCCATGATGAAGTCTTGACAAAGAATAGATTTATAACTATTGTTTCTTCCAATTACATATTTGGAAGACTGAAGCCATTGTTTTTGGTCCCCATTTCAAATTCCATTCCCTAACTACAAACTCCATCCCTCTTGCCAGCCACCGTCTGAGATTCAGCCAGTCTGTTTGCATCCTTGGTGTCATGTTCGATCCTGAGATAGCTTCTGACATCATATTCATGTCATCATTAAGATCATCCATTTCCACCTCCATCATATCCCCAATTTCACCCATCTCAATTTATGTTGAAACCCTCATTCATGCCTTTGTTACCTCTCGTCTTTACTATTCCAATGCACTCCTAGCTTCTACCCCACATTCCACCATCTTAAACTTGTAGTCATCTAAAACTCTTTAGCCCAGGTTTTAACTCGCAGCAAGTCCAATTCCTTATTACTCCTGTTTTTGCTGACATGCATTGGCTCCCAATCAAGCAACTTCTAGATTTTAAAATTCTGATGCTTGTTTTCACATTCCTCCATGGCCTTGCCCCTCCCTGTCTCTGTAATTTACTCTAATCCCACCATCCTCCGCAACATTCATGCTCTTTTAATGCTAGCCACTCCAGCATTCCCAATCCTAATTGCTGCAGCATTAATGCTTGCAGTTGCCAAGGTCCCAAGCTCTGGAATTTCAACCTCACTTTCCTCTTTCAAGGCACTTCTTAAAACTAACCTCTTTGACCAAGCTTTTCGTCATCTGGTCCAATATCTCATCTGTGACGTGGTGTTATACTTTTGTTTTATAATGCTCTTGTGAAGCGCCTTGGTGGGGTTAAGACCATAAGACCATAAGACATAGGAGCGGAAGTAAGGCCATTCGGCCCATCGAGTCCACTCCACCATTCAATCATGGTTGATTTCAACTCCATTTACCCGCTCTCTCCCCATAGCCCTTAATTCCTCGAGAAACCAAGAATTTATCAATTTCTGTCTTGAAGACGCTCAACGTCTCGGCCTCCACAGCCCTCTGTGGCAATGAATTCCACAGACCCACCACTCTCTGGCTGAAGAAATTTCTCCTCATCTCTGTTCTAAAGTGACTCCCTTTTATTCTAAGGCTGTGCTAGTCTCCCCTGTTAATGGAAACAACTTCCCTACGTCCATCCTATCTAAGCCGTTCATTATCTTGTAAGTTTCTATCAGATCTCCCCTCAACCTCCTAAACTCCAATGAATATAATCTCACGATCCTCAGACGTTCATCGTATGTCAGGCCTACCATTCCTGGGATCATTCGTGTGAATCTCCGCTGGACCCGCTCCAGTGCCAGTATGTCCTTCCTGAGGTGTGGGGCCCAGAATTGCTCACAGTACTCCAAATGGGGCCTAACCAGTGCTTTATAAAGCCTCAGAAGTACATCCCTGCTTTTGTATTCCAAGCCTCTTGAGATAAATAAAGGGTTACATTACATTAAGTTGTTATTGTTCTTTCTAAAATCAATCCTGCCCTGTATTAAACATTAGGTCCCTGTCAGCATTATACCTCTTTGCCTCGTGATCATAGAATCCCTACAGTGCAGAAAGAAGCCATTTGGCCCATTGAGTCTGCACCGACTCTCTGAAAGAGCATCCACCCAGTTTCTCCTCCCCGGCCCATTCGTGTAATACTGCTCATTTACGGTGGTCAGTCCACCTAACCTACAAATTTTTGGACCGTGGGAGGAAACCGGAGAACTTGGAGGAAATCCACACAGACACGGGAGAACGTGCAGACTCCACACAGTCACCCAACGCCAGAATTGAACTCGGGTCCCTGGAGCTGTCAGGCAGCACTGCCATCAGACTGCCTTTGAAAGAAGCCATCTGGCCCATCGAGTCTGTTTTAAAGTTATTTATTTATTAGTATCACAAGTTGGCTTGCATTAACAATGCAATGAAATCCCCTAGTCGCCACACTCTGAAGCCTGTTTGTGTACACTGAGGAGAATTTAGCATAGCCAATGCACCTAACTAGCATGTCGTTTGGACTGTGGGAGGAAACTGGAGCACCCAGAGGAAACCCATGCAGACACGGGGAGAACATTCAAACTCCACACAGACGGTGATCCAAGCTGGGAATCAAACCCTGGTCCCCTGGCACTGAGAGGCAGCAGTACTAACCACTGTGCCACTATGTGCACCCACTCTCTGAAAGAGCATCCCACCCAAGCCCTTCCCTCTGCTCTATTCGTGTAACCCTGCGCATTTACCATGGCCAATCTACCTAATCTGCACATCTTTGGACTGTGGGAGGAAACCGGAGAACTTGGAGGAAACCCACACAGACACGGGGAGAGCATACAAACTCCACACAGTCACCCAAGGCCAGAATTGAACCCTGATCCCTGGCGCTGAGGCAGCAGTGCTAACCACTCTGCCACTATGTGCACCCACTCTCTGAAAGAGCATCCCACCCAAACCCTTCCCTTTGCTTTATCCCTGTAACCCTGTGCATTTACCATGGCCAATCTACCTAATGTGGGAGGAAACAGGAGCACCTGGAAGAAACCCAGCCAGACATGGATGTGCAAACTCCACACAGGCAGTCACCCAGTTAACAGTGTAGATGCATTTATGGGGAAGCTAGACATGTCTTTGAGGGAGAAAGAAATAAAGGATTGTGATGGTAGATTTTGATGACAAAAGATGGAGGAGGCATAAGTGAAGAAAAACGCAGGCATGTGCTATTTGGGCTGAATGGCCTGTTTCTGTGTTGTGTATTTTATGTAATTCGCACCCACATAGTTTTCAGGATTGGACAAGTAGACAATCTTTACCAATTTTTTAAAAATGTAGCTTTCAATCTCAGTTTGAGGAAGCTGAGTTAAATTGTATTATTCCAATTCCTGCCTGGCCTGGGACATGATAACAGAAAATGCTGCAAATGCTTGGCAAGTCTGGCAGCATCTGTGGAGTGAGAAACAGAGTTAACGTTTCAGATTGGTGGCCCTTCTTCAGGACAAAAAAGTGCTTAGAGCTGTCACAGTTTTTGAGCAATGGAAGGGGAGGGAGGGAGAGGAGGAAAGAACAAATGGAAGCTGGTCTCTGACAGGGTGGAAAGAAGGAGAGATTGAATGGTGAAAGGTATAAGCAAAAAAGATGGTAATGAGAAAGTAAATAAATAAAAATCTAAAAGAGGTGTAAGTGGGAAAAATTCAAGCCACCTTCCAAAAAATAATGGGAGTAAAAGTTTTATGATGAGTCTTGAATTTTGCAATGTGCCAAACTGAAAGGTGAAATGCTGTTCCTTGAGCTTGGGACCTTTAATTGCAGATATCAGTGCCATATCTTATAGTGCACTTATCACTGAGGAGCTAACAATTGGTCATCAAGGCTGTTGATGAAGAGACTCTTTACTTTTGGAAACCAAACCCTCTGCATTTTTAAGGGTTTGAGATGAAGGCAGCCTCAAAATAGAGATCTTATTTAACAAAGTAATTAAACTGCATCATGTGACCATTTTAATTATTAACTCTTGTGGTACAAACCATTATTATATTGCCAACCACTTGTATTATTGAAATACTTGAATTTACTGTTGCTTTTGATCTGATGAATCCAAGTCAAACCTTGTGTTTTGCTGTGGGATTAATGACTTCCTTTGAATTCACATTAGCCCATGGAAAACAGGAGCGATCCAGTCAACCAATTCACTAAGGTGTGTAATGAAAACAAAAAATGCTGAAAAAAAACCCAGCAGGTCTGATAGCATTTGTGGAGTGATAGCAGAATGTTTTGTGTCTGTTTCTCTCTCCACGGATGCTGTCAGACCTGCTGAATTTTACCAGCATTTTCTGTTTTATTTTGTCAGATTTTCAGCATCTGCATTATTTTACTTTTACATTCGGGTGTGTTGTGTAAAGTGAATGACCTGGTGCAGCACTTCGGTCCTGATTGATAGAACCTTTGATTGGTTGCGCAAGTTAATGTACATAGGTACATATGTTCTATAAACTGGGAGGAGATAGTAGTTGACTTTCAAATGACATAGACAGGCTGGAAAGGGGCCAGACAGATGGCAGATAAAATTTAATGCAGAGAAGTGTAAAGTGATACAGCTTAATAGGAAGAACAAGGAGTGTCAATCTAAAATAAAGGGGCAATTCTAAAAGGGGTGCAGAAAACAGAAAGATCTGAGGGTGTGTATGCACAAATCGTTGAAGGTGAAAGGCAAATTTGTAAAAGTGGTTAAACCATATTTTCACAGACTGGATTTTTCTTTAAAAATGTGGAAAGACATTGTACTATTTGGACAATTCTATTGTTTAAGCGAAGGATCACAAGTCCATCTTTTGATTGGGAACACGCTTGCCTTTTTCCAAGAAATCACCTGACCAGCATGGTACTTGAGGGGGAAGAGCTGTATGTTTGTTTTGAATTGCAATCATTTTAATTGATGGGGGAATAAACTGGCAAAGGCGAGTGATTTACTGGAAATTACAGGACAGGCAAGTTTGAACTTTTGGACCTATTAATTTTGAACTGTCAATTTTGGCAAGTAAGCTAAAAAAAAAGGAGACAACCCTAACTTTTGCTCTCTCTGTGCCATGCCTGAAATTCCACATGGTTAACGACCTGTAGCCAGAGAATCCTCATCTGAATATAACTTGTCTGCATTTGGAACCCTCCAAAGCTGCGACGAGAAGAATTTAGCCAGCTCTATATTCATTGGTGAGAAACCCCAGACATTCACTGGAACCACTTCACACGAGGGAGCTCCAGATTGACAGTATTGAAACCCTACAAACTTCATCCTTTTTTATAAAGCCGATTCTCCAAAAGCCATCTCTGCAGAGATCCGATCTGTTTGCCCTTTGTTTGTTTGTTTGTTTATGCGCACGTGTATGTGCTGGAATATTTTAAAAAAGGGATAGACAGTTATACACCCAGAGTACAATTGTGTGTATATCACACAATTGTAACTTGATTTTAAAAAGGGAGTTTTGTTTTATAATAAATCAATCATTCTCAGTTTAATGAAAGAAACCTGGTTAAAGTTTTTTTTTCCGGGGTCTAACAGCAACAAAGGTAAGTGATTGGCAATTTTGGGAGTAAATTAAACTTTTAACTTTATGGTACTACGTGTGGAGTAGTGGGACTAGATAAACTGCGCACTCTTCCCATCACAATCGTAAGAAACAGTATATAGGTTACAAGAGCAAGGTGCCACGCAAGGCTGTGTCCTTAGCCCCTTACTACACTATACACCTATAACTGTATGACCAAATTCTGCTCCAACTACATTTTCAAGTTTGCTGATGACACCACTATAGTGAGTCAGATTTCAAACAATGACGTGATGGAGTACAGGAAAGCGAATCTGGTGAACTGGTGTGATGACAATAATCTCTCCCTCAATATCAGTAAAACGAAGAAGATCGTCATCGACTTCAGGAAGCATAGTGGAGAACATACGCCTGTCTATATCAACAATGATGAAGTGGAAATGGTCGAGAGCTTTAAGTTTCTAGGTGTCCAGATCACCAAAAACCTGACGCTATAGTTAAGTAAGCCCACAATGCCTTTACTTTCTCAGGAGGCGAAGGAAATTCGGCACGTCGGCTACTCTCGCCAATTTTTACAGATGCACCATAGAAAGCATCCTTTCAGGATGTGTCACAGCTTGTTATGGCTCCTGCTCTGTCCAAGAAAAAACAAAGGGTTGTGAACGTAGCCCAGTCCATCATGCAAACCAGCCTCTCATCCATTGACTCCATCTACACTTCCCACTGCCTTGGGAAAACAGCCAGCACATACCCTCTTCCACCTTCTTCCGTTGGGAAAAAGATACAAAAGTCTGAGATCGCGTATCAACCGATTCAAGAACAGCTTCTTTCCTGCTGCCATCAGACTTTTGAATGGATCTACCATATATTAAGCTAATCTTGCTCTACAACCTAGCTGTGATTGCAATGCTATATTCTGCACCCTCCTTTCCTTCTCCTATATGTACTCTATGAATGGTATGCTTTGTCTGTATCACGTGCAAAAAACTATACTTCTTACTGTATTGCAACAGGTGACAATAATGAATCAAATCAAATCAAACCAAAGTTCTGATCACTCTTTGTAAAACACTGGTTCAACCTAAAATGAGTCTTGTGTTCAATTCTGGGCACCGGACTTTAGGAAGGATACAAAGGCATTAGCGAGGGTGCAAAAAAGATTTACAAGAATGTTTCCAGATTTAAACCAGTTCTCTGAAACATTCTAAATTTGCCTGGAAAGCAAGTTGGTTTTCTAGCTACAGGTATTACCAAGACTTCTTTACTCAACATGTTGCACATCTTTTATTTAGAAGAAAACTCCACAAAATCCTGTCTTCAACTACATGGACTCACCTGAATTCACTCCTGAGTTGAAGAACCCCTCTCACTAGACTGCAATAATCATGTGAACTTATTAACTATTCTGTGTGGTTTTAATATTCGTAGAAGTGAAACTACTTTCTCTTGCTGTACCTTGTGTATATAATGTGTGCATGTGGAGTAGCAATAAAAAACCTATTCCGGGAGGATAGTGTGAATGAATAAATAATGCTCCTGGTTTAAAAATCCAAGGAAGTCTGCTGCTAGTGACTCTGTACCAGAACTGATTACACATAAGTGGGGTTTTGGGAAACATATCTTAGCAAAAATTAATACCACTCAGATTATGGATGGAAAATTTGAAGAACTAAGGTGTTCAGTTGTCTTTCTCCCCTGTCCATAACAGAGTTTGACTAATTTATCAGAATTCTTTGAGGAAGTAACTGCAAGATGGATAAAGGGAAAGCTGTAGATGTGGTGTACTTAGATTTCCAATAGGCACTTTATAAGGTGCCACATCAAAGGTTACTACATAAGATAAGAACACAAAAGTGTAGAGGTAACGTACTCAGATGGATAAAGGTTGGCTAACAGAAAGCAGAGAATGGGGATAAATGGGCCGTTTTTGATTAAGGCTGGAGTCTCAACTATTTACAATCTATGTTAGATTTGTAGATTTGGATGAAGGGACCAAAGGTATGGTAGATAAATTTGCCTATGACACTAAGATGAGTAGGAAACTAAATTGTCAAGAGCAGGTACAGTCTACAAAGAGATATAAATAGGATAAGTGAATGAGCAAAAATATGGCAGATGGAGCATAATGTAGATAAATATTAACTTGTCCACTTTGGCAGGAAGAATAGGAAAGCAGTTTACTATTTAACTGGGGAGAGATTGCAGAACACAGTGGGTACACGGGGATCTGGATGTTGTGGTAAACCACTGTTAAATGTTATTTGTAGTGGTTAACCACCGTAGTTAGTATTTCTCAGCACATGTATATGTGGCACATCCCTGTTGGTTCCGCCCAAGTCTCCTCCCCCTGGTCTGGGTATAAAGGCGGTGGCTCCTCCCCCCTTGCTCTCAGTTCAGACCAGATCACCGACAGGGATGGCTCCAAGTTCTTGCCAATAAAAGCCTATATGTCTTGCTCACAACTAGTCTCGGCTCGATTGATAGTGCATCAGATGTCCTGGCACATGAATCACAAAAAGGTTAGATTACAGGGGCAGCAAATGATTAGGAAGGCAAATGGAATGTAGACATTTATTGAAAGGGGGATGGAACGTAAAAGTAGGCACAGCTGTACAGGACCTTGGTGAGACCACATCTGGAATACTGTGTACAGTTTTAGTCTCTTTATTTGAAAAAGGATGTAATTGTGTTAAAAGTAGTTCAAAGAAGGTTCACATGAAGGTTCTCATTCCTGGGATGGAGGGCTTATCTTATGAAGAAAGGTTGAACAGGTTGGGTCTATATTCATTGGAGTTTAAAAGAATGTGAGATGATCTTACTGAAAAATCAAAATTTTGAGGAGACTTGAGAGGGTGGATGTTGAGAGGATGTTTCCCCTGCTGAGACAGCCTATAAACAATTGATACAGTTTAAGAATAAGAGGTCTCCCTTTTAAGACCAAGGGATTTTCTTTTCACTGAGTGTTGTTAGTATGTGTAATTCACTTTCCCAGAATGCAGTGGAGTCTGGCTCATTCAAGGCTGAGTTAAATAGATTTTTGATCGACAGGGGAGTCAACAGTTATGGTTGGGATGAGGTGGGTTGGGAGGGGGTGGGCTGAAAGACGGAAAAATTGAGTTGAGACCACAACAAAATCAGCCATGATCTTATTGAGTGGTTGAGAAGATTCGAAGGGCCAAATGGCCTACTCCTGCTCCTAACTTCTACATTTTTATAATTCTACAATATTACAGAGGAGATCTGAACCCCTTGATGCTTTTGCATTGGAATTGTTTCTCAGAAATTCTTGTGCATCCCTAGAGCACCACAGTCTTCTCTTTTATCAGAATTTATCTTATCTTGTAAATCTTTCCCCTTCTGAATGTTCTGACTGATGCTAGTGTGGTAGTTGGAAGGGTCATGTGACCTGATCACCCCATGAGGAGTGAGCATGGGGTCCTTGTGGCTGAGCATGGGTTTTTGGCAGTCAGAGTGATCCTGGTGCTAGAGAATGAAGTAAGAAGTTTAACAACACCAGGTTAAAGTCCAACAGGTTTATTTGGTAGCAAAAGCCACACAAGCTTGTGTGGCTTTTGCTACCAAATAAACCTGTTGGACTTTAACCTGGTGTTGTTAAACTTCTTACTGTGTTTACCCCAGTCCAACGCCGGCATCTCCACATCTAGAGAATGAAGACATCTATTATAGCTCTGTGTCAATAGGAATACATCTGTTGTTCATTTGCTAACTGGTGGTTGCCAATCATTGCATTTACCATAGCTAGCATAGGCAACTCCAGGACTGGTTGGACTTTTGTGCAAAGTTATTGCCTCCTCTTACCTTCCTTCTGAATAATGTGCATATAGGCAAGTCTATCCCTCACTTTACGAATTGTTTAAGCTGAATGTAGGGATTGCAGTACAAAATACAATGGTGCTGGTTTAAAACATTAACTTAACAATAACTTGTATTTATAGAATATTGCAAACATCGCAAGATATTTCACAGGAGCAGTATAAATTAAAACTTGCCACCAAGTCACATAAGGCTGATGACCAAAAGCTTGAAAGAAAAGATAGCTTTTAAGGAGTGCCTTAAAGGAGAAAGGAGAGGTAATAAGGCAGAAGGATTTAGGGAGGGAATTCTAGAGCTTAGGGCCTTGTCAACTGAAGGCACAGCCACTAATGGTGGAATAATTAAAATTGAGGGTGATCAAGAGGCCAGAATTGGAGGCACACAGATGTCTTGATTCTTACCAGATTTTATTTATTATGACCATTAATGGCCTCAGTTAAAATGATTTCTTTATAAATCTTAGTATGTACCGGCCTGCTGGTACTTCAAACAGTAATTACTGAGTTGTTATTCATTTTGATAATTTGCCCAAAATTTTTCTTTCCACACAATTCAGTTCAACAATAGGAGAACATAAATCTCATCTCAGGTCTGATGGTCTCTGGGGGATATGGAACCTCTGCATCTCTTCAATCTGCACTAAAAAGCAAAGATCGTAAGTCAATTAATAGCCAAATATGGCCATGGAAGTCAAACCTCTTTATTTTAACTGGCCCAGTCGTAAGATGAGAGCTGAATAGTTCCGTGGTTCATTTGAAAGTCATGTCTTGCCAGGGATCTGTAGAAGAGGCTGAGTCTTTGTGGACAAGTGATGGATTGGGTCAATCTACATGTTTTTTGTTCAGTTCTGTACAGTAGATGGAACAGAGCTTGCCATTGAAATGTATCCTTCTAGCACTGGTGCATATACCAGTTCTCCCGCTACATGGAGCAAATGATAGTGGTTTTTGAACAGGTGTGGTCGCTAATTTTATGGACTGTCAGCATCTGGTAAATGACAAGATGCTAATGTCAGATTCCATTTATTTATTTCAGTTTATCTGAGTTTTATTTGCTCAGTCAGGGGAACACCATTGCCTCTGGCAGGGGAGGGGACAAAGGGGATTTTGCAGACAGGAATCATTTGTGTTTTTGAACACATTGAGGATTTGAGTGTTGCTGAGAAGGCAATCTTTTGTCACCCATTGCTCTCCGTCCTTGTGAAGACACAGAAGGAGGCCATTCAATCCATCTTATCTATGCCGGCTCTTTGAAAGCGCTCCCCAATTAGTCCCACTCTTTAGACCCCTTACTCTTTTCACATAGCCCCACCAATGTCTCTTCATAGAATCCCTACAGTACAGATAGAGGCAATTCGGCCCATCAAGTCTGCACCGATTCTCCGACAGACCATCCTACCAAGGTCCACCCTGCCCTATCCCTGTGACCCCACCAATCCCCTTAACCTATACATCTTGGGACACTAAGAGGCAAGTTAGTATGGCCAATCCACTTAACCTGCACATCTTTGGACTGTGGGAGGAAGCCAGAGCACCCAGAGGAAACCCACGCACATAAAGGGAGAATGTGCAAACTCCACACAGTTATTCGTGAACTGGTATATGCACCAGTGCTAGAATCCAGGTCCCTGGCGCTTTGAGGCAGCGGTGCTAACCACTGTGCCACCATGCCGCCATTGTGCCGCCCTTCTCTTGTGTTTATCCAAGATCATAAGTAGGAGTAGAAGTAGGCCATTTGGTCCATCGAGTCTGTTCCACCATTCAATGAGATCATGATTGATCTGATATGATAATCCTCAACTCCACTTTCCCACCTTATCCCCATAACCCTCAATTCCCTAACTGGTTCAAAATCTGATCTCAGCCTTGAACATACTTAATAAGACTCTACAGCCCTCTGTGGTAAAGAATTCCACAAACTCACTACCCTTTGAAAGAAGAAATTCCTCCTTATCTCGGTCTTACATGGGCGACCCCCTACTCTGAAATGATGCCCCCTGGTCCTAGACTCGCCCACAAGGGGAAACAACACTTCAGCATCTACCCTGTCAAGCCCCCTGAGAATCCTATATGTCTCAATAAGGTCACCTCTCAATCTTCTAAACTCCAATGAGTACAAGCCCAACCTAGTCAATCTCTCTTCTTAAGAAAATCCCTCCATACCCAGGATCAATCAGGTGAACCTTCTATGGACTGCCTCCAATACCAGTATACCTCCTTCGATAAGGGGAATACTGTTCACAGTATTCCAGGTGTGGTCTAACTAGTGCCTTGTATAGATTTGGCAATAAAGAGCAAAAAAGCCAACATTCCTTTTGCCTTCCCGATTATCTGCTGAACTTTCATGCGAGCTTTTTGTGATTTATGCACGAGGACCCCAAATCCCTCTGTGCTGCAGCTTTCTGCATTCTTTCTCAATTCAAATAAATTCAGCTTCTTTATTATTCCTACCAAAGTGCATAACTTAAATTTTCCTACATTATTAAATTTTCCTACCCTCAATCTCTGTGCCACCGGGTTCTTCCAGGCCTCCAGCAGAAACCTCTGTGGCTTCTCACAGTCCTCCATGCACAATAGAATATAGAAACCCTACAGTGCAGAAGGAGGCCATTCGGCCCATCAAGTCTGCACCGACCACAATCCCACCCAGGCCCTACCCCCACATATTTACCCGCTAATCCCTCTAACTACACATCTCGGGGACAATTTTTAACCTGGCCAATCAACCTAACCCGCACATCTTTGGACTGTGTGAGGAAACCGGAGCACCCGGAGGAAACCCACGCAGACACGAGGAGAATGTGCAAACTCCACACAGACAGTGACCCGAGCCGGGAATCGAACCCAGGACCCTGGAGCTGTGAAGCAGCAGTGCTAACCACTGTGCTACCGTGCATGGGCCTCATGGGTGACGGATGCCCTGTTCCCCCCCCGGGCGGGCAATTACATTCACTTTGACATGGGCCAGGCTCAACAGGATGTCCAGGCTGCAGGCTTCGCCACCATCTCTGGGATGCCCCATGTGCAGGGGAAGTAGATGGCAGGCACGTCGCCTTGCGGTCCCAACATCATCAGGCATTACCCTTTGTCAACAGGAAGGGGTTCCACTCCCTGAGCATGAAGATTGTGTGCAACCACAGGATGAAGATCATGCACATGTATGCACGGCATGCAGAAAGCGCGCACATTGGTTACATCCTGCACAGCTTGGACATCCCCAGGATCTTCGAGGACCAGCCTGGACTGCCAGGATGGCTCATCGGGAACAAAGGCTACCCGCTGAGTTCTTGGCTGATGACACCAGTGTAGAAGGCTGAGACCGATGCGAAGACCAGCTACAATGAGGCCCATTCTGCCATCTGGCCCATCGTCAAGTGGTGCATTGGGCTCCTGAAGATGCGGTCCCAGGGTCTGGTGGGTGTTGGGTATGCCATGACAGGCCGTCTGTCACTGTGGGCCCACAGGACCCTGACGGTGGGACTGCTTGAGATGAGCGTTTGGACTTCCACGGCAGTCAGGAGTCTGACACATGTTCTGCGAACAGAGGATCACAGACTTGGTGGGCCGAAGGGCCTCTATCACGTGCCACCATGTTCATCCCACTGCCAGTGAGATGCTCTGGTGTAAAGAAGGGGAGAATCAGAAGGCCTGGTGACAGCTGGCATATCCCAGGTGGAAGGCCCCAGCTGGGCTCCAGTCCTTCCTCCTCCCTTGGGGTGCCCTTGAGTCCCTGGGACATTCCATGGGACGTAGGGGCAGCTGGAATGAGCTCCAGAAGTCTCGGTGTCAACTGGCTCTGCCAGTCCTGGAGTTCCAACTATATCGGCCCCATGGTGTGCGAGTCCTCAATGGCAGCACTCTGTGACCAGGCTAAACTCTGGAGCCCCTCAGCGGTAACCCTCTGAGATTGGGCGAAGCTCTCGAGACCCTCAGCCATGGCCCACTGTGTCTCTGGAATGCCTCTGAGACCCTCAGCCATGGCCTCCTGTGTCTGGAGTTATAAGGAGAGGCTGGATAGACTGGGACTTTTTTCCATGGAGCATGGGAGGCTAGATAGTCAACATCTTTTCACAAAGGTAGGGGAGTCTAAAACTAGAGGGCATATGTTTAAGGTGAGAGGGGAGAGATACAAAAGGGTCCAGAGGAGCAATTTTTTCACACAGAAGGTGGTGAGTGTCTGGAACGAGCTGCCAGAGGTAGTAGTAGAGGCGGGTACAATTTTATCTTTTAAAAAGCATTTAGACAGTTACATGGGTAAGATGGATATAGAGGGATATGGACCAAATGCAGACAATTGAGGCTGGCTGAGTGATTATAAACTGGACGGCATGGTAAAGTTAGGCCGAAGGGCCTGTTTTCATGCTGTAAACCTCTGTGACTCTATGACTGAAAGCTGTGAGACTCCTTCAAACAGCCTCACAGTTGCTGCAGTATTGCCCCTCCTGTAATCCCCAGCTCTGCTGGTGCATCTCCAACAGCTGCGGGGTGAAGGATCCCAGCGGCCTGGCACCTGGCTGATTCCTTGCCTCTGGGAGACCTCTGTGTGCCCAACCACTTGGGCGTTCTCACCTCCACCTGATCAATGGCTGTCGTGCGCACCAGTAAGTGACCTAGAAGCCTCCACCACTATCATGTCCCACCGTGTTGACAGTATCTGCGCTGGTGGATTATGTGGTTGATGCCTGTGTTGAATGTATGGTGCTGGCCTCGGAGAATTCCTAGGGACTTTCCTCTGAGACCTTGTCGCTGCTGTCATCCGGCAGCAGGGGTGGCAACTCCAGATGGGCCAGGCGCATCGGGGTCATTTTCTGCAAGAAACGACACATGGTTCAGTGCAAGGGAGGGACAAATATCTGGGCAGCATGCCACTTACTTGAGATATGTCATAATAATGAAGGTTTTGTGGATCATTCTGAGACTTCCATGTCACTTGCCGACCTGACTGCCATTCACTGTTCTCTCCTCAGCCTCCCCTGACAGCTCTAGTGCTCTTTCCTCAAAGGGAGTGAGGAGACGCAGCTCAGGGACCCCAACTCTGGTCTTCTCCCACTCCCAACGATTATGGGCTATCTTATCCTATGGGAACAGAAGGGGGTATTGAGAGCTTGATGACTGGAAGGGCCAGGGGTGACGGGGGTGTTCCGAGTGGGGGAAATCGGGTGCCTTATGTCGGGACTGTGCCTTGGCAGGCTGGGGTTGTGATGCGGGGGTGTGCCAGAGGGGTTGGAAGTAGGCGCTGAGGGGTTGGGTGCTGGAAGGTCGCGGGTGTCAGGTGGTGGGTTGACATGGAAATTCCAGGTGCGACAGACAAGACTGATGCCAGGATGAGATGGACACTCACCCTTCCTGACCAAACCAGGTAATTCATCATCTTCCAGGACCGATTGCTGGTGCTCTGTGCCAGTGCACGGGCACTCACTGGCACGGCCTCCCAGGTAGAATATGGTCCTCCTCTCCTCCATGACATCCAGCAGATGGCCCAGCTTTCCCTCCGAGACGCAATGTGCTGCTCATTGCGGTGCCATCTTCCTGGCGTGATTGTCTGTGAGTCCGTTGTTAGTGTTTAAATGCAGCTTGCGCTTGTACAGCTGCGATCACTTTGGATGAGCCACAGGCCCAGAGGGTCCATGCCGATGAGAACCGCATGGAGGCTCTTTCATTGCACGAAGTATCAAAAGATTATGGTATGGGGTGTGCCAAACAAAATGGCACATTTTCTTGTCGCTAAGACATTTTGGCCGGAATCGCACGGCCATTCACGCCCCGCCACCACTGCAGTGAGGACGGGGAATTTGGCCAAATTTCCATTCACTGCAGCAGGACCTGAGAACCCCGCCAGCATGAATGGCCAGAAAATTCCGGCCTGGGAATTGCGTCCCAGTAGTGATTCGTGCTGGCATAACGTCTCACCAGAGAGGCGGAAAGCATCCAGGTGGGGGAAGCAGCCATACCAAGCTCCCTAATGAGATGGGAATTCAGGCAATCCGATACCAATAAGCTTTGCACCCTTTCTGGGCAAAAGTGATTCTCGCCAATAAAAAGGGGCTGGGAAGATAGCTGATTGACGGGCATGGCGAGCTGGTAAGATTGCACCTGGGTTTGTCTTTCACACTGGGTTGACTTGTATGCTGCAATTGATGGTACTGGTGAATCTCCTCCCACCGTCCTTTCGTGCAGTGCATTCCAGATCATAACTCACTTGGTAAAATAATTCTCCTCATTTCCATCCTGGATTTTTAAAAATTAGATATCTTATATCTGTGTGCTCTGGTTCCAATCCACCTACCGGTGGAAACAATGCCGGGTGGGGTGGTGAGCTGCCTTCTTGCACAGCACAGTCCTGTGTGGTGAAGATACTCCCATGGTGCTGTTAGATAAGGAGTTGCAAGGTTTTGACCTGGCAACAATGAAGAAACAGTGAAATAGGTTCGAATTAGGAGGGCAGCTAGTAGATGGTGATGTTCTTATGCACCTGCTGCCATTGTCCCTCTAGGTTGTAGGTTGCAGATTTGTTGCAGCAGTGATAAATTCATACTGATGCTAGAATTCCAAGCACCGTTATTATTGAATCCCCAAGCACCTCATGCAGACACACACGCATACATTTTATGAAGCCATTATAGCTTTGATTACATATTGTTTGCGAGAAGAATAGTCTTGATGATGGCCGTGCTTCAGCCGGGAGCAAAGCACATTCATGCCACACTCTATTGTAGTGAATTGTTGACATTTTCCTGTAAATTATTTCTAATTCTACCCCAGTTCAGGAAAAAAAAGACCCAGCAAGCTAAGGTTGTTAATGGCAATTCAATGAGGCATGTCAGCATGTGAATATCTCATGGCTCTGATTCCTGTGAAGAATGACCCCGGGGTTGAATGTTTGTCAGCAGAGGGAGTCTATAACTCAGCAAAGGGGCAGACCTTTCGGGAGACTGTTCCATAAAAAATAAGCTGAAATCCTTTGTAGTTCAGCTCTCAGATGGACAGATGCTGCAGAGATACTGTAATACTGGACGTTACAGGTGGGAGAAAAAACAGATTTCCCTGGAGTTATTGCAGAAATGAGACCCGAAACCACAACTCTTTTAACTCTGCAGTTTGTCTGCTGCTGCCTGAAACTGACGGTACCTTTAAGAAGTAATGGGCTTGGCTGAAAAAACTCAAACATCTGGAACACCAGTGCATCCCGTCACTCACTAAGATGACCTTGATAGCATGAGTTCTCATCCTTTGCGCAATAGAGAGAGCTGGCAATTAGGAGAGGCGTCGAAACATTCCTTGCAAACCTGTTTGAACGGAGTCAAGGAATTCTTGGAAAAATCATTGTGGAAGCAGGGAGGGTCGTGTGTTGTTCAGAAGCTGTCTGAGTCCTGTCTGGCTTTAAAAATGTTATCTTATGGGACAGATGTCTTCAGTATTAAGTGAGTGCCAGATTACAGTAGTTCAGTTTTGCTGCCCAGCCATTACTCAAAAAACGGGTCAATATTTGAAATGAATCTAAATTCTTTATCTGCAAACAGAATTTTCACAAACAGTACTGTGAGCGGAAAAGTGAATTTATTCTTCAAATGAAGTGTCTACACATCCAAATAAAATGATGTTTGTTCATTGGTTTTGCACTTTTGCCCTTTCCTATCTTTCAGGCACTGATTTTCAGCCTGACTTTGAGCTCTTCTGTGTCCTCATTATATCAGCCATTGTTTGCGCGAGCACAGATACTTGAGGGCGACAGAATATTTGACCATGGAAGGCATTCCAGTGGAGCCACACCTCACCTTTGCTGAATGTTTACGCTCACATATTGTTTAACAGGGATCTCTGGATAGTGAACGGGAACAGCAACTGTGCTTGATTTTGTTTATGTCTTTTTGCTGAGATTATTTGTTACACCCTTACTAATTCCTACCTTACCATCACCCCCCTTCCTGCACCGTAGCAGAATCATAGAATCCTACAGTACAGAAGGAGGCCATTTGGCCCACCGAGTTTGCACTGACCACAATCTAACCCAGGCCCTATCCCCTTAACCTCATGCATTTACCGCAGCTGGTCCCCCTGACACTAAGGGGCAATTTTAGCACGGCCAATCCACCTAACCTGCACATCTTTGGACTGTGGGAGGAAACCGGAGCACCGGGAGGGAACCCACGCAGACACTGGGAGAACGTGCTGACTCCACACAGACAGTGACCCAAGCCGGGAATCGAACCCGGGTCTCTGCCGCTCTGAGGCAGCAGTGCCAACCACTGTGCCGCCCAGTAACAGGGATCACTGAAGTCATTCACCAGGCCAGGGATTTAACCTGAGATCTTATGTGGTTTGTACATTGCTGCACCACCGCAAGGCAATGGGGGTAAAGCCACTGATGCAACACAGGGTGGGGGAGCCTCACCGGCTATTTGCAAACAGTGATGGCTTCATTTCATTTCCTACTGAGTTCTGGTCATTCCACAGCTGGCACTCGGGGCTGGTTACTCAGCCTCCGTCACAGCTGGGTTACCCACTCCAGGATCTGCAGGAGAATCCACACTGGTGCAATGCAGGCTGCTTAAACAGACCAGTATTCAGCATTGCAGCCAGCTTTTTTGGCTTCCTTCTGACTACTTGGATGTAACAGTACAGTTAGGCAGCAGCCTCACAGGAAAAGAGAACACATTCCAGATGCCTTTACACTGTAAAACCTGCACAGCACTTAATAAAGCTTGTTTCAATTACGATCATTGGCTGGGCTAAATGGGGGCATTAAATGCACTTGAAAAACATGGGTCAAACTTCAGAAAGCTACGGGTATCCATCTACCCTCCCAATCACCTGATTGTCAAGTGAACCAAGTGTGAGTGAACACTGTTTTTCGTTTCTTTTTATTTTTGCATTAAATGATTGACTCATTAGAAAGCTCTGCAAAATGGCAGTGTTTGAAATCTTTTATCATTTAAAAAACAGTTATCTTAATCTTTTTAATCATTATTCTGTAATTAAAATTTAACGAAGACTTGTGTTTATATAATGCCTTTCACAACATCAGAAGGATTCAACTGCTTTACAACTGATTCAGTACTTTTAAAGAGTATTCACTGTTGTAATGTAAGGAATGCAGCAACCAATTTATGGACAGCAAAGTTCCAAATACAAGCAATGTGTTAAATGACCAGATAATTTGCTTTAGTGATGTTGGTTGAGGTGTAAGTATAATCCAGGACACTGAGGAAGAATGTCCTTGTTCTCCCTCAAAATAGCTTTATGGGATCTTTTACGTCAACCTAACTGGACGGATGGGCCTTGCTTTAACGCTTCATCTAATGGATGGTACCTTTGACAGTGCAGCACTCCCTCAGTACTGCACAAGAGTGTCAGCCCAGATCTGTGCTGAAGTCTCTGATTGGACTTGTACTTTTCTGTGAGAGTGCTTCCCTCCCACGACTGACATTAAAATGATTCTCTGATTTGCTTTCCTTCTCTATTGTGGGAGCATCTCAACCTGGCACCTCATTCTTATCAACTGTGTCATGCTATCACTGCTTGATCAAGTGTGCTGTCACATAACTGATGCCATCACTGCACATTGAAAAGAGTACACTGCTGCAACTAACTGACCACATGTTTGAATTATGGTATGTTCATCAATTGACTCAATCAAAGCTAAGGCGGGCTTTTTTTTAAAATTAAAAAATTGGGGAATGGCAAACATAAAAAAAAGATTTTACCAGATTTTGCAAAGGAAGGTGGGAATGAGGAATTGTAGATATAACAGAGGATGATTTTGAAGAGCCACGACAGATGATAATGGGGCCACAAACATTGGAAAATTACCTAGAGTCCCAGGGTACTGAGGGAGATGGGGAGAGATAGCAGAGACATGGATCATCATGTTTCCAAAACGACTGGGTTTTTAAAAAATTGTTCATCGGATTTGGGCATTGCTGGCTGGGCTGGCATTTATTGCCCATCCCTGAGGGCATTTAAGAGTCAATCACATTGCTGTGGGTTTGGAGTCACATGCAGGCCAGGCCAGGGAAGGACAACAGATTTCCTTCCCAAGAAAATTAGTGAACCGGACAGGTTTTTATGACAATTGATTCATGGTCATCATTCAACTTTTAATTCCAGATTTTTATTGAATTCAAGTTTCACCATCTGCCGTGGTGGGTTCTGAAGCTTAGTCCCCAGAGCATTACCCTGGGTCTCTAGATTATTAGTCCAGCGACAATGCCATAACACCACCGCCTCCCATCAGGTTGGAGAATGATTTACCCCTGTCAAAAAAAAAGAAAACTGTGTGAAGCTAAGAAAAACAGTTTTACCTCCTTTGTGGGTAAACTTAGATTTCTCAGCATGGAATAAAACTTCAGGAGGGCATAGGTTAATCCAGAACAGTGAGCATGGATTTAGTGAGATCACTAAAAGGAAAATTTCTAAAATTGAAACCCCTCCTCTCCAAAAAGTGACTACTGGGACTAATAGCTATAGCTGATAAAAATGAGTAAGAGAGAATCAGTGTCATATGAACTTCATTTTCAGAACATTCTGCTCAGCATGTTCAGTTTTGATCAAACATATTAACAGATAACAGATTCCAGAGACAGCCACTTTAAGGGCTCTCCAAATGTTTCCATCCTACTCGTGATGAAGCCTGCTGCTGTAGGGGCCAGCAAATCCCACCCATTGTAACAGTATTGTCTGGTGACTGAGAGGTGATGTAATTGAGGTGTTAAAAGTGACTATTTAATTTTATTTTGAAGACATTATTAAGTAGTCGATCAAAGGAATGCAGTGGTTGTATATAAGGATTCCAGAAGATGTTTGATAACTTGTCACACTGGGCTTGTTAACAGAGCTTGTTAGATGAATGATGATGCTTCATTTTAAAGTGAATGGAGCTATGTGGAGAAAAGGATGGCTTGAATTAAGGGAATAGAACGGAAAATGTTGAGAGTAGTTGTAGTTTTTTTGGATCTTGGGGATTGTAGGTAGAGGTGGGCTGGATGACTCCTATCCAGCCAGGATCTTTCATTCCCCATTTATACAAATGATTTGGGCATGTGTACCACTGGAACAATCAAAGCATGTTGATACTAAATTAGATAACTGAACAGAAAGTGAAGGTGAATGCAACTTTGGAAAGTGATGTGATTCCATCTCATCAGATGGCCTTCTGTGGCACTCACCACCTGGACCTGGTGGGAGGAGGGCGACCCACAGGGCTGCTCATGCCCGCAACAATGCAGACCAGCAACTTCAGAAGAGATGAGTGATCATAGCAAGCAGACTGCTGTCTTGCCTACTTGATCTGTATGGCTCCTTTTCTCACACAGCAACACATTTGAAAATTATGGGATCTGCAGATAATTTTGCACAAGCTCTGGAATCTGTTATCTGTTAACATGTTTGATCAAAACTGAACATGCTGAGCAGAATGTTCTGAAAATGAAGTTCATATGACACTGATTCTCTCTTACTCACTTTTATCAGCTATAGCTATTAGTTCCAATAGTCACTTTTTGGAGAGGAGGTGTTTCAATTTTAGAAATTTTCCTTATTTTCTTTCTCCAAAATGACTGAGGCCTCCAATTACTTATAAGATTGCTTTAGGATTTTTCATCTTGGGTGGAATTTTCCGGAACCGGCATTGGCAGGAATCATTGTGTCCAGGATGAGAATATTTAGAGAGCCACTTTAAGGGCTCTTCAAATGTTTCCATCCTACTAGTGATGAAGCCTGCTGCTGTAAGGGCCAGCAAATCCCACCCATTGTAACAGTATTGTCTGGTGACTGAGAGGTGATCTAATTGAGGTGTTAAAAGTGGGAAAGGGATTTGATGGGGTAGATACAGTGAAACCATTTCCTCTGATTGGAGAATACAGAACAACAGCAACTTGCATTTGTACAGTGCCTTTAACGTCGTAAATTGCCCTAAGGTGCTGTACACAAGTAAACAACCAAAATCTGTCTCAAAACTATAGCTGGAGTTATTACTACCTTCCTGTAGCTCCAGGATCTTGTTTTTGGGTCAGTTTCTGACCAAAAATCTGGCAAGGAGATAGGTTTTAAGGAGCATCTTAATGAAAGGAAGAGAAGCAGGAGAGATTTGGGGATGAAATTCATGTTTAAGGCCCAGGCAAATTGACAGGTGTCAATGGTGGAACAATGAATATTGGGGGTGTGTAAAAAGCCAGAATTGGAGAAGTACAGAGATCTTGGAGGGTTGTAGATCTTGACAAGGTTACAGAGATAGACATTGGTATATTTATGAGATGAAAATGTTAAAATCAACGTGCTGCCATACCAAGAGTCAATGTCGTTCAGTAATTATTAGGGATGATGGGTGGACGGTACCTGAGGCGAGTTAGGATGCAGACAAAATAATTTTGATTCAATTCAGGATTATGAAAGGTGGAAAGGGAAGAGACCGGTTAGGAAAACAGTGAAATGATTGAGCCCAGAGGCATGATCCAACAGAGGCGTGATCTTCAGATGAGAGCTAGGCTTTTTAGGAGTGATGTCAGGAAACACATTTTCATGCAAAGGTTCATGAAAATCAGGATCCAAATGGCCAGGAGTGCTAGATCAATTGAAATTTTCAGAAATTAGAATGATTGTTACAAAGCAAAACATTGCAGGTGTGAAATCTGAAATAAAAACAAAAGGTGCTGAAAATATTCAATGGGTCAGGCAATATCTGTGGAGAGAAACAGAGTTAATGTTTTAGGTTGAGATGACCTTTCATCAGAGTTGAAGATAGAAATGTAATAGGTTTTGAGGTATTGGAAGGGTGATAGGGGTGGGGTGTCAAGAGGAACCAAAGGGAATGTCTGTGATTTTCTTTTATCCTTTCAGGGAATATGGGTGTCTCTGGCTCAGCCAGCATGTGTTGCCCATTCCTAATTGCCCTTAAAAAGGTAATGGTGAGCCACCGCCTTGAAGTGTTGCAGTCCAGGTAGTGTAGGCACACCCAAAATTAGGGAAGGAGTATCAGGATTTTGACCCAGAGACAGTAAAGAAATTGCACTATAGTTCCAAGTCATTATGGTACGTGGCTTGGATGGGAACTTACAGGTGTTGGTGTTCCCATATATCTGCTGCTATTGTCCTTCTAGACCTTAGAGGTCGAAGGAGCCTTGGTGAGTTGCTGCAGTGCATCCTTTGTACAGTACCCATTGCTGCTTCTGCATTGGCGGTGGATGGAATTAATGTTTAAAGCGATGGGTACGAGCTGCTTTGTCATGGATGGTGTTGAGTTTCTTGAGTGTTGGAGCTGCACTCATTCAGTCAAGTGGAGAGTATTCCATCACACTCCTGACTTGTGCTTTGTAGATGATGACAGTAAGAAATCTCACAACATCAGGTTAAAGTCCAACAGGTTTATTTGGTATCACAAGCTTTCGGAGCTCCGAAAGCTTGTGTGATACCAAATAAACCTGTTGGACTTTAACCTGGTGTTGTGAGACTTCTCACAGTGCCCACCCCAGTCCAACACCGGCATCTCCACATTTCAGATGATTGGCAGGCTTTGGAGAGTCAGGTGGTGACTTACTCACTGCAGAATTCCCAACCTGTGACCTGCTCTTGTAGCCACAGTATTTATATGGCTGATCTAGTTTAGATTCTGGTCAATGGTGACCCCTAGGATCTTGATAGTGGGGGATTCAATGATGGTATTGCCATTGAATGTAAAAGGGAGATGGTTAATTTTCTCTTTTTGGAGATAGTCATTGCCTATCACTTGTGTTGTGCGAATGTTGCTTGCCACTTAACATCCCAAGCCTGAATGTTGTCCAGCTCTTTCTGCAAATGGACATGGGCAGCTTTATCTGAGGAGCTGCGAATGGTACTGAATACTGTGCAATCATCAGTGAACATCCCCGCTTCTGACCTTACGTTGGAGGGAGGGAAGGTCATTGATGAAGCAGCTGAAGATGTTTGGAGTGGCTCCTTGTTGTCAAGGGAATTGCTCTCACCTCACCTTATCATTTCATGATAAAATCGGTGTAGTAAAGAATCAAAGGTTGTGTCCAATTGAGGCATGAATGGTTACACAGCAGCTTTCTGAATGCAACATGAAAGGATAAAAAATGAAAAAAGACCAAATCAGCAACAAAAACACATTGAACTGGATGGAGGTTATGTTGTGATCTAAAATTGTTGAACTCAGTGTTGAGTCCTGAAGTCTGTAGAGCACTGAGACGAAAGACGAGGTGCTGTTCTTCGAGCTTGCATTGAACTTAATTGGAACAGTGTAGTAGGCCATAGGCAGAAAGATCAGAGTGGAAGCAAGGTGTAGATTTAAAAAGACAAGTGACAGGATATTCAAGGTCATGCTTGCAGACCGAATGGACGTGTTCGTAAAGTGGTCACCCGGTCTACATTTGGTCTCCCCAATGAAGAGACACCATGTTGTAAGCAGTGAATATACTATACCAATTTCTAAGTAATATTTGGCACTGTGGGTGGTGAGATGGGAAGAGGTAAAAGGACACACGTGTTGCATCTCCTACGCTTACATGAAATGGTGTCATAGGAGAGGGAGGGAGGTTTGGGGGTTGTTGCGGAGTGGATCAGCTTGTCCCAGAAGGAAATCCCACTTTGGGGAAAGGGAAGGGCAGGAGAAAGTGTGTTTGGTGGTGGCATCACACTGGAGCTGGTGAAAATGGTGGAAGGTGATCTGTTGAATATTAAATAAGTTAAGATACCAAGGAATATGGATTATTGATGGAGTTTAGATACAGACCCTCGGCAACAGCAGCTTGATTGGAGAGAGATGTTTACTCAGGGTCGCAAGTTTCAGCCATGGCTCTTCATATGACTGAACAGGCCCATTCTTAACCTGCAGATCTTTGGGAACATAAGGTAGAATGTCCCATGAGGTAGTGGATCTGGAGTAGAGGATTTTCTTTCTTTTCTTTCCATCCCTGTTTTAACTCTGCCTCATCATTAAGACATTGTAACTTAAAGCATGAAATGCACAGTCTTCATTTGCCTGGTCTGCCATTGAGGACTTCATGGACGGCATGTCATCTGGCACCTCTCACCTTCCCTTGCCCCCACCCTGACCTTACCATAATGGGCGGTCCTATCAGGAGCAAGGAGCTCTCTACAAATTGCCCAAGAGATTCATTGGAGCTCATAAGCCTCTCCACCACAGATGTAGATCACTGAGGTCTAATAGAATGGTGGAACAGGATCAAGCGAGTGAATGTTTTTCTCCTCTTGTAACACCCACATGTACCCAAAATACACCTCAGGTTTGCTGTGAATTAAATCCAAATAAATAGTAGAATGCAAATCCATTAAATAAATTAAACCCAACAGGAAATTCGGGAAAACACAGAACTGATTCTTAAACTAATTAGAAAAATACAATGAAAATTCCTGGAAAATTAAAAAAACAAGAAGCCAAATCTAAGACTGCACTTTTTTTCATTCTGTTTTGATCATGTCAAGGGTCAAACTTATGATCATCAAACTATTAATCGTATTCCAACTCACCCACTCACTGGCCGAACAACTAAATCATTCTGGTGAGGCTAAATGGTACTTACTTTGTTATGGTGAAACCTGGCTGAAAACCAGAAGCATACAAGGACATTTAGAGAAAGGAATATAGAACTCCAAGGTAATTGAGATGAACCCTCAAGCAATTCCAGGAGTACTTACTACGCTCCTGGAAATGCAAGAAAATAAATGTGGAAAATCAGAAACATGAAAAATCCTGAGAATTTGGTGGGTGGGAAACTGTCAGAAGTTAAAATGAAGCAGTCTGTTATAAATTAATTATAACCTTCTGAATTCAATTATTTCATATTTTAAAAATTGCTTTGTGCTCTGTAGGTGAGGAATGTTCAAGACGGTGAATGTTCTGTTTCAGTGTTTGAGCAGTCCCAGGTCAGGTACAGCACAGACAGATGTAGAGCACTGCTCCCTCTACTCTGTCCCAACAATGGGCCTCAGCCCTAATCTCAGACAAAGCACATTGTATCGCACCAGTGTGATACCAGTCAGCCTCTGACCTCTGCAAGTGAATTGCTGCCAAACCGTGGACAGCTTCAGCCTGTGAATTTATCCTCAATTAGGAAATAGGTTGAGACTTTCTATAGTATCTCACATGGCACACTCGGGCCAGTCGATACAGGAGACATTTAGCTCATCGATCAGGGCGGGATTTAAACCAATGTTCCAAGGATTGAAAGGCTGTTCTTGCCCTTAAAGCATCAGCCAGCCCCTTACACCCTCTCCACCTTTGTTTCAGCTGCAATCAAATTAAAAAACTAGTGGAAACATAAAACCCACGTATCACATACTGACATAGAAAAGGTGCAAAGAAAGAAAAACACAAGAGCAGAGGACAAACACATTTTTAATACAATTTTGCTCTTTGGACTTTTACCATTTCGGTTTGGGGGCAGTTTTGAACCTGCACTCTCGGTCAGAGGGAAAGGCGACATGGGCTGAAAATCAGGAAGGCGCAATTTGCACTGGCGAGTTTCTGAGTTCCGATCTTACCAGCCCCTCGCTGGTGGAGTGGTCTGAACATGCCACAGGACCGTAGAAAGCTTGTTTTAATATATTAGCATGTCATTAGTGAGCACTCTCTTTGGATATTGAGCCCGCACAGAATTTTCAGCTGGTATCAGCGTGACATCACACCGGCACCATTTACAACAGGTCTACAGAAGTGTGAACCTGGCACCTTCACCTCTGAAGGTGGTTTCAGAAGTGAGCGCTCAGGCAGCCAGCACCACTGTGGAGTGCACTGCTCCGGAGGCACTGGAGAGGACTGTGGGGACATGGAGAGGCGCAACTTGGTGCCGGATGTGCAGGTCCCAGATTTGCCATTTTGGGGACGTGGCTGTTTTCTGCTCGGACCCCTCGTCTGTTCGCAGGCTTCTTCGAGTATGTGAGCAGTTCGAGCTGGCCTCGGGAGCCAAAGTCAACCAGGGTAAGAGTGAGGCCATGTTCTTTGGGAACTGGCCTGACACATCCTTTGTCCCCTTCACCATTAGGGCAGACTACCTCAAGGTGCTGGGGATATGGTTCGGAGCGGCAGGGGCATGCGCCAAAAACTGGGAGGAGCGCATCGCCAAAGCCAGACAAAAATTGGGATTGTGGGAGCAACGCTCCCTCTCCATTACTGGGAAGAACCTTGTGATCCGATGCGAGGTTCTGTCCGTGTTGTTGTACGTGGCGCAGGTGTGGCCTCTCCCCAAGTCCTGCGCAGCAGCAGTGACCCGGGCCATCTTCAAGCTCATCTGGAGATCAAAGATGGATCGTGTCCGCAGGGAGGCGATGCACAAATCTCCAGAGAACGGAGGGAAAAACGTTCCCAACGCCGCCCTCATCCTGATGGCCACCTTTGTGTGCGGCTGCATCAAGCTGTGTGTAGATCCTCGGTACAGTAACAGCAAGTGCCACTATTTTTTGAGGTTCTACCTGTCCCAAGTGTTGCGGAGGATGGGTCTGGCCACATTGCCGCGGAACGCTCCAAGTAGTTGGACCGTACCGCAGCACCTGTCCTTCGTGGAGAAATTCTTCCGGAAACACACCTTTGACCACATGGCTATCAAGCAGTGGTCAGCACGTAATGTCCTTGAGGCCCTGAGAGAAAAGGAGACGGCAGATCCTGTCGGATGGTTCCCTGAGCGGACTGTCAATGTCATTTGGCAGAATGCCTCATCACCAGAACTCACAAACAAGCACCAAGACCTGGCTTGGCTGGTGGTGAGAAGGGCACTCCCCGTCAGATCCTTTATGCACGCCCGGGGTCTCAACCTCACCGCACGCTGCTCTCGAAGCGGCTGTGGGGCTGATGAGACGGTCGCACACCTCCTTGTGGAATGTGCCTTTGCAAAGAAGGTCTGGAGTGAGATGCAGTGGTATTTGTCGCGGTTCGTCCCGGGCAGCTCGGTGACGCAGGACTCTGTGCTCTACGGGCTGTTTCCGGGGACGCACACCGAGACAAATATCAACTGCTGCTGGAGGGTCATCAACTCGGTGAAGGACGCGCTTTGGTCCGCCCGAAACTTGCTGATCTTCCAGCTGAAAGAATTGTCCTCGACCGAGTGTTGCAGACTGGCACATTCCAAGGTCCAGGACTACGTGCTCAGGGACGCGCTCAAGCTTGGGGCAGCCGCCGCCAAGGCACAATGGGGAAAGGCCACCGTGTAAAGCGTCTCAACCGAGGCAGACCGAGGGCCGGGTAACTGCAGAATACCCTCGGCCTGCGTAACTGTGTGCCAACCTGAAAAATAACGGCACACAGTAAACTCTGACACATGTATATAGTTTTAAGAAATGAAATGTAACGGAATGTAATGTTTTTGTAAATGAGCACGGTATTGTACTGTAAAAATGATTCTCTTTTACACTGTTTATGACTTTTGGATCTGTAATTTTGCAATGTTTTATTGGAGAGTTTTTTTTGTGTGAATAAAGTATATTTTTGAAATAAATAAAAAAATTGCCATTTTGGGGAGAGGGGTCTGGGAGGGGTCACTTGCACGCCTTCTCTACCCTTCAAGTCACCTTGCTCTAAAGGAGTTGTGAAGGCTGGTTTGCAGACAGCGCTTCCTGTGTCCTCCTTCCTGTGTTCTTGTCCACATCGCAGGGAGTTGTGCCCCTGGTCTGGTCATCCCAGAATTGCTGGAGCTGCAAACCTTTCTTATTGGGGGCTGGCAAGAGGCTGGGAGGGACATGGCACTGCCATTCTCACACTCTACAGGGTTGAGGTGCTGGGTGAGCGCGCTGGTAACTCCAAGCTTGGTGGCACGAACAGACAGGGTGGAGGCTCTGTGGGTGAACAAAGTGAAATTTAATAACAAGCATTATGGTGATCTTACTGCAACAGCACCCATATTCATCCATGCCTACTAAGTGCCTGCAGTTTCTTAATCTTCCTCACCCTCCCACTATGTCTAGGTGTCTCCCCAGGATCCATAACTGAGGTTGAGGTGGCCTGCTGACTACCACACCCTTTTGCCTGAGATGACTTCGGTGGGGATCCCCAGTGGGGCTGGGACCTTAAGGGTCCAGGCCTGCTTTCAGGCAGTGCGGATGTTGGACTGCTGCCCTCCTTGGTGTCAGGGGCTGGAGGTGTGTTGCTCACAGGGAGGGGAGTGTCATTTCGGCTGGAGACACCCAGGGTACCCGGGCTGGAGGGCCCCTGGCTGTACTCCTGCTAATCCTCTTCCCTTCGGGTTCTTGGGGGCCCCTGTGCTGAGAAACAGAAGTCCTGCCATCCTCAGGCGCAGACACTCCTGGATTCCCACGAGTGCCTGCACCATGCAGTCATAGAATCATAGGATCCCTTACAGTGCAGAAGGAGGCTTTCGGCCCATCAAGTCACCACTGACTTTCTGACAGAGTATCTTACCCAGGCTCTGTCCCCCACCCTATATCTGTAACGCCACACGTTTACCTGGCTAATTCATCTAACCTATACATCTTGGGACTATGGGAAGAAACCGGAGCACCTGGAGGAAACCCATGCAGACAAAATTCTACACAGTCACTCAAGGCCAGAATTGAACTCGGATCCCTGATGCTGTGAGGCAACAGTGCTAACCACTGTGCCACTGTGCTGCCCTCGAAGCCCTGCACCATGGTGCAGACATCTCCTGTCATCGAGTGGACATCCTGCACCAAGGTCTCCACTGCGGACGCCAACCTCGCAGTGTGGGCCTCGGTGTGCTGCAAACTCCTCGAGTAGAAGGCGGTGGGACTTCTCCAATCTGCTTTGCACTCCGACAAGGGCTGCTGTCATCCCTTCCTGAGTTTCGGGACTTTGCCTTTGTAGCTCCAGCAGCTCTGGGATGACCAGACCAGGGGCACATCATTGACCTGAGGCTTAGCAGCATCCTGGACTCCGGCGTCTTTCCGATTGCCAGCTCCCTGGGACGTCCCTGCCTCTGTCTGCTGTGGATCCTCAGCTGTAAGGTGCTCACCAGTAAGTGACCCAGAAGCCTGCCCATTGGACCCATTGAAGTGTTAGTATCTGTACAGGTGCTGGGTGTGGGTGATAGCAATGGTGCATCTTCCACGGTGGGGTCGGAGAAGTCTTCCTCTGCACCGCTGGAGTGCAGAGATTCCAGGGGGTACAAGGATGGTCAAGCCTGTTCTGGTGGTCGGCCTGCAAGAGAAGGCACATGGCATCAGTGCAATACAAGGTGTACGAGGAACAATGTTTACTAACTTGAGATTTGAAGAATGAGAGCATTTGTGTGGAGGATTCCCATGTTCCTTTGCTGCCCCCCCTTCACCAGCAGCGCAGGTATGCTTTTCCTCCTCCCGAGCCAGGATGAAGGCCCGCTCCTCGAAGCATGTGAGGGTTCGCAACTTGGGCATGACTCCAGCAGGCTACGCCCGCTGATGCCTATTGTGCTCCAGTTTGTCCTTCAATGACATGGAAAAGGAGAGCATAGAATCATAGAAACCCTACAGTGCAGAAGGAGGCCATTCGGCCCATCGAGTCTGCACCGACCACAATCCCACCCAGGCCTTACCCCCACATACTTACCCGCTAATCCCTCTAACCTACGCATCCCAGGACTCTAAGGGGCAATTTTTAACCTGGCCAGTCAACCTAACCCGCACATCTTTGGACTGTGGGAGGAAACCGGAGCACCCGGAGAAAACCCACGCAGACACGAGGAGAATGTGCAAACTCCACACAGACAGTGACCCGAGCCGGGAATCGAACCTGGGGCCCTGGAGCTGTGAAGCAGCAGTGCTAACCACTGTGCTACCGTGCCGCCGCATAGGTGGGAGTGTGGACATTTAAGATGGTGTTGAGGCGTGGCAGGTGTGGGGCTTGGATGGGAGCTGGAGTGTTGCAGCTACTGGGAAACATGGTGATTGTGAAAGGGAGGGGGGGCACCTGGTGTCTGGTATAGGCAGAGGCCAAGGTGGCTGAGTGAGAGAAAGGGTTGGGGGTGTAAGGGATGTGCGAGGGGTTCCAGTGGGAGACTGGGAGTGGTTCATTTACCTTGGCTGAGTGAAGATCATTCATCTTCTACTGATACTGCTGCCCAGTCCTCTTTTGTTGTGCACTTGTATACTCAGCAGGGCTGCCACAGCATCCCAGAGAGGGATAGTCACCCTGCTGTGTGGATATAGGGTTTCACGTCTTTGTGCCACTCCATCGAGCAGTCAAGTCAGTGCCCCTCCATGAAGTGCGATGCTGGCTCCTTAGCTGCTGTCCCCTGCAGTCATTGTGGAACAAGTGCTGGGGAACCGTTTATATGGAGCTCCCCAATGCCTGCAGCAGTGATGCAAAAGGTGAGTCAGAGGGAATGTGCTGCTGGGGTGGCATGAAACTCGTGGGAATAGAAATGAATCTTAATCAACTGTAAGATTTGGTCCGAAAACATGCCAGTGCCGTCGGTGTGAAACACACTGCACCCAACACTATGCCATTTTTTGGTAAGATTTTGCCCAAAAAAAGAGCTCATATTTATAAGGTATCTTTCAACTCTTGTCATCTCAAAGCACTTTACAGTTCATGAAGTTCTTTTGAAATGGAGGAAACCCTGGAGCCAATTTGAATATAGCAAGGTCACATAAAGAGCGATCTGATAAAATAAAATAACCTGCTTTTGGGTGTTGAAAGAGCGATAAATATTAGCTAAGACACTGGGGAGCAGTCTTCTTCTTTGCAATAGTATCATGGGAGCTTTTATGCCCACTTGAGATGGAACTGATATTTTGGTTAACACCTCATCCAACAGTGTAACCCTCCTTCGGTGCTGCGTCAGAGTGTCAGCTTGGATAAAGTCTTAAAACCTTCGGAGAGTGCTTCAAATCTACAAGTTTCTGATTCATAAGCAGGCAGTGGTTGGAAAATTTGGAGATGGCTCCTGCATCCTTAGCTAGGGAGAGGAAAAGTGCCCCAAATTAGGATCTTAAGTTTTAAGTTTATTTATTAGTGTCACAAGTATGTTTACATTAATTAAGTTACTGTGAAAATCTCCTAGTGGCCACACTTCTGGCGCCTGTTCGGGTACACTGAGGGAGAATTTAGCATGGCCAATGCACCTAACCAGCACGCTTTTCAGACTGTGGGAGGAAACTGGGGCACCCAGAGGAAACCCACGCAGGCACGGGGAGAACGTGCAAACTCCACACAGACAGTGACCCAAGCTGGGAATCGAACCCGGGTCCCTAGCACTGTGAGGCAGCAATGCTAACCACTGTGCCACCGTGCTGCCCATGTTGGATCTCTGCTGGAAACTTGGACGTGTGAATGAAATTTGGGGAGAAGATTCTGGCTGGTCTGTAATGCCCTCCAGTTAAATGGGCTGCCAGCACTCACACATTGAGGCTCGCACGAAAACAGTGACTGTTTGGCTGAAAGAGTAGGGGTCGCCTCATGGCTAGGGCATTGCAACCCCGATAAAGGTCAGCTCCTTCAGGAAAATAGTACCGACATTCCTTACCTTGATGAGCAGAAAATTTAAAAAAGAAAATGAAAACGGGAAACATCGCTGGAATTACTGACTGGGAGAGGCTGCACTGGGGTTCACTCACCACATGCTTACAGGATTGACAGGAGAGCGTAATAAGGGAATGATTGTGCGGTTTTAAAGCAAAACCATTGAGGGCCTGGTATGGTTTATATTAAATAGCTGTTATCACACAGTCTGCTCTCCAGACGTGTTGTACGAAACCTACTCCAGCAGGAAACATGTCTGAGTGGCTGTTACTGCTGGGAATGCAGCCAATCCCTGTCCAATCAGTAACCCATTCACCACAGTACTTTATTCACTTCAAGAGTTTAACACATCAAAACCTGGGAGTCCCTTACTGCTGAAATGTTGTTACATTATTTTAAATTGCATTTTCAAAGTTACGTATGCAGATGCATTATTGTACACTATATATGGGGCAGAATTCTCTGGCCGTGCTGGTCTAAAAGCCGGAAATTCCCGCCTGACTGTCAATGGGATTTCACATTATCCGCAACCCGCCGGCTAAAACTACAGTGGCGGGCGAGATGGGAGAATTCCGGCCATGGTATCTGTGTATTTACCCTGGTGTCATCTGACGCTCAGATGTTACTCTTACCTCAGAGCAAGAAAATCATGGTTGATATCCCACTGCAGAGATCAGTGCTGCACTGTTAGGGATGCTGTATTTCAGATGATTCAACCTAAATCAATATAAACAAATTTCCTGGTCATGGTTTCATTGCTGTGGTTGGGACCTTGCTGTGTGCAGATTGGCTGCTGCATTTCCTTAATTATAGCAGTTAGTATCGTTCAAAAAGTATTTCATTGTCTGTAAAATGCTCTAGGATAGTCAGTTGTGAAAGGCTCTAAAAGTGTAAATCTTTGTTATTCCGGCTGTGTATTCACAGGGAGCACTCACTGTCCGCCTAAGAGCTTAGTTCTGGCAGTTGGCCTAGATGAGCAAATTGTCCCACTGACTGGAGTTGTTGTTGGTCTATAGATTCAGACATTTCTGTACATATTCCTGTTGTCAGTCTCTCATTTCATTTCATTCCTGTGGTTTCTTTCTGAGTTCTGAAGAGCTTGTGTCAATTGAGCATCCAGTAAGGTGGGGCTGGGACACAATATTCCTTTTTAAGCCATTTAAGAGGCCAGACAGTGTATAAAAAACGACAGGTGGAAAATAGTCTTTGTTGGTTAATATCTATTTTCTTAATTGAAATGAACAATTATCAGACGTTTAGGCTATGTATTCGATTAACCTGTGCTCTGGAGCAGTTTAACTATTAACCAACCACCTTGACTCTTGGGCTCCCAGGGCAACAGTTGTAGATCATGGCGGCATGGAGGCACAGTGGTTAACACTGCTGTCACACATGCCCTGTTTGTGAACAGAACTCCCACTTACCTGATGGAGGAGCAGCGCTCCGAAAGCTAGTGGATTTTGCTACCAAATAAACCTGTTGGACTTTAACCTGGTGTTGTGAGACTCCTTACTGTCACACAATGCCAGGGATCTGGGTTCGATTCTGGCCTTGGCTGACTGTCCATGTGGAGTTTGCACGTTCTCCCCTTCTCTGCCTGCGTTTCCTTCAGGTGGTGCTCCTTCGTCAGGCGAGTGGGAGATCTGCTCTCAAACAGCAAATAGGGCATATAAAGACACAAACTCAATTTACTGAATAATGAATAATGATTGGAATGCAAGTCTTTATAGCTAATCAAGTCTTAAAGGTAAAGACAATGTGAGTGGAGAGAGTATTAAGCACAGGTTAAAGAGATGTGTATTGTCTCCAGACAGGACAGCCAGTGAGAGTTTGCAAGTCCAGGCAAGTTGTGGGGGTTACAGATAGTGTGACATGAACCCAAGATCCCGGTTGAGGCCGTCCTCATGTGTGCGGATGTCCCGAGGCATGGTACATTGGGGAAACCATGCAGATGCTACGACAACGGATGAATGAACACCGCTCGACAATCACCAGGCAAGACTGTTCTCTTCCTGTTGGGGAGCACTTCAGCGGTCACGGGCATTCGGCCTCTGATCTTCGGGTAAGCGTTCTCCAAGGCGGCCTTCATGACACACGACAGCGCAGTCGCTGAGCAGAGACTGATAGCCAGGTTCCGCACACATGAGGACGGCCTCAACCGGGATCTTGGGTTCATGTCACACTATCTGTAACCCCCACAACTTGCCTGGACTTGCAAAATCTCACTGGCTGTCCTGTCTGGAGACAATACACATCTCTTTAACCTGTGCTTAATGCTCTCTCTACTCACATTGTCTGTACCTTTAAGACTTGATTAGCTGTAAAGACTCGCATCCCAATCATTATTCATTATTCTGTAAATTGAGTTTGTGTCTTTATATGCCCTGTTTGCTGTTTGAGAGCAGATCTCCCACTCACCTGACGAAGGAGCAGCGCTCCGAAAGCTAGTGGCGTTTGCTACCAAATAAACCTGTTGGACTTTAACCTGGTGTTGTTAGACTCCTTACTGTGTTTACCCATCCAACGCCGGCATCTCCACATCATTTCCTTCAGGTTTCCTCTCACAGTCCAAAGATGTGCAGATTAGGAGGACTGACCATGCTAAACTGCTCTTTAGTGTCCAAAGATGTTAAGGTTAGCTAATTAGCATGGTAAATGCGCAGGGTTACGGGAATAGGGTGGAAGGAAAGGCCTAGGTGGGTGCTGTTTTGGAGAGTCAGTTCAGACTCGATGAGCCAGATGGCCTCTTTGTGCACTGCAGGGATTCCATTGTTCTGTAACTCTATCACATTTTCAAAGATTCACATTACTCTTAGCTCTCCCATGGCATTGCTCAGAGCTAGTATTGGAGCTGGAAGCCGCTCCTAATGGTTACTGGAATTTTATCAGAATATAAATGCTGCAATGGATCATCTACCAATAGATCACATGGCTCAGTCGAAACAAAATTGTTATTGAAAGATACAGAGATCTCACATATAACATTTCCAATACAATTTATATATTTGCTTACAGTCTAATTATATTTGTTCTTCCCTCTTCCTTTTTGGAAGTTGCTTATGTAATTCTTTTCAGGCCCGCATGCTATGCTGATTTTACATTATTTGTAATAAAAACAGAAAATGCTGGAAATACTCAGCAGGTTAGGCAGCATCTGTGGAGAGAGAAACAGAGTTAATGTTTCGGGTTGATGCCCTTTCATCGAGGTAGTTGACTTAAAACGTTAACTATGGGTGCGATCTTACCGGCCATTCACGCCACACTCCCACTACAGCGCAGACGGAGAATTTGTCGCCAAGCCAAATCTCCATTCACTGCAGCGGATGGGAAAATTCCGCTGGCGCGAATTGTCTGAAAATTCCAGCCTCTCTTGCCATAGGAGCTGTCGGATCTGCTGAGTATTTGCAGCATTTTCTGTTTTTATTTCAGATTTCCGGCATCCAATGTATTCTGCATTGCAATTACAGTATTCCCATCTTTTTTAGTTAGTATAAACGATAGATTTTTCTCTCCATTTCCTCCTAAGGTGGAATGATAGTTGCTGTTAAGGCTTGTGGTGAAATTACTTGTTTGATTGATTTGTGGTATTTAGCAATTTGTGAATGGTATTTTTGGAGACAAGGAAATTCAGCTGCTCAGTTTGCTGCTGCTTACTTGTCCCTTGTTGATAGCTTTTGCTATCTTTGACTCAGATTTATTCATTGGATATTTGAATTTATATAACGCCGCCCACAAACTTTAGAAGTTTAATGTCTATTATAATGTTGGAAACACAACAGCCGACTTGCACAAAGCAAGATCCCACAAATGGCAAGGCTTTGGCTGGCGAGGGACTAAGTCTGGGGTATACTGACGTTGGCCAGTATACCCCAGATTTTCTTTGAATAGTGCCACTGGATCTCATAGAATTATAGAATCTCTACAGTGCAGATAAAAGCCATTCGGTCCATTGAGTCTGCACCGAGAGCAATCCAACCCTGGCCCTATCCCTGTAACGCCACATATTCACCCTGCTAATCTCCCTGATACTAAGGGAGATCACATGGCCTGGAATGGGGGGGTGGGGGTGAGTTAATAGGTTGTAATGAACAAAGCATCGTAGCTGTGAGGGACAGCTCGGTGGATAGGATATTGGTATGTAGATAGGCTGGAAAATTGGGCGGGGATCCTGGATTCAGGATTCAATCCTGGACCGGGGAGCGGCGCGGGCTTGGAGGGCCGAAGGGCCTGTTCCTGTGCTGTATTGTTCTTTGTTCTTTGTTCTTTGGGGCAATTGAACATGGCCAATCAACCTAACCCACACATCTTTTGACTGAGGGTGGAAACCGGAGCACCCGGGGGAAACCCACGGAGACCCTGGGAGAATGTGCAAACTCCACACAGGCAGTGAACTGAGGCTGGAATTGAACCCGGGTCCCTGAAGCTGTAAGGCAGCAGTGCTAACCACTGTGCCACTGTGCCACCCTCTGAGTCATCTGAGAGTGTGGTTGGGCCTCAGCTTAACGTCTCAGTTGAAAGATAGCGCACTCAACACATGGTACAGCCAGGTGAGGAGGGATAGAATAGTTCCCCTCTTTTCTCACCCCTCGTTTGACGGCAACAGAGTTTTTAAAAGGATATGCTTGTCAATACAATGAGTGTTTAACTGTTTATGTGCTGTGACTGTTAAAGGCACACACGAACAGGTTTACTTGTAGATTTTGACAGAAAAGAGAATAGTGTTTATTCTACTTAACACCTGATCTAAATGGGAAACAAAACGTTCTGACTCTCATACACACACGCATTTAAGGGTTTACACATGAAAACACAAGTAAGTTACAATACAGGAGTACAGGTTAAGTAGTTTAAAAGTCCAATAAAAGTCAGTGGCATATGGATCTTGTAGATTGATGACTTGGATGGTTTTAGACTGGGCTCGACGGTCTTTTGGATTCTGCATTGAGATGATTTAAAGATGTTGACGGACGATTTATATCTTTTCCTCTGGAGCCAGCAGCTGCTGGACTGATTCTTAAAACACCGCCTACGGCGTCTGGATGGTCAGACAATAGGCAGGGCTTGAGACTGCAGGGTGGGTAGAGAGAGCAACAGAGGGAGAGTGCCCACTTGGGATCGGTCTTTTTCTGCGTCTCTTCTTCTGTTCTGACTGGCCTGGAGAAAAGCATTTCTTAAGACGCAAAAGAGAATTATTTGTCTCATTGCTTGATTTCTCTCTCACCAACTGACCAATTACTGAAACATAGCCATAGCAAGTTGATTCCAGGTTCATGGTTCAGACATGATTAGATTATGTCTGGAATAGTTCCCTTCTCAGCCAGGGTGTATTGTTAAAAGAATTTTGTCTAATGCCTTATTTCACCGTAGCTGAATACACAGGTGCTGTCTGGATGTTCTGCGAATGGGTTAGAAGATGCACCATTAACATTCCTCCAAGGTAATTGTATTTTATAGGTTTTCCCAGACAACCTAACTATCTTAATGGCTTCACAATTTTATATGGTAAAGTCCTGCAAATATTTAGCCATCTTAGAACCTGCTGCTGAAGTAATTAAAAAAAAATTCTGCTGTTCAGTCTTTTAAAAACTCAACTAGCTTCAACCCCAATAAATAAACAGTGCCTGCCGTGATTATGTGCTCAAGTCGCTGACGTGGGACTTGTATCCTTATCCTGCTTAGAGGTGACAGTGTTATTAAAGAGCCAGGGCTGAAACAATTGGCAACTTGATTGTCAACTTACCAGACAAGTGGTTATTTGAACCAGTCACCCATTTTTGTCACATTTTGGGGCCCTTGAGATGTTGATCTTCTGGGACCATGCTTTCAGGTTTGACATTTGGACAATGCAGCATTACTTATATAAATAACTTAAATTTCTGTGGAATGTTATCCTATTCTCTGAACATGGCAGAATTCTGGTGAGCCATTTTGAAGCAGGATTTTCTCTCATTCCATGACTCTGGGAGTGTAGGAGTCCATTCCGACTCCTGGCAGCCGATGGAGGGCAACACAAATGTTTTGCTGTAAGCCCAGATATTTGATATGGGTTATATTTACACTACTGGCCAAGTAGGGGTGCAACATGACCAACTCTCCTCAGTTAGGAACATAGGAGCAGCAGTAGGCCATTCAGCTCATTGTGATCATGAATGATCACCCACCTCAATGCCTTTTCTTTACACTAACCCCATATCCCTTTGTGTCATTGGTATTTAGAAATCTGTCAATCTCTGCTTCAAACATACTAAATGACTGAGCTTCCACAGCCCTCTGGAGTAGGGAATTCCAAAGATTCACAATGCTGCAAATAAGAAATTTCTCCTCATCTCGGTGCTAAGTGGCTTCTCTCTTATTTTGAAATTGTGTAGCCTGGTTCATGGCTCCCCAACCAAAGTAAACATCTTACCTACATTTACCCTGTCTTTTCCTTTAAGTATTTTGTAGTTTTCAATGCGATCACATCTCACTCTTCAAAACTCAAGAGAATACAGGTCCAATATCCCCAATCTCTCTTCAGCGGACTGTCCCACCATCCCAGGATCAAGTTTGGTAATCCTTTGTTGCATTCCCTCTATGGTAATAATATCCTTTCCAGGGTAAGGGGACCAAAACTGCACACAGTACTCCAGGTGTGGTCGAACCAAGATTTATACGATTGAAGCATGATTTCATTACTCTTGTACCCAAATCCTCTTGTAATAAAGGCTAACATACCATTATCTTCCTACTTGCCTGTTGCACCTGCATGTTAGCCTTCAGCGATTTATTGGCAAGGACATATAGGTTCCTTTTTATATCTACACTTTCTAATCTCTCACCATTTAAGAAATTCTCTATACACCTGTTCCTCCTACTGAAGTGGATAACCACACATTTTTTCACATTATAATCTATCTACCATGTTCTTGCCCACTGACTAAGTCTGTCCAAATCCTCTTGAAGCTGCCTTGCATCTTCTTCACAACATACATTCCCATCTAACTTTGCATCATCATCGAACTTGGAAACATTACATTTGTTCCCCACACCCAAATCATTGATATATTTTGTGAACAACTGGGACTCAAGCACTGGTCCTTGTGGTGCCCCACTCATCACAGCCTGCCAATGTGCGAATGACCCATTCATTCCTACTCTCCATTTTTTGCCTATTAATCAAATCTTAATCTCATGCCAGTAGATTACCTCCAATCCCAAATGCTTTACTTTAAACAACCTCCTGTGCGGGACTTCATCAAAAGCCTTCTGAACATCTAAGTATACTACATCCACCAACTCCCCTTTATCTCAAAAAATACCCTCAATAAACCCCAACACGTTTGTCAAACATGGGCCGCGATTCTCCCATTGTGACTCGCAACTTTTCTGGCAGGTCGCGGTGGGAGATGCGCGTCGCCGGCCTTGTACCGGGATTTGCGGATGCACCGGGAATGCGTGCGCATTTCCCAGAGCCGGCGAACAGTCGCCGGTCAGACCACGCTGGAAACCGGCGGGAAGGCAGGTAAGTCATTTGAATCTTTTTTTAATATGTTTTAAATGTATTTTGAATCTAATTATTGGGAACTTTCCGGTCCCGATTGAATCTCCCATCCCGCCAGGAGTACTTCATTCCGGCGAGGTTTACACTAGCTCCCCACGTTCGGGGAACTAGCGGGAGACCCCACTGGAATGAAGGAGGGACAATTGGGTCCCCCGGGGGGTCAGGCGGCAGGGGGGTGGTGCCCCCAGGGCATGGGCGCCCTGGCAATGCCAGCCTGTGCCCCCTGGCACTGCCCAAGGGGCAAAGTGCCCATGCCCAGGGGGCACCTTGGCTCTGCCCATTGGGCATCGGGCAGTGTCAAAGGGATGGGGCTTATTGTGGGTGGGGCCCAGAGGCAATCGGTGGGGGTGGAGGGTCCCACTGCCACTCTGCAGACAGGATCGGTCTGGGATGGAGGGAGGGCAAAGATTGGGACGGGCTGGGGGGTGTTCTGCTGGGGGTGGCCTGCCTCCCCAGGGGGAGGGTCTGACCCCAGGGGGGATCAGTGGGGCAGGGGGGGGGTGTCTGCCGGGGTGAAGGGGGTGGGGGGATCGGCACTGCGGGGTGGTTGGACATCAGGGCGCTCCGGGGTGGGGGGGGGGAGAGGGTCAGGGCTGACCTGGGAATTGCTGTGGGGGTCGCATTCGGGCCATTCGGGTGGGGGGGGTGTGGTTGGAGGGACAGCACTGCGGGGGTCCCAAGCTGGCCAGCGATCAAGCTGGCCACCAAACGGGGGAGTCTGACAGATTGGGGCCACTGTGCATGCGCAGAGTTCCGAAACTGTCAGACACCGGCACGAATAGGCCCCGCTCCCCTGGGTTTTTAATGATATTCACGATTGGGACCTCTGCATTTCACAGAGTGCGGAGATTCGGGTGAGAAGTTGAACTGACAAAACAGTAGGAATGTAGAACAGTTTTCCCGCCAGTTCAGCACTTTTCGGAGAATCGCGGCCATGATTTCTGATTCATAAATCCACACTGATTCTCCCAAAAAACTTCTAAGTGCCGAATTCGCATAAAAACTGGAGTAAATCCCGCTGATTTTTTAAGTGGGATTTTCAAAATGAATCTCTCAAGTACAAAGCTAATCATAGAACCATAGGATCCCTACAGTGCAGAAAGAGGCCACTGCCAGCCTCCCGATTACTGGCCATCCACCCCCAAATCGCTGGCCTTCTGGACGTCTCCGGGCCAGCACAGACCACTCCCCCCAGCCCACCTTGATCAGCACCGCCCCCCCCCCCAACTGCAGTCCTAATCTGCTGATTCCCCCACCCCGCGCCCCCCCCCCCACCACCAGAAGCCCCGAAGCCTCCTCCCGGCAGTCCTGACACCACTACATCTCCACAGCCCCGAGCCCCTCCCTCACACCAATGGCCAGCCCCGATCGCTGATTGCAGAGTGGCAGCGGGTCCCCCCACCCCCACTGATCTTCCCCCCGGCAGGCCCCACTCCCTTGGCACTGCCCGATGCCTGGTGGGCAGTGCCAATGTGCCTCCTGGGCATTGCCACTTTGTCCCTTGGGTCGGGCCAAGCTGGCTCTGCCAGTCTGGTAATTCCCAGGTGGCACCCCCCCACTTACCCCCGACCCTCCATGACCTCCCTTCACACCAGCGGGGCATCGCAGAGTGCCCTAGCGTGAATCACGATAAAAATCTGGTGTGGGAGGGGGCTATTCCCGCTGGAGAGGCCGGCAGCCAATGAGCATGCATGTGTGAGCAGGCCACTGCGCATGCGTCGATCTGTCAGAACGGCGATCGGTACATGCGCAGTAGCCCTGCACTACCAGGAGTGGTTCACTCCAGCGGGGTTTACAACAGCTCCTCACTAACGGGGAGCTGGTGGCCTGGCCCCGCTGGTGTGAAGGGAGGCCATGGAGGGTCGGGGGTAAGTGGGGGGTGCCACCTGGGAATTACCAGACTGGCAGAGTCAGCTTGGCCCGACCCAAGGGACAAAGTGGCAATGCCCAGGAGGCACATTGGCACTGCCCACCAGGCATTGGGCAGTGCCAAGGGAGCGGGGCCTGCCGGGGGGAAGATCGGTGGGGTTGGGGGGACCCGTTGCCACTCTGAAATCAGCGATAGGGGCTGGCCATTGGTGTGAGGGAGGGGCTCGGGGCTGTGGAGGTGTAGTGGTGTCAGGACTGCTGGGAGGAGGCTTCAGGGCTTCTGGTGGTGGGGGGGGCGGGGTGGGGGAATCGGCAGATCAGGACTGCAGTTGGCGGGGGGGGCGGTGCTGATCGAGGTGGGCTGGGGGGAGTGGTCTGTGCTGGCCCAGAGACGTCCGGAAGGCCAGCGATTTGGGGGTGGGTGGCCAGTAATCGGGAGGCTGGCAGTGGCCTCTTTCTGCACTGTAGGGATCCTATGGTTCTATGATTAGCTTTGTACTTGGTAGCCCTGTCCTTAATACTCTACTTAATATTTCAGGTGACACTGGAAGAACAGGAGAAGACCGGGTCATGATGACTTATATCACTGCTTGCTTAATTTTAAAGCAAAAGAAAACAATTGTTCTAAAACAATCATTACTGTTAGTTGTGGCTCAGTGATAGCATTCCTGCCTAAATTGTGGGTTCAAGCCCATTTCAGAGACATAATCACATAACCTAGGCTGACATCCAGTGCAATGTGGATCAGGGAATGTCAGAGCACCTTTCAAATTTAATGTTACTCTAAAACCCTGTCTGCTCTTACAGATCTAAGTGATCATATGGCACTATTCAGTGAAGAGCAGGTGAGCTTACCTGGGCAATATTTATCCCTCATCCAACCCTTAAAACAGATTGTCTGGTCATTTGTTGCCATCTGTGGGATGTGGCTCTACAAAAAGTGTCTATTGGCTACATTATGATAATGACTACCCTTTAAAAGTACATATGTGGTTGTCCGGCACATAGGCAAACCTTGTGTTCAGGAAAGGCACTAGTTATTTTTCTTCTTACTATTACATTAAAATGATTGAGTTTCTTCAGTGACTGTCCACTCAGTTTATTTATCATTTATAGCATCCAAAGGATTTAGAGTGAATGAAGGAATCCCAGTTCCCTTTTGAATGCACTGATCATCAGGTCTAATGTACCAGAAAGTAGGGTTGGAAGCTCCCAGCTCCCCTTTCCTTGGATTTTCAAAGAATCTGAAGAGCAGGGAATAGACGGAAGCTTGTGTGTTGAGTTTAGTATTTCATGGTTCCCCAGTGTTCCAGCCCATTAGCAGCACAGATGGGAATCCTGTGCATTTACAAGGAACTACAGGCAGCTTTCCCAGAAAACATGGTACAGAGGATTTCGCAGTCTGTTGTGTTTTTGTGGGAAGTTTATTATTGTTATTCTTTGTGTGTTACTTTATCGACCGTGACTGTGATTATAGATAAAACTGCAGCTTAACGAGCTGGGGGATCCACTTAGCTCGCAGGCAAGACACACGCTGAATACATGATTTCACTGAGCTGCCAAGACAAGGTTTGTTGGATTTTTAAAGTCGGAAACAGAACGGGTTCATTACGAGTAAACTATTAGAGAATGGCAAGCTAATTGATAATGTAAAGCAACATGAACTCAGAAAAGGGAATGCAACTATGGAGAAAGCAATGCCATAACTCACAGTCAGATAGGACATGAGCTTCTCTCCAGGAATTCACATAATTAACAATAGAAAGTAAAACCTGCATTCTTATAGCACCTTTTACAAACTCAGGACATCAACTAATTTGCACACAGCAAGCTCTCACAAGCCATGAGATTAGGAGTTCCAAAGAAGAGTCATGTTGGATTTGAAGCATTAACTCTGTTTCTCTCTCCACTATGGACGGTACAGTGGCACAGTGGTTAGCACTGCTGCCTTACAGTGCCAGGGACCTGGATTTGATTCCCGATTTGGGTCCCTGTCTATGTGGAGTCTGTACGTTCTCCCCGTGCCTGTGTGGGTTTCCTCTGGGTGCTCCGGTTTCCTCCCATAGTCCGAAGGACGTGCTGGTTAGGTGCATTGGTCATGCTGAATTCTTCCTCAGTGTACCCAAACAGGTGCAGGAGTGTGGCGACTAGGGGATTTTCACAGTAACTTCATTGCAGTGTTAATGTAAGCCTACTTGTGACACTGATAAATGAACTTTAAAACAGATGCTGCCTGACCGACTGAGTTCAGCACTTTCTGTTTTAATTTCACATCTCCAGCACCCACTGCATTTTGCTTTTATTTGAAATAATGCTAAATCTGTTTTTGTGATTGTCATAACTTTGGCTCACCAACTGAGTATGAAACAACGAATCTTTATTTACAACATCTTACAGAGTCTTGCAGTGAAACTACCAGTCAGCGTTCAGGATCGAGCTGAGGAAAAAGCCCTTGTTTACTAGGGTGAACCTGCACCCTGACCCCCCTGATTGGTTTTCCTGGGTCATGTAACCCCATCGGCCAATCACTTCTTAAAGGGGCCAGACACCACATTCCTCCTCCTCTAAATCTTTTAATACAATGATAGAAGTTGAACTAAACAGCCCCCAATAAATTTAACATTTAACTCAGTCAAACATTCCATCATACATTTAGGGGTGAATTTTCCCGTTTCGCCCGCTTCGGAAATCGTAGCGGGCAAGGGGTGCGGATCATGGAAAGGTCTGTTGACCTCGGGCAGGATTTTCTGGTTTCGGGGCAAATCATCCGGAAAATCCTGCCCACAGTCTCTCTGGTGGTTTCTGCTTTCTGGTCGGGCAAAGTAACTCCACCGACTTGGGTATTTCTGAAGAAAGAAACCTACTTTCTTCAGAAACTGCTTCACCTGCTATCTCCTCAGGTACTGGCAACTCAGCGGTTAGAACTGCTGCCTCACAGCTCCAGGGAGCTGGGTTCAATTCCAGCCTTTGGTGACTGTGCAGAGTTTGCACATTCTCCCTGTGTTTGCATGGGTTTCCTCCAGGTGTTCCGTTTTCCTCCCACAGTCCAAAAATGTGTAGGTTAGATGCATTGGCCATGCTAAATTGCCCCTTGGTGTCTCGAGATGTGTAGGTTAGATGGGATTGGCCATGGCAGATATATGGGATTACGGGGATAGGGCGGGGGAGAGGGCCTGGGTAGAGTCAGTGGAGACTCGATAGGCCAAATGGGCTCCTCCTTGTAGGGATTCTATGATTCTAGCTCCTGGGACACAGTTGGGCCCGCTTCCAAAATGTCCGACATACACTCGTTCATCCATTGCAAACGACTTTCCTGCTTTGCCTGAATCGTGGTTTTTTTTTCTGACTGCTCTGATTGGACTCTACCGTCTCCAGCAAATTTGGCAACACCAGACTTAGTCGGGTCCTGAGACCCCAACCCATTAATAATTCCGCTGGCAGCACTCCTGCTGTAGAATGTGCGTTGTCCGGTATCCTAGAGGAAATCGAGACATTCTGGTTTCCAGAGTCACACTGGACTGCTTTTTAAGATCTGCCTTGAAAGACCACATGTCTTCTGTTTTATCCTCGTGGCCAATATAATAACTTTGGCTCACAAGCTAGATATAAAACAACTCGGGGGTGGTGCAGTGGGCCAGGAGACTCAAGCGGAGGCTGTTTAGTCGGCTCCCCTCTGGGCGCCATGGATTCTGTGAGTCTCCGGCTGCCCGATTTCTGGTGCTGTCAGCTCCGTGTCAGAAATCGGCATGGAGCTGTATAATTTATTCTAATGGGCATTTGAATATCATTAGCGGGCCCAGCACTGAAGTGTCCGGGCCTGCTAGCCTTCCTACCCCCCAACCCCTCACCAGGAGTGTTTCACTCTAGTGGGGTTTACAACAATTCCCCTCTAGTGTGGAGCTGGTGGTCTGACCCATGAGGGCCCCCAGAGGGTAAAGGGTAAGGGGGGGGGGATGTTTCCCCTGGGCATTGCCAGCTTGGAAGTGCCAGCCTGAGCCCCCTGGCACTGCCCAAGGAGCAAAGTGCCAATGCCCAGGGGAGCATCTTGACACTGCCCACCGGGCATTGGGCAGTGCCAAGGGTCGGAGCCTTATGGGGACAAGGCCTAATGGGGGGGTGTGTCCCCGGGAGGGGGCGGAGATTGGTGGGGGTGGGGGGGGGGGGGTTCTGCTGCCACTCTGCACTCGGCAGTGACAGAGGGAGGCCAGCGATTGGGGCTGGCCATTGGGGTGTGGAGGAGGGCCGACTTGCCTGAGGGGGGGACGGGACTGCGGGGGAGTGGTCAGAACTGGCAGGGGTGGGGGCGGTGTCAGGGCTACTGATAGGGGAATGGGATCGGGAGATCAGGACTGTCGGGAATGGGGGAGGGGGGATCGAAGCGGGCTGGGGATGGGGGGGGGTTGCTGTCGAAGCTGGTCCAGACACATCTGTGAAGCCAGCTATTGGATGGTGGGCGTGGGGGGTGGGTTACCATGGCCATTATGACAGATTGGCGCATGCGCAGTGACGCACTCAGCGCTATGTTGCCAGCCTCTCCAGTGGGAATAGGCCCTGCCTTCTGATGAGATTCATGCTAGTGCACTCTACAATGCTCAGAGTGTGGGAGATTCATTTTGAAAATCCTGCTTTAAAAAACAACGGGTTTACTCCAGTTTTTACATAAATTTGACATTTAGAATTTTGGGGGAGAATCCCACCCCTAATGTTTATTTACAACATATTACAGAGTCTTGCAGCTTAGTAACAGTCAGCATCCAGGATCGATCTGACGCAAAAGCCCCAGCTTGTTCGCCTGAACCCCCACCCTGACCTCCTGATTGGTTTCCTCGGGTCATGTGTTTAAAAGTTTATTTAATAGTGTGACAAGTAGCCTTATATTAACACTGCAATGGAATTACTGTGAAAATCCCCTCTACGCCACACTCCAGCACCTGTTCAGGCACACTGAGGGAGAATTTAGCATGGTCAATGCACCAAACCAGCACATCTTTTGGACTGTGAGAGGAAACCAGAGCACCCGGAGGAAACCCATGCAGACACAGAGAGAACATGCAGACTCCGCACAAACAGTGACCCCAAGTCAGGAATCGAACCTGGGTCCCTGCCGCTGTGAGGCAGCAGTAATAACCACTGTGCCACCGTGCTGCCCAACTCTATTGGCCGATCACCCTTTAACGGAGACAGACACCTGAGTGTTTGCTCTTCCTCAGGATAGTGCCATGGAAGCTTATACACATGTCCAAAAGGGAAGGCAGGCACTCAACATCTCACCTGAAAAACGATACCCCAGACAGTGCAGCATTTCCTCAGTACTGCACTGTGTCAGCCTGGATAGTTCTGTTCAAGTCCCTGGAATTGGGACTTGAACGTACAGCCTCATGACTGAGCCATAGCTCACCATTTTACAAATATGAGCCTTGACATTGGCTGACAGCTGACTATTCCACCATTCCGGCTTCACAGCTAAGCAGACGGGTGCAGACAAATGTACATTTTCAAACCAGAGTCATGACAAAAGCAAAGGAGATCCTTAATGATTTGGGAAGAGGGGCTGCTTCCACTGCATTCTTGGCCTGCCGCAGACAGAGCAATTGGAAATCTGCTCACATCATTTTTAACAATGCAGGACCATCTTCAGAACCAACAAAGACCAGAGACTGTTCCTCAGATTACATCGTGCAAGGATGCATGCTGCACAGATTTTAAACTTCCGAGAAACTCGGTTATGGCCACAATCTGTTGAAGGCTGAATTTTTCAAATTTCAGGAAACTAAGAGGAGCACAATTGCAAGTGAAGCTTTGCTGTTACTGCAGTGGTTTGGAGGACTGCCTGTCCCTCACATCCACCTGTTACAGCTGGGAAGAGCTTTTGAGCCAGGAGGGAGGGTTGACAAAAGTGAGGTTAACAGAAAACCGGGCCAGGTCAGTAATTGGCTCCATGTTACATTATGATGCAATTTGGACTGAAGAACTGGTGATTTGGGAGAGACAATTTAAAACAAAAACACTTTTATAAGTTTAAAGTTTATTTATTATTAGTGTCACAAGTAGGCTTACATTAACACTGCAATGGAGTTACTGTGAAAATCCCATAGTCGCCACACTCTGGCACCTGTTCGGGTACACTGAGGGAGAATTTAGCGTGACCAATGCACCTAACCAGCACGTCTTTCGGAATGTGGGAGGAAACTGGAGCATCCGGAGGAAACCCACAGACACGGAGAGAACATGCAGACTCTGCACAGACAGTGACCCAAGCCAGGAATCAAACCTTGGTCCCTGGCGCTGTGAGGCAGCAGTGCTAACCACTGTGCCACCCTGCTGCCCGATGGTGGCATGAATTCTCTCATTGTCCAGGCTGTGATGGGACCAGGGATACTGGCAGCTGTTTTTGTGAGGAGGGAGACAACAGGGTAGAATCATAGAAATTTAGGCACAGAAGGAGGCCTTTTGGTTCATTGTGTATGAAATCATGTGTGAAAAATGATTAAACAGAAATAATTCATTTTTCTGAATGGTTTTGAGGTGTTTCAAATCAGGCGTGGGCAATATAAATTGTGGTGTTACATATAAATCTTCTTCTCCTTGAGTTCTCTGCCTGAAAGCAGCTCCTTGGCAATTATTTGCTGAACCATGGCAAAATGCCCTGATTTTTTACTACGGGTAGGGTGAAGAGACAGGCCCGAGTCTACCTCAGTTGGAACGGGGATCAAACCCTGCACTGTTAATATTAATCTGATCCACATGCTAACTGTCTAGCCAAAGTGAGCTAACTGGCCCCCCCATTATATCTTAAACAATGATTCCCACAATATCTGTACTTTGCCTGATTAAATAGTATTTGTGTGAGTCGTGACCGTGAGCATCAACTAGTGTTCGACTCTGGGGGCATTGCAGTCAATATGGAGCATGCCCTTCTCACCCAGTGTGCAAACCACCCACTTCCAGCAAGAGGCACCGGTTAGTGAAACTGAATTTCCCCCTCTAATTTGAGGGGCTCTGAGACCAACGATAGCATCTTTGTTCCCACTATCCTGTCCCTCCTTCCTCTCCCTTCCCTCCTCTTGATGAGACCAGCAGAATCAGCAGAGGTGGCAGGTGGGACCCAGGGCTAGTTGTTGGACAGCGTGACATACTTGTGACACTGCTGATTCCCAATATATTGGGAAAGTGCAGCCTGATCTCCTCAGGTCAATGGCCAGGAAGAGCCACTGGATCTTTCCAACTGTCTAGCTATGTCCGGCAAATAGCTCCAGCCTAATGAGGGCAGCAGTCAGCAGAGGCTGCTTTCTACTTACAGACACTCCAGGAATTTAATTCTCCATTAACTCCCGAATGGCAACCTGTCCTGACTCAGCTCCAGTGATGCACTCACAGGCCCTATGTGCTGCAATATCACACTGCAGTTTGTGTCTTGAAATCATTCAGGCTATTGGAATGCAATTTGGGGGCAGTGGTCTGATCGCCTGCTTATCCAAGTTAAAAGCAACTGCAGGGACAACCCCTCAGAACCACCTACAAGAGTATTGGTGCTCACAAGCAGTCATTTTGGTTCAATAGGTGCAAGCTAATGTTTATGCTCTGCAGGAGTCTCTTCCCACACTACAGGTGAATGGCAAAAGAACCAAAAGCAATATGAGAAAAACATTTACTCAGCGAGTGGTTAGGATCTGGAATGCACTACTTGAGAATGTGCTGGAGGCTGATTCAATCTGGCTTTCAAAGGGGAACTGGATAATTATTTGAACAAAAAAAACTGCAGGGCTACAAGGAAAGGCAGGGGAAGCAGGATTAATGAGTTGCCCTTGCAAAGAGCAAGAACAGAAATGATGGGTTGAATGGCCTCCTTATGTGCTGTAATCATTTTGTGATTTTTTTGACCAACTCACCCTATTAGCATATCCTCCAAATTAATAGATCCAACGCTTTCAACAAGAACATAATTTTGCATTTGATTAGCGCCAAAATAGTGATTTATTTCAAGTGTATTAAGATGGCTACCAGCTCCAGGTTGAAAACCAGGACTGACTTAGAGCGTCTCACTTCAACATAAAAACCTTCAGCTGAAAGAAGAGTTTGGGCTGGGATCAACTGTGATTTCTTATTTTTCGTGCAGTGGAGAATTGGAGCTCAGCCAGTCTGGAGTGGTGCATTTTTTTAAAAGTAGTTTGGATTTGGCCCACATTTGATGGGAGGCCATTCACTTATCCCAAAAACTCAGAGGGGAATTCCTGGAATCAGTCCCAAGGGTGACCATGGCCCATGTTGATTTTATTAGTATTCTGCTCAGAATTTACTCTTGTGAGTTAGACTGTATTAATACCTTAGAAGCACTGAATCTCCAATAAGGAAATGGAAAAGCTGTTTTTGCGCGCCTGAATTTCTGCCTAAATTTCTTAACAATGCCTCACTCAGTGCTGAGTTATGGACTGTAACTAATGTGGTCATGGCATCCTCACAGTAGGACAGTGTTAAGATCTGGGTGTCTTATGTGAAAGATTGAAAACTTAAATCTTTATTCTGTTGTTACAGTCATGATCAATAGTGGGCACGTGGCTGAGTAACAAAGTTCAGAGACAAAGGGCACTCCATTCGTGGTCAATCCTCAGTTGTTTGATATTCTTCAGGACAAGACAAATGAAACAACTTAGAATCCCTACAGTGCAGAAGGAGGCCATTCAGCCTATCAAGCCTGCACTGACAACAATCCCACCCAAATCCTATCCTCATAACCCCACGTATTTACCCTGCTGATTCCCCTGAAACTAAGGGTCAATTTAGCATGGCCAATCAACCTAACCCGCACATCTTGGGAGGAAACTGAAGCACCTAGAGTACACCCACGCAGACACGAGGAGAACATGCAGATTCCACACAACAGTGACCCGAAGCCGGAATCAAACCCGGGTCCCTGGCACTGTGAGGTAGCTGTACGAACCACTGTGCCACCCCATTTGTAAAGCACCTTTTATGATTGCAGGATATGTCCCAAAGTACTTTACAGCTACTTAAATACCTTTTGTAATTTTGAAACTGCAGTAGCCAATTTAGGCACAGCAAATTTCCCATAAACAGAAATGTGGTGTTGGTTGAGGGATGAATATTGTCCAGGTCATTGGTCTTCTTCAAATAGTGCCACTGGTTCTTTCACATCATCCTAAGAAAGCAGAGGGCCTTCATTGAATGCCTCATCCGAAAGACAGCACTTGCATCAGTGCAGCACTTCCTCAGTACTACAGATATTTGACCCATCTACTACAGTAGATGGCGGCCATCCATGATCTTGTGACTCAGGTGCGAGTGCTCCCCACTGAACCAAGGGTGATGCAGAATCACAAGATAGATTTGTATGACAAAGCCCAAACTTCTTGTGGTGGAGTGGTAGCATCCTTACCTCTGAGCCAGAAGCTCCGAGTTTGAGTCCCAGCTCATGACTTGTTGGCTAAGAAAGGTGTGTTCATAATATGGTCAAACAGGTTGAGTGTAACCTGCAAATCCTTCTAAACACATCAATGGCAGAGGAGGGGAGCAGGGGAGACTCCTGGTCAGTGGAGTGACACCCCTCAAGCTACAAGCCCCTAGTGACAGACTAGCAATCTGTTCTAGGAGTTACTAGCAATGGAAGTGCATCACTAGGTACAGGCAGAAAATTGGATGGAAACCCAAACTACCCAACCTTATCCATTGACAATATCCGTCCTTTCTCACCTTCTTTATCCCTCACTCCATTCAGCTGATTCCACGGTTGTGCCTCCATTATTGTATCTGGAAGTCCATCCCATGTATTAATTAATCTCTGTGTGAAGAAGCTCCTTTGTCTTTAAATCTGTGTGGTTGTTTCCCATTTACTTTGAAGCAGTGTTTCAGATTTATTCTGTCTGGAGATTTATCCGGGTAGAGACTTTGGAATTCCACAGAGATCCTCCAGTTTTCCAGCCATAAAATCAGTGGGAACCCAGCATAATCCACCCCCATCCCCACAAAAATCAGACAGAGTTATGCCGTAACTGGAATTTCAGTGTCTAAGCGATGTGTGATGGGGATGAGAAAGAAGAGAATTTTTTAGCTCTGACCCACTTGTGTGCATATTCCAGTCGGGGCTACTCACTGGTGATCAGGAATGATGGGTCCACCTCAGCTTTCCTCATATTGAATCCAGTTATGGGTCACACCCCAGCTCTTAATGAGACTGGTTACATCAGCAATGGAATTGAATCCAGAGCCTTTCTATCTCGATGCTTCATTATCACAATGCATTTATTAATTGAAACTTCAGGGGACATAGCACCAAGATCAAGAACTGTTGTGTGGTCTGTATCTCTTCTCCCCAGTCAATCTTCCCCAGCAAAGTTCTTTTTAAAACCTTATTTGACTGCCTGTTATGCCCATCGACTCCCAAATTCCCTGTGCCAGTGCCCCCTCCAATACCCACACCACGCAACAGTTAATTTCTGCACAGAAAAATCTCATAAAAGCAATGAGGTAATGGCCAGAAAATTTGTTTTAAGCAATGTGGTTAAGGGACAAATATTGACTGGGACATCAGTCAATTCTCCTCACCTCATCACCATGAAGGGATCTTTTACAGGTGGGGCCTCAGTTTACGCTCTCACCTGAAAGATGGCATCTCTGACAGGGCAGCACTCTGTCAGCACTGATATGGAGAGTTAGCCTAGATTTTGTACTCAGGTCTATTGGATGAGTGTCAGAGGGCAACAGCAGTGATAGAAATGAAGCTAGCCTCACCAGCCTAGGAGAGGAATTGAGAGGTTTAAAAAAGGCAAAGTAAAACCGAAGGTTTATATTGTGTGAACATGTTGTTTTGGGTAATCGAGCACTTTTAGAGAGAAACACTGGTCTTCTATTTTTCTCTTCTCAGGATAAATGATGACTTATTTGCACTCCAGTTCAGTGGGTTCTGGAATGGCTGATAAGTCCAATGCATGATCTGCGGGGTAGATGCAGATGGTTGGAGGTTTGTGCACTCCCTTCGATACTTTGACTTCACCTCTGCACATTCCTCTCAATGTGTTCAATGACTTCCCGAATGAGCCTTCTCTACTTTGGTCGGTCCCAAACCAGGGTCACCCTTGATTTGGTGGGTATGTTTGACTTTTCTAGGGATGCTTGAAGGACATTCCTAAAGCGCTTCCAGTGTCCACTGGAGGGAGCCTTGCTGCAATTGCATATGAATGACATAAAAATGGAAAATGCTGGATCAACTCAGCAGGTTTGGCAGCATCTGAGGAGAGAGGAACACAGTTAACGTTTCGAGTTCTGCATAAGGATTTGAAAATTTGTTCATGGGATGTGGACATCACTGGCCAGGCTAGCATTTATTTCCCATCTTCAATTGTCCTTGAGAAGGTGGTGGTGAGGTGCGATCTTGAACTGCTGCATTCCATGTGGAGTAGGCACAGCTACAACGCTGTTAGGAGGAAGTTCCAGGATTTTGACGCAGTGAGAGGGAGGGAAAGACAATATAATTCCAAGTCAGGATGATGAGTGACTTGGAGGGGAATTTGGAGGTACTGGTGTTCCCATGCATCTGCCGCCCTGTTCTTCTTTGTGGTGGAAGCTGTGGATTTGGAAGGTGTTGGAAGGAGCCTTGATGATTGTTGCAGTGCATCTTGTAGGTGGTACACACTGATGTCACTGTGCATTGGTGGTGGAGGTGATGGATGGGGTGCCAATCAAGTGAGTGCTTTTGTCCTGGATGGTGTTGAGTTTCTTGAGTGTCGTTGGAACTGCATTCATCCAGGCAAGTGAAAATTATCCCATTACACTCCTGACTTTTGCCTTGTAGATGGGGACAGGCTTTGGGAGTCAGGAGGTGAGTTAATCATCACACCATCCCCAGCATCTGTTGGCTTGGGAGAGAATGTTGCTGGTGGAACACCTTTGTTGCCACTGGATTTAGAAGATCTTGCGAAAGCACCACTTGTGGTACTTCCCAAATGCTTTGAGGTGCCTGCTGTAGGTTGTTCATGTATCTGTAATGTACAGGGTTCACGGCTGCCCAGTAAGCGATGACCTTAGTCTCAGGTTTGAGATCCTGGTCCTCAAATCCCCTTCTCCTCAGTTGGCCGAGGGCTGAGCTGGAACATTGGAGGCAATGATGAATTTCATTGTCTGTGTCTGCCTTCATCAAAGTGAGGCTCTCAAGGTATGGAAACTATATGGTAACCATATTTAAGAAGAGACAAGTCCAATTGCTGTAAATACAGAGGAGTCTCCCTGCTGTCTGCCACAGGAAAGATCATCATAATGACTCTCCTCAATCTCCTTCTCCCAGCGGCTGCGCAACTCCTTCCAGTGTCACAATGTGGTTTTCACCCTTTGACAGGCATGACAAACATGGGATGCAATCTTACCGGCATGGCGAGCTGGGATTATTGAGCGCGTGGCCAAAAGTCCAATGTGTGCCGGGCACGAACGGATTTTGTATCTTCCTGACCCTGTTTTGCCAGCAACAATGGCTTTGCGCCCAAAAAGGGTGCAAACTCTATTTGCATATGAATGTCTTAATTTGAATGTAATTATCGAGACTGGCATGGCGTTTTCCGGTCTCACAGCAGCCTCCCCCCTAGCCGGTGAAACGTCTCGCGAGCGAGAATCACTACTGCTCTGCAGCAGTGGGGACAGGGTGCCATGGCCACATTGCAGGAATTGGAGGCCATTGAAGTCACCCGGTGGCCGGGGCATTGTCCGGCAGTGCCCGCCAGGCACCCTGGCAATGTCCAGTTGGGTATCATTTGTGTGCTGGAGTGTGTGGCTTTAGTGGGGGTGGAGCCTAAGTGGGGGTGGAGATATGACAGGGGGTATGCACAATGCGGGGGGGGTCTTATGCAGAGGGTAGCTCTGCTGGGGAGGGGTGGTTGGCGAGGGAAACTCTGCAAGGGGGGACTGTGCAAGGGGGGCCTATGCAAGGGTGGGAGCTATGCAAGGGGAGTGTGCTGGGGTGGGCCACAGAAGAGGTCATGATGGGGGGGGGGGGGGGGGGGGGGGGGATGCAGGGGGGGCGTGGTGGGGGGGGGGGACATGTCAAGAGTCCACCAAGGAACTCATCGGGTGGGTCCTAATTCCCTGATGCCAGTGGCCCTTGTTGGTGTGGGGCAGTAAGAATGCTGCCGATGATCGGTGGGGGGGGGGGGGGGGGGGGGGGCGGCGTGGTGTGGGGGGGGGGCAGGTGCGTGGTGGGAGGAGATGCACTGCATAATTGTACGCTCTGAAGTTGGCTTCAGCGGCGTACTTAGGCTCCACCCACTCTGCTGGTGCACAGTTCCCAACTGTTAAAAAAACTGACAGAATGTGGAAAGATTGCAGTGCCACGCGTGCCCAGAAAAAACGGCATGGAACACTCCTATTTTCAGACTTTTATGGCACTTAGGGTGAGGAAATAGGAGAGAATGGTGTTGTTTTTTTCAGGGAGCAGCAATCCTAATCTTATGGCACTCAGTGCAAAGAAAGAGCCCCGATGTGATTCTCACCAGAAGAGGAGGGGGGGGGGGGGGGGCGCGGTGGTGAAGCCAGCTGCAAAGCGCTGGGGTGCCACTGTGCAGGCGCCCCGATCACCCAGTGAACTTGGAGACCTCCGGCCCACCACCACCCACCATTCCCTGCCGATCACTCCCTGTGCCAGTCCTCCCTCCCACCCATTGCCGGGATCCCCCTATGCCTCCCTCCCATCATTGCCCCTCACCACTCAGGTCCCATCCCCATAGCACTGCCCCGTCAGTTATGGGCCTGGTGGGCACTACCAGGCTGGCACTGCCCCATGGGCACTGTGCAGCCATGCCCCCAACCACCCAGGGGGCATCAATGGCATCCGATCCCCCCCCAGCCAGCGAGGCCATCATGTCTGATCTCCACTGGTGGAGACCAGCTGTGATTCGCGCCGGTGTGAAGCTCAACCGGTCAGGGGTAGGTGTAAGTGAGTCCAGATGATAGTGTTTGGGATTCACTGACATGTTAATCATGTCATTTATATTTAAACAGCACAAAGCCAATTTTGTCAGCAAAACGGGGCTGGTAAGATTGTGTGAGGTGAGAAAATGGGCGCGAATCCAATTTTTCACCTCTCATGCAATCTTACCACCTTGTCTCACCAAACGATGGGCGGGATGAGGTTGTAAGGTCGTGTCCTTAAAATTTATTTGGGAAGATTGCGCCCATGATCTTCCCTGCTTGGCAAATTCAAGAAAAATTATGAGGAACAGCAGCAACTGATGTACACGGTCTTTTCCGACCTCTGTCTTTGACTCTGGGAAGGTTTATGGAGAATCCTCCTCAAATTTGGGTACCTGCAGAAATTCCTCATCCTCCGCCTGCTCCACGATGGCATTCAGGTTGTGATCCTGAACAACAGAACCACCACAAACCTGATCTCACTGAAAACCCGGGTCAAACAGCGTTGCACCAACTCTCAAAAGAGGGAAACTTTTCAACGTAGGCCACCTTCAATCCAAAACCGAAACCACACTAACCTCAATCATAGAGCTTCAGTATATCGATGAGGTTTGTGTGTGAGCTCACTCAGAAACTGAGCTCCAGGTCATTGTTGACTCATATGTCAAAGCAGATGAGAAAATGGGCCTTTCATTAATCATCCAGAAGAGAACCCTCCCCCCCCCTCCTCTCTTGTGGCGAGATCCTGAAAAATAGGGATCATTTTCCATATCTTCTTTTTACCTACTACTTGACAAACAGCATTTTTCAGGGTTCCGTTTGCAGAAAGTGCAAAAAGTGTTAGTGGGTGGGGCAGGGGTTTGAGTGGGGGAGGGGTGGACTATTTAAAGAGACATGGCATGTGGCTTTCATTTCTGCTTTATAACTTTGAATTACCAGGTTGTCTCCATACATGAAAAAAAGAGGATCTTGTCTATTCTCCTTAGCGTCTGGCATGAAAGAGGAAACATTTCCTCCTTTAACCTGCTGCGCAGGCTTCAAAGACAAGCAGACTGCCTGGAGGTGGCTCCAGGTCTCAGCCCCTTATGACTTCCTGAGTTGCAGCCACTGGCGTGTATCGGCTAGGCTGAATGCTTGTTCAGGTCGACTGCCCCCCCCCCTCCCCTCCAGTTTGTCCTCTTTTGTGTCTCTTTGGGGAGGGGTGAGGGAAAGAGGCAGAGAGAAAAAAAAAGTTCAAAAGAATGTGCAGTAAGCACACACAGGCACAAAGGAGGAAAATAATGGGTGTCTTTTCCTTTGAGCTGGGGGTTTTACATACATACACTGCTAGTCTAGCTTGTCAATCAGGGTAAATGGAGCGATCTGCTCCCCTCGCTTGCACCCACAGGTTGTAAAGTCATTAATTGCTCTCCATCCAGGTTTCATCAAGCTCTCCCTTGATGTGTTCTCCTGCAGTTCTGCTGGAGAATGGCTGCCAGGGATTGGACTCTCGGCAGCAGGTCTGCTGCGCTTTTCACCTATTCTGTGCTTTTCCTGCTGTGGCGAGCTGAGGCTCACGGCTATCTGGTAAGTTTTCGTTCTTATCTTACACACTCGTGAGCGTTAATGCTTTTTCCACCTCTCTTCCCTCCCCCCCCCCCCCCCTCTCCTCCTCCTCTCTCGTTGCAACATGAGCCTGCTTCACAGAAGGATAGCAAGACAAAAGCTGTTTTAGTGTGAGATCCTCTCACATGTGAGGTGGTGAGAAAATATTTGGATTTTTGGTTTGACTCGTTTAAATATATATTTTTAAAAACTGTAAAATTAGTTGTTTAATCCTGTAAAATGTTTCAAATGGCACTGATTGTTTTATATTTTACAGATTTGAGGGAGAACTTTTTTTGTTTTAGCAGAAATGTTTAAAACATTTTGGAGATTAGGTAAATCGAACTGTCCCACCTTCAATCAAGAGTTGGATGCATATTGTGTGTGCTTAGGTTTACAGGATCTCGGTGTACTCAGACTGCCCAGTTAAGCTAAACCGCCCTTATCTTATGTGCGTTCGTGCTCCAAGAGTGTGTGAATGTGGGTTTTCTTTTGCAGTTTACCATCACACTGCAGCAACTTTGTGCCTTCAAGTAAAAATCCTCCTGCTAGTTTTGTCCCCGAGAGAAAATAAACAGTTTCTTGATAAAACCAACCTCCCTCCCCGGCGACTTTGGCAGCTTCTTGCTGTTAGAACTCAGGGACTTAGTTTTTTTAATATTGTGCACAATGAAATTCCAATTTAAAAGATAAGATAAAACTTCAGGTGTTAGTGGACCGAATGATTCTTTTTTTAAATTAAAAAAAGACAAGGTGCGGTTTTGAATTTACTAGATTAAGTTGGGAGGGGGATGATTGAGATGAAAGTTTTTTTTAAAAAGGAAAGGTTAAGTGACCTAGTCTGTGTTCTCTTGTTTGAATGTTGGAACTGGGAGGAGGGCAGCGTGTGGAGTGAGAGGCTTGGGCGAGGGCAGTTTGCAGCCCCTTTCTTACTTGTCTAGACTATAAGAGAGGCACATTAATTTTGCCTCAAACTGAAGCCTTTCATCTGGCCCTGGTTCGGGGCCGTGTTAATGCTCTGGCACATCACGTGGGATTTGTTTTGTCTCTGGCCGCTCTTGAGAGCTGCCAGCCCCGGGGGGAGAAAGGAGAAGCGATTAGACTCCAGGAGAGGGTGGCTGGATGGGGAGTCTGTGCGCTTGTTCAACCCACAGCTTTCTTTACCATGATGAACTTAACCACTGCATTCATAGCCGCAAGACTCTGTAAAATCTCTGGCTCCTTACAACATCAAAATTGGGCATCATTAACTGAAAACGATTAGCTAAACATTTCCTTGGAAAAGAGAGCGCCTTTGAAAGATTGCTTGCTGTGGTGCTTTTGGTTTTTGTTTGTTTTGTGTTCTTGCGGTTTTCCCACAGCCGCTGAGCGTTCAGATCACAGTAATCACTCCCCCTGTGTCCCCATTCAAAATCGTGAGGTCCCCCACACTAAGCGGGAGCCCATGGGAAAAGCAGTAAGCTGCCAAAAAGCTCGCAGCGAAGTGTGCTCCCTCCCTGCTACTGACGACTTCAGATGGACAGACTCGGGTGATACAGAATTATGATGTGGAGATGCCGGCGTTGGACTGGGATAGGCGCAGTAAGAAATCTCACAACACCAGGTTAAAGTCCAACGGGTTTATTTGGTAGCACGAGCTTTCGGAGCGTTGCCCCTTCATCAGGTGACCATCACCCTCAACATCACCTAATGAAGGGGCAACGCTCCAAAAGCTTGTGCTACCAAATAAACCCGTTGGACTTTAACCTGGTGTTGTGAGACTTTTACTGTACAGAATTAGGTAGAATATACGACACAAATATGCATTCAGTCCATTCTGGCGTCCACTGGAACCTCTTCCCATCCTGCCCCATCGTTCTATCAGGATAACCCTCAAACTCTTCTCTCCCCCCCCCCCCCGATTTCAGCCTCTCTGCCGTTTGGCCATTCACACCTTCTATTCTTTCTTGGACTGCCATTAGCACTTCCTAGCCTTTCCCCTTGTTTGTGTGGCTGTGACTCATTTTTCATTCCTTCATCCTACAGTATAAATATCTCCCACTTTCTATGCCTTTTAGCTTTGACAAAGCGTCATCTGGACTTGAAATGTCAGCTCCTTTCTCTCCTTACAGATGCTGCCAGCATTTTCTCTTTTGGTTTCAGATTCCATCCACAGTAATTTGCTTTTATCCTAGCTAATTACTGCTTCGTCAGAAAAGTGATGGAGGCTGTCTGGTACTTACTCAACAATAACCTGCTCGCCATTGCTCAGTTTGGGCTCCACCAGGATCACTTGGCTCCTGACCTTATTACAGCCTCGGTCCAAATATGGACAGAGGAGCTGAATTCCAGAGGTGAGGGTGGCTCCCTCGCCATCAATATTTTTGAGTTAGTGACTGAAGGCAGAGAGATTTCTGCAGATTTAGAAAACTTGATGGTCTCGTTGTGAACTCAACCTGATTCTCCACCTCCCTTCCATCTCTGGTCTTTGTTTATTTGTTGGTTTATAGAACATTGAACAGTACAGCACAGAACAGGCCTTTCAGCCCACGATGTTGTGCCGAGCTTTGTCTGAAACCCAGATCAAGCTATTTCCTCCCTATCATCCCGAAGTGCTCCATGTGCCTATCCAATAGCTTCTTAAATGTTCCTAAAGTTTCTGACTCCACTATCCCTGCAGGCAGTCCATTCCACACCCCAACCACTCGGAGTAAAAAACCTACCTCGGACATCCTTCCTATATCTCCCACCATGAACCCTATAGTTATGCCCCCTTGTAATAGCTCCATCCACCCGAGGAAATAGTCTTTGAACATTCACTCTATCTATCCCCCTCATCATCTTATAAACCTCTATCAAGTCTCCTCTCAACCTCCTCCGCTCCAAAGAGAAAAGCCCAAGTTCCCTCAACCTTTCCTCATAAGACCTACTGTCCAAACCAGGCCGCATCCTGGTAAATCTCCTTTGCACTCTTTCCAGTGTCTCCACATCCTTCTTATAGTGAGGTGACCAGAACTGCACACAATATTCCAAATGTGGTCTCACCAAGGTCCTGTACAGTTGCAGCATAACCCCACGGCTCTTAAACTCAAACCCCCTGTTAATGAACGCCAACACACTATAGGCCTTCTTCATGGCTCTATCCACTTGAGTGGCAACCTTCAGAGATTTGTGGATATGAACCCCAAGATCTCTCTGTTCCTCCACATTCTTCAGAACCCTACCTTTGACCCTGTAATCCACATTCAAATTTGTCCTACCAAAATGAATCACCTCGCATTTATCAGGGTTAAACTCCATTTGCCATTTTTCAGCCCAGCTCTGCATCCTATCTATATCTCTTTGCAGCCTACAACAGCCCTCCACCTCATCCACTACTCCTCCAATTTTGGTGTCATCTGCAAATTTACTGATCCATCCTTCAGCCCCCTCCTCCAAGTCATTTATAAAAATTACAAAGAGCAGAGGACCAAGCACTGATCCCTGTGGCACTCCGCTGGTAACCAGTTTCCAGTCTGAAAATTTTCCATCCACCACCACCCTCTGTCTTCTGTTAGATAGCCAGTTACCTATCCAATCGGTCAAATTTCCCTCTATCCCACACATCCTTACTTTCTTCATAAGCCGACCATGGGGGACTTTATCAAACGCCTTACTAAAATTCATGTATATGACATCAACTGCACTACCTTCATCAACACACTTAGTTACCTCCTCAAAAAATTTCTATCAAATTTGTGAGGCACGACTTGCCCTTCACGAATCCGTGCTGACTATCCCGGATTAAGCTGCATCTTTCTAAATGGTCGTAAATCCTATCCCTAAGGACCTTTTCCATCAACTTACCGACCACCGAAGTAAGACTAACCGGCCTATAATTACCAGGGTCATTTATATTCCCTTTCTTAAACAGAGGAACACCATTCGCCACTCTCCAGTCCTCTGGCACCACCCCCTGAAGAAGGGGCTTGCAGCTCCGAAAGCTTGTGTGGCTTTTGCTACCAAATAAACCTGTTGGACTTTAACCTGGTGTTGTTAAATTTCTTACTGTGTTTACCCCAGTCCAACGCCGGCATCTCCACATCATGACCACCCCCGTGGACAGTGAGGACCCAAAGATCAATGCCAAAGGCTCTGCTATCTCATCCCTTGCCTCCCAAAGAATCCTAGGGTATATTTCATCAGGTCCAGGGGACTTATCAACCTTCAGTTTATTCAAAATTGCTAGTACATCTTCCCTCCGAACATCTACTTCCTCCAGCCTATCAGCCTGTGACACCCTGTCTTCCTTAAAAACATGGCCCCTCTCCTTGGTGAACACCGAAGAAAAGTATTCATTCATCACCTCTCCTATCTCTCCTGACTCCATGCACAAATTCCCACCGCCGTCCTTGACTGGCCCCAACCTCACCCTGGTCATTCTTTTATTCCTCACATAAGAGTAAAAAGCCTTGGGGTTTTCCTTGATCCAACCCACCAAGGACTTCTCATGCCCCCTCCTAGCTCTCCTAAGCCCCATTTTCAGCTAATTTCTTGCTAACTTGTTACCCTCCATCGAGCCAACTGAACCTTATTTTCTCAACCTTACATACGCTTCCTCCTTCCTCTTGACAAGACATTCGACCTCTTTTGTGAACCATGGTTCCCTCACTCGGCCATTTCCTCCCTGCCTGACAGGGACATACCTATCAAGGACACGCAGTATTTGTTCCTTGAAAAAGTTCCACTTATCATTAGTGCCTTTCCCTGACTATTTCTGTTCCCATCCTATGCTTCCTAATTCCTGCCTAATCGTATCATAATTACCTCTCCCCCAATTGTAAACTATGCCCTGCCGTACGGCCCTATCCCTCTGCATTGCAATAATGAAAGACACCGAATTGTGGTCACTATCTCCAAAGTGCTCTCCCACAACCAAATTCAACACTTGGCCCGGTTCATTTCCCATTGCCAAATCCAATGTGGCCCCACCTCTTGTCGGCTTATCCACATATTGTGTCAGGAAACCCTCCTGCGCACACTGCACAAAAACGGCCCCATCCGAACTATTCGACCTATAAAGGTTCCAACCAATATTTGGAAAGTTAAAGTCCCCCATGACAACGACCCTGTGACCCTAACACCTATCCATAATCTGCTTAGCAATTTTTTCCTCCACATCTCTATTACTATTTGGGGGCCTATAGTAAACTCCTAACAATGTGACTGCTCCTTTCCTATTCCTAACCTCAGCCCATATTACCTCTATAGGCAGATCCCCTTCAAAATGCCTTTCTGCAGCCGTTAAACTCTCCTTGATTAACAATGCCACTCCTCCACCTCTTTTACCACCTACCCTTCACTTACTGAAACATCTATACCCTGGAACTTCCAACAACCATTCCTGTCCTTGTTCTACCCATGTCTCCGTAATGGCCTCAACATCGTAGTCCCAAGTGCAAATCCACGCCCCAAGTTCACCTACCTTATTTCGGATGCTCCTTGCGTTGAAGTAGACACACTTCAACCCACCTTCTTGTCTGCTGGTACCCACCTTTGACCTTGATACCCATCCCAGTATCTGACTACACTCACTGACCTCCGGACTACAACTCCTTTTCCCATCCCCCTGACAAATTTCCCCCCCCCTGCCCCAGGATATTGGTGCCCCTGTGGTTCAGGTGCAACCCATCCTGTTGGTACAGGTCCCACCTTCCCCAGAAAGTGTTCCAGTTATCCACATAGCTCAAACCCTCCCTCCTACACCATCCCTGCATCCACGTGTTTAACTGCACTCGCTCCCTGTTCCTCAACTCGCTATCTCGTGGCACCGGCAACATACCAGAGATGACAACATGGTTTGTCCTGGCTCTCAGCTTCCACCCTAGCTCCCTGAATTCCTGTTTTAAATCCCCGTCCCTTCTCTTACCTATGTCTATGGTTAACCTTGAATTGAAATTAGGTAGACTGCTTATTTTGTTGTTGTTTTTCTCTTGATTTACTCACCTGAGCTCTTCCTCACTTTGTTGTGATATCACTTGACTTTCACAGGCTCCTGCACTCCACTCTGACTTTGGTTTTGCAAATGTACTGTGTTTTCATCCCTCTGCTACTTTTGTCCCGTGCTTCTGTTTAAGTGCTTGGGACCACTCCTGTAGCACTTCACACCTCTAAGACGCTGGCGTTTAAGGTGTGAACACTGACCACTCTAAGAAACAGACATCTGAATGATTGTTAATTTGCTCACCCGCTCACTCTGTGGCAGCGATACCTGTTTGAATTGCTTTCCTCGTGTTTATCACTTAGCTCGTGCTTTGACCAACTTTATCCTCTAATTTACTTTTGAATGTATGGGCGATATATTTAAGCGCACAAGTTGACATTTTTAACATGGCATGCAGACATACCTGAAAGGGCTGGTTAGCACATTGGCAGAGCAGGATGAGGGCTGTGCAGCTTCGAAGGAACATTGGCTTGGACTCTGACTTATTGCCCATTCTGACTCTACTGCCAGTTTGTCACGCACAGTTTCCCTTCACTTTCACCAGCCTTTCAGTCGTCGGTTCTCCTGCTTTTATCTGCTGTCTATTTGCCCTGTTACCCTGAGTTTTGCTTTCTCGACGCACTCCTACTACTTGCATCTATATCGTGCTTTTCACAGCAATGCCAAGAGCTACACAACTGGTGAAGTACTTTTAAAATGTAGAGAGCTGTAAAGTAGGAAACATAGCAGTCAATTGGAGCACATCAAGCTATGATAGTGGTCATAAAATCTGTTTTAGTAATGTGGGTTGAGGGATAAATATTGGTCAAACACTAAAAAGAATGCCCTGGCTCTCTGAAAAGTGCCGTGGGAACTTTTAGATTCAAAAGACAGCATCTCTGACAGTACAGCACTTCCTCCGTATTGGACTGATGTGTCAGCCTAGTAGTTATGCTCAAGTCTCAAGTAGAGCTTGAACCCACTTTTAAAAACTTTTTACTCCATTCTTCAAGTTACAAAGCCAATACTCAGAGTGGACCAGGCGAACCCAAATCTATCCTTTGCTTTCTCCAAAAAACACATTCAAATTGAATCCAAATCATGGTCCCCACAAGAGAGACAAACAAGATGAGGCATTGCTCCCCATATTGGGCTTGTTCTTAGCCAAAAGGTCAAGAACCCACAGCCTGCTGACTGAGAGATGAGACTCCTGCTCACTGTTCCATGGTTGAAACCGAAGTTGAGGTAGCAATTAACAGAGACCTTTTCCACAAAATTGGAGTTTGACCGGCTATGTAAGTTCTTTTGAAGGGATAATGTTTCTTTTGAGTGTCTTTTGTTATCTAACTTTGCACAATTGTCCATTTTGACCAGGGCATGTGCTCAGTTTAGCACCAAATATCTGATTTGTTGCTATCCAAAGCAGAACCTTACAGCAAGGTTTTAGTATATAGGCTTTTAAATCCGACCTTAACATATCTACTTGATTATTCACTGTTTCAATTACATCTTAATTGAGGTAGATTATTTGGTCAACCATCTGTTTCTGGCTGGTTCCTAATTATGCAATAACCCATAATTAATACACAAGTTATTATAAAAGTCAAGTTCAAAGCAGTTTCTTTGTGTTGGCCTACTACAGTAAATATAACATGAAAATAATGCATATATTAATCGTAAAAGTGTGAATGTTCAGCTGATTAGGGTTAATTCTTTGATTTGCTACCAAGGTACATTGCTTTCATGGGTGATGCTAGCTGAGCCGGTGGTGTCCACTTTGTGAAATAAATAAAATCCTTAAATTTCTCTTTCACCTGCCTGAATAATTAACTGGCTTGGGGATCAATGTTTTGTCAAATAATGTTGCTGTTAAACACCTTCATAGAATCACTACAATGCAGAAGGAGGCCATTTGGCCCATCGATTGACAACAATCCCACCTAGGCACTATTCCCGTAACCCCATGTATTTATCCTACTAATCCCCCTGACATGGCCAGTTAACCTGGCCTGCACATCTTTGGACTGTGGGAGGAAACCAGAACACCCAGAGGAAACCCACGCAGACAGAGGGAGAATGTGCAAACTGCACACATAGTGACCCAAGGCTGGAATCGATCCCGGGTCCCTCGTGCTGTGAGGCAGCAATGCGAACCACTGTGCCACCATGCTGCCCTTGCTATGTAAAGGGGCTTGTTGAGTGTACTGGATGCATGAGCCTCCAGTCATGGAGTGCACGATGTGGGGAACAATTGCTAAGTGTCAGCTTGGCTCAAATGCATTGGAACAAATCATCAATGCTAATATCCCTAGGGACTGTTGCTTTGCCCAAGGTGCCATTCATTAGACGAGCCAGCAGAATATGCCTCATCTGTTTGTTCCAATGGATCAGGTGGATGCTGTTTTTATTTTGAAGGATAGCAGAGGTGGGGCTGGTGATGCAGTCCTAGTGCCTGGGAAATATTTCTCCTTCAACCAGTGGCAACAACAATAAACTTATTGTTGCTCATTCTGTTGTTCACTAAATTGAATAGATGTTAATCTTGAGCATAGGAATTAGGGGCAGAAGTAGGCAAATTCAACCCTTTGAATGGTGGAGCAGACTCGATCGGATCATGGTTGATCTCTCCCTAGTCTCAAATCCACCTCCCTACTTGTTCTCCATCTCTTTAACCCGTTTTTAAAATCAGAAATATATCTATCTCCTCCTAGAAACCATTTAATGATTCAGACTCCACCTCGCTATGGGGCAGTGAGTTCCACAAATTCGCCATCCTCTGCGAGAAGTAGTTCCTCCTCATCTCTGTTTTAAATCTACTGCCTCTCAACCTATACTTGTGACCTTTGATCGTTGCTTGTGAAATCTTGCTGTACATTAGAATCGCTGACACATTGATTATTAACGCTTGCTCACACACAATATAAATGTTGAAGCTGGAGATGAGGCTGAAGGCAGAGCCATTGGATAACAGCTACCATTCAACGATCAGGGTAAGAGTGAGGCAGTGTAGTAATTTGGAGATTTGTTTTTCCCGGCATTTTATTTCTAATCAAAAAAGCCCATTCAAATTGAACCCAATCATGATTCCCACATGAGGGACAAACCAGGTCCAAGCTGATTGGGCACTGCATCCCATCTTGGGTTCGATCAAGCAAGATCTAAGCTGACAGGATGAGGCATTGCACTCCCTCCTGGGCTTGATCGAACGCTATATCTTAGCCAAAGGGCTGAGATGATTTAAAGTCTCGGTTTTACCTTGTTGGCTACGCTGATCCTTTACTTTAGGCAAACCACGATCGCAGGTGTCAGCACACCATCAGTGCAATGGACTAGCCTCGTCCCCTGCCTGATCATGGTTTTACCAATTGGGGACAGGATCGTTAATACAATTTGTGGTTAAGTGAGTAGAGCTCATCAAGGCTGGAATGATTGAGTGTGTGTGGGCCACAGAGCTCTGGAAAGTGCTCTGTTACAGAAGTCACAGCACCACAACGGAATTATTTTTCCCTTTCCTGGCCCCGGGTTAATGAGGTTGATTGAAGCTAACAGCATAGATAGCGATCAAGCCTTGGTTTGCACAGTATAATTCTGGTGGTGGAAATAACCTATGAACTGCCAGGGAGCCAGCGTTCAGTTTACTTGTTTTTGCATCTTAGGGGGTCAGAGGATGACCCAGTCCCAGGTTTCCACTGTTGCTGTTCTGTAGCTAACCACTAGGAAGCTTGCTGGAAACACTTCCTCAGTCCTCCCTACCTTTCCCTGAGCCTCTAGCTGGGAATTGATTGCGGATAGTAATGAAAGGGAATGTTCCCTTAACACATGGCTCTGCATTGGCTTAAAAAAATTGTTTTAGGAATTTTCTGTACTCTTAGGTAGGAATGAATTCCCCTGAGCCTTAATTTCCCCTCTAATGACTGCTGATTATTTTACGTGTAATAATTTTTCTAAATCTGCTGGCTGGTAGTACTGGGTGTGTGGATTTTAATCAGATCCATACTGCTGTTATTCCAATTCCAGTTTTCCATCAAATTTTGCCTCCTTGTCTCACTGTGACCCCATTGTTTCCTGAGGTTGTTGACCTTTGGCATCTGGCTCTATATTGTTGGAACTCACTCAGGTGCCTATTGTTCTTGTGTTAACGTAAGTGGTAAACCTTGGCAAACTATTCAACTGGGACATTTATAGACATTGTAGCCACCCTGAACCTGTCCATGCTTTTAATGTGTGCATACTCCCCAATGCAAAAATGATTAGGAGCAGAAACTGCCTGCTTTCCACGACCATGCCCTCTATTATTTTGAATCAGAAGCTGCATCATGCTTTCCTGGTTCAGTTCACGGAATCTAGGACCTTCCTCGTCTGTGTGTCTTTCCATAACATTGGACAGCGCACATTTTGGGTCAGATGGTGAAATGTTATGTAAAGTATGCATGCACTGTTAGGACATTAGGGGAATATACTTTTCAGTGGTGTTGTATGTTGGCATGTCATAAAATGTCACTGCATAATTTTAAACTTTTTTACTCCTTTGTTAAAGTTACAAGCCAATGCGCGAGTGGACTGTGGCAGAACCAGATCCATTTCTTGTTTGCTCCAAAAACCAAATTCAAATTCCAATTTAACCCAATTCATGATCCCCACAAAGGAGACATACAAGATCCAAGCTGATGAGATAAGGCATTGCACCCCCTCTTGGACTTGATCTGGCGCTTGATCTTCGCTAAAAGGCTGAAAAGCAATAAAATGTCACTGCATCATGAGAATCACGTGTATAAGGTGGCAGGGCATGTGCATGCATTCTGCGTCTTCCTCTTCCTAAACTGGCCTTGATTCCTGTTGTGGTCAATGTGTTTGAGGGTCCCAGACAGGTTGTCAAGAGTGGCAGTCGAAGAATGGTGGCTGTGCACACTCCAGGGAGGATCAGCTGGTTGAAGTGGGTTCAACTGAGGCATTCAAAACTGAAAATAGATTTTGATTTTGATTTGATTATTGTCACATGTATTGGTATACAGTGAAAAGTATTGTTTCTTGCACGCTATGCAGACAAAGCATACCGTTCATAGAGAAGGAAAGGAGAGGGTGCAGAATGTCGTGTTACAGTCATAGCTGGGGGGTAGAGAAAGATCAACTTAATGTGAGGTAAGTCCATTCAAAAGTCTGATGGCAGCAGGGAAGAAGCTGTTCTTGAGTCGGTTGGTACGTGACCTCCAGACTTTTGTATCTTTTTCCCGACGAAAAAAGGTGGTAGAGAGAATGTCCGGGATGTGTGGGGTCCTTAATTATGCTGGCTGCTTTGCTGAGGCAGCGGAAAGTGTAGACAGAGTCAATGGATGGGAGGCTGATTTGAGTGACTGCTATTTCAAAAAGAAAAATGCGCAGGGTTATGAGGAGAGAGCAGGAAAGTGGCATTAGTAAAATGCTCATTCGCAGAGCTGGTGTGGACATGGGCTGAATGGCTACCTCTGTGTTGTAATGATTCTGTGAGCTAAATTTCTGATGTTGGTTAATTTAAAGGCAGGACCTTGGGGGAGGCAAACCCTTCCTCATGGATATGATCAATCCTTTGCCTTCTGGTGGCTGGCTTTGGCAGAGCATTGGCCTCAATACTTAGATAGCAACATCTTTTGGTATCAGAAAATCTGTTCTCCTTTTGAGTCTGCTATATGGTGAGGGTGCCAGTGGGTCTACATTGTGCTAATTACTCTACAGTTTAGTTTATCATGAGGTAGGGCCTGATGCTGGTTGTGTGATAATACCGTGCCTTTAAGAAATGTATCTATATCATAGTTCTTGTGAAGGGAATGTTTTAAACTTCAGCTCTGATTGCGGTGCCAATTTGTCTGCAACTGGCAGCCCACATGCTCAGAATGTAGTGGCATAATTGATCCTAGATAATGGGGTGTTTGTTTTAATCTGGGCTAATGCAGTTTTGTTTATTTTTTGGGTTGTCCCCAAAATTTCATGTGAATGGGCAGAGCTAAGCTTAGAGAGAGAGAGAGACAAGTAGGCAGTTGTTTGCTGGGATCTGCAAAAGGCAAGAGGTGTTTCTCCCCCTCCCTCTTTCAGGAGCTCTGCTGTTTGAAGACACGGCTTTCTCTGGAGCTCTGTTCTGGAGTGTTAAGAGGTTCTAGGACCGGTGCCAAGTTAAAACCATGGAAGCCTATATTATTTGCTAAATGATTTTTAAGAGGAATTTACGGGTGGGGAGGATATTGCTTCAATTGGAACCAATAGATATAGACTGTTTATCTTGTCATGTTTTAAGTATTTAAATTGTTCAAAGTAAGCTAATTCATTCATTATATTTAAACTGTATTGTTTTTGATAAAAGCTTCCAAGTGTGCTAATAGAATCACATTTGAAGTGAAACACCTTATCCTCACACTAATGCCAAAATTTAAAAAAAAGTTGGGGTCTAGTCTAACTTCATAATATACCTTGGGGATTCTGATCTGGTCCCTAACAGTTGCTATACAAACCCAACAAAATATCAGTCTGTGTCCTGAAAGACTACATTCAACACCCTGACAGCACAGCAGTTGCTCCTAGTAACGTTAGGAACATCACCTAGGCCATTCAGCTCCTCAATCCTGTTCTGCCACTTATTTACATTATGGCTGATCTGTATCTTAACTCCATTTACCCACCTTGTCTCCAATCTCCTGACATCCTTGCAAAATGAAATCTATTACTCAATTTTGAAAGCTCAAGTTGTCCCTGTTCCACTCCCCCTCCCCTTCAACTACAGCCTTTTGTGGGAACATGTTCCAGATTTCCGTTACTGTGCGAGGAAGTGCTTCTTGACTTCATCTCTGAACATCCTGGTTCTACTTTTATGGTTATGTTTCCATGGACTGGATTCTCCCACCAGAGGAAGTAATTTCTCTATCTACCCCATCAACTCATTTTATCATAAGTACTGCATGGTTCTGGTCCATTTGAACTTTGAATTAATTCCCTCTTCATCTAATGATTAGAAAGTTCTCACAAAACATGCCTGAAATTCCATTTGTGGTAGTGGTTGTGAGCTACATGCCTCTATTGAGGAAGGACAAGAATAACCTGATCAACTCCTATTGATGGGTTGTCTTAATGTACCTTTTGTCCATTTATTTTAATTACTTGAGGAAATGCGCTGTGTAACGCTTTCCTTGTCCCTAGTCAGCCAATGCTCCAGAACATTCTAGATTAACCAAGGGCAGTGTGCAGGAAAAAAAACATTAAAAAAAAAGTGAAGTGCTACTGCATCAGTAATTAATAGATGGTCAGTAGCTTCAATTAATAAATTGGTATATGTGAATATATTGTTAATCTGGATAATATGTAGGACTATGGAATAACAGCACTGTTAACATTTATTACAGGACAATAATACCAACACAGAACATGCAATTAATTGAAATACCTGAGTCTTTCGTCAAAGGTCATTGACTTGAAACATTAACTCTGTTACTGCAGAATTCTGCCCAACTTGCTGAGTATTTCCAGCATTTTGTTTTCATTTCTGTCACCACATGATTTCTTTTTGTTTTACTGTCCCCAAAATAATTAGCTCAAAGAAAATAAATGGGAAAGGGATGTGGTGATTTAAAAAAAAAACCTATGATTTTTTGTGAGGATTTTCTTGTATCAGTACTTGGAGATCAGTCTTTTGTACCTGGAGGGTATTATGCAGAATTACAGTAGGCCAATCAACTCAGTATATCTATGCCAGTGTTTATGCTCTAAACCAGCCTCATTCTATAAGCATCTAGCCCTATTTCTTCTTTCTCTCTCATCTACTTATCTTGCTTCCTGTTAAATACATCGATGCTGTGTGCCTTAATCATCCCCTGTAATTTTATATCCTAACCACCTGGCATGGTAACTGTAGCTCCCAGAATGTATATTGTCTTGAAATTTGATTTTTGGGCTTGGGTTGTTATTTGAGGACTTGCCTCGGAATAGCTGGATTTCTTTGGTGCTTCAGGGAGATCTGCTGCCCTAACAACAACTGCACACTTATGGGATCCTGCTGTACACAAAAACCGGGCCTCATGAATAATGGGAGCGAGCAAATGTTCTGAGTGTTTGTACTCCTCAAAAACAAATGGTGCAGATGTTTGTGGATGGGTGAAGGAAGAAAACACCCAGTTGACCTTGTTAATAAGGTCTTGTTAGAGGGAATTCCAAGGCTTGAACAGTTGAAGTGATGAAACCCTGGGATACACAAGAGGTCAAAATTGGAGGAGTGAAGAGATTACAGTGGTTGGAGAAGGTTACAGAGATGGGGAAAGATGAGTTTGAAGAAAAAGGGAGTCTTTTCCAATATCCTGGTTAATATTTTTACGTTGAACATCACTAAAGAAGATTACTTGGCACATGTCATGTTGTTTTTGGGACTTTGTTGTATGCACGTTGGCTGCCAAGTTTCCTTTCCTACATTACAACTTTGACTTCAAAGCTACTTAGTAGCTGTCAAGAATTTTCAGATGTTCAAAGTTGTGAAAGGTACTAATTGCAAGTTCTTTTCTCGATCCACATGCTTTTTGTTGCCATGTTTGATGCCTGGACTATTTAATGGTTGATGGATGCAAATGGATGTTTTTCTTGTTGTTTTTGTCAGGACAGTAGTGAAGTCACGGAGAAGGACCAAAGCAGAGAGGAGGATGTAGCTGAGTGGTGGGGAGAATGGAGCTCCTGGTCCACCTGCAGTCGGAGCTGTGGAGGAGGAGTCATGTCACAGGAAAGGCACTGTTTACAACAAAGGTGAGTGGTAAAGAATTTTGCTGTTTGCTGCTAACACCCTTTTTTCCCATTGTGATCTGTGAAGCACTTTGCAACCTTGAAGCCAGACAAAAGGTTGCAATGCAAATGATAGTTGTTTAAGGGCAAAGTGTTGATCGGCAATAGTAGCACACAGTAACTACCATGAAAGTTGTCAGCAATGTTGCGCAAAGGCTGAAGTGAACCGGCTTGGTTTCTGGCTGTGTTTCCTGGGTGATTGTGATGGCACTTCACGAATCTGTGACCACCGCCACTTGGAAGGGCAAGGACTTACAGGTGCATGGGAACATCACCATCTCAAAGTTCCTTCCTATCCTGACTCAGAAATGTATTACTGTTCCTTCATAAACACTGGGTCAAATCCTGCAACTTCCTTCAGCACAGCAGACAAAACAATCTCCTTTGTTTTGTTGACATTGAGGGAGAGATTATTGTCGTTGCACCAGTTTACTAGATTCTCTCTCTTTCCTGTACTCCATCTCGTCATTGTTTGAGATCCAACCCAATATGGTGGTGTCATCAGCAAACTTGAAAATTGAGTTGGAGGAGAATTTGCAGACGCCATCTCCCTGGCCCTGCACTCAACCCTGGAACACCTAGATAATAAAGACACCAATGTCAGATTTCTGTTTATTGACTACAGCTCAGCCTTCAACACCATTATTCCTACAAAACTCATCTCCAAACCCGCCCCCCCCCCCCCCCCCCCATGCCAACACCATAGTTAAGAAAGCCCACCAACGCCTCTACTTTCTCAGAAGACTAAGGAAATTTGGCATGTCCACTACAACACACTCCAACTTTTCCAGATGCACCATAGAAAGCATTCTTTCTGGTTATATCACAGCTTGGTGTGGCTCCTAATCTGCCAAAGACCACAAAAAACTACAAAAGGTTGTGAATGTAGCCCAGTCCATCACGCAAACCAGCCTCCCATCCATTGACACTGTCTACACTTCCCGCTGCCTCGGAAAAGCAGCCAGCACAATCAAGGACCCCACTCACCCCGGACATTCTCTCTTCCACCTTCTTCCGTCAGGAAAAAGATACAAAAGTCTAAGATCACATACCAGCCGACTCAAGAACAGCTTCTTCCCTGTTGCCATCAGACTTTGAATGGACCTACCTCAGACTAAGAAAGTTTATCTTTCTCTACACCCTAGCTATGACTGTAACATTACATTCTGCACTCTCTCCTTTTCTTCTCTATGAACTTTTTGCTTTGTCTGTATGGTGTGCAAGAAACAATACTTTTCACTGTATACTAATACATGTGACAATGGTGAATCAAATACCTTGCAACAATGTGGGAGCACCTTCCCTGCATGGAGTGCAGCAATACAAGAAGGTCCTCCACCAACCTCTTAAGGGTAATAAATAACAATATTTCTTGAAAATGTACAAGAACCCTATATTTAATGCATTGCTCACAGCTTTCTCATTCAAGTGAAAAGTTGTTTTGATCTCAAGACATCAGTGTGTCTGCAGTGGCTCCTCAAATTCCACTCCAGGGTACTTCAGCACAGAATCTAAGCTGACATTCCAGTGCAATACTGGTGCAGTGTCAGAGGGTGCTGTCTTTCACATAAGAAAATTAAGCCAAGGCCCCATTGTCCCTGAGGTGTATGTCAAAAGAAATCCCATGAAGGCATTTCAAAAAAGCACAGGCAAGTTCTACCTGGACTTCTGGCCAATATTTATCCCTCCATCAGCACATCTGGTTGTTATCACGTTGCTGTCTGCAGGAGGTTACTGATCACAAATTGGCTGTTCTACTTCGTACATTTCAACATGGTGCTTTGGGGGCTGTGTTCAGGTTTTAAAGACATTATATAAACACAAATCTTCCTCTTTGTGGACTGTCTATCTTTTGGACATTCAAGTTTTTAAAGCATATTTCCAGTTTTATACCTGAAAGATTTGGAGTTTTGACTGTTTTCTCCTTACACTTGTGACTCTGCTATTCAGACCAATAGTAGATCAGTGTATTATTCTGGTTGATATTGATGATTTTTGTCCCTTTTGTACGAGCAAAATAATGTACTGCTTCAAGCAAATAATCAAGTGGGAGTTGATTGGTCAATTAACACAGGATTTGCAGTGTTTGTGGGAGAGGAGTTGGGGATAGAACCATAGAACCATAGAAAATTACAGCTCAGAAACAGGCCTTTTGGCCCTTCTTGTCTGTGCCGAACCATTTTTTGCCTAGTCCCACTGACCTGCACTTGGACCATATCCCTCCACACCCCTCTCATCCATGAACCCGTCCAAGTTTTTCTTAAATATATCACGGGTAAATTATCTGTATCGTGCCCTCTTACCACTGATAAACCAGTTCAGTTTCTCTCTCATCCATGTGTTTTTACAGGTCTGTTCTGTAAGATAGTCTCCCCCTCCTGGTGATCTTGAACAGGCAAAAAGACCAAATGAGGAATTTATAAAATAGTAAATGGTTTTAACTGCAGGATCTTGGGCTAACTCCAGAGTTTCCCATTTGAGGTCCTGTAGGATTTGTAACCACTTCCAGTGCTTGTGTAATCAAAATAAATGAACCGTATTCCGCAATAAGAATGTATGTATGTTTAAAAAGTGAAAAATTAGTGATAACTTTAGAAATAGCATGTTCTTGTGTCTGAGTTACTTTTCTTCCAATAAGTCAATTGTGGAATGGGACAACCTTGCTCAGTGCCTTATTAATAATAGAGTCTTAAGACCATCCTGGATCCTCAATGATCTTTTTGGTTGTTTTTCTGTACACAGCCTTTGAAGCATTCAGAGCAGCCATAGAAGCCAGTGATGTTTCCTAGTCACGTTGGCACGTTGTCGGTGATCCAACGTCCTCACAGCCCCATTTACCTCTGGTTGCTGCTCAGTTATCACTCTGATCTTGGTAATTGGGATCATTGGGTGTTACACGACATAGATTCAGCTGGTAGCACTTTCACCCCCCTTCAGTCAGAAGGTTGTGGATTCATGCCCCATTCCGGATACTTGAGCACATGATCCAGGCTGACATTTCAGTGTATAACTGCAGGAGTGTCACACTGAATGGCAAAAATGTCTTATCCCTCTAATGTACAGTCTGACCACCTTCCAACACTGTCATGTTCTCAGGAGATGGTCGATTTTTTTTTTGTGGCCAATTCCACCAACCATTGGTAATTTTTCCCTCTGTTATAATACGAGCAGACCACAACCAGTAAGGCATTGGTAGTTTGACACTGTCAGACTGAGGCTTCTTGTGGGAAGTTGGTCTGTTTACATCTTGTGTTGCAGGAGTCTTAAACAGGTAAAAAGACCAAACGAGGAATTTATAAAATATTAAATGATTTAACTGCAGAATCTTGGGCTAACTCCAGTGTTTCCCATTTGAGATCCTGTAGGATTTGTAACCACTTCCAGTGACCATGTAATCAAAATAAATGAACTGTGTTCAGCAATAAAAATGTAAACATTCTTAAGAATGTAAACATAGAGTTAGACTTGTTTTATGTTGTATCATCTGTTTGAGTCCCAAACTATTGCTCCCTGATTAAATTCTCACTATGACCATCTGGGGCCACTGTTTGTTTGCTGGGGCCCCATATAAAGGTGCGGTTTGGGGCCCCTCACATTTTACTCAATAATTACATTGAATGACCTACTTGACCTGATCGGTACATGTACGATTGTGGAAAAAGTTTGTCTGGAATAGGTAGTATGAAAATAATTGAGATGTTGATGAGACATCAGCTAGTACCATCGAGGGAGGTGTACTTCACTGGATCCACCTGAGGCTCCATGCAATTGCACAGCTTAAAGAAAGAATAGGTACAATCTTAATTCAAGGGAATTTATAAAATGGTGACTTTCCAATGTTAATCTCCCTGCCTCCTCCTTTTGGGTTGTGGAATTGATCTTGCAATGACTGAGGAAAGAACTTTGACTTATATTCCATCTTTCAGAACCTTGATGTCTTTTTGAAAAGTGTAGTCACTGTTGTAATGTGTGAAACACAGCAGCCAAATGGCACACAGCAAGATCCCATAAACAGCAATATTATAACCAGATCTTGTGTTTCCGTGATGTTGGTTGAAGGTTAAGTAAAGGCTAGGACGCAAGAAAGAATGCCCTCGTTTTCTTAAAAGTAGTTCCATTGGAGCAGGAAGAAGCCATTCAGCCTGTCGAGCCCTGTCAAGCTTGCTCTGCCATTCAATACTTACATGGCTAATCATCCACTTCAATGCCTTTTTCCCACACTTACCCCATACCCCTTGATCTCATTGGTATTTAGAAATCTGTCAATCTTTGCTTTAAACATACTCAATGATTGAGCTTCCACAGCCCTCACAACCTTCTGAGTAAAACAATTTCTCCTCCTCCCACTGTGCCAGTGACACAGTGGTTAGCACTGCTGCCGCACAGCGCCAGGGACCCAGTTCAGTTCCGGCCTTGGGTCACTGTCTGTGCGGTGGCTGCACGTTCTCCCTATGTCTGCGTGGGTTTCCTCCGGGTGCTCTGGTTTCCTCCCACAATCCAAAGATGTGTGGGTTAGATTGATTGGCCATGCTAAATTGACTCTAGTGTCGGGGATTAGTGGGGTAAATATGTGGGGTTATGGGAATAGGGCCTGGGTGGGATTGTGGTCGGTGCAGACTCGATGGGCCAAATGACCTCCTTCTGCACTGTAGGGAGTCTGTGATTCTTTGACTCCTTTATTGTATAATTGTGTTCTCTGGTTCTAGACTTCGCAACCAGGGAAGCATCTACCTTGCCTATTTCTTTAACTATTTTGTAGGTTTCAATGAGATTGCCCCTCATTCTTTGAAACTTTAGAGAATACAGGCCCAGTTTGCCAATCTCTCTTCGCAGGACAATCCTGCCATCCCAGGATCAAGTCTGGTATACCTTTGCATTTCCTCTATGGCAATAATAAACTTCCTGAGATTTGCTAACCAAAACCGGATGCAGTACTCCAGATGTGACCTAACCAAGGTTCTATACATTTGAAGCAAGAGTTCAATACTCCTGTATTCCGATCCTCTTGCAATTAAAGGCTAACTTTCCATTTGCCTTCCGAATAGCTTGCTGCACTTGCACATTAGTTATCAGTGACTTATGATAAGGGCATCCAGATGTACATTTTCTCATCTCTCATCATGTAAGAAATACTCTGTGCATCTGTTCCTCTTACCAAAGTGGATAACCTCTCACTTTTTCTGCATTAAATTCCATCTGCCATGTTCCTGCCCATGCGCTAAGTCTGTCCAAATGCTCTTGAAGCCTCTTTGCACCTTCCTCACAACACATTTGTACCTAGCTTTGTGTCATCCTGGAAAGAAAACTACGTTTGGTCCCCACATCCAAATCATTGATATATTGAGTATTGATTAAAAAAAATATTTTGTCAACAGTTTTTATCTTGCACTCATCAGGACAGTTGCAAGTGGTGAGCCACAGTGAGAGGATCTCCAGCACTGTGTCCGTCTCTGTGGCTCGGGAGGGTAAGGGGCAGAGCGGGAGGGCAATAGTTATTGGGGACTCATTAGTTAGAGGGATAGATAGGAGGTTCTGTGGCAGCAAAAGAGACTCATGGATGGTATGTTGCCTACCGGATGCCAAGGTCCGTGACGTCTCAGACCGTGTTTTCCGGATTCTTAAGGGGGAGGGGAAACAGTCACAAGTTGTGGTACACATTGGTACCAACGACATAGGTAAGAGAAGGGACGGGGATTTAAAACAGGAATTTCGGGAGCTGGGCTGGAAGCTGGGAGCCAAGACAAAACATGTGGTCATCTCTGGTACGTTGCCGGTGCCACGTGATAGCGAGTTGAGGAACAGGGAGAGAGTGCAGTTAAACATGTGGTTGTAGGGATGGTGTAGGAGGGAGGGTTTCAGATACGTGGATAATTGGAACACATTCTGGGGAAGGTGGGACCTGTACAAACAGGACAGGGTGCACCTGAACCAGAGGGGCACCAATATCCTGGGAGGGAAATTTGATACGGCTCTTCAGGGGGGTTTAAACTAATTTGTCAGGGGAGTGGGAAAAGGAGTTGTAGTCCAGAAGTCAGTGTTAAGGGTGGTGAGGTATTGGGGAAGGTATCAGGGTCAAGGGTGGGTACCGGTAGACAGGAAGGTGGGTTGAAGTGTGTCTACTTCAATGCAAGGAGCATCCGGAACAAGGTAGATGAACTTGGGGCGTGGATTGGTACTTGGGACTACGATGTTGTGGCCATTACGGAGACGTGGGTAGAACAAGGACAGGAATGGTTGTTGGACGTTCCGGGGTATAGATTTTTCAGTAAGTGTAGGGAAGCTGGTAAGAAGTGGAGGAGTAGCATTGTTAATCAAGGATAGTTTAACGGCTGCGGAAAGGCACTTCGAGGGGGATCTGCACACTGAGGTAATATGGGCTGAGGTTAGAAATAGGAAAGGAGCGGCCACATTGTTAGGAGTTTACTATAGGCCCCCAAATAGTAATAGAGATGTGGAGGAAGAAATTGCTAAGCAGATTATGGATATGTGTGGGGGTCACAGGGTAGTTGTCATGGGGGACTTTAACTTTCCAAATATTGATTGGAACCTTTGTAGGTCAAATAGTTCGGATGGGGCAGTTTTTGTGCAGTGTGTGCAGGAGGGTTTCCTGACACAATACATGGATAGGCCAACAAGAGGTGAGGCCACATTGGATTTGGTACTGGGAAATGAACCGGGCCAAGTGTTAGATTTGGTTGTGGGAGAGCACTTTGGAGATAGTGACCACAATTCGGTGTCTTTTGTTATTGCAATGGAGAGGGATAGGGCCGTACGGCAGGGCAAGGTTTACAATTGGGGGAGAGGTAATTATGATGCGATTAGGCAAGAATTAGGGGGCATAAGTTGGGAACAGAAACTGTCAGGGAAAGGCACTAATGAAAAGTGGAACATTTTCAAGGAACAAGTACTGGGTGTCCTTGATAGGTATGTCCCTGTCAGGCAGGGAGGAAATGGCTGAGTGAGGGAACCATGGTTCACGAAAGAGGTGGAATGTCTTGTGAAAAGGAAGAGGGAAGCTTATGTAGGGATGAGGAAACAAGGTTCAGATGGCTCGATTGAGGGTTACAAGTTAGCAAGGAACGAGCTGAAAAAGGGGCTTAGGAGAGCTAGGAGGGGGCATGAGAAGTCCTTGGCGGGTCGGATCAAGGAAAACCCCAAGGCTTTTTACTCTTATGTGAGGAATAAAAGAATGACCAGGGTGAGGTTAGGGCCGGTCAAGGACAGTAGTGGGAACTTGTGTACGGAGTCGGTAGAGATCGGCGAGGTGATGAATGAATACTTTTCTTCAGTGTTCACCAAGGAGAGGGGCCATGTTTTTGAGAAAGAGAAGGTGTTACAGGCTAATAGGCTGGAGGAAATAGATGTTCGGAGGGAGGATGTCCTGGCAGTTTTGAATAAACTGAAGGTCGATAAGTCCCCTGGTCCTGATGAAATATATCCTAGGATTCTTTGGGAGGCAAGGGATGAGATTGCAGAGCCGTTGGCTTTGATCTTTGGGTCCTCACTGTCCACGTGGATGGTGCCAGAGGACTGGAGAGTGGCGAATGTTGTTCCTCTGTTTAAGAAAGGGAATAGAAATGACCCTGGTAATTATAGACCGGTTAGTCTTACTTCTGTGGTTGGTAAATTGAGGAAAAGGTCCTTAGGGATGGGATTTACAACCATTTAGGAAGATGCAGCTTAATCTGGGATAGTCAGCACGGATTCGTGAAGGGCAAGTCGTGCCTCACAAATTTGATAGAATTTTTTGAGGAGGTAACTAAGTGTGTTGATGAAGGTAGGGCAGTTGATGTCATATACATGGATTTTAGTAAGGCGTTTGATGAGGTCCCCCATGGTCGGCTTATGATGAAAGTGGGATGGAGGGAAGGTTGGCCGATTGGATAGGTAACTGGCTGTCTGATCGAAGAGAGGGTGGTGGTGGATGGAAAATTTTCGGATTGGAGGCAGGTTGCTAGCGGAGGGATCAGTGCTTGGTCCTCTGCTCTTTGTGATTTTTATTAATGACTTAGAGGAGGGGGCTGAAGGGTGGATCAGTAAATTTGCTGATGACACCAAGATTGGTGGAGTAGTGGATGGGGTGGAGGGCTGTTGTAGGCTGCAAAGAGACATAGATAGGATGCAAAGCTGGGCTGAAAAATGACAAATGGAGTTTAACCCTGATAAATATGAGGTGATTCATTTTGGTAGGACTAATTTAAATGTGGATTACAGGGTCAAAGGTAGGGTTCTGAAGACTGTGGAGGAACAGAGAGGTCTTGGGGTCCATATCCACAGATCTCTAAAGGTTGCCACTCAAGTGGATAGAGCTGTGAAGAAAGCCTATAGTGTGTTAGCTTTTATTAACAGGGGGTTGGAGTTTAAGAGCCATGGGGTTATGCTGCAACTGTACAGGACCTTGGTGAGACCACATTTGGAATATTGTGTGCAGTTCTGGTCACCTCACTATAAGAAGGATGTGGAAGCGCTGGAAAGAGTGCAGAGGAGATTTACCAGGATGCTGCCTGGTTTGGAGGGTAGGTCTTATGAGGAAAGGTTGAGGGAGCTAGGGCTGTTCTCTCTGGAGCGGAGGAGGCTGAGGGGAGACTTAATAGAGGTTTATCAAATGATGAAGGGGATAGATAGAGTGAACGTTCAAAGACTATTTCCTCGGATGGATGGAGCTATTACAAGGGGGCATAACTATAGGGTTCGTGGTGGGAGATATAGGAAGGATATCAGAGGTAGGTTCTTTACGCAGAGAGTGGTTGGGGTGTGGAATGGACTGCCTGCAGTGATAGTGGAGTCAGACACTTTAGGAACATTTAAGCGGTTATTGGATAGGCACATGGAGCACACCAGGATGATAGGGAGTGGGATACTTGATCTTGGTTTCAGATAAAGCTCGGCACAACATCGTGGGCCGAAGGGCCTGTTCTGTGCTGTACTGTTCTATGTTCTAATACCAATGTCAGGGAATCAATTTTAAGTGTATGAGAAGAGAGTGCTGATTGATTGGTAGAGGTGCTACCATGTATTCTGCCAGTTAGCCAATCCTTAATCCATGCCAGTATATTGCCTAATATCTCTCGTGCTTTAATTTTGCTCACCACCTTCTGCGGGGGGACTTCATCAAAAGCCTTCTGAAAATATCCATGTACCACATCCACGGACTCCCCTTTTATCAAATCTGTTCGTAACATCCTCTGAAAAATTCCCAACAGGTTTGTCGTTCATAAATCCATGTTGATCAATCGCTATTGGATAAATAGCCACACATCATGGCCTTTAACGGCGTTTTTCCGACTACTGATGTAAAGCTATCAGGTCTGCAGTTCCCAGTTTTTGTTTTCTCTCTCCTGTTAAGATGCAGGCCAGAAACTCCAAGGTGTTTTATAAAGTTAGCCTAGATGCTAAGTTTTACATTTGATTTTGGCACGGGTGAGCATAAGGTGCTTCACTCCAGATATAATTCAAGTGACCCACTAGGAAGCATTTATCAAACCAAGTTTAGTTAAGAACACAACGTAACCATGACACAGTTTAACTCCTAACAGCTAACTATCTCTGCTGTTCCAAGTTAAACACTATTCCACAGGCGTAATGCCCTTCTTCATACTTGGCGGCATGGTAGCACAGTGGTTAGCACTACTGCTTCACAGCTCCAGGGACCTGGGTTTGATTCCCGGCTTGGGTCACTGTCTGTGTGGAGTTTGCACATTCTCCTTGTGTCTGCTTGGGTTTCCTCCGGGTGCTCTGGTTTCCTCCCACCGTCCAAAGATGTGCGGGTTAGGTTGATTGGCCAGGTTAAAAATTGCCCCGTAGAGTCCTGAGATGCGTAGGTTAGAGGGATTAGTGGGTAAATATGTGGGGTAGGGCCTGGGTGGGATTGTGGTCGGTGCAGACTCGATGGGCCGAATGGCCTCTTTCTGCACTGTAGGGTTTCTATGATTCTATGAAACAAGTAAGCTCACATGATATTGGATTTGCAGCTTTTTAACACCTGCTGGGAATTGGTCCTTTGAATGTTGGATCAATTCTCTGAGGTTCCTCAGTGCTGGAACTTTTAGCCTCTGAAGAGAGAGAGACAAAGAAACTGCCTCCTCCTAGCAGCAACTGAAACAAAACGAAAAACTTGGAATACTCTGTGGAAAAAAAAAAATCTCACCGGTCAACAGACCTTTCCGTGTTCTGCCCCTCGCCTGCTCCAATTCCCTTGATGGGTAGGATGGTAAAATTCCAGATTATGTCATTTATACTGTCTCAGCAGCATCGAGAATACCGACAAATGGCACCAATGAAATGTTAGGGCCTGCTTGAAACATCCTGCAGAGAAACATAATTAAAATACATTTTTTTAAAGGCACAGCACTGTCACACTCCCCCTTCTTAAATGACATTTGCTACCTTCCAATCTGCAGGAACTGTTCCAGAATCTATAGAATTTTGGAAGATGATCACCAATGCTATCTCTATTGCGCCCTCTACTAATACTTTGGGATGTAGAATATCAGGTCCCAGGGACTTATTAACCTTCAGTCTCATCAATTTCTACAATGCAACATTTTTACTAATAGCAATTTCCATTAATTCCTCATTCTTCCTAATCCCTTGGATCTCTAATTCTGGGAGATTTCTATTTCTTGTATTGCCCTCCGTGAAGATGGACATTGACGTAGACTCTAATTATTTAGCTTATCTGCCATTTCTCTATTCTCCATCATAAATTCTCCTGACTCTTCCTGCAGTGAATCTGTATTTGACATAGTGTTTCCTTTTTACAAAGCTATAGAAGTTTTTGCAGTCCGTTTTTATATTTTTTTGCTAATTTACACTCCTATTCCGTTCCTCCTTTTTAAAATCTGTTTCTTGGTCCACCTTTGCTATATTCTAAAATGCTCCCAATCCTCAGGTTTATGACTATATTTCAGGCAACTTTATAGGCCTTTTTTTTTTCAATCTTATACAATCCTAACTTCCTTTGTTAACCACGGTTGACTGACTTTTTGATTTTGGTTTTTTTTGTGTGCTGAAGGAATATATAATTGCTGTAAACTATGTAATAATTCTTTAAAGGCAATCAATTGCCTGTTCAATTTCCTTCCTAACCCCATAAAATCTGCTCTCAGAACCTCCCCCTATCTATGGCATTGATACCAATGTAAATCACGACCTCTGGCTGTTTACCCTCTCCCAGTAGCCGATCCATGACATTGGCACCAGGGAGACAACACACCATCGGGAGTCACGATCATAGCTGCAGAAATGCCCATCTGATTCCCTGACTATCGAATCCCTATTCCCCTTCTCTCACCCCCCCCCCCCCCCCCCACACACCCCACCCCACGCGTTCCCTCTCTGCCTGCACACTTCTAACCTGCAACATGACCACCTCCCATGTCCAATCCACGCTCCTCCCTCACCGAGCTCCCAGCTGACTACTATCCACTCAAAGCAGCACTCGGTGCCAACCAAGCAGCAATGTGGAACCCCTCTTTTTATACTTTCTGAAGAACAAATGATTGAAGCCCTGAAAACCAGGTTAGGCTAGCTACCTAATAACTAGCAGCAGCTGTTCTGAGAGCCCCTCTACCCCTGTTTAAGGCTGGAATAAACTTTAACTTGAGTAATTTTTAGTTGATTTCTAAATTGAAAGAAAGAAAAACTAGGCCGACATAAATGAACCCTTAAGACTTGCTCACTCAGCAGCTCTCAGTGTAGACCCCATGGGATCTTTTATATCCAAGCCGAAGGTAATAATATCTCATCTGAAAGACAACACCTCCAGCAGCAAGCACTCCCTCAACCCTGAACTGGGAGTGCCAGCCTAGATTTGAGCTCCAGTCTCTGGAGTGGGACTTGACCCACAACCTTCTGATGCAGAGGTGAGAATGCTACCAGCTGAAGCGCACACAGCTGACTGAAATAATTATTAAAACATGAGTGTTTACTGGATTTCCCTCTCCAACTATATTATTCATTACATTTCTATCCCTCTTCAGTTCTTTAGAAGGGTTATATGGACCAGGGACATCTATTGCTGGTTCAAAATTTCAAACAATATTTTAATAACTTTCAGGTCTAAATCTGATGAATTTGCTGCTCGGTTGGTAGGTTTTGCTAATCTACTCCAGGAGTGATTCTGTACTTGTTTGAAACTTAAAAGACTTTTTATGTGGGATGATTGATCAACTAAAGTCAAGTTGTGTTTCATTCTGCATCAGTCTGCTGACACTCATTACCCAGCAGAACATGCCCCACGTCAAGCAGTGACCTGAGTCTGTAACCTGATGCTTGAAAGTTGCTGCTTGAATAGCTTTGGTACTTTGAAGAGTAGCAGAGAGGGACCATTGCCTGAGCTGGATCTGGTTTTAATTTACCAACTGACTCATGCAAGGGATGGAATTCTTGGTTTTGCTGCATTTAGTCTGAAAAAATAGGATGCCTGTGAATCCTTTTTGTGGGGTATTAATTTCTTTGCGCTGCTTCATCAGTCGCAATAGATTCTGAATTGGTTTTGTTGCTGTTGGTCACAAATTTACAACCATCTCTCTTTTTTCCTCCCTCTCTGCACATTAACAAGACTCAAATGGTATCCTGGCGGTTATGGGTATTGAATTAATAACCCAGAGGTTGCGTTCTCATCCCATTGTTCCACTTGATGAAATTGAATTTAATAGTTAAATAACCAGGGGGAAAAAGTGATCAGGAATGCTATGGAATTGCAAATGGGTCACTGGCTGTTCCTTCGGAGAAGGTGAACCTGCTACCCCTCCACATGCCTACAATCCCACACTGCAGCTGACTGTTAATGTCTTTGGGGCAGCTAGCTGGTACCACTGAGCTGGACGACAGGGGAGAAGGGTTGTAGGAGGATGATGTGCTTGACCATAACAAAAGTTGGACAGAAGATGGAGAGATGGTTCGCCATGGTTACAGTCACGGAGCGTGTAATTTGCCCTGTGAGGGCTATTTCAACGCTGTGACCAAACTGGAGAGGTTTTTGCATTGAGTTACAGAAAAGGTGGACAAGGACCTGGAGGCAACAACCCATTTCAAGACTTTGGAGAAGGCAGGCTGGTTGGAGTGGGTGGTAGTTCACAAAGGCAGAGTGAGTGAAGTGGGACTTTTGAGGGGAAGGGTGCAGATATGAGAGGATGGTGGCATTTTCTGTTTTTCCTGAGTACTGCTTCTGGTGAGAAAAGCTGTGTGCAGCCAGCACCATATTCTCCAGCTCAGAGAAGAAAAGATGTTGGCATGTCCCACGCCGCAACACTACTGGGAGCCCACGCAGCCGGCAATGTCGGTATTCCAGGCACCCTGCTCCCAAGCACTCAAACATAGAACTTCCCCACACACACGTGGGGACCCTCCATCTCCATCCTATGGACATGGGGGCCCCATCCGCCATATAAAACTGTGCTCTTGATGTGGTCTGTTCATCAGGTTCATGTTGCTATGTTGCTCCAGACGTGTTGCAAACCTCACCAACGTTATGTCATGTCGAGCAGGGTGGAAATCCTAATGTGGTGGGATGGTACAGCCAGGAAACCCATTAATGATATTTAAGGAGGTTCCTGACCTTCCTGGGTGGGAACTTCATTATATCAATGGTGAGGGCTGGGGATGATCGCATCGTGAGATCACGCCAGCAGGAATCTCGCTTTTGGCGAGATTATGGGATTTTGCACCCACAGGCGGATTTAAATGATCCTACAACCAACAGTAGACCCAAGCTTTGCAGCCCTGGCACAGTTGATCATGAATGGTAGTGGACAGTTAAGCAATAAATGGGCGAAGGAAGATTAATGAACATCTATGTTCTCAATGCTGGCAAAACCCAACATCTGACTGGAAAAAAACATGCCTGAAACATTTGCAACTATCTTCAGCCAGAAGTACTGAGTGGTTGAATCATCCTTTTCCTTGTCATCCCAAAATTAACAGAAATCCATCTTCATCTCATTCAGTTCACTCCATATCTCAAGGAATGGCTGAAGGCAGTTGAGGCTGTGTAACTGAGGATTTGTGCAGTAGAACTGAGCTGTGCCTTTATCTAAGCTGTTCCAGTACAGCTATAACAATAGCATTTACCTGACAGCAGAAAATTGTCCCGATAAGTCCTGTCCACAAAAAGCAAAACCAATCTAATCCTGCCAATTTCCCCTCTGTCAGCCTACTCTCGGTCATCAGCAATGTATTGCAAAATGTCATTGACAGTGCTGTAGCAACAACCTCTTCACTGACGGTTAGTTTGGGTTATGCCAAGACCATACAGGTCCGGATGTCATTACATGTTGGTCCAAGAATAGACAAAAGAGCTGAATCCCAGGTGTGAGCCAAGAGTGTGACTGCTCTTGATATCCCAACAACATTTTATTTTATTTTATTATTGTCACGTGGAAGAGAGAATGTTCGGGGTGATAGGGATCCCTGATTATGCCGGCTGCTTTTCCGAGGCAGCGGGAAATGTAGACAGTGTCAATGGATGGGAGGCTGGTTTGCGTGATGGATTGGGCTACATTCACGACCTTTTGTATTTTCTTACGATCTTTGGCAGAGCAGGAGCCATACCAAGCTGTGATACAACCAGTAAGAATGCTTTCTATGGTGTATCTGAAAGTTGGAGAGGGTTGTAGTGGACATGCCAAATTTCCTTTAGTCTTCTGAGAAAGTAGAGGCATTGGTGGACTTTCTTAACTATAGTGTCGGTATTGGGGGGGGGGGGGGGGAAAGGAACCAGGACAGGTTGTTTATGATCTGGACATCTAGAACCTGAAGCTCGCAACCATTTCTACTTCGTCCCCATTGATGTAGACAGGGGCATATTCTCCACTATGCTTTCTGAAGTCGCTGACTATTTCCTTCGTTTTGTTGATCTTGAGGGAGAGATTATTGTTGCCACACCAGTTTACCAGATTATCTCATTCCTGAACGCCGTCTCGTCATTGTTTGAGATCCGACCCACTGTGGTGGTGTCATCGGCAAATTTGAAAATCGAGTTGGAGGGGAATTTGGCCACACAGTCATAGGTGTATAAGGAGTCTAGTCGGGGGCTGAGAACACAGCCTTGTGGAGCACCAGTGTTGAGGATGATCATGGAGGAGATAGTTACTGATCCGGTCTGGAGTTAGGAAGTTCAGGATCCAGTTGCAGAGGGAGGAGCCGAGGCCCGGTCTATGGAGTTTGGAGATGAGTTTCGTAGGAATAATGGTGTTGAAGGCTGAGCTGTAGTCAGTAAATAGGAATCTGGCATAGGTAGCTTTGTTATCTATGTGTTCCAGGGTTGAGTGCAGGGCCAGGGAGATGGCATCTGCTATGCATCTGTTGTGGTGGTGGGCAAACTATAGTGGACCTAGGCAGTCTGGGAGGCTGAAGTTGATTCATGCCATAACTAGCCTTTCGAAGCACTTCATAATGATGGATGTCAGAGTCATTAAGGCACGCTGCTTGGCTTTTCTTCGATATCGGAATGATGGTCGTCTTCTTGAAACAGATAGGGACCTCAGATTGTCGTAAAGAGAGGTTGAAGATGTCTGCGAATACACCCGTCAGCTGATCTACACAGGATCTGAGTGCTTGTCTGGGTAACCCATCCGGGCCAGTCACTTTGTGGGTTGACCTTCGTGAAAGCTGCTCTCACATCTGCAATGGTGACCCCAGTTACAGGTTCATCCAGGGCTTCCAAGGTGGAGCATTGGCTGAGCATTGTATCAATGAATCCTAGTGAACACAAAGCCAGTTGGGGAAATATTTTCCACTGGTTGGAGTCAGAGGATAATGGTTGTGGGGGTTGGCAGTCAATCATCTCAGTCCTAGGGTATCACTGCAGGAGTTCCTTAGGGTAGTGTCTTAGACCCAACCATCTTCAGCTGCTTTATCAATAACTTTCCCTCCAACATAAACTCAGAATGTGAGAAATTTGTTGATGATTGCACAATGTTCAACACAATTCACAATTCCTCAGATACTTGAGCCAAAGTGTCCAAATGCAGGAAGACCTGTACAACATTCAGGCTTGAGTTGATGAAGTAACCAGACAATGACCATCATAAGTAAGAGTCTGATCCCCTCCCCATGACATTGAATGGCCTTGTAAGGAGTCTAACAACACCAGGTTAAAGTCCAACAGGTTTATTTGGTAGCAAACGCCACTAGCTTTCAGAGCGCTGCTCCTTCGTCAGATGGAGTGGAAATCTGCATTTTGAATGGCATTAGCATCGCTAAACCTCTCACTATCAACCTCCCTCAGGATGTTACCATTGACCAGAAACTGAACTGGTTTAGCCATATAAATACTGTGGCTACAGGAGCAGGTTAAAGGCTGGGAATCCTGGTGAATAACTCGCCTCTTGACTGCCCAAAGCATATCTGCCATTTACTTAGCAAAGGTCAATAAGCTCCACTTACCTGGGTGAATGAAGCTCCAACAAAACTCAAATACTTGAACCATTTAGACAAAGCAGCCTGCTTGATTGCACCCTACTCGCCAACCTAAACATTCAATCCCTCTATCACCACACATGGTGGCAGCAATGTGTACCATCCACAAGATGCATTGCAGCGACTCTTCAAAATCCTGGAACTCCCTCCCTAACAGCACTGTGGGTGTAGTTGTACCCACATGGACTGCAACACTTCAAGAAGGAGGCTCACAACCACCTTCTCGAGGACAATTAGGAATGAGCAATAAATGCTGACCATCCCCATCCATAATCTGAATGAAAGAAAAGGTGATTTTGGGGCATTGTTTGAGATTTCTGGTACCTTTTTTGTGAAAAATTACTTTTCCTGGAGAAGGATGCTGATTCAGTGGTGTGTGTATTAGGATCTGGCATGTAGACCTTGGTCTCCTGTAATCCACACACACACAGCTCTTGCTGCCTCTATACTTGTGCATGGAGAGAGGACAGACTGTTGTCCTCCCATTATTGGTCACAGTGGAGATTTGCAGTAACTTTTCACTCCTCACTTTGTCAGTGAGGCAGCAAGGAGAGATGTGGAGGCGGCTGGGATATTGTGGAGTGTCCTGATCTCGAGTACATCTAACGACTGTCCTACAAGCTAAAGGTCAGGAAGGCCCCTCCCGTTCCTTTCAGTATGAGGTCTGAAAGTAGCACTTTTAGGGGTGGAGGAGGTTTGGACAATCGGCCATCTTCAGCTGCTTCATCAATGACTTTCCTCAGATCCTGCAGCAGTCTGTTTCCATATGCAGCAAGACCTGACGAATGTTCCAGCTTGGGCTAGTGAAGGCAAGTACCATTTGTGCCACACAAGTGCTAGGAAATCTCCACCCGGAGAGAATCTAACCATCTCTGCTTGACATTCAATGAAATTACCTTTGCAGTATCCCCACAATCAACATCCTGAAGGTTACCATAGATCAGAAACTGCACTGGACCAGCCATATAATTACTGTGGTTACAAGAGCAGGTCAGAGGCTAGGGTATCCGCAATGAATAACTTGCCTCCTGACTTTCCAAAGCCTGTCCACCAACTACAGGGCGCAAGTCAGGAGTGTGATGGAATACTCTCCCAATTGTCTGGATGATTGCAGCTCCAGCAGAACTCCAGAAACCTGGCACCATCTCAGACACAACAGCCTACTTGATTGGCACCGCATCCACAAACATTTACTCCCTCCACCACTGACACTGTGGCAACAGTACTTGCCGTCTACAGTATGCGCTGCAGCAACTCGCCAAGGCTCCTTCAACAGCACCGTCCAAACCTGTGACCTTTACCACCTAGAAGGACAAGGGCAGCAGTCACGTGGGAAAACTACCATCTACATGTGCCCCTCCATGCACTGCAGCATCCTGACTTGGAAATATATTGCCGTTCCTTCACTATCGTTGGATCAACTCCTTCCCTAACAGTATTGTACATATACCTGCCACCACATGGACTACAGTAGTTCAAGAAGGCAGTTAACCAACTACCACCTTAAGGGCAAGTTAGGCATGGGCAACAAATGTTGGACTTGCCAGCAATGCTGTCATCCCTTGAATGAATTTATTTTGGGGGTAAAAAAAGCCTCATGTACCAAACTGTACCAAAGATTTGGCTTCCAATCACTCTTTTCTGCACGTGGCTTCCAACAGGGCTCACTTGGACGTGGGTTAAAGTTTGGGATTGATTCCGTGCTCTTGTCATTGACTCGCTCCTCCAACATTCATTATTTAAGCTCGCTCCATTGTGGAGAAATAAAACTACACTTGAGAAAGATACCGGAGGGCTACCAGCACCACCTGTGGAAAGAGTGGCCAAGGATGATGATAAAGCAAACCATTCAAGCTTGTCTGTCTTTATTGCTATATTATTTTAGTGTGACTGGCAATTGTTCTGTATGTTGTGATTTGAACAGAATTTTCAACATGGTCCTCAAGATGGATGAATATTAAGATGATGGGACTACTTCTTGCTTTTATTTTTAAAAGTGAAAGGCATTGTACAAAATGGAAATCAATGGCAGGACTACCAGAACATTAGTAGAAATTAAAACACTTCCCAGACAGGCCATAGGTTAATCTCTTGCGTCTTAGTCTGTTTCCTGAAGGAACACACACGCCTCATCTGTGAAAGATTTAAAAAAACATCATATTTAAATATAAAATCAAGATAAAACCGGGTTGGACAAAGTGTTTTTCAGGATAGAATGTGGCGTGGGAACTCCTATGGAATTTGCAGGAAGATCACGGTGGCTTTATGCAAATTGTAGTCTGTGAAAGCATTAGTGCAGCTTCAAAGAAAAGCTCCTCCGATGGCGTGATTTGCTCACAGTAAGTGATCCCCTTTGGACCTTTTGATGATAAAGGCTCCCCTCCCGTCCTTTTCATATGTAAAAGGCTGAGGTGAAAGTTCACTTCCTCCTTTGCCATTGTGGTGTGACTCTTGACCTTTCGTTCGGGCTTTCAAAAATCAATTGGATTCAGTCTGTTACTAAGGGAAAGGCTCCCTATCATGGCCCCCTACATTTTTTCTGTTCGTTCATTTACTAAAGCAGGTTCAGTCAATTGTCACATTAACAAACAACAACTTTCACTGCTATCGCTAGCGCTTTTAATGTACCGAACGTCTCAAGGCACTCCACGTGACCCTTATTAAAGGAGAGAGGGCAACAAAATAGATTTTAAGCAGTGTCTTAAAGGAGGACAAAGAAGCCGAGAAGTTTAGGGAGGGAATTCCAGAGCTTTCGGGCCTTGGCAGCTGAAGGTAAGGGTCTACCAATGGTAGACTGATGAAAATCAAGAATGCGAGAGAGGCCAGAATTTTTGGGCATCCACCATTCAAAGCTGATGCTAACCAAGTTATTGCAATGCCTTTGGAATGTTGTCTTATTTCCCTGTGACCTTTCCAGTTTCTTTGGAACCACTTGCTGCCCCGCTTCTTACAGGTTAAGGTGGTCATGAGTGTGTCCCACGCACTTGTTATCTCCTCTTCTGGGTTGCCACCCATATCCCAACCCTTCCCATTCTGCCATCAGTAGACCTACTATTGGCTACCATGCCAAGGTACTCTGGAATTCCCTCCTTAAAATCCTCTGCTTTTCCCTGTACTTCAATCTGCCATTGAATGGCTTTTAAATCCCTTCTTTTTGATCCTTCACTTCTAGCATCTCCTAAATTTTATTCTTCTGCTCAGCGCTCATCATGCTCATCTCTGCATAGAAAAACAAGAAATGTATGTTGCTGTCCCAAGCCACTAGTTCTATGAAGCAATCGAACAATAGTCTGGAAGGTCCTCTTCTGTAGTAGGGACCTGTGCTGTATCTGTCTCTCTCTCTCTCTCTCTCTCCATTGCTCTCATAATTCTACATCCTAAGTTCTTGCTGTTCTCTTGACTTGTGTTAACTTTCCTACTTCATCTCTTGCTCCTGCCTTTCACTTTTTCTCTTTGGCTCTCCTTCAATTCCTGCTTTACAGACCAGGAAGGACCTGTGGTTGTTGAGAAAGCTCGAGTTGAGGCTGGGAAGGTCTTGGGTTCAAAGGAAACACTTGGTTGGAGCAGGAACAGGCTAGGCCAGTCAGGGTTGGGCTGCTAAAAGAAACATGGTGAGTTGTATGATTAGATTGTGGCTTTTTGGATGGAACCAAGGCATCTTTGGGAAAAGGAAAGGAAGAAAGCTCTATCAAATGGCTCAAGTTCAAGCTTTCTAAACTGAGCTCCAAGTTCCTGACCCAGTAATAGGTCTTTCTGAAAAAAATCACACTCTCTTTTTGGGGATTTACAATGTATTCAATTGTTTCAGAAAGAATAACATTTTGTTCTGAATTGCTTAATATATATAATGGATTTTCTGTGATTTGGGTGTTATATTTACTGATGTATTTACAGGTAATCAGATTTCAAAAATTCAAGTTTGCATTTAAACAGAAAATGTTGGAGGTACTCAAAGTCAGGCAGCGTCTGGGGAGGAAAAAGAGTTTGCATTTCAGCTCTGATCTTTCATAAGATGGTGCATCACTGTAGTTTGTTAGTTTATAGTTATTGCTCAGTGATGGTTATAACCTTGTATACACTGTTAAATTGGATTAGCTATTACAGTATATTTAATGGAGCGTGATACTTTTTTTGCAGGCGTATAATTTTACAAAGTAAAAACGGCACCTTTTGCACTGGATCACCTCGACGCTATCACTTATGCCAAATCCAGGTGAGGCTTTCTAGATATATATTTTTGGCTGTTTTGTCTCTTATCTCTTTCCCTCCCAGTCTTACGCCTTGGGGATAACCTCATCCCCACTGACAGCAATGAGGAATCTTCAATGTTTCAAAGCCTGTGGTCACGGCCATGGAGTTTTGTTTTGGATTCTACCTGGACTCAGTCACTGATTACACCCTTAAGTGGAACTTGTGTTCCCAACAAATTGGAGTATGCCTTTATCTACCTAATACTTTGTAAACGATAATGAGATCTAGGGGTCAAACGGAGCACCATGCACTGGCTGAATGGGATGCACCTTGTGGTGCCATATCTAGTCAGCATTGGCATAACTGGTAGCACTGTTACCTCTGAATCAAAGTTGTTCAAGTCCCCTGTCAAATTGCATAAAAACGGCACTTCTAGGCAAGTGCGGTACTGAGGGAGTGCTGTGTTGTCAGATCTAAGATGTTAAACTGAGACTTCATCTGCCCCCTCGGATGGACCTAAAAGATCCCAAGGCACTATCTCCTTGGTGTCCTGAAAAATATTTATCCCTCCATCAAGATCATTGAAGTGGATTATCGTACTGCGGAACCTCGCTGTGTGCAATTTGGCTACAACATTCAATACTTCAGAAGGACTTAATTGCCTGAAAGCATTTTAGGATATCCTGAGGTCATGAAAGCTACAGTTTGGTCACAAGATCTTTGTGTTCATTATGTTTTTATTTCTCTGTACAGCCCTGTCCAAACAATGGAGTCAGCTTCAAGCAACAGCAGTGTTCAGCTTTTAATGCCAAAGCAATCAATGGCCGTTACTATCACTGGGTTCCACTGTATCCAGGTAAGGTATCTACTTGTATATTGTACTACACTGGGCCTATGGGATACTATCACTGAGTTTCACTGAATCCAGGTAAGGTATCTACTAGTATATTACACTGGATATATAGTGATACTATCACCGAGTTCCACTGCATACAAGTAAGGTGTTACAAGCTTGATTTTAAAATACAAACACAGCACATAAGTGATTCTGGTTGCATGGAGGAGTCATTTTAAAAATAGAAGATATTAAAATTTTTTAGTGTTCTATCTCTAACCTCCTCCAGCCCTACAGCTTTGAACTTTACGCTTGGGGGGGGTTCTACTACGTCACATGCAGCACATATACTTATGCTGCTAACATGGATCGATATTTACCCATCCTGAGGTATTTTACAGGTTAAGTTCCGGTGAGGCTCATCATGGAATGTAATTTTCTATACATTGACAGTCTCTTGTAATTCCTCAGTTTCTTGCCCAGATCAGAAAATTCATCAAGACGTTAGGTGACGACTGTTGAAAGCTCAATCGAACAAGACAGCCAGGAAAGAGGCCCCTGTTGTCTTTACGTCATGAGGAGTGACAGGATGCTGATTATGGTTAACAGCTCTTTCTTTTGGTTATTAAACAGATGATTACATTAATATTTCAAACAAGCCGTGCGATTTGCAATGCACCACTACTGATGGAGAAAGGCAGTTAATGGTTCCTGCTCAGGATGGAACATCATGCCGGGACAGAACCTATCAGGGTGTCTGCATTACTGGCCGGTGTGAGGTAAGCCTGATGTCTTTGGGTGAGCTTCAAACCATTCATCAAATTGCTGTGTTGGAAATGAGCTTTCCATTCTGGACAGTGTAATGCGATAGCAGAAAACCCATTCACTCCGTAACATTTCCACATTAAATCTTGATTCTGAATTCAATGGCATTATACTTGTGTGAAATTGGTTCATAGCAACAGGATTAGCCCATTTCAGCCCTTTGAGCTTGTTCTGTTACTAAATTCGATTATGCCTGTTTTGTATCCCAACTCCCATTTACCCGCCTTTGTTTCATATCCCATAAGAATTTGACTGTTGAACAATGACTTTGTCTCAGTTTTCACAGTGGAAGGGGATTATATATTTGACATTTCATGGAAATTAACAGGTTGAGCACAAAAATTGTATTAGAAGAAAAAGGTGGTAGAAATGACAAATCTCCCAAAACTTGATGATTTCTACCCTAGGCTTTTAAAGGAAGTAACTGAGGGGATAAGACACTTTGGTCATAATCCTCCAAATTAATGATTCTGGAACTGTCCATTTAGCTTGGAAAATTGCAAACATAATTCTGGTATTTAAAGAAAGGTGAGAGAAACAAGGAAATTATAGACCAGTCAGCCTAGCATTTATTATTGGGGACTTATTGGGAATGTATAATTAATCTATATGTGACTAAACATGTGGAGAAATTTTAGCTGATTGGAGAGATTCAGCATGGATTTATAACCAGGAAGTAACTCAAGTCCTGGACAGGGAATGTCTTTGGATGTGTTTACTATGGACTCCAGGTAGCATTTGATAATTTTCACAGGAAAGAGTTTTAGCTAAAGTTGAACTTGTGGATTTAGGACACAAAATTGGTTCGGTAGAAGGCAGAGAGGAGGACATTGGATTTGTACTCTAATTGGAAGGAAGTGACAGTGCTCTCTTACAAGGATCTGTACTTAGGCCTCAACTATTATTCATGACTTGGGTAACCTGACAGAGAGTTATATTTCCCAGTTTGCCAATAACACTGAGATTGACTTTGTAAGTAGTGCAGATGAGAGCATGAAATTACAAAGTGATGTTGATAGATTAAATGAGTGGGTGAGACTTTGCTAAATGGATTTCAACACAGGTAAGCGTGATGCTATTGATTTTGAAGGAATAAGGGATAGATCTATTATTTAATGGTGAAAAGTTAGAAATACTGGCATTCAAAAGAGATTTCAGGGTCTATATACACAAATCACTAAAATGTGTTGTCAACTGCAAACTAAATGAAAAATCCTAATGAAATGTTAGTCTTTCTAACTAGAGAGCTAGAATATAAAGAGGAGGATGTTTTGCTGTGGCTATACAAAAGCCCTGGTTAGACCACATATGGATTACTGCATATATTTCAGGACACTATCTTAGAAAGGGATATCTGATCTAGGAGGGAGGTCATGACGTGGAAACGCCAGCGTTGGACTGGGGTAAACACAGTAAGAAGTCTCAGAACATTAGGTTGAAGTGCAACAGGTTTATTTGGTAGTAAAAGCCATTAGCTTTCGGAGCGCTGCCCCTTCATCAGGTGAGTGGGAGTTCTATTCACAATCCGGGCATAAACAAGACACAAACTCAATTTACAAAATAATGGTTGGAATACAAGTCTTTACAGGTAATCAAGTCTTAAAGGTACAGACAATGTGAGTGGAGAGAGCATTAAGCACAGGTTAAAGAGATGTGTATTGTCTCCAGACAGGACAGTTAGTGAGATTTTGCAAGCCCAAGCAAGTCGTGGGGGTTACAGATAGTGTGACATGAACCCAAGATCCCAGTTGAGGCCGTCCTCGTGTGTGCGGAACTTGGCTATCAGTCTCTACTCAGCGACTCTGCGTTGTCGTGTGTCGTGAAGGTCGCCTTGGAGAACACTTACCCGAAGATCAGAGGCTGAATGCTCGTGACCGCTGAAGTGTTCCCCAACAGGAAGAGAACACTCTTGCCTGGTGATTGTCGAGTGGTGTTCATTCATCCATTGTCGTAGCGTCTGTATGGTCTCCCCAATGTACCATGCCTCGGGACATCCTTTCCTGCAGCGTATCAGGTAGACAATGTTGGCCGAGTTGCAAGAGTATGTACCGTGTACCTGGTGGATGGTGTTCTCACGTGAGATGGCATCCGTGTCGATGATCTGGCACGTCTTGCAGAGGTTGCTGTGTCAACATGTCATTGATGAAGACAAACATCTCGCCAAGGCCATCCCCACACCCCCACTTCTTGCCTTCAAACAACCGCACAACCTCAAACAGACCATTGTCTGCAGCAAACTACCCAGCCTTCAGGAGAACCGTGACCACAACACCACACAACCCTGCCACAGCAACCTCTGCAAGACGTGCCAGATCATCGACACGGATGCCATCATCTCACGTGAGAACACCATCCACCAGGTACACGGTACATACTCTTGCAACTCGGCCAACGTTGTCTTCCTGATACGCTGCAGGAAAGGATGTCCCGAGGCATGGTACATTGGGGAGACCTTGCAGATGCTACGACAACGGATGAATGAACACCGCTCGACAATCGCCAGGCAAGACTGTTCTCTTCCTGTTGGGGAACACTTCAGCGGTCACATGCATTCGGCCTCTGATCTTCGGGTAAGTGTTCTCCAAGGCGGCCTTCACGACACTCGACAACGCAGTGTCGCTGAGCAGAGACTGATGGCCAAGTTCCGCACATATGAGGACGGCCTCAACCGGGATCTTGGGTTCATGTCACACTATCTGTAACCCCCACGACTTGCCTGGGCTTGCAAAATCTCACTAACTGTCCTGTCTGGAGACAATACACATCTCTTTAACTCCACTCTCTCCACTCACATTGTCTGTACCTTTAAGACTTGATTAGCTGTAAAGACTCGCATTCCAACCATTATTTTGTAAATTGAGTTTGTGTCTTTATATGCCCTGTTTGTGAATAGAACTCACACTCACCTGACGAAGGAGCAGCGCTCCGAAAGCTAGTGGCTTTTGCTACCAAATAAACCTGTTGGACTTTAACCTGGTGTTGTGAAACTTCTTACTAGGAGGGAGGCACAGCATCTGCTTCACCAGAATAGCACCAGGTCTTCAATGTTTAGATTATGAAGAGAAATTACATAAAATGAGTTTTGTATTCTGGAACAAAGGCAGTTAATGGATAATTTTGATTGAATTTGTGGATTATGAAAGGAATTAATAAGGTAGAACATAGAACATTACAGCGCAGTATAGGCCCTTTGGCCCTTGATGTTGCGCCGACTTGTGAAACCAATCTAAAGCCCATCTAACCTTCATTATTCCAATATCATCCATATGTTTATCCAATGACCATTTAAATGCCCTTAATGTTGACGAGTCCACTACTGTTGTAGGCAGGGCATTCCACGCCCTTACTACTCTGAGTGAAGAACCTACCTCTGACATCTGTCCTATATCTATCACCCCTCAATTTAGAGCTATGTCCCCTTGTGCTAGCCATCACCATCCGAGGAAAAAGGCTCTCACTGTCCACCCTATCTAATCCTCTGATCATCTTATATGCCTCTATTAAGTCACCTCTTAATCACCTTCTCTCTAATGAAAACAGCCTCAAGTCCCTCAGCCTTTCCTCATAAGACCTTCCCACCATACCAGGCAACATCCTGGTAAATCTCCTCTGCACCCTTTCCAATGCTTCCACATCCTTCCTATAATGCGACGACCAGAACTGTACGCAATACTCCAAGTGCGGCCGCACCAGAGTTTTGTACAACTGCAACATGACCTCCTGGCTCCGAAACTCAATCCCTCTACCAATAAAAGCTAACACATTGTACGCCTTCTTCACAACCCTATCAACCTGGGTGCCAACTTTCCGGGATCTATGCACATGGTAGATAGGGAGAGAACCATTTTCTGCAGGTGGAGGCATCTATGGCACGGAGCATAACTTTAAAATCAGTGTTCGACCATTGAGGAGAGAAGTTAGAAAACACTTCTTGCAAAATGGTGGGTGAGTAGATCTCTCTCCCACAAAAAGCATTAGATACTGGCTTGATTGATAACTTTAACTCTGATCTTTGTGAGCCCAGGGTATAAACAGATATAAAGCCAAGGCAGGTAGATGGAGTTAAGACAGATCAACCATGATCTCATTGAAAGATGGGACAGGGGGTTTGAGGGGCTGACTGGCCTGCACCTCCTTCCATGTTTGCACCCCTGCCTGGTAAAATTTTTATCCATCTCGGTCTTGGAAGCTTCAATTGACCAAAAGTCCACAGCCTTTTGGGGCAGATTTCCACTGCCATTTCTTTGATGCGTACTTCCTGATTTCACACTGAAACAGGCTGGCTTTAATTTTAGTGTGTGCCCTTGTTCTGCACTCTCCAGTCAGAACAATACTTCTCTCTGCCCTATTAAATCCCTTTTTTTATTTTAAACACCACAATTGGATCACCCAACAACTACCTAAACTGAAGAGAATACAAACCAAGTTTACGCAGCCAGTCCTCCTCATTTGTGAATCTGTGCTCAACTGAGGCCAATCTCTCCTCCTTGAGGTGGCGTGCCCAAAATTGAATGGAGTAGTCCAGATGGGGTATGAGCAAATGTCACTTCCTCCTTTTTGAGATAAAGACCAACAATCTATTTGCTCTTTTAATGCAGTCTCCTGCGGCTTCACCAACCATCCAGTAGTTTTTAGATGGGGACAATGTCACAAATATATCATTTCTTGGCCTACTGTCATAGATTCATAATGGCAGAGTAGGAGTGGATAAAAACAAATGATGCGGATGCTGGAATCTGAAACCAAAAGAGAAAGCCGGGGGGGGGGTGTGGATTCTCCCATTCTGACCCGCTAATTTTTTCGTGGGTCAGGAGATGCGCGTGTGCGCCGATTCACGCATGTGTTCCCGCGCACGTGTGTCTCACACCGCTGGAAATCCAGCGTGGCCGGGCCCGGTGGGAACACTAGGTAAGTCATTTTAATCTATTTTCAATGTGATTATTGGGCCCAGGACTGCATTCTCTGGGCCCGATAGCATCTCCCACTCCACCAGTACAATTTCACTCCGGTGAGGTTTGGAGTAGCTCCCCACTTTCGGGGAACTAGCGGGAGACCCCACTGGAGTGAAGGGGGGGGGGGGCAATTGCCCCCCCCCCCCCCTGTTGGACTGGGGATGGTGCCCCCTTGGCATGGGCACTTGGGCAGTGCCAGCCTGTGCCCCTCAGCACTGCCCACTGGGGTGGTGGTTAGGGGCAGTGTCAAAGGGTTGGGATTTAGGTGGTGGGGCCTAGGGGTGATCGGTGGGGTGGGGGGGATTTGTCACTGCTGGGGCAGGGGGAGGGGTGGAGGGCTGGAGAATGGCGTGCTCTGGGACAAGGGGAGGTTGGGGCTGGCCTGGGAATAGTCGTGGGGGCTGCAGTCGGGCCATGTGAGGGGCTGGAGGGGCAGCAGTGCAGGGGTCCTGAGCTGGCCAGCAAACCGCAGTTTGGGGCCACTGTGTGCATCTGCAGAGTTCTGGAACTGTCAGACTCCCATGTGAATAGGCCCCGCCCCCCCGAACTTGTAATGATATTCACGATTGTGACCTCTGCATTGCACAGAATGTGGGAGATTCGAGTTTGAACTCCCACTGAAAAAACAATCATGACTAACATTTCATTTTTCCCGCCAATTGAGCACTTAGAACTTTTTTGGGAGAATTGCCCCCAAAATGCTGGAAAATCTCAGCAGGTCTGGCAGCATCTGTAAGGAGAGAAAAGAGCTGACGTTTTGAGTCCAGGTGGCCCTTTGTCAAAGCTAAAAGGCATAGAAAGTGGGAGATATTTATACTGCAGGGTGAGGGAATGATAGATAGTCAGAGCCACAAAAACAAGGGAAAAGGCTGCTAATGGCAGTCCATAGAGAGAATAAAAGGTGTGATTGGAAAATGGCAGAGAAGCTGAAATCGAAGGGTAAGGCAGATGAAAATGTGGGGGGAGGGGGAATAGGTGGGATAGAGGTAAAATTGAGAAAAGAGGGGATAAAATAGGGGAAAGAGGGAGTGGATGTAGTTTTGCCTTTCACTTGGCCAAAGGTGATCCTCTAGAAACAGGCTGAATGGCCTGTTTCTGCACTGTAGGGTTTCTATGATTTCTATGATCTATGATTTCTATGATCTATGATTTCTATGAGAATCATAATCATAAGAACTAGGAGCAGGAGTAGGCAATTTAGCCCCTCTAGCGTGGTCTGCCATTTAAGATAATCATGACTGATCTCACCAGGAGAGCCCCAATAAATGCAGTGTGTCTTTCTTTGCAGCCTGTCGGTTGTGATGGTCTCCTGTACTCTTCCAAAAGGCTGGATAAATGTGGGCTCTGCGGTGGTGACGGCAGCACCTGCTTCCGAATCTCGGGCACTTACCGACGAGGAATCACACGCTTGGGTAGGTGTGAGTCTAACTATGTTTTGCTCAAACTAATAGAATCTCACACTGAGATGTTTTCCACAACCGTCTTGGTAAGAGGTGATGCCTTTGACCCAGCGGCATCGCATGCAGCAACATCTTTAATATAGATTGTTGTTTTAGAGGTGGAAAGTTGGGGGTTGTGTCTTAACTGAGTCAGAGTGATCGTAACAACAGTCGGCTTTTATATGGTGCATTTAAATGTAAAAATGACCCAAGCTGTTTCACAGGGCGTTAAGTTATCAAGCAAAAATTGACACCCAGCCACGGAAGGAGATATTAGGACAGGTGACCAAAACCTTTGAAGGGAGTAGGTTTTGAGGAGGGTTTTAATGGAGGCGGGTTAGTCAGAAAGGCAGTAAGATTTAGAGAGAGAATTCCAGAGCGAAGAGCTGAGGTGGCAGGAGGCAGGGTTGCCATTGGTAACATGAAACAAATGGAGATGCACAAGAGTCCGATGTAACATGGGTAAATTACAAACCCCGATTGAACTATTTAACATTAAGTTACGCAAAGGGGTGACAGACAAAGCTGGTCTGTGATGCTTGAAGGAGCTTTTCAGATGAGCTTCTTTCCAAAACTTGAAAGCTTTGAATTGAGATCAAGGATTCCAATGTACACCATCATTAAATAGAGATTTCTGGATAGGGAGTCATGTTTTATTTAGGAGCAATACTTGCGGGCAGCCCCAACATCCCTGCATTCAAATGTAACTGAGGTGATTTCTGCTTTGATGACCATCTTTCCCCTTGGTCTGCAGGTTATCTCTTCATTACGAATATTCCCGTTGGTGCTTCTGATATCCAAATTATTGAAAGGAGGAAAACAGAAAATATTTTAGGTAATTTCATTGAATTAGTTCAAACATTTCTTCACCCCTTTTTAACCCCACACCTACTCCTCCCTTATTTTTGTTGTGTTATTAATTACTACTCCATTGTTTTACCTCTTAAAGCTCTTGCAGACGAAGGTGGATACTTTTTCTTCAATGGGAACACAGCAATTGACAATCCTCGGAACTTCCGGGTGGCCGGGACAATATTTAAGTATAGACGACCTGCAAATCCGCTGTCTGATGGCTTTGAATACATCATTGCTCAAGGGCCCACCAACCAAGGACTGAATGTTATGGTATGTAACTCTGATAACAGCAACAATAGGCTTTATACTGTCATTTCATCTGTAACCTTGTGATCACTGAGAGGCACAGGCCCTGTTAATACATACTTTTAATTAGTTACCCATCAATTTAAAAAAGTGTAGGAATTACAATAGGTGATGTTTACATATTGAAAGGACATATGATTACATGTAGAGGGAGGGTACTTTCTGTAATCCCTCTGGAAGGAAAGAATACCATCTTGAAAGGACATAGTCTTTGTCAATCATGTTTTCTTTCAATAATTATCTCCCCTGCTCTCCTCCAGAAGGCAAATACCCTTACAGTTCCAAGTAATTGTTATGCACTTGTGGACCTTGGCAGTCAATTTGATAAAGCTGTTTGGCTACAGAGTGCGTCACAGCAAAGCAGTCCCCTATCTACATGTGTGTTTTCCACCAGTCATTGATGTACAGAAGCTACCCTGGTCTTCCCACCCTCGCCTCCACCCTCCCTAATCTTGGGACATTGTGATCATCTGTAGCTCATGTATTGATGTCCTTAGTGATGCCTCTCTGTGGACTAGGAATTGAATCATACAATCAGAGAGAGGCCATTCTGCACACCCTGTTTGTGCCAACTCTCTGCAAGAGCTAGTCAATTAGTTATACTCTTCTGCTGTTTCCCAATAGCCCTGCAATTTTTCCTCCTTCAGTTGCTTATCACTGGCATTATTTTAATAAATCTTCTCGCCCTCTCTTTGAGGCTTTGACAACTTTGTGCTGACAAGATAATCCAGCTGGTTTGCGGGGGGCGGGTGTATGAGTATTTGCTTTTGTTCTCTGTTCCCCTATTAATAAAGGCAAGAATCCCATCTGCTTTTCTAACAGCCACCTCGACTTATCTTGCTAACTTTTTGGAAAAATTTGTGTATGCTTACCTCCACATCTTGACCGTGTTCCTTTCAATGTTACCGTTTTGTTTATACTGCCCCTTATTTTTCTGATTGAAAGCCTTCACTTTGCACACATTGCACCCGCTATATGTCTGCCCACTTCATCGTTCAGTATTCGTCCTCCTGAAGTCTGTTGCTACCTCCCTCATTGCTCACTAGATTTTCTTGTATTATGCCATCTGTGAATTTTGAATTTGTACGCTGCTTATCCAAGTCCAACTCAATATATATCTCAAAATGCAGTGGTCCTAATACAGACTCCTGGGGAACACCGTTTTTCTTTGCTTTCTATCTCTTAGCCAATTTCATTCATAAACTTTCCCGTCCCTTTAAACCCATTTACTTCAATTTTGCTAACAAGACTACTTTGTGGTTCTTTATCGAACACCTTTTGAAAGTACATATACAAATCACACACTACCTTCATCAACTTTCCATGATACTTCATCAAAGAACCCAATCCTGTCTGGCAGGAATTAGCTTCTCAATTAATGACCTTTCAGAGGCATCGGATAACTGTTCTTACTGATGGTCACCAAATTTCAAACTAAACATGGCAAAACATTACTGAGTAGACTTGACACGGGTAGACAGGTCTATATGATATTGAGATAATGTTATCTGTTTTATTCTGACAATATTAGAGTCATAGAGGTTTACAGCATGGAAAAAGGCCCTTTGGCCCAACTTGTCCATGCCGCCCTATTTTTTTAAAACTCCTAAGCTAATCCCAATTGCCGCATTTGGCCCATATCCCTCTATACCCATCGTACCCATGTAACTATCTAAATGCTTTTTAAAAGACAACATTGTACCGCTTCTACTACTACCTCTGGCAGCTTGTTCCAGACACTCACCGCCCTCTGTGTGAAAAAATTGCCCCTCTGGACACTTTTGTATCTCTCCCCCCTCACCTCAAACCTATGCCCTCTAGTTTTAGACTCCCCTACTTTTGGGAAAAGCTATTGACTATCTAGCTGATCTGTGCCCCTCATTATTTTATAGGCCTCTATAAGATCACCCCTCAGCCTCCTACGCTTCAGAGAGAAAAGTCCCAGTCTATCCAGCCTCTCCTTATAACTCAATCCATCAAGTCCCGGTAGCATCTTAGTAAATCTTTTCTGCACTCTTTCTAGTTTGTTCTGTGCTATCTTCCTAAATTTTGTTGAAAATAAGGATGGTATCTTCTCATGATGTTTTTTCACCTGACAACATTTCACACTGCTTTGGAGGCTGCACCATATTAACAGCTTGGCTATTGGGAGAATACTGGCTGCATTATGGATGAATGAAATGGAGCTTCCAACTCTGTGACAGAGCAATGTATCAATTCCAATTCATCTATAGGAAATTCTTTTTTAAAATTTTAATCAGAATCGATACTTTTCATAAGACAGTCAAGCAACTAATCAGGACTAGGTTTCCATTGACCCTGTAGGGAGCATTTGACCACCCTTTGTTAGCTAAAGAGTGGAAAGTTGGTGCCTGGAAATTTCTCTCTTTGCTGTTTGAAAATATTGCTGGAGGTCTTCTCACATGATCTTCTGCAACCAAACGCCCCAAACCTACTGTTGGTTAGCCAAGATGTCCATCCTTTCGGTGTACTGTCTTCCCACACAGATTGGAAAATGAATAGGTTTCTCATTATCCAATGGTTCATGATGTCAGCTTTTACCCATATCCAGTACTTTTCTAACCAGTAAACAAAAGTGTTCAAAAAAAATTAACAAGAACAATTTTTCATTGCCATTTCGATTTTTCTCCGGGGCCGCTGGCTACAGTGTTTTGGAGATTAACCTTAATTGAGGAGACTCCAGGGCAGTCTTGGAGGATTGGCTACCCTACCATGAGCCATTCATTATTTCTCTGTGCAAAGTGTCAGCTTGGTTGAATGACAGCATGCTCACTTCTGAATCAGGAGATAAGAATAAAAAAGTAGGGTTCAAGCTCTGTTCCTCAGCGTGAGCTCACAATTGAAACTGACCCTCCAGGAATCCTGCATCATTGGAAGTGTTGTGTCTTTTGGATGAGACATTCAACATGGGCCCTATTCATCTGCCATGTTCAAATGTCAAGGATTCTGCAAGTGCTATTCAAAGAGTAGGGGTGCTTTCCAGGCACCTGGCCAATATTCAGTAACCAGCTTCACCCAACTAGATAAACTGACCATTGACCTTTAGATAAAGGCAAAATACTGCGGATGCTGGAACCTGAAACAAAAACAAAGTGCTGGACAAACTTGGTGGGTCTGACAGCATCTGTGGAGAGAGAGAATAGAGCCAACGTTTCGAGTCTGGATGACCCCTCGTCCGAACTCCGAAGGGTCATTCAGACTTGAAACGTTGGCTCTTTTCTCTCTCCACAGATGCTGTCAGATGTGCTGAGTTTCTCCAGCGTTTTCTGTTTTTGTGACCATTGACCTTGTTGCCTTTTGTGGGACTTGTTCAAATTGGCTGCTTTGTTTGCAAGCATTATAACTGTACTCCCCTGGGCTGTGAAGTGCTGTTGGATGTCCTGAGTTCACCACAGGTGCTGCTTGAAGTTCTTCCTTCCTTTCTTTCTGTAACAGGAATTCTTATTTTCTATTCAGCTGCACAAGGAAATCTGTACAATTCATTGCATTCTGAAATGCAATTGAAATAAGGCACAAATGTGTGCGACACCTGTCTGTTATTAACAATGGAATCCATGGCAAAATGGAACATTCAAAACTTTGCATTTATTGTTGCAAACTCAGTGAAGAAATGTGAGTGCCCATCCTCGAATGGTGCAAGAGGTTTCCCCAAGCTAACACCATTCTTCAGATTTTTTTTTCCTTAATGCACGAGTTCCTTCATAAAACCAAAACACTCGACAAGTTCAAACTTCTGAATTTACGCATTATACATGTTACTGCCACCTTCGTGTTGTCCTCCCCCTCCCACCACTGTCAAATGAACTGCTCCACTGGGCTGCTGATCCGTAACATCAAAAACTGAAGAGACTGCTTGTGAGGAACATGGCTGAGATGGAGCGTGCTAGCTAAGGGAGATAACCACCTGGTAAATAGCTTAAAGAGGATCGATACTGGACAGGGAAATGCTCTCGATGCAAAAATCCTTTCCTTCGTTACCGTGCCAAGCTATAGCTGCTTCTTTTTCTCCCACTTGTGTTGAGAAACGCAGATTTGAATAAATTGTTCCCAATCTCTCCTCATCCTGAGATGCACTCCGTTGTTACCAGCATGCAGATTTTAAAAAAATAGAATATCCGTGCATTCATTCTTTTCACTCCGCCTGCCAAAACCCTGAAGCGCCCAGTTCTAGTGGCACTGTGGGAGTGCCTACACTGCACAGATGGCAGCTGCTCAAAAAGAAGGCCCTACACTACCTTCTGACAGTTAGGCATAGGGAAAAAATGGTAGTCTTCTCTAACTTGAGAATGAATATTAAAAACAAACAGGAAGCTGCCATTCATTTGCCATTTTAGCGAAGGCTGAGCCCCATAAACAGTTCTGGTTAGAATTCTAACTAATCATGGCACCTGGGAATGAAATGGGAGGAATTCCTTGTTTAAGTTAGTGCAGGATCTCACTTCCACCCAGCCACTTTTGATGGAGACTTGAGGCAGTTGTCCAATTTGGCATTAAACCAGAACAGATAGAAAGTTTATTTTTAACACTGTGTACTTGGCATATTTACCAGAAACAAAGTACGGATACACTTTGAAAGTACTTCCTTGTGTAGTATCCAGCCCCCTAAAATAGGCTCCAATATTTTTCAAAAGCTTTTGGAAAGTTTTGAATGTTGCCTTTGCTAGTGAAGAGCTAATGTGCAATGTGACTCCAGCATTAACTCTTGGATTGTGCTTCTGACAACAATCTCTTCATCTTATGATGTTATAGGTCAGCAGCCCTGAGGAGCAGTTCATTTGACAGGAGGGGAGCAGCATCAGTTTTGGCAATAAAATTTAAGGTAGATATTGAGGATTTTGAACATAAGTTTATGATTATCACATGACTGTCATTGCTGGGCATAATATCTTGGGTACTAATCTTGTTTTTTTGTGAATTAATTTTTTACAGCGAATTTTCATGATGTATTAACCAGACTCCTGTTCCATCAGGCAAAATGTCTTGATTGTCTATATCCAGTACATCCCTTAAGCCGGATGCACAAATAGATTTTCTGTGATGATGGAAGGGTTTATTATGCCTTTTGTGACACCTTATTGAATATTTCCTGCCTAATGGCTGGTAGAATAAATTCAAACCAAAATTACAGGATCCTGGACTTTCTAAGCAAAGGCATAGAGTACAAAAGCAATAAGGTTTAGCTGAACCTTTAGAAATCACTGGTCAGGTCTTAGCTGGAGCTTTGAGGCCCATTTTGGGCACCATCCTTCAGGGAGGGTGACAAAGCCTTGGAGAGGTGGCAGAGGAGATTTATCAGAATAGTACCAGGGAAGAGGGATTGGAAAAGCAGGTATTGTACTATTCAGAGTACAGCAGGTTAAGGGGAGGTCTGCTAGAAGTGTGAAAACGTTAGGAAAGGGGTTGACAACTGTCCTCACTGGAGGAGTTCACGCGTTTAAACAAAAGAACCAGAGGTGAGATGAGGAAAAATGATTTTTACACAGTTATGATCTGGAATGCAAATGCCCAAAAGAGTGGTGGAAGTAGATTTGGTACAAACTGAAGAGGAAATGGAATACATTAATAAAAAGGAGTAATTTGCAATGAGTGAGACCTTAGTTGTTTCAAAGAACTGGCATAGGCATGATGGACCAAATAGCTTTTTTCTAGGCTTCTTCATTCCACAATATTTGTACCTGACCCAATGGAGATATCTGTTGACATTGAAGAGATGTACTTTGTGGTCCTTTTAGGAGCTGAGGGCTGAATTTTCTTCGAGCGCTTTCTAAGAGGGCTGCTGATTTCAGGATTCTTGACCCTATTCCTGAGGTTTCTGATTTTTGGGAGTGCTTTTTAAGGGCGCAGGCTGGTTTGGGTAACGTGCCGGCACCCTGCACTCCTGGCCTGGCTGGCTCCATTATGGGAATAGGCATGTCCTGGTTCTCCACAATTCTCATGGAGTTGGGGCAACCTTTCAAAGAGTTTTGGTTCACAGCACCTCAGAGGTGTCGTGAACCACTGTCTGTATGAGAGAATCTTTTGAAAGGTAAGCTCAGAAGGTCCTCCTGATGTCTCCCATGCCAAGATATGACCTGCAACCACCCTCTATGGTTCCTCATGTCCCCATGTCAAATTGCAGCCCTTTTATGCCCATTCACCCACTATGTTCTGTATAGAAGCAGTGATCCCTTTAGTGATCGTTGGATGTGTTTGGGGAAAAATAAACTAAAAACATAAGTAGTCCCAAAGGTCCAGCTGTCATTTTTTCTATCAATGCCTCCGAGTCCTCGGTTCCCCAGGCTTCTCTTGGCTGAAGAAAGATAGAAAGAACTTTCTTGAACTATGGGCATTGCACAGTGCCTCCACAGCCAGTGAAATATATTTTGAAGTACAGTCACTGTTGTATTGAAGGTAACTTAGTAGCCAATGACCAGATCATCTCTTTTCGTGAGATAGGTTGAGGAATAAATATTGGTCAATACACCTTTTTGTATATAAATATACAGAGGTGAGCTCCTCTGCTGCTCTTCAAAATCATGATGTGGAGATGCTGGCGTCGGACTGGGGTGAACACAGTAAGAGTTTTAACAGCACCAGGTTAAAGTCCAACAGGTTTATTTGGTAGCAAATACCATAAGCTTTCGGAGCGCTGCTCCTTCGTCAGATGGAGTGGAAATGTGCTCTCAAACAGTGCACAGAGACACAAAATCAAGTTACAGGATACTGATTAGAATGCGAATCCCTACAGCCAGCCAGGTCTTAAAGATACAGACAATGTGGGTGGAGGGAGCATTAAGCACAGTTCAAAGAGATGTGTATTGTCTCCAGACAGGACAGCCTGCAAGTCCAGGAGGCAAGCTGTGGGGGTTACTGATAATGTGACATAAATCCAACATCCCGGTTTAGGCCGTCCTCATGTGTGCGGAACTTGGCTATCTGATAGCCAAACTGATAGCCAAGTTCCGCACACATGAGGACGGCCTAAACCGAGATGTTGGATTTATGTCACATTATCAGTAACCCTCTGGGTGCTGCACTGGACCGTCAGCCTGTCCTCAAGATCCTAGAGTGGTATTCGGCCCTATATTCTTTTGACCCAGAAGCAAGACTGTTGTCACCGAGCCACAGTTGACAGTTATAGATTATTTGATGTGCTATAGAACAGCAACATTTTTCCACGCAGCCGTCCAGTTGTTATGGGTCAATTGACAAGATGGTGGCAAAGTGACTAACAGATTTCTGAAAGGGAAATTGTGTTTGACCAATCTATTAGGAATTTTTTGACAATGTAGCTACTGGGATGCAGGAGGCAGAACCAATACATATGATGTATATAGGTTTTCAAAAAGCATATTTTTGTCACAAAGTGATTAGAGTACAAGAGTAAAGGAATCTTCCTATAATTATACAGGGTATTGGTGAGTCCTGCCTGGAGTACTGAATGCAATTTTGGTTTCCCTATCTAAGAATGAAATTGTCAACTCCTGCTTCTATTCCTTATGTTCTTAACAATATAGGAGGGGAAATAAACAGCGTTTCTATTTATTAACACCTCTTTCACAGCTCAGGACAGGTAATGAGGAATAGCTTGGAAAGCTCTTAACACCTCTCTGCTCAATCTTTTCATGATTCTCTGCTTTATCAATGTCACTATAGTCACTTTTACTTGGACTTTTCCTCTTTAGTTCCTTCCAAGCTCCATAAGCTTTGCTGCACTTCAATGAAGGCTCATTGTGCAATCTCCTAGTCCTGTTCATTGTTGCAGAATTTGTTGAATATTGAGGAACATTTTAACTTCACCTGCCTATCCTTGCTCTCTATGGACAATTAAAACTGAAGCTTGCTATCAACTAACCACCACTTGATTTACCTCTTCTGCTCTATAACTCTTGTTAGACTTGGTAATATCCAGCATCATTGAATCACCACTCTGCTTAGATTCAGATCAAGAACAACGTTCTCTAATAGAGAATAGAAAGTTTATTCTGAAATGTTTTTGTTGCTCTCTGGTTATGATTACTCCCCTTTCTGCTAAAACAGTATTACAACCTCAATGGGAAGATGCCACACGTAACATACGAGTACACGATCCCACGGCCACCCGTGCTCAAGCCTGCGCCTCCCGTTGAGAGTCCGTTCTACTTCAGTGTCCCTGAAACGAAGTATGAAGACCGTATCAACAACTGGCATCGAGTCAAACTCCACCCAGGCCCTAATGGTGAGACATTGCTTCCTAATGATGCAGCTATCCAAATGAGATCACAGGGTCAGAATGTCACAGTGATGTCAGTTTCACCTTTGACCTGGAGTTGGGGGATGGGAATGTCTCTCTTGGCAAATTAGATAGTCCGGATTGGGAGCTCTATCCTTCAAATAATCTCTCTGACATTTCTGAGTTTTATACGTCTCATGAAGCCACATGAATGGAGCAGTTCAAGAGGAAGGTTCAAAATCAGGCTGCAACCTTCCTCAATTCAATATTTGTTTATTTTTTGTGTGTGAAAGATGTGCCCCCCTCAGCTTTTCCTGTGTTTCCCTGAATTCCAGTATTAACCCCTCATGTAACTCAGAAATGAGTAGCAGCATTCTGAACATTAAGACTAGGCCTAAGACATTCAGTTTCTCGATCCTATTCAACCAAATCATGGTTGATCTGGACCCCACCTCCATTTACCCACCTTTTCTCCATACTTCTTGATACAGTTACCCAGAAATTTCATTGTTAAATTTTTTACCATTTCACCCATTCCCACATTCTACCACTTACCCGCTTCCTCCTAAGGGAGACCATCACCTTTCATCATTTGCATTGTTTTATGTTCACTACCCTAATCCACTTGTGGTTATCCCTCAAGCTTTTCACATCCTCAGGACATCTCAAAGCACCTTTGTTTCCAGTAATGTACTTGAGATGTAGTCAACATTGGAATATAGGGAACCATTGCAGCCAATTTGCTCATAGCAAGGTCCCAGAAACAGCACCGAGATAAATGACCAGACAATAAGTAGTGCCACAGGATGCCTTATACCTTCCTGAGAGGGTAGGCAGGGCCTTGGTTTGAACCAAAAGATGTCACCTCTGACAGTGCAAATCTGTTTCAATACCACGCTGATGTGCAGTCAGGATTACGTGAGGTTTGAACTCTAAGCCAAAATAAAAGCAAAATACGGCAGATGCTGCCAATCTGAAATAAAAGCAGAACATTTTGGAAAAGCTTAACAGACCTGGCAGCATCTGTGGAGAGAAAAACCGAGCTCGAGTTTCGAGTCCGTACAACTCTTCTCTTCAGAGCAAAACATTAACTCTGTTTCTCTCGCCGCAGATGCTGCCAGACCGGTTGAGTTTTTCCAGTGTTTTCTGTTTTCTGATTCAGAGGCGTGAGACTTGAGGTCACCGAAAACTTGCAGCAAGGCCTGTTCCCCTGTACTTGCTGACCTACACTATCTCCCAGTCAAGCAACGTCTTGATTTTAAAATTCTCATCCTTTGTTTCTGAATCCATCCATGACGGCACCCATTCCTATTTTTATAATCTCCTCTTGTCTCTCAACCCTCTGAGATATCTTGCCCTCCGTAAATTTTGGCCTTGTGCTCATCCCTGATTTTAAATACTCCAGCAGTGTGACTGTCTTCAGTTGCCTAAATCCCAAGCGCTGCTCCACCTCTTCACCTGGTTTTCCTCCTCAAAACCTACATCTTTGCCCAGGCTTTTGGGCATCTGCCCTAGTATCTCCTCAGGTGGCTCAGTGTGATACTTTGTTTTATAACGCTCCTGTGAAGCACCTCGAGACATTTATTACATTAAAGGTGCTATTTATGTCGTTGAAAGAAAATTGTCATCTGGTGGAAAAGGGCTGGTTGGGGTGAGAGGGGGGTGCAAGTTTCCAGCTGAAGTGGGTTGTATCTATTGAGGTGGTTATTCAGTTGAGCGATGCAATTTGAATTGGCAGGCTGTGCATGCTGTATGGCTGTCATTTTTTTTTTTGCTTGAGCAATATGGCCAGGTTATAGAGTCTGAGAAGGTCTGAGTGATGGCTCTCCTTAGAAGGGGGATTAAAGCGTGTTAATTTTGCCAATCAATGTATAGTGCAATTGTCGGGGCCTACATGCATAACTCCATTTTCTCCCTCTGAATGAACTGTCGGTGGATGGATCATTCCAAAAATTATTTTACGGGGATGTGGCAAGGCTAGCATTTGTTGCCCATTCCTAATTATCCTAGTTAGGCCATTGCAGAGAGTCAACCACATCACTGTGGATCTGGAGTCACATATAGACCAGGTAAAGGCAGCAGATTTCCTGCCCTTAAGGATATTAGTGAACCAGCTGGGTATTTCTGACAAACGATGATGATTTATCATAGAAACCCTACAGTACAGAAAGAGGCCATTCGGCCCATCGAGTCTGCACTGACCACAATCCCACCCAGGCTCTACCCCCATATCCCTACATATTTTACCCACTAATCCCTCTAACCTACGCATCCTCAGGACACTAAGGGGCAATTTTAGCATGGCCAATCAACCTAACCTGCACATCTTTGGACTGTGGGAGGAAACCGGAGCACCCGGAGGAAACCCACGCAGACACGAGGAGAATGTGCAAACGCCACACAGACAGTGACCCAAGCCGGGAATCGAACCCAGGTCCCTGGAGCTGTGAAGCAGCAGTGCTAACCACTGTGCTACCGTGCCGCCCCTATCAAAGTCACTATCACTGAGACTGACCTTAGTTTTCAGATTTATTAATTAAATTCAAATTTTGCCAGCTGCAATGGGAGGATTTGAACCCCTGGCCCCAGTGTATTATCCTGGGTCTCTGGATTATTGGCACAATGACATCCCCACTATGGCATCGTCTCACCAACACATGGTGTTGTGGAGTGGTGGATTGTAAGTTCAATATCTTGGAAATGGAAGAAAGCAGCCTTCTACTGGGGAAGGGGAAATCAGAGCAAGAATCCTGTGATCAGACCCTCCCCACCCAGCCCCGAAGACCTGTTTTGCAGAATGGCAGAGTTATGGAACTGATGCTGGCAGATGAAGTTAAGATATAGATCAGCCACAGAGTAACAGGATGGTGGAGTTAGGTTGAGGAGCTAAACGGCTCTTATTCTCCTGCTCCTATCTTTTTTCCATATGTCAGATTTTGATAACCTACTATACGGAGAGCACAGTTCTAATCCAATGTTTCTGTCACAGCCCTTCAGTCCAATGTGATCAGTCTGAGTCCAACGCCGTGGAACACAACAAGCACTTTGCACCACCCCCGTTTGCACAACAGCTTCCGAAGCAGTTCGCAGCAGAGCAGCCTGAGACTGATATGTAGGAACAGCTCTCTGAATGCGGCTCTGCCCATCCTGTGTACAGAGCTGCAGGCCAACATGTCAGCCAAGTTCAGGACTGAGAACTTCACCACTTACTCAAACATGGATCTCAACAGCCAGCAACTTGAAGAACCAAATCAGGGCAGTGTACTTGAACAGCTTCATACGGACTCAGAGCCTGGAATAAACACTGGAGGCGAGGAGAGGTTTAGTTATAGCCTGCTAACGGATTCGATTTACCCGCTTTCCAATTCCACTGCATTCCACCTCTTAAACTTCTTGAATAACCACAGGACAGAGCCTGTTCAGTCACCAGACACTGAAAGGTAAGATTTAACTATTATTTGATTTGATTTATTATTGTCACATGTATTAGCATACAGTGAAAAGTATTGTTTCTTGCGTGCTATACAGACAAAGCATGCTGTACATAGAGAAGGAAATGAGAGAGTGCAGAATATAGTGCTACAGTTACAGCTAAGGTGTAGAGAAAGATCAACTTAGTGCGAGGTAAGTCCTTTCAAGGGTCTGATGGTAGCAGGGAAGAAGATGTTCTTGAGTCGGTTGGTACGTGACCTCAGACTTTTGTATCTTTTTCCCAACGGAAGAAGGTGGAAGAGAGTATGTCCGGGGTGTGTGGGGCCCTGAGTTATGTTGGCCGCTTTGCCAAGGCAGCAGGAAGTGTATACAGAGTCAATGGATGGGAGGGTGGTTTGCGTGATGGATTGGGCTACATTCACAACCTTTTGCAGTTTCTTGTGGTCTTGGGCAGAGCAGGAGCCATACCAAGCTGTGATACAACCAGAAAGAATGCTTTCTATTTTTCTGTAAAAATTGGTGAGAGTCGTAGCTGACATGCCAAATTTCCTTAGTCTTCTGAGAAAGTAGAGGTGGTTGGTGGGCTTTCTTAACAATTACTTTATTTTTTGAACTTGAACTCAATTCACTCTTGTTTATCAGTCCCAGAAGTAATGAAATACAGAGACTGCATCCTGTTTCCTTCTCACAGCAAGGAAAGCAACTGACCAACTTAGACCAGTACATGTGAGGGGGCAGATTAGTATTCTTGACCTTTTATCGCCTTTGAGAAATTATGAGTAACTTCCCATCAGATCAAGTAAGGAGTAGATCGTCCTATGTGACGGGTGGTTGAATTGCCTTTTCTTGCTTTGTGCTTCCTGCTTCCTGATATTCTGGTGAAAACAAAATCCAAATATGACGACTGTGCTCTGGAGAAAAGTTGGGAGGTTTCACATAGGTTCTGTTAACGTCATGCATCAATCAATCAGCAGCTGTCTCACTCACTGGTCCCTTTTTCTCAGTGTGGATCTAGCTCCCCAGATATAACCCATTGGCATTAACTAGAAGTTGGTGGTCGAACTGTGCATGGGCAGCTTCCATACCATTCAACAGAACTTGTTAGAAATGCTCTGTATTTTGAGAAAAAATATTGTATAGGAGAACATAAAATGCAGGGAGCAAATCATTCACGATGAAGATGACAGGTTAGCAGATTTGTTGTTTCATCCTTTGGAGCTATGCTTGACTCTCCTCTCCCCACGTGTCTGCTGGTTCAAGGAATCCCCTTTGAAATGGGTCTGAGGTAGTAGCAACCCAGTTTCTCCCGGATGTGAGCCCTTAATTTGGCATTAAGTGGCCACAATAAATAGAGGTAGAATGATGAACTATTTGTGAATTTTAGGCTCTTCTTGACTCTGCTCTACTTATGGTTTGGAGTATTCAGTACTGACAGTGGGTGCCTGAAATAGGGAATGTATCCCACTTCCAAGCACTAATATCCTTCAGCTTGATGATCACAAAAACCATTAGTAATTTCCAGCTGAAATTAGCATGAAAACACCGAGCAATGAGTCACTATTTGAAAGATAGCAAAATACACCCGGGTGTGTCCTTTAAAGCAACAACTTGACACTTGACAATTTTGACACTCGGTAATAGTGGAAAATGGACAATGCAGGTTTAGCCACCAGTTGTATGGGATTAGGAGGGATGTGTAACAAGCATCTATATTAATATTACTTGATTTACACAATTGTCCAAAGTCATAATTACCCCCATTGCTCTCAAACTTCTTGGGAAATGGGGCCTTCCAAACTTGATCTATTAAACAAAATTTAGTAAATTGAATTAAACTGGTGATGGTCAGCGTATATAAAAAAAAATATTCTGTGCTCACTAAGGCATTGAAAGCAGATTTTGAATGGAAATATAGAAGTTTACAATATTGGAAGAGGCCATTCATCCCATTCTAGCACGAGCTCTCATTCTGTGCCCTGCTCTTTGTCTAGAACCTTTCGTCATTCTCTACTTCAAACACACATTCAATTTTGTTGCAAAGTATTTCCAAGCTCCAACAAAACCATTCTCCTCACCGTCCTCCTAACTCTCTTGGTCTTCATTTTAAACTTGCTAATTTGGCAACACTGGTTCCTCAAATATGGAAAGCAGCTTTTACCATTAACTCTGTCAGAGTTCTTTATCGGCCTTCTCTGCTGCAGTAGAAATTTTCCCATTCTCTTGTGGAAGCTCTGGCATTGATCGAATGGTTGCAAAGTCAGCCTCCCTAAAGGTATAGCCTGTATTTTTCACCCCCAACAAGCCTGAGACAAGGAAAGCAATTTTACTGTCTCTGCATAGGTTCTAAACCTGGCATCATTCTCTCTGTACATTATCTGTGGCTGTTCTGCCTTTCCACAATAAGAGGCCTAAAACGGCTCATGGTACTCTGAGCACAAAAGCTAGGAATGCTTCACTCTCAGGAATGCTATGTTTCAGGTGAGATGTTAAACTGAAGCCATGTCTGCCTGATTGACATTAAAGATCCCAAGGCACTGTTTCAAAGGAGAACAGGAGAGTTTTCCATGTCCATGCCAGTTTTTCCTGGCCAGTATTTATCCCTCATCCAATATCACTAAAACAGTTATCAGCACCTTACTGTTGGTTGGAGCTTGCTGTTCGCTAATTTGAGTTTTACATTACATCAATGAGCGCACTTCCAAGTACCTCATTGACTGTAAAGCCTTTTGGGACATCCTGAAGTTGTGAACGGCACAATACAAATATCTGGTTGGCTTGTTGGTCCGTCAGTCCATACTTACACTTCCTGAAAATACTGTACATGAAACCCTCTTTTTGTTCCTGCATACACTTTTGTGCCTTGCAATTGAGTATATATTCCAAACCCCTGTTTGATCCTAACCTCTTGCTTTGGTCCATTAAATTGACTCTGTCCATACAAAATTCTATAATGAGCCTCTTACAATATGGAGCGGCGTACTGGCACAGTGGTTAGCAGTGCTGCCTCATAGGACCTGGATTCGATTCTGGCATTGGGTGACTATGCAGAACATTCTCCGTGTCTGAGTGGGTTTCCTCCAAGTGCTGTGGTTTTCTCCCACAGTCTAAAAATGCATAGGATAGGTTGATTGGCCATGCAAATTGCCCCACGATGTGTAGGTTAGGGGGATTAGCAGGGTAAATACACAATATTACGGGGATAGGGTCTGAGTGGGATTGTTGTCAGTCAGTGCAGTCTCAATGGGCTGAATGGCACGGGCTCCTGCACTGTAGGGATTCTATGATTAAAAGTTTTAATCAATGCCCCCTGTAAATCCATGGCATTACATTGGCCCAATTCTCTAACTGTCCATTTCGACGCTGCTCTGAAAAAGTATTCAATTTGTGAAACACATCTTGCTCTGGCCAGCTTCATAGCCTGGCCATTTATGTTCATGGGGCACCGGGACACAGATGGTGGCTTGGCATGTGGTCAAGCAGTCAGTGTGTGTCCTGAATAGGATGACCTTAATTATAAGCAGACTTTGCCAAGCCCTGGAGCAAACTCTCCTCAAAGACTTCTGGTCTGTTCACCTTGTACATCTGCAGTTAAACAAGATTGGGGAAATGTAACCAAAACTTCTAAGAGCATCTTCCTTGGGAAAGTGAGAAGGGGACTGTAACCTATGGACTGTACTAGTTAAAAGCAAATTACTGCGGATGTTGAAATCTGAAACAAAAACAGAAAATGCTGGAAAATCTCAGCAGGTCTGACAGCATCTGTGGAGAGAGAACAGAGTTCAGACTCCGTGCTAGTTCTGTGCTCTCCCCATAGATGCTTTCAGTCATGCTGAGATTTTCCAGCATTTTCTGACACTGTATAAGTTTCCCACTGGTGTGTCAGCTCACTTCCCATTCTTCTTCTCATTCTCTGCTTCATACCCAACTTTACTGAAACTACCTCTTGAATTCCTTCAATTTGTTTAGCAGGACAGTATCGCAACTCTTCTGGTTGAGGGTGGGGTGTTGGCATTGTGGTAATATCACTGGACTAGTAATCCCAAGGCACAGGCTGATGCTTTGGGGGATATTGGTTCAAAAATCACCACAGCTGGTGGAATTTAAATTCAATTAATGAATCTGCAATTAAAAGCTAGTCTCAATGATGATGACTATAGAATTGTAAAAAGCCATCTGGTACACTAATGTCCTTGAGGGAACGAAATCTGCCATCTTTACCTGGTCTGGCCTACTCCAGACTGACACCAAACCCCTCATCACCAATGTGATTAACTTTTAAATGTCTACTGAAATGACCGACTGATAATCACTTGGTTGTCTTGAACCGCTTGATGTCCGAAAACGATACGGACCACTTGGCATCGACCTAGGCACTCGAAACGACAAACTCGGCTCTGTTGACTCTGCGAAGTTTAACACCTGGAGACTTGTGCCAACGCAACTGTCCATGACGGTATCGGTAGGAGTGACTACCGCCCAGTCCTTGTGGAGACAAAGTCCCGTCTTCATATTGAGGATGCCCTCCATCACCACCGTGCTAAATGGGGTAGATTTCAAACCAATCTAGCAACTCAAGACTGAGCAACCATGAAGCACTGTGGGGCAGCAGCAGAATTTTACTCGGATCACAATCTGTAACTTCATGGCTGTTACATCACCCACTGTTCCAATGCCATCAAGATGAGGGATCAATGAAGTGTGCAGGAGGGCATGCTACCTAAAAGCACATGCATACCTAAAAATGAGGTGTCAACCTGGTGAAACTACATCAGAGGACAACTTGCATGCTAAACAGCAAGTGATAGAGCTAAGTGATCCCTTATGGATCAATTAAGTTTAAGCTCTGCAGTCCTGCCACATCTAGTTATGAATGATGATGGACAATTAAACAACTCACTGGAGGAGGAGGCTCCACATATATCCCTATCCTCAACGAAAGACAAGCCTGAGGCATTTGTAATTATGACCCAGAAGTTCCAAGTGGATAGTCCATCTCCGGTTTCGCTTGAGGTCCTCACCATCACAGATGCCAGTCTTCAGCCAATTCAATTCAATCCATGTGTTGTCAAGAAGATGCTGGATACTGCAAAGGCCCTGACAATATTCTGGCTATAACACTGAAGGAAGATGGTTGTGGTTGATGGTCAGGCATCTCTGTCTTGGGACTCACTGCAAGAGTTCCTCAGGGTAGTGTCCTAGGTCCCCCCATCCTCAGCAGTTTCATCAATGACCTTCCCTCCATCATAAGGTTGGTAATGGGGATGTTTACTGATAATTGTTCAGCATCTTTTATGGCATCTCAGGTACTGAAGCAGACTGTGTCCATAAGCAGCAAAACAGCTTAGGCTGATAAGTGCATGCAACATTTATGCCACACAAGTGCCAAGCAATTACCATCTCCAACAAGAGATTTTCTAACCACCTCCCCTTGGCATTCAATGGCATTTCACCCATCAACATTGTGGGGTTATTATTGACTAGAAATTGAACTAGACTGGCCATAAACACTGTGGCCACAAGAGCAGGTGAGAGGTTGGGAATTCTTTGGCAAGTAAGTTACTATCTCACCACCTAAACATGTCCACTTACCACAAGGCTCAAGTCAGGAGTGTGATGGGGTTCTCCCCGCCTGAATTAGTGAAGCTTCAACACTCAAGAAGCTTGACACCATCTAAGACATAACAGGCTGCTTGATTGGCACCCCATCTGCCACGTTAAACACACACACCCTCCATCTCCAATGCACACTGGTAGCAGTGCGTACCATCTGTAAGATGCACTGCAGCAACTCTCCAAGCAACCTTTGACAGCACCTTCTAAACCCGTGATCTCTACCACCTAAAATGGTGAGAGCAGCAGATGCATGGGAATTCCACCACCTTCCAGTTTTCCTCCAAGCCGCCCTCCTGACTTGGAAATATATCACCATTCCTTCACTGCGTCTGGATTAACAGCCATCTCAGTACCCATCAAACCAGACAGGAAGCAAATTATCCTCAATTCTGAAGGACTGTCTAAAAAGGAGTATTGACCATTTAAAGTGAAATTGACCTCTTTGAAAGATGTTTCATATGTTGTTTAATATTTGAATTATGCTGGTTGTAATGCGTTACGGAAAACAGTTTTAAAAAATGAAATTGTGTCCATCATTTGGCTTCATGGAGATTACTTTATTGTTTAAAAGTAATCGGCCTCTCTGGGATTGTAGAAAGATTTGAAATGGTTAATTGAGCTAGCATTTAGTGCCTCTGTGGAGAGAGTTCCATACTTCTTCCACTCTTTTTGATTGAAGAAGCACTTCTGATTTCTCTCCTGAATGGCTGAATATCCCCTTGCCCCAGACTTTCCCCACTAGTGGGATATGTTTCTTTCTATCTAACAAAGAAGGACAGTACAGAACAGGCCCTTCGGCCCACCAAGTCTGCATCGTCCATGATTGGGATGTACTGCAGCAAGTCCTTTCGTAAAACCCTCAGCCAAATTACCCCCATAACCTTCTATAGACCCAGAGAATGCAAGCCTAGTTTATGTAGTCTTTTCGCATAAATTAATGAGCCCTGTAACATTCTGGTGACTCTCCATTGCATTCTCTCCATGAGAAATTTATCTTTTCTTAAGGAGTGGTACCTGGAATTGTTCATACTATCCTCAGATATGGTCTAACCAGAGATTTGCATATATGCAGCAAAGCTTCCCTTTATACCCTAGCCTACTAAGTTATAAAAAAACAACATTCCATTTGTCTTTAGGATTATTTTTTGTGACCTAATTTCTACACCAGTGGTTCCCAAAGGGTGCGGCGTGCCACACTGCTGCGGCGAGAGAGGATGGCAAGTGTGGCGGGACGATTCAAGGACAATCAAAGAAACATTAAAACATGGTTTAAACAAGCATTGTTTTATACTTTTTGGATGTCCCATGATCATATTATAAAGTAGTTGTGTTCTATGTTATGAATCAAGCACTGCTCGGAGTTGTTGTTTTGTTTTGAATGTATTTCTTATCAATAAAATATTTGGTGTGGCGCGAGCAAATTTTTATTCTGAAAGTGCGGCCCAGTGGAAAAAGTTTGGGAACCACTGTTCTACACCTCAGTGATCGGAGTACCTGGAATCCTAAATTTCTTTGGACCCCCACTCTTTAGCTTATTAGCGTTTAAATCTATCCTGTTTTGGTCCAAAGTGGATAACTTCACACTTGCCCTGCAACAAAATCTGCCTCAGTTTTACCCAATCTCAGTGTCACTTTGTGATCTTATATACACTACTGAATATGTGACCAATCTTTGTTTTTGGCAAACTTGGTTACATGGCTCCCTATTGCACTAAGTTATTAATAAATATAATGAATAACTGAGACCCTGCACATGTTCTTGTGGAAAAGCACAAATCACTTTCTTCTGGTTTGGGTACCTGCCCATTATCTCCACCTATCATCAATCAGATCAATAACTTGCCTTCAGTTCTCTGAGCTTTAATTTTAGCCGGGTGATGAGGCAGATCCCAGGTTTACCTTAGCTGGAATGGGAATCAAATCCACATTGTCATGCTAACCATCTAGCCAACTGAGCTAACCAGCCCTCTTAGAGGTGCATACTGACCCTGTACTGAGCCAAACTTTTTTTTTGAACATCTCCCATTGTTCCAGTTTAGTTTACCCAACAACAGTTTTGATCAGTTTGCTGTCACCAATGTCTCTCATTCCATTAAAGTTGGTTTTAACTAAAGTCTATGTTTAAATGTCTCCCCTTTAAGCCGAACATTTAACTTTAATCATATTATGATCACTCATAGATAAATTGTCCCTTACATATTGTTTTACTTATCAGAAGAATAACCTTCAGCTCATTCCTCCCTGTTTATGTCTCAAGTAAATGGAGATAATAAGGCACAGCTATTGGGGTCGGCTTGTCCATGCAGTCTTTAAAGGGTCGGCTTGTCCATGCAGTCTTTAAAATGACCTATCCTTCATTGTAGTTTCTTTGATCTCAGAATACACTGACATGTACAGATCAACAAGTGATATTTGGAGTGATCGTAGATCATGTGCAGCTTGGTTACATGAGTAACAACTCATTCTGGTTTGCCATTGGAATCTGTTTAGAGCACTGCATAGGATTGCCTCACTGTCTCACTCTCCTAGTGGCCTATCCTCCCCTCTGTCTCGCTTAATGATTGGTTAATCCTACTCACTGTCTGAATCACAACACGCCCACCACTCCTCGGTCACTGCTTGCTGTCTCGCTCTCCCAGTAGTTACTCCTCACCGCCTCAATTAGCTGTACCAGTGGTCAGTCGCAGCTGGTGATGTTTTTGATCAATGAGGTACAGCTATACATGACTAACCAAGCCATGAGGGTGGCATCGTGACATAATGGTTAGCACTGCTGCCTCACAGTGCTAGGGACCTGGGTTTGATTCCCAGCTTAGGTCTCTGTCTGTGTGGAATCTGCACATTCTCCCTGTGTCTGCGTGGGTTTCCTCCAGTGCTCCAGTTTTGTCCCAAATTGCAATTCTCCTAATAGCGGGTTGGTCTTCCCGCTGGCAGGTGGCGCAAATGCCATTTGCATTTTATGAATGCTTATTAAAACAGCTGTCTGTTGGTAGCCCATCAGGTCAGCGTGTGTCACGCCAGTGAGAAATCGCGTCGCTGGTAAAACCCGATTGCTAAAGAGTGGCGTGTACTAGGCAGTCCTCGGTTGCTAAGAGACTTTGTTGTGAGTGCAACAAAGTTTTTTTGCCATAGTGCTGTGCTGCTCCTGGTGTGCTCCCCAACACTCTGCTGGGGCAGACTGGTTCCTGCCCTCAGCTCCGTGCTGAGTTGGTCTTTGCAGACAGCACCATGCTGTTGGATAAATGGACCATGGTGTGTCACCGTCACCAGTACTGTGCCTAGGGTTCGGGAGTATAGGAGCTCCTTCCCCCGCTGGTGCCCTGGTGCCACACACCAGTGTCTCTCTGACACTACTGTGCTCACAACACATATCACTGCGACAAATGTTCAAGGTTTGGGGTGGGGGGCACGTGATGAAGACAAGGGGGGCAACGCAGAAGGAGCATGGGATATGGCAAGGGCTCACGATGGCAGGCAGAGGAGTAAGGAGATGGATAAAGAAGATAAACAATGGAAGGCAGAGGGAAGACTGAGGGATCCCAACAAGGCTGCAAAAGTAGCTCACAAACAAGTAGGGGGAGGGATGGGGGGGGGGTCAAAGGGATACCACATGGTTTACTGGAAGGGAATGGATGAAAACTCAACAAAGTGGTGGGTCCGAGGTCCAAGTGGGGCAGGGGTAGCTCGCGGATGATGAACGTGAGGAAGAAGGTGGTTGAATTGAGGAACCGACGTTCTCTTGAGGCTGCTAGCCTTTTCCCTCTGGGTTGCTGACATCCTGCACGGTCTGGTGAAGGCAGGTGGGTTGGAGAGAGTGAGAGGAGTGTGTGGACTGGTATTTAAATAGGATGACGGGACCTTTGAAACTGTCAGCTGAGGCATAGCGGACAAATCAGCTGCCAACTGAATCTAGTGCAGGCTCCCACTATTCTGGTAGGCTGGACAGGCGGAGCTGGAACCGCTTGCCATCCGAATGGGAGAGTTCTGCCCAATATGTTTGTATGTAGATGTGTGTGTTGTTGCCATTGGAATTTTTAACTCAATTTTTAACCCAGCAGCAAGCTCTTGTGTGTTTAAATATGAGGAAGGTTGTTTTACTTCTTACATGCTTGCCACGGACGTTACAAAAAACCCAGTCACTCTTGCATATCACCACATGAACACACAATTAGATACAGATGAAGATAAAACCGGTATTTATAAAAGTGAAATTTATCTCTGCCTCTCTTTTGTCACAGGCCTGATTGACGTTTCTTAGTTGAGTTGATGCTTTAGCTGGTGTGAAGGTCTTGGTAAGCAGAGATTTCTCAGTAGCTGCGAAGGTTCCGATAGTTGGTCTCGGGTGAACTTGAAGTTGGAACAGAATTTCCGAGAATCCTACTTTCCTTTCCCAACATTGCTGTTGGGTACCTTGGCTGCTTAGTTGACTGCACAGGTCTGATGGCTTTTGTTGGTGTTTCATGCCATTGATAGAGTTTTGTTGGAAGTCTGCTGTTATGTTTTAAAAGGAAGGAACAAGGTCTTAATTGTGACCTTGTATCAAGCGCCATGTTATTGTCCGAATAAGGTGGTGTGTCAATTTGATAAGCATTCTAGCTGTTGCTTTTCACAGCTGTGGTTTCAGGCAGCCAATGGCCTTAGTGCTTGAAGGGCAGACCATCATATTACAATGAGGTGTTTTGTTTGCCTTTTTGGAGATGGGAACTTTTGTTTTGCTGTGAGTTGTCATATTCCAGAATGCACTGTCATTTTTAAAATGCTCCCTGGTCTTGATCCTTCATCTCTCTGTAACCTCTTTCTGAGCCTTTTATAAGTCAGGCCCAGGACTGGGCCTACTGAACTGTAGTCACAGGCAGGGACTAGTGTGTATATAGTAGTGTGTATACAGAGTTGTGGTTTTACTTTATATTCTGTAATCACTATTTTTCTTTCCAGTCGGGCTACCTGAGTCATTACAGGCTCCTTAAAACCTATGTTTTTGACTAAATGTTTTTGTTTAGCTGTCTCAATATCTCGCTATGTGGTTTATTGTCAAATATTGTTTGTTAATACTCTGTGAAGCATCTTGGAATGTTTTGCAGTGTCAAGGGTACCAAATAAATGCTGGTTGTTGAAAGGCTGATAGAAACAAATTAAATAGTGGCTTTCTACAGGGAATTGGATATACCCTTGAAGGGGGAAATTTGAGGGCTATGGGAGAAGATCCAGAGCGAGATTAACATGGAGGTCCAAGGTTGCCAACAATGTCTTGGAGTATGGTCCCTGAAGATAGAGAGAGATGGGGAAGAGTGGATCAGAGGAGCTAATTGGACAGCTCTAACAGAGTATAATGGGCTAAGTGGTCACCTCTTGTGCAGTCAGAGTCTATGATTTCTATAAACTCCAAGTGATCACTGTTCCTCATTATTTCATTCTGAATGTGGTCACTCCTTGTCATCTCACTCTATCAGTGGTCACTCCTCCTCACTGGCTCAGTTGGTAGCTGCTGTGACCCTTGTTGATTTGCATAGTGGGGACAGGAATGAACTTGCCTTGTCCTTTTGGCCTGATAGTCTTCTAGACTGTCATTGGACAGATGACCACTTGAGTGAGCTTGAGATGCTGGATTATTGCCAACATCCAGAAAAACGAAGCCCAGAAAAAGCTGCATCTTTGAGAGAGGAAAACCTTGGATGGAGTGTGGGCGGGTCAGAGAAAAGCTAGTTGATCTCTGGGTATATGCACAGCCATGATATGGAGATACCGGCGTTGGATTGGGGTAAGCACAGTAAGAAGTCTCAAAACACCAAGCAGCCCACACAACCAAACTGGTGTGCAAAATTCTCCTTGGAGGAGCAAGAGTGTTAAGCAGGCACCTGTTTCACTATCGTTTCTTTTACTCGGATTCCCAAGGCGAATTTCACCTTGTTCATTTTCAATGATTCATGGTCTTGTCAGAATTGGAAATAATTAGGACAGCTTTATACCCACGCTGCTGGGTTGCCCTGTTTACCTTCCCACCAAAATTCTTCACTTTGCCTCTTGAAAAGAAAGGCAAGGTCAGTTGACCTTTGCTATGAAGCTGTAACTAAAGTAACGAGCTCCTTGCAATACTCCGAACCACAAAAGGGGGGTACCAGAAGGTAGGGTGGTGCCAGGGGTGGGGCAGTAATATGGGTGGGGCCTTGTGCAGGTGGTGCCTGGGGAGGAGTGGGGGCTCTCTTGAGCGGTGCCTGGGGCGCTCTGGTGTTGAACTCCCAATACCATTAAGCGATAGATCAATCACAGAATTGCAGAGCAAGCTTGAAGATGCTCCATATTTTCTAAGACTAGCTATTCTCATCTGACAAAGCTCTCAGTCTAGGTTTCTTGGGAATTTTTTTCTCCATTGCTATCTTTAAACATCATCTCTTGTTTCCTTTCTCATTACAGCAATGAGTTTGAAGATGGGGAAATTGATCATGACATCAGTCTGGCTGACATGTACAGATGGAAGGTATCAGCGTACGCGCCCTGCAGTTCCACATGTACCACAGGTGCCTTTGGAAACCCTACAGCCCTTCACTTCTACAAGTACAGGGCCATGATTCTTTTACTCAGTTGGAGTATGGGGTGTGGGTGGGAGGGGTGATGTTAAAGCAGAGGGGATTAACACATGCATTGGAAACATTCACCCCTTCTTGAAGAGTGTCACCAAACATATGAGACATTAGCCATTATCCACGAGTTGGTCACGAGATTTGATCCGTCGGTGTGACACCAGATTGAAATGTTCTGTTTTCTTCTTCCGTTGGGGGAGACAGTCCATTTATTTTCGGAATTGCAATTCTCCAAGTTGCCAAAATCCCAGAATATTGCAGGCTCTGCATGTTTCAAATCGCTGACTCTGGATCCACCTGGGAGCATCCTCCTGAGCTGTGCTGACTGGCACCCTGAGGCTGGCAGTGCCATGTTCAGCTTGCCATGAGGATGCTTTCAGTGTGACCCCTTCTCCTTCCATAAATATCTATTGCTGTCACAGAAAAACTGGCGCAAGAGTGCAATGCAGTGGGTGCAGAAGGAAATCTCATGAAGCTCAGACCAAGATCACGGGCTTTTAGATTCATCACAGTAAGAAGTCTCACACCAGGTTAAAGTCCAACAGGTTTAATTTGCAGCACAAGCTTTCAGAATGTCACTCCTTCTTCAGATGACTCACCTGAAGAAGGAGTGACACTCCGAAAGCTTGTGCTGCCAGATAAATCTGTTGGACTTTAACCGGGTGTTGCGAGACTTCTTACTGTGCTTACCCGAGTCCAACGCCGGCATCTCCACATTTTAGATTAATGCCACAGCTCTGGACTGCAGCAGCTTGTATTTATATCACACGCTCCATGTTCTGTGGGTATTTAAAGTGCCTCACAGCTAATCAATTGCGTCTGAAGTGTAATCGGTGTTGAAATGTGGCAGCCAGATTTTACTACTTGTGGGAGCTTGCTGTGCATCAAGCTAATCACTAGATGATCTGTTTCAGTGATGCTGATTTGAGGGATACATTTTTGCCTGAAAACCTTTCAGAAGTCAGAGACCCTCACCTTAATAGTGCCATGGGGTTTTCCCTGCCCACCTCAGAGGCGAGATGGAAAATCAGTCTGAAAGGCAGCAGCCCTGTGACCCCTGCGCACAGCAAGTCATTCCTCCCCCCCCTCCCCCCCCCCACCCGCCCACACCCACCTGCCCCCCCCCCCCCCCCGTGCGGCGGGTCGTTGCCCCCCCCCCCCCCGTGCGGCGGGTCGTTGCCCCCCCCCCCCCCGTGCGGCGGGTCGTTGCCCCTCGCCCCCGTGCGGCGGGTCGTTGCCCCTCGCCCCCGTGCGGCGGGTCGTTGCCCCTCGCCCCCGTGCGGCGGGTCGTTGCCCCTCGCCCCCGTGCGGCGGGTCGTTGCCCCTCGCCCCCGTGCGGCGGGTCGTTGCCCCTCGCCCCCGTGCGGCGGGTCGTTGCCCCTCGCCCCCGTGCGGCGGGTCGTTGCCCCTCGCCCCCGTGCGGCGGGTCGTTGCCCCTCGCCCCCGTGCGGCGGGTCGTTGCCCCTCGCCCCCGTGCGGCGGGTCGTTGCCCCTCGCCCCCGTGCGGCGGGTCGTTGCCCCTCGCCCCCGTGCGGCGGGTCGTTGCCCCTCGCCCCCGTGCGGCGGGTCGTTGCCCCTCGCCCCCGTGCGGCGGGTCGTTGCCCCTCGCCCCCGTGCGGCGGGTCGTTGCCCCTCGCCCCCGTGCGGCGGGTCGTTGCCCCTCGCCCCCGTGCGGCGGGCCGTTGCCCCTCGCCCCCCGTGCGGCGGGCCGTTGCCCCTCGCCCCCCCGTGCGGCGGGCCGTTGCCCCTCGCCCCCCCGTGCGGCGGGTCATTGCCCCTCGCCCCCCCGTGCGGCGGGTCATTGCCCCTCGCCCCCCCGTGCGGCGGGTCATTGCCCCTCGGCCCCCGTGCGGCGGGTCATTGCCCCTCGGCCCCCGTGCGGCGGGTCATTGCCCCTCGCCCCCGTGCGGCGGGTCAGCACACACCCCCTCCCCTAGCAGCAAAGCATTCCCCCAGTACTCTATTGACCTGTCAACTTTAGCTTCCTTCTGAATTTTGGATGAGACAGGTGGGGAGGGGATATTGGGAACGAAATTCCACTGAATCCCTGCTTTTGTGCAAGTTGGTAAGAATGTGGAACCCGCTCCCACGCGGAGTAGTCGAGACACCTTTTAAAGCGAAGCTGGATGAACACGAGGGAGGAAGGAATAAAAGGTTATGTTGATCAGGCAAGAGGAAATGAGGTGGGAGGAAGCTCGTGTGAAACATAAACATCATCACAGAGCAATTTGTCTGATTGGTCTGTTTCTGTGCTGTTAATTCTCAGTAATGTAGTTGCGTGGATACTGTGATCTGGGGTGAGCCAAGTTCTGAACAGCTTTTTTGATTTTAGCCCATGTTCGGTCTGAATCGGAGGGAGACAGACGGTGGGTGGGGAGTTACAGCAGCTGCTCAAATGGTCAGAGCCAGCAGGTGGCAGCACTGCAGACTGAACTGTGTCGCCCTCCTGTTTATGTTACACAGCCAGATCGCAACTGCACAGAATCCACAACAGATGTGACCTGGCATGAAACAGAAAAAGATTACTTGTGATTTACCTCCGCTAACTGTGTCCATGATGGCCAGTGAGCCTCGGATCAGCTGGTCCCTTTCCCTGCTTTGATTAATTTCCTATTTATTTATAGGATCTTTACAGTGCAGAAGGAGGCCTTTCAGCCCATCGAGTCTGCACCGACTCCGCAGAGCATCTTACCCAGGCCCATCCCACCTGTCCTATCTTTGTATCCCCATGCATTTACCATAGGCAATCTACACACCTTTGGACACTTAAGGAGCAATTTACCATAGACAATCCACCTAACCTGCATGTCTTTGGACTGTGTGGGGGGAAACTGGAGCGCTCCGAGGAAACTCACGCAGACATGGGGAGAGCGTGCAAACCCCACACAGTCAGTCCCCAAGGCTGTAATTAATCCTGGATCCCTGGTACTGTGAGGCAACTGTGCTAATCACTGTGTCACCGTGCCGCCCTATATTTGGAGATAAGGGGCTGGATTTTTCTCTTTGGCTTGGGAAGCACAAGTCCGCTCCCCCCAAAGGCCCCTCATATCTTCAGGTCTCCTCCAGATGTATCCTTCATGTCCACTCACCCAGAATCTACTATGTACAAAACTCACAAGCCTTCGAATAACACTGGGAATCTTTTTTAATTTCCTGAGTATTTCGATCACCTAATCAAACACACAGCCATTGAAACTTCTTTGAAAAAACACATCTCAAGTGCTCATTAATCTGTCAAAATAAACAAACATTCAAAAAACCCTTCAAAATATTTAATCCTATTATTTGCTCATAAATCTGTCAGTCACACAAAGCACATAGTCCTTTCATGTGTAAATAGCTACTGCAGAGCTCGATACATTAGTTGGACTTGGAGCTCAGCCAAGCAGCTATGACGGGATTACATTATGCAGCTGATTAAACAGACGCTGCACAGCTCAATACAGTCAACTCTTTGGGGGGGGGGAAAAAAGGAAGCCGATGGCTAGACATCTGATATCATGGACCTTCAAAGGTGCAATGGTGTTTTAGTCAGGGAAGTCGAGCAACTGTTTTTTTTCGAAGTCTGAAAAGATCTTTGAATTTTAAATCATTAGAATAAACCACAGTGTCTATATGTCCCATTTTAATTAGATTCCTAATGACGTTGAATGCATAAGAGCATTTTATCCAACAGGTAATGTACTTTAATGCATGTGAACATCTCTCAATTCTGGTCAGTTTAATGTTCACTTTTAAGGACTCAGCCCTCCAATCAATCACTGCATTTAAAATATACTTAAATTATCATGGGCCATTATGTTAGGATATTTGAAGTTGGCAACAACTTTTAAACTTACCTGTCAAAAGCTCCTGACTCCGAATCTCGCTTCGCCCAAGGTATGCAAATTGGCTTACCCGGCTCCCACAGGCTTCGGGAATCCACCCGACTTGACGCAAATACCGATGTCAGGGCAATTAGAATTTACAGCAAGATTTTAAATATCAATCTCAACATCACGTTCCATGAGCATTGGACTGTGATGCTCCATGCTTCCCACTCTGTCAAAAAAATTGGGCTCATTGGGAGTTGGAGATAAGTTTAAAATTGTGACCACACATAGAAATCATAGAAAGAAATCATAGAAACCCTACAGTACAGAAAGAGGCCATTCGGCCCATCGAGTCTGCACCGACCACAATCCCACCCAGGCCCTACCCCCACATATTTACCCACTAATCTCTCTAACCTACACATCTCAGGACACTAAGGGGCAATTTTTAGCATGGCCAATCAATCTAACCCGCACATCTTTGGACTGTGGGAGGAAACCGGAGCACCCGGAGGAAACCCACGCAGACACGAGGAGAATGTGCAAACTCCACACAGCATTCTCCACACAGTACTCCACACATCTCAAGCTTGAGCCTGCTGATGCAGGTTTGATCAGTATCCGGCCCAAGTTGAGGTTTTTGGTGAAGGATCATGAAGAAGCTGGCACAATTGAATGCTCTATCACCTTTGATAAAGTAAAAATAAGGTTTATTTATTAGTCAAAAGTAGACTTGCATTCACATTGCAATGAAGTTAATGTAAAAATGTGTCTATGAATGTGAATTGAGATTCCATGTGATTTTTGCGCATATGTGGGAAAGGATGTCACCATTGGACAGCAATCCTGAAAAAGTATTTACCACCTTCATTACTTTGGGCAGGTTACTTGTACCAAAGGGCATCAATAATTCAGCAACTGACATAGAAAGAAAGACTCTGCATTTATATAACCCTTTTTAAGGTCTCTGATGCCTCAAAGCACTTCCAGCCAATGAAGTACTTGGAATGTGGGAAATGCGGCAGCCGCTTTGTGCACAGCAAGCTCCCACAAACAGCATTGTGCTAATTGCTCATCTGTGTTTCCCACAATATTAAAGCCCATCACCTCCTGCAAACCAGAGCTCAGCCTAACCATACCTCCCAAGACCATTTAATTATTCCACTAATCACAGCCAGAGTAACTGCACTTTCCACTGACTATCTGTTTTCGTGGTGTTGGTTAAGAGATAAATATTAGCGAGGACACCAGGGAGAACGTCTCTTCCTTGAGATGGTGCCATAGGATTTAACATCCTCCTGAGGGACTTCCGGGATTCTCTGACTGTACAGAACCCCCTCAGTACGGCACTGGTTGTCAGCCTGGATTAGGTGCTCAAATTTCTGGAGTGGGGCTTGAATCCATAACCTTTGACTCTGAGGCTAGAGGGCTCCCCACTGAGCCACGGCTCTCATCAGAAATAAGGTTCTTAATATAATTGGTACAAGGCTGATGAAACAATATCTAGTGAACTGTAATCCTCTCCCTCCCTACAGGCATTACCACTTCTTATGCTATGTGTGTCAGGTACGATGGAGTGGAGGTGGATGAGTCTCACTGTGATGCAGTTACCAGGCCCGAGCCAACGCATGAATTTTGTACAGGAAGGGAATGTCCTCCCAGGTAAGTGAGCTGGGTGACTTTTCAAGTGTGGTGCAGACGTGTTTAAAGGCACAGACCCTGTGCTTGGGCTATTGGTTTGAAACCTGCTTCTGCGAATACATAAGAAATAAGAGCAGGATTAGTCCGCACAGCTCATCAAACTGCTCCACCATTCAATAAGGTACATAGAAACATATGGGGGATGATTTTCCCAAAAAAGAAATCCTGAAGCCCAATGGGTGGGAAAATGGAAGATTTTCCCGCTTGTTTTTTGGACACACTTGGGTGACTTTCCGGCACTCTGTGCTTCAGAGTTCACTGGGGGATTCATGCCCAAGAGGTCAGCATCAGTGCGTGCTGGGAGATTGGCGCATACGCACTGGGCCCCCGATCGCCGGCCTCCTGATGTCTTCTCCAAATTCCGCTACGGTACTCCCGCTGCGCTACTCAAGCAGCGCAGCGGGCCGGGAAAATCACGCCCATGAAATAGGACCAGAAGTAGGCCAATCGGCCTCTCGGGTTTGCTCTGCCATTCAGTAAGTTCATGGGTGATCTGTTTGTATTTCAAATTCCACGTTCCTTCCCTTGCCTAACAAGAATCATATCTACATTAACGTCACCATCCCAATTTGTTCCTATTTCCTTGATTTCTTCAGCGACCAAAAATCTTAGTTGTGAATATACTCATCAACTGAGCATTCACAGTCTCTAAGATAGAGAATTCCAAAATTTTCAACCCTCTGAGTTAAAACCTCAGTCCTAAATGGCTGACCTCTTACCCTGAAACTGTTCTTTAGGTCCAGATTCTCCAGCTGGGGGAAACAGCCTCTCAGCATCTATCCTGTTGGGTCATTAAGAATTTTGCAAGTTTCAATGATAACGCCTCTCGTTCTTCTAAACTCCAGGGAAGGTATTAAAGTGCTGCGGATGCTAGAATTGTGAAGTTAAAACAGAAAATCTTGGAAATACTCAGCAGTCGTATAGCATCAACGGAGAGAGAAGCAAGGTCGATGACCTTGTGTCAGAACCCAGAAAATATCGACCCATTCCATTCAGTCTCTCTTCATGGGGATATCCCTTTCATTCCAGAAATCAATCTTGACAATCTTGTTGCATCCCCTTTAAGGCAAATACATCCCTACATGGGTAAGAAGATCAAACTGTACATCATTTCCCTATGTAATTATGGCAAGATTTCCTTGTTGCACTCCAAACCCCTTGGAATAATGATGAACATAATATTTGCCTTCCGAATTGGTTGATGTATCTACATGTTAACTTTGTGATTCATGTGCAAGGAATCGCTGAATACCAACATTCACCAGTGCCTCACTTTAAATTTTTTTTTTCCCATTCTTCCTATTAAAATACGGTTGCCCACATTTTTGCAAGCTTTTTGCCCAGTCACTTAACCTACCTGTGCCCTGTTCAGCCTCTTTGTGTCCTCCTCACAGCTTACTTTCTCACTTAGCCACTATCATCAGCAAACTTGCATATATTACACTCCTCCCCTTATCATTGATGTAAATTGTAAATGGTTTAGGCTCAAACACTGATCCTTGTAGAATCCCACTAGTTACATCCGGTGATCTCAAAAATGATCCTTGTATTGCTACTTTGTTTATTGTCCATTAACCAATCTTTAATCCACGCTAATACACTACACCTCCCAATCCCACGAGCCCCAAATTTGTTAACAAATTCTTGTATGGCACCTTCCCAATCCCGAGTCCCAAATTTGCTAACGTTCTTGCATTGTACCTTATCGAACACCTGCGAATCCAAACCTACCACACCTGTTCCCCCTCATCTAGCCTGCTAGTTACACTCTCAAAAATATATAATTGATTTGTAAAATACAATTTCCCTATCATAAAGCTATGATGACTTTGCCTAATCATATTGTAATTTCTAAGTGCCCTGTTACCACATCCTTAATAATAGATAGGTTCTAGTATTTTTCCTATTACCTGTGCCAGGTTAACTGGTTTACAGTTTCCTGTTATCTCTTGCCCGATTGCATTTGTTACATTTCAATCCATGATTCTGGAATCTCGGTACTTTCGGAGATTAAAACCACTATCTCTGCAACCACGTCTTTTAAAATCTTGGGGTCCCAGTGAATGTGTTGGCTCTTAGCCTCACTAATTTCTGTAGTAATTTTTCCTGACTAATATTAATTACTTGAAATTCCTCATTCTCATTATGCCCTTGATTTCACCACAAGGGCTGATATGTTCCTTGTGTCTTTAACTGTGATGACAGGCACAAAATCCTGTTTAACCTCCGATCTGTTTCCTTATTCCTAATTGCAGTTTCTCCTGGCTCTGCCCCTAAGGGACGCACACTTATTTTTGCTAATCTCTTCCCCATTACATACACGTTGAAGATCTTACCATCTGATCTTTTTGTGCTAGTCTACTCCAATTTTCAATTTTCTCCCTCTTTATCAATTTCTTGGTCATCGTTTGCTGATTTTTAAAAAACCCTCCCAATCCTTGGGCTGCTTCTTTTTGGCAACATTTTTTGTTGTCTTCTTTTCATCTGACCCTGTTCTCAACTTTGTGAGTCATGGCTGGACCATTTAACCACTAGAGCTTTTATTCATCAAAGGAATACACATTCCATGAGAGTTATGGATTATTTTTAATTATTTACCATTGCTTATCTACAGTCACATTGCTAATAGCTACTAAATCAATACCTCCCAAACTATTTTCTAATCTGACCACATTTTAACATCTGAAAACTACTGTGACCCAGCAAACACACAACAGCAGTAATGCAGCATAATGCAGTAGACTGAATGTTACTATAAAATAATGAGGGGCATAGATCAGCCAGATAGTCAGTACCTTTTCCCAAAGATAGGGGAATCTAAAACTAGAGGGCATAGGTTTAAGGTGAGAGGGGAGAGATACAAAAGGGTCCAGAGGGGCAATTTTTTCCACAGAGGGTGGTGAGTGTCTGGAACAAGCTGCCAGAGGTGACAGCAGAGGCAGGTACAATTTTGTCTTTTAAAAAGCATTTAGACAGTTACATGGGTAAGATGGTGTAGAGGGATATGGGCCAAATGCGGGCAATTGGGACTGGCTGAGTAGTTAAAAATTGGGTGGCATGGACAAGTTGGGCCATAGGGCCTGTTTCCATGCTGTAAACCTCTTTTTGACTACTGTCGCCATCGGTTATGGGGTGTGTGTGTGTAGGTCACTCAGAGGCCTTATTTTCCCTTCATGTCGGGTCGCCCCTTGCTCCGAGGGGATGTACTGGCTGCCATAGCGGCATGGACAAGTTGGGCCAAAGGGCCTACTTCCATACTGTAAGCCACTATGACTCTAATATATAACTATTAAAATTTGTGTATTAATATATCATATGTGTTTTAAAGCACATTATTGGAGATGTCAGCCAAACTCTCCATATTTTCTGGTGACAGAAGACTGGCTGAAGCTCTTCTCCCCCCACCCAGGCAGGCCCATTGTAATTCCCCTCTTCCTAAATCCTTGCCCCCACATTCAGTCAACAGCCCCTCTCGTCTTCCCTGCTACTAGTACCTGTGAAGCAGAGTCCTCCTCCTGGAGTAAGGAAGAGACAGACAGACAGAGAGCAGCCAAAATACAGCAAAGTTTGAAGCCACCACTTGCCTTCCTGGCTGAAGATGCATGACCTCCCAGTGTTTCCCTCCTTCCCTCAGTCAGTAACTGAGCTATACTTGCAAGCTTCTAGTTGCACCAGGTTGGTACAAACATCCTGGGCCACTTGAACTCCCTGCAAGAAGTGTTTTCTGAAGTTAAAGAGCACTTTGGTCTCACTGTCTGCCCCATACTGTTTGGAATTGACCCAGTGGGTCCTGGGCTGTCCCATCAGCCTCCAGACTGGATCATATGCCCTCCGCAGCCATTATTGCTGCTTGGAAGAGGAATAGCTCGTGACCCTAGTTGTGACCCTTGGGACACCATTTTGGGACGTGACTCTCAGTTTGGGAATCCCTCCATGAGATAAAAACATAGAAAATAGGAACAGGAGTAGGCCATTTGGCCTGCTCCACCATTCAGTATGATCATGGCTGATCATCCAACTCAATAGCCAATCCCCCCAACACCCCCTCAATATCGTTTGATCCCTTTAGCCCCAAGAGCTATATCTAACTCCTTCTTGAAAACATACACTATAGCCTTAACTGCTTTTCGTGGAAATGAATTCCACAGGCTTACCATTCTCTGGTGAAGAAATTTCTCCTCCTCTCCGTCCGAAGAGGTTTCCCCCTTCTCCTTAGACTATGACTGCTGGTTCTGGACTCCCCTACCATCGGGAACATTCTTCCTCCTGTTATTTTATATGTTTCAATGACATTCCCCTTCATTCTTCTGAACTCCAACTCCCTGACTGACTCTTAACTGTCCTCGGGCAACTGGGGATGGAGGGATGGGCAATAAATGCTGTCCAGCCAATGATGCCCATGTCCCATGAATGAATTTTTAAAAAATGACTCAATCTTTCATAATTTAGTTCTGCCATCCCAGGAATCAGTAGGGTAAACCTTTTCTGCACTCCTTCTATTGCAAGAACATCCTTCCTCATATAAGGAGACCAAAACTGCACACAGTATTCCAGGTGTAACCTCATCAAGGTCCTGTATAATTGGAGGAAGCCATCCCTGCTCTTGAACACACATCCTCTCACTATGAAGGCCAACGTACCATTTGCTGCCTTTACCACCTGCTGCACCTGCATGCTTACTTTCAGTGACGGGTGTACGAGGACACCCAGACCTCCCTGCACATTCCCCCACCCCCAAATTATAGCCATTCAGATAATCTGCCTTCCTGTTTTTTGCTACCAAAGTGAATAACCTCATATTTATCCACATATACTGTGCCTAGCATGTCCAAATCACACTGAAGGATCCCTGTCTCCTCCTCACAGCTCACCCTCCCCCCAGCTTTGTGTTATCTGCAAATTTGGAGATATTGCATTTAGTTCCCTCATCTAAATCATTAATATATATTGTGAATAGCTGAGGTCCTAGCACTGATCCCTGCAGTACCCCACTAGTCACTTCCTACCATTTGGAAAAAGACCGGTTTATTCTGACTCTGTTTCATGTCTGCCAACATCAATCCAACTCAAACTATCCCCAATCCCACGTGCTTTAATTTTGCATGCTAATCTCTTATGCGCGACTTCGTTGAAAGCCTTTTGAAAGTCCTAATAAACACCATTTTATTGGCTCTCCATCAACGCTACTAGTTACATCCTCGAAGAACTCCAGTAGATTTGTCAAGTATGATTTTCATTTTGTAAATCCATGCTGACCCTGTCCGATTCTGCCACTGTTAGCCAAGTGTTCTGCTATAAAATCCTTGATAATGGACTCTAGAATTTTCCCCACTTCCGACTTCAGGCTGACTGGTCTATAATTCCCTGTTTTCTCTCCACCTCCTTTTTTAAATAGTGCGTTTACATTAGCTACCCTCTGATCTGCAGTGCATCAAACTTGTTTATCTTTATTTGTGCCAGTCATTCATCTATTATACATTCTTTGCGCATTTAGATATGGCACCTCTAATATAATGTTTTTCTAAAGTTCTTTTTATCATTTGTCCATGAGTTGTGGACATTGGTGGTAAGACCAGCATTTATTGCCTTGAGAAGTATTGCCGTTGTTAAAATCTGTGCCTTCTTGATGTCATCTGGTTGATTTAACCCAGATTACTGCTTTGCTCTACTGCTTTGATTTTTCTCTCGAGCTTTAAGAGTTTACCCTTACCTCACCCTTCCCCTCCCTTACTGTTTAAAGCCTTACTACTATCCTAGTTATTTAGTTTGCCAGTGCACTGGTCTTGGAGTGGTGTATGTGCAGTTTGTCCCTCTTTCCCCAGTACTGGTGCCAATGCTTGCCACTTCATTTTTTTTCAGCAATGTATTTAAACCTCTAACCTGTTTGTGCCTCTGCCAATTTTTGCACAGCTCGGGTAGTTATCCACAAATTATCTTTTTGAAGTTCTGCTCTTTACTTTGTACCTAAGCTTCTAAAACCACCTCGGCAAAACCTCAATCCTTGTTCTAACTTTGCCATTGCTTCCCATGTGGAAGCAACTGGATCCTCCTCCTCGATTGTCACCAGCATGAGGTGACATCCTTAATCCTGACAAAAGGCAATCAGCATGGCCTTCAGGACTCTGGGTGACTGCGGAGAACAGCACCCAGCTACCCAACTATACTGTTCCTAACATTGCCGGACCCCATTTCACTCCCCCACTGCAATGGCCTCATTAACACCATTCACAACTATCTTGTCAGTCAACAGCAAAGGCTGAGTCTCCTCTGCCACCACATCTGTGGTTCCTTTCCCTGTCTGAGTCACAGCCACGTCCTCCTGCTCCTGACTGCTAATCATGACCTGATCTAAGGAGTCTGACTGCCTCCTGGATCAAAATGCCCAGATAGCGCTTTCCCTCCCGGATGCACTTTAATGTATTTTTATGTTTGTGGGATGAGAGTGCTGCTGGCTTGGTCAACATTTATTGCGCATTCCTAATTTCCCTCGAAGATGGTGGTGAGCTTCCTTCCTGAACCACTGCAGTCAGTGTAGTGTAGGAACACCCACAGTGTTATCCTCAATAACTCTGAGCTGAAGTTTCTTAAGTTGCAGACTCTTTACTGCTTGGGATCGCACTACTCTCAACCAACTCCAAAGTTTCAGACGCAGCCCAACTCCTCCACTGCCATCTCTAGCTAACCTGTTTTATATATTTAATTAACTATATAGTTTTATGTATTTAATTCACTTGGTTTGTTTTAGTTCCTTTATACTAATTACTTTAACCAGTTTAAATTCCTAACTGTAGTTTCCTAGTTTTAAACACTGACTGCCTTGAGCTTACAAAAACCACAATGGCCTCATTAACACAATGTTAAAGGTAAAAGGAGCACCTCCTGCCCCCTCTGCTCTGAACCCTGTGTGGCTGCATAATTAATTACACTGTGTGCATGTTTCAAATTGATGAACTGTGGGTGAGATTAGAGATCAGGAGGAGCATTATAGTGCGAAATGGGAATGGTTGTATTTGGGCTGTGGAAGGAGCCCATGGGACCCTATTGCAACCCAGACTTGCGTGTATTCTTGGGCGTATGTGTGAGGACAGCAATATGATCAGTAGACAGGAAGGGAGGTACAGGGAGGGGAATTCCAGAGCTGGGGCCTAGACAACAACATTGCTATTCCAATGGTTAAAATTATAATTTGGAATGCCCAAGAAACAGGAATTCGAGAGGGTTGTGGAGTTGGAGGAGATTACAGAGATAGGGAGGGACAAGGTCATGGCGAGTTTAGAAAGGGGTGAGAATTTTAAAATCAAGGCTGATAAATGTTTGGAGTAGTGGAGATAAACGTATTGGATTAACTCCAGATAATGCTGAATTCCTTGACGCAAGAGTTGAGGGCTTGGACTGGTGAACATTGATGGGCCGAATGGCAATTTCTTGCATTTGAATTTTAGGAACAGCAGGAAGGCCATTCAGTCCCTCGAGCTCATTCTGCCATTCAATTAGTTCATGGCTGATTTGCACCACAGCTCTCACAATCTCCTTTCCCAGTGTTGCTCTTTTTTTTTCTCTCTGGATGTTATGCAGGTGGGAGACCAGCAGGTGGAGTGAGTGTTCCCGGACCTGTGGGGAAGGATATCAATTCAGGACGGTGCGGTGCTGGAAAATGATCGCCCCTGGTTTCGACAGCTCTGTTTATGATGAACTGTGTGAAGCGGCCGAGCTGACCAGACCTGTGGAGCGAAAACTCTGCAAAAACAAAGGGTGCGGTCCACAGTGGGAAGTGTCAGAATGGTCGGAGGTAATCCATTTTTGTTTCGGTGAGAAATATCCCCACCAGAGGACATTAAGGGATTTGTTGTCTTCTGCTCCCTAATTGTAATAAAAGTGAGGTATTTATCCAGTCCATAGAACATAGAACACTTAATATTTCAAACACACCATATAAGTACATGCTTTTCTCTACTGCTCTGTTAAAGTTAGTGAACAAAGGAACTAATAGCTCTTGGGAATATTAAAGAGTCTTTTGGTCATACAGAACTTCTGAGTGTCGCTGAAAAAAGACACATCAAAGCTTTTTGTCAGGACATTCACAAGAATGCCTGTTGTAAAGGGAAATTTATACTTCATGAGAAGAGAATGCTGGGGGGTGCTGGCAAATCGAGTCTGATTGGTTTGCCATGAAAAATGCACTGGTTAACTGATGACCGTTGACCGCCAAGCCGTGTTTAAATTCAAACCAGGCAGCTCTGGCCAAAGGGAATGAACCAGAGAATTGTTCTTCCCTTGACAGATGCCATTCTTGTGAATGTCCTGATGAGTGCAAAATGAAAATGTGTTTTTTCAGTGATACTCAAAAATATTAAATGTTAATTCTTGAACATGGGCATCACCACCAAAACTGACATTTTCCATCATTTATGACGATATATATTTAATGGCGTAGTTCTAAAGAGGGACAGAGGGACCTGACCTCGGGGGGGTTTGCGTGCATAGGTCTTTAAAGTTTATTTATTAGTCACAAGTAGATTTACATTTACTGTGAAAATCCCCTAGTCGCCACACTCCGGCGCCTGTTTGGTTTACAACAGGTTGACCCAAACGTGACCCTGTCGTGGGGATCCCTCCGGGGAATAGCCCCCAGGGGAGAGGGCCATGGCCAGGCAGTGCCCTGGCACAGACCCAGACACAGGTTGGCACTGTGGCAGAGCCAACCATTGCCAGGGCGACCTGTAGGAAGACTCGTGTGCGGGGACTCATTTATTTGTGGTGGTTTGGGCTCCAATGTCGGCGATGACAGTTTGGGTGGGGAGAAGAGGCCAGATGTTGGCGACGACTGTTTGTGGGGTAGGGGTACTTGAGATCTCTTGGGGGGGGGGGGGGAGGTTATTTTTTAGTCTGGTTCGGGTGCTGGTGTGTTGGGCCTTGCCGCTCAACATGACAGCGTGAAACACACCCCTTGTTTTTTTGACAAAGTGCCATACGATCTGGCGAGAAAACCTGCCTGTTCCGCTAATCATCGAATCCCTACAGTGCAGAAGGAGGCCATTCGGCCCATCGAGTCTGAACCACCCACAATCCCACCCAGGTCCTATTCCTGTAACCCCACAAATTTACCCTGCTAATCCCCTAACACTAGGGTCAATTTAGCATAGCCAATCAACCTAACCTAATCCTCTGGTGAGAAACACGCTGGTTTTCAGTCAGATCTTGACATTGCCATTTTTTTGCTAAGATTCTGCCCGTATTCTCAGTATAGCCATTGCTCACCAGCCAATGAGTCTCTTGGACAATTTCCGATTGCCTAAAGAGGTCATAGAGAAATGATGACAGATTTCCTCCTTCCTGGTTAATATTAGTCTGGGTATTCTTATGTTTTCCTGGGAGGTGACTTGGCTCTTGGTGGGTCAGGTGGTTCATGTCAGGATACCTAATGGATCACATGAATGGATGAAAAATGACAGGTCCGTCAAGACTGTTCCACACAGTTGTAATATCTTGTACATCACAATATGTACATTCCCCATTCAACCAGAAGCCATGTCAAATCCAGGGATGAAAATGTAACCAGTCAGGAGGGAAGAGCGATCTGGGAAATTTACAACTATATGGGACAGGCTGATGGGCTGATTGTGGTCTTTTACCTGTATTGTAAGTTCACAATGAGTGTGGAGGTTGATGGTAGTTGTAAACATGCTGTTCAGCCTGATCCTCTGCCATCTGGTGTACTCACCCGGACACAGTCCCATAGGGTGAATTCCCCCTCCTTTTCTCTGGGTTTGCTGAGTGCCCGTCCCCCACCATGAACCAGGACTATTCAGACCAGAGAAATTGACCTTTGACCTTCCTTCTCATTTGTAGAGCTGTGTACTCTTGGGAGGAAGTTATTTTGTTAAAAGGTAGTGAGCTGAAGATATACTTTTCTGTGGAACTTTTGAGGTAATCTCTTTCCTCTGTCTGTTTTCACTTGTCTATAACCCTTCTTGAGGTTCTCGAATGCTCACATACCAATCACCAGCCAGGAAAGCAGTGACAGCCCAGGAATGTGAATGCCCCTGAGTTGAAGTCTATTTCCCCCTTTAAATCAGGAATGCTGCCCACAGCCCCTTCCTCCAGTCTGTGACACCATTAGCCAGGGTGTTCTGTACAAAATGTCAACCCTCAGACTGTCTGTGAGTGACTGCAAACAACAACAAAGCACTGGAGACACAGGAAGGAAGGAGAGATGCAAGGCAGTGTGTGGGTATCTCCTTTTAGAGCTAAAGGTTAGTGGACAGGTACAAACCGTAATCAGAAAGATAAGTAGAATTTGGCCTCAAGACAAGGGGACTGGAATACAAAAGATAGGAAAGTATGTTGCCATGTACAGAGCTCTGGAGGACTGCATCTCTTGTGTGCTTCAAGAGGTATTGACATCTGAGGAGATGCAGTGCAGATCCAACAGAAGCATACCAGGGCTCGGGATTAAATTGAGGGCAATGTGTCTTGTATTCTCTTGATTTATAGAAGACTTGAGAGATGATTGGATTGCAGTCCAAAGATGTGCGGGTTAGGTTGATTGGCCATGGTAAATGCCCCATAGTGTCAGGGGGACCTGCAGGGTAAATACATGGGGTTAAGGGGATATGGCCTGGGTGGGATTGTGGTTGGGTGCAGACTCGATGGGCCGAATGGCCTCCTTCTGCACTGTAGGGATTCTGAGGTGTTGAGACCAATAAAGGGATTTGAAAGGGTAAATGCAGAGAAACTATGAAGGACCAGCGAGAATTTTGAAGTTATTGGTCGCTCATTCAGGAGTGATGCCAAGATGCGCTTTTTCACATGCAGAGCGGTAATCGGGAACCCTGTCCGGGGGGAACTGGAATTATAATGAAATTGAATACATGATAAATTTAAATGAGGAAAGATGGGACGAAGTTCGAGTGGAGCCACCAGCATGGACTGGTTGGGAAAAGGCCTATTTCCGAGCCGTATATCCTGCATAATGTTTAGAAATTTCCAGATCGAGGGGTAGATTTTGTTAGGTGAGGATTCATGGGGATATGGAGCAAAAGCTGGCAAGGGGATTTGACATACAGATCAGTGATGATTTCAGTGAATGACAGAACAGCTTGAGCGGCTGAATTTACTGTTGCTGTTTCTATGTTCCCAGTGCAATGCTCCTTAAATTCCACATTTTATGGGTTGAAGGGTCTTCATATTTATGCAGGTCTCAGTCCTGACCAGGTATATCGATCCTCCGCTCACGATAGATGGAATGATCTCAACGTGGAACCCACCCAGCTAATAACATTCTTTCTTTTGCACTTAGTGTTCAGCCCGCTGTGGCACCAGGGGCATCATGAGACGTGAGGTCCGCTGCTCAGTGGAACCTCGCCTGTGTGATGAGTACACCAAGCCAAGCAACAAGAAGGAATGCATGGGTCCTCCATGTGACCGTCGCTGGACTGCATCAGACTGGGGACCAGTAAGTACTGCACTCATTTTGCCGGTCTAATGTATCCCGAGGAACTCCAGAATTAACCTTCTGTGCTGTTTGCCACCCACAGAATAGACCATCAACACAGACTGTCTAATAAAGACCCAGCACTCCATATACATTAACACATGGGGACAAGCACACCCCACACAAATGAATTTCGATTGTTCAGCACTCTTGGTGTAGTCTTCCAAATGTGGAATAGGAGACAAATCTTAGTTACGGCATTCACCTGTAACCCACACACGGTCTCCAAGTTCCATCTGACTTGGGCACCAGGACGATAGGACTCCAGTCACTAGAACTTAATTCAGTGAGATCATTTTGGAGCATGTACTCCATTTCCTTTTATACTTGCAATAACTTAGCTGGACCTAACCTATATGGATGTTGTTTGATTGGAACGGTGTCCCCCACATCTGCGCCATGCGCCACTAGCTCCATTTTACCTAGTTTATCCCTGCATATACATTTATAGGTCTGCAGTAATTCTGTCAGTTTGCTCTGGCTTTTATCTGAGGGATGATGTATCCACTGGTTTAAATTTCCCAGTACTTCCTCATTGCCCAAATGAATTTTAGGGCAGTCACTATTACAATTTTCTCCCTGGTCTTCCCCCTACTTTGTGACTATCAAGGCCTCATGCTTGTTCTCATGTACACAGTCACATTTGGGAATGCTTTTGAGTTCTAGTGCTGGGTCCGCAGTCTAATAGGGTTGTTTTAATCTTGAGCCACCCTGCTGTAATTCAACTAAGGTCTTGAAATCGAAGCCATCATTCTCACTCTCTACATCTGTCTCATTCTCAGTTAACCTGCTAAAGATGGTATCAGATAACCTGATCCCCTTTGCCTCGCCCTGGGCTCGCAACTCCTCCCTCTTTTGTCTTAGCTGCTGAACCTGTGATCACGTCACTACACCATCTTAAAAAAACCCAGGATGGTCTGTTTGTAATTATTCTGTGGCTGGATTTTCTACCAGCTGCTCGACCACAGTAGGCATCATGACGATCTGTCATCCTGCTATATCATTCCCTAGAATGAATTGAATGCCTGCAATGGGTAGGGTTTCAACCATGCCTATCACTACTTCTCCCGTCTCCAAGCTACTCTCTAAGCTTACTTTTATTAAAGGGATTTCTTTTGTTTCTCCTTGAATTCTGTGAATTAACTAACACCTTCTCCAGCAACATCCCTTCTGGGCAACAAATATCTCTATCCCACAACATTGGAGATCGACTCGCATCAATATCTCATTACATTTTAAGAAGTCTCACAACACCGGGTTAAAGTCCAACAGGTTTATTTGGAATCACAAGCTTTCGGAGCACTGCTCCTTCATTAGCAGCGTTCCGAAAGCTCGTGATTCAAAATAGACTTGTTGGACTTTAATCGGGTGTTGTGAGACTTCTTACTGTGCCCACTCCAGTCCAACGCCATCATCTCCACATCATTATATTTTACCATTCCAAACTGCCCACATGGAAATATTTACCTTTACACACACAATCTTTGAGTATATCTGCCACCTGCTGGTCATTCTGCCCCTGTGCAAGTGGTGCGCACATTTTCATCCCCTTTGTCGCGTGTGTACCAATCCAACTGGCTTCTTTGGTTCCCCAGCTTTTAACTTTCCTTTGTCCTGTATATGATTGATAATCCCGACTGGATGACCATTTAGTGTCCAGCATAATGATTTGGTGTGGCTCAGTTTGTTTGAATGAAAACACCTGGCTTTTATCTCTCACTCCTCCAACAGACTCGGGTTTATTTTGAGGGGGATTCTCCTTGGAGCTTCCTATCACTCCCTCTCTTGCTAGCCTGCCCCGCCTCGCACCTTCCAAGTTTCTAGTTTCCTCTGATCGAAAGATGGGTCTAAAGAAAAGCTTTGGTCTGGGAACCAACTCCTAATTGTTCGCAAGCTCTGCAGCTTGTCTGGCCGTTCTAACATTTTGTTCTCGACGTGCGTTCTAATCATGGCAGGCAGCGAATCTTTAAACTCTGCCAGCAAAATGATCTCTCTAAGTGCTCCATAGCTTTCAGCTATCACATCCATTTATCAAACTGACTTTGTTTGACCCTTTCAAATTCAAGGTACGTTTACCCAATCTGTTTTCTTATAGCTCTAAACTGTAAGCCTTTGATACCAGCTCATAAGCACACATTAAAGTGTTCTTCACTGCCTCAGTCTCCAGACCTTTCCTCAGTCAGAGACACATATACCTCACTAGCCCTACCTACAAATTTAGCTATCGAAAGAGCTACCTCACTAGCCCTACCTACAAATTTAGCCTGTGTGGTCAGGGTCCAAATGTCTTGTGGCAATCACATCGGCCTAGCTATTTTCTCAAAACACACAAAGTCTTGATTTCTTTTGCATTGAATTTTGGGAGAGCTTGTACATATCTGAACATTTCCCCACAGGCTTCCTGCCTTGAACCACTTTCTTCCTCATTCAGCTCTGTACCTGCTGCCATTTGTCGCAGTTTAATTTCATGCTCCCTCTCTTTCTCCCTCCCTTCCATTACAAATCTCTCTTTGGCTCTTTCCTCTCTTTCCATCTCTTCTCTTTCCCTCTCTTTCCTTTTTTCTCTCTCTCTCTTTCCTGCATCACTGACTTAATTGATATGCCTCTTTCTACTTGAAGCTTAGCTAGTTCGATTTCTTCCCTTCTCGAAATATTGGGTCTGGCTAACCCCTCTTGTATATTTAAATGGGTTGCTAGACTTTCAAATATCTCCGCTTTCTAAGCTAGTGTAAATGAAGCCGTTTCCAATTTATTTGCCAATTCCATCAATTTAATTTTTGGCACACTTTTTAAACTTGCTACGGTTACATTATCTACTTCCAGCTAAGATCGAACTACCTCCAAAGCCATTTTGCAACCCTGTTATTTTAAATAACACATTCTCACTTGTTTACACATGGTCATTACTCTCATTCGGTGCAAAGTCAAAAATCCCCTACATCTAAGGAATTTAAGCTTTTTAGTATCCCAGACTCGAGCCCCTAATTTTCTGGGGCGATACCCCTCTGATGTTAACTGCAAAGGTATCCCAACTTGGAAATACTGGTTCATGGTGGTGTATAGTTTTGTCTACAGGAATGGTGGAAGGAGCCATGTGCAAGACCCAGTGAGAACAGTAACAAGCCCAGTCCTAGTATAACGCTGATTTAAAAACTATTTATTACAATAAAGAAAAGACACATTTACACAAACAGGACTATAATGATCTAAGACAGTTGCGTAGAAGAAACTACTAAACTCACCCACAAAGTTGAGTAGAAATTGCCCTTTTTGTTTCAAAATATGTTTACAAGATCTGAACTCTTTCAGGACTTCTCTCTCCTCAAACAACATCCAATTCAATAGATCTAGAAGTAAAGGCCAGCTTATAATTACCTCACTGTATACAATTGAATAGTTATTCTGGGAAGAATCTTTTGGTTCAGCAAAGACATGGTTTTAACTGCCTTCACAAAGATTTCTGCTTCTGGTCTGCTGGGTTATAGGCTCTCGGGGTGCTAGATGGATCCTGCCTCTCGGGGTGCTAGATCAAATCTGCCTCCTGCTTCCATGAAAAGGTCACCAATAATACCATTGTTTTGCTTTGAAGATTCTCCCTATTTGCTTCTTCAGCTTCTGTTAGTTCTAAAAGATTAACATGTAAGCCTTCCCTGGATGGTGCAATCGTATACCCCAAAGTTTTTCCTATTAGCAGAATGATAGATTCTTCTGTTCTGTTTCCAGCTGCTAATCTTGTTGCACACACCCACACTGATACAGTCAGGGCCGCACACCCCACACTGACAAAACATGAAAACCCAAGCCACACTGACATTAACACTCGGGGACACGTACCCCACACTGAGATTAACACTCGGGGACATGTACCCCACACTGAGATTAACACTCGGGGACACGTACCCCACACTGAGATTAACACTCGGGGACACGTACCCCACACTGAGATTAACACTCGGGGACACATACCCCACACTGAGATTAACACTCGGGGACACATACCCCACACTGAGATTAACACTCGGGGACACGTACCCCACACTGACATTAACACTCGGGGACACGTACCCCACACTGACATTAACACTCGGGGACACGTACCCCACACTGAGATTAACACTCGGGGACACGTACCCCACACTGACATTAACACTCGGGGACACGTACCCCACACTGACATTAACACTCGGGGACACGTACCCCACACTGACATTAACACTCGGGGACACGTACCCCACACCGAGATGAATGCTCAGGGACACGTACCCCACACCGAGATTAACACTCGGGGACACGTACCCCACACTGAGATGAATGCTCAGGGACACGTACCCCACACTGACGTTTACATTGCTATGCTCTCGCCTCACTCTGTAGTCTCCGGCACTACTGCCCCTCCTGACTCTAAAGAAAGAAGGCACCAGGAGTTCTTGTGTGAGTTTGATTCTAGCCGTGAACTGACTTGTCTCCATGGTGTGGTTTTTTGTATCGCGTTAGCCTAATGCGCTGTATGTTTTGGTGTTTTGTAGCAGATATTTCAGAATTCACTTTTTTTCAGATGGACTAGCAGTGTTTGCTCGAGTTGGCACACTAACCTTAGTATCTCGAGTTGGCACACTAGCCTTAGTATCTCGAGTTGGCACACTAACCTTAGTATCTCGAGTTGGCACACTAACCTTAGTATCTCGAGTTGGCACACTAACCTTAGTATCTCGAGTTGGCACACTAACCTTAGTATCTCGAGTTGGCACACTAATCTTAGTATCTCGAGTTGGCACACTAATCTTAGTATCTCGAGTTGGCACACTAATCTTAGTATCTCGAGTTGGCACACTAATCTTAGTATCTCGAGTTGGCACACTAATCTTAGTATCTCGAGTTGGCACACTAATCTTAGTATCTCGAGTTGGCACACTAACCGTAGTATCTTGGGAAATATACCTTGTTATAGACAATCTGCTTCCCTTACTGCCCCCCAGCACAGTGGAAGATCTGCTGCTTGGGTGGCTGTATTATGCCTTTAGGTAATCTGGTTTTTGAGTTGATTAAGTATTGCCTGGCAACCTACTCCTGGAGAATGTCTTTAAATGAAAAAAGCAATGTTCTGTAATTAATGGAAATTTAATATGGAGGAGTCATGCTTTCTGCCTAAATGAACTAGGACCAAATCCATTGTTTTTGGCTTGTGTTAAAAACCCCATCCCCTCCCAGATACTTTCCCGGGATAACCCAGGCAACTTGACTGCAACCTGTTCAAACTGGTTTCTGACCCCATTCCACCTCCACCACAAAGATCACTCACCATCACTAACTCCACTCACCTCTATCACCCCTAACTCAGCTTAACTGCTGTTGCCTTTGTCACTTCCAAACTCAATTACTCCAAGTCTCCCCTGGCTGACCTCCCATCCTCCACTGGCCAACAACTTCTGACCATCGGAAATTCTGCTGTCCATCCCTTCCTATAACAAGTCCTGCACTCCATCCAGACTGCTTCATCCTCTTCTAATCTTGCACCTTCAGTGCCTCAAATTACCAATGCTCATCCCTCCATGTTGAAATGGTTTCCCTCTTCCCTCTCTGTCTCTGCGACTTTCTCCAGCTCCATAATTCCTTCTTTTCATTAACTGCAGCCTCTTGTACTTTCCCCCAACTCTTCCTTCACTCCATTTTTGGTCCACTTTGGTTTTTGTCCCATGCCTTGCCTCTTCACCTCCCTCTTCTCCTTATAACCCTATTTTTTGACCAAGCTTTTGCTCATCCCTCCCAATATCTCCGTCTTTAGCTCAGAGTCCAATATTTTTACAGGTGAAGTGCTTTGTGACATTTTCTCTGTAATATATGTTCACTCAATATTCATTCTTGGCATATGGCTGTCACAGGTAAGGCAGGCATTTATTACCCATCATGAATTGCCCCCGAGAAGCTGGTAGGCCTTAAAGCCCTGCAGCCCATGGATCAAGGCGTTCCCACTGTGCTGTTTGAATGGGAGGTCTGGATTTTGTCCCATGATGTGGAGATGCCGGCGTTGGACTGGGGTGAACACAGTAAGAAGTCTCACAACACCAGGTTAAAGTCCCAACAGGTTTATTTGGTAGCAAATACCATAAGCTTTCGGAGCGCCGCTCCTTCGTCAGATTCCACTCCATCTGACGAAGGAGCAGCGCTCCGAAAGCTTATGGTATTTGCTACCAAATAAACCTGTTGGACTTTAACCTGGTGTTGTGAGACTTCTTATTTTGTCCCATTAACCATGGAAGAGTGGTGATATTTTTCCAAGTCAGGGGTTGGGTTGCCAACTTGTAACGAAATGTAATCTTGGGTTAGTCCCATGACTTGCCTCCATGCTTCAGCCATTTGTCAGCCAGTCCTTCAATCCTTGTGACGTACTATCTTCCTCTGCCAACCCTAGCCCACTTTCCACAGTTTTATATCTATTAAAGAGCAATGTTTAAAGAAAATGACCAAGAAGCATTCATTTTTAGTGCCCTGATGATTTTTCTTCATGATTGCATGCGGCAGTGTCCTTTGATTCCTGGAGACACCAGGCTAATCCTGGATGGTTGGTGATCCTGGTCGCCCTGGGTGAGACCTGGAAGCCATGAGGCATCCAAAAGCCCGCTGTGCGGTCCTTCAAACTGCCGGAGGTTTTAAATTTGGGTGATGTTGCGTGAGTTGTTGATGGTGAGCTACTATGATTGATTTATAAGCTGTGTTTTTCCCCTTTCTCATTAAAGTGCTCGGGGATGTGTGGAGAGGGCCGCATGACACGCTATGTGGTTTGCAGGAACAATGATGGGAAGGTGTTACCAGACTCTCAGTGCGACTTGACGACAAAGCCCCTGGCAGTGCACCCCTGCGGAGATAAAGACTGCCCTCCCCACTGGGTGTCTCAGGAGTGGGAGCAGGTATGATAGTGAGTGAAACACATGCTGCAAGAATCAAAGGGCAACTGGAGCTAACAGCCAATTTCAGCTCAAAAACAGAAATAATACCGGAAGCATTCATGGCTTCACATCATAAAAGGTTTCCCACAGGGCACCTTGTAGTAAGAAAGTAACATCTGAAAATAGTGTCCATTGTTGTGGGGATACAGCTAACAGCTATGTACTGCTCTGCAGGATCCCACAGATACCCGATCAGCTGAAAAATAATTATTCCTCAGCTAATGGTTTGCTACTATACCTGCTAATCACTGTTGTTTGTCCACACACACCTTCCAAACAGGTTTAAGTCATCAAAATAGAGATGTCGGCTTAAAAGTCCAACAAAGTGAGTGATAGCTCTGATGGGCGGCACGTTGGCACAGTGGTTAGCACTGCTGCTTCACAGCACCAAGGACCCGGATTCGATTCCCGGCTTGGAATTTAATTTACCAGGAAACTTAGCAGCTGGGCTCACTTAATCATGGGAGAGACCGCGTGTCAGTTTCCCAGTGATGGTGGGATGGGGCCAGTGTGCGAAACCTGCTCTCTCGTGGCAGTTTTTCAATCAGGTTCATTATTGAGTCAATTGACACCAATTATCCCTGAGTGCATCAGAATTTAGAGGTGGCTCAGGGATTAAATTGGAGTTGCGAAGTTGTCTGGTACTTTTCAAAGGCCGCCCAGCAAACCTTGTTGGGTTTGCCAGCGGCCTACCTAAGAGGTTCACTGGGAGTCGGTGTCTGATCGAGGGAACCAGCTTTGAGAAGTGTGGGTGTATGCTGAGAGCCACCCATCTGTCCTTGCCATTGACTCTTCACTTCTCCTGCGACCCCCTTCCTGCCCTCAGTAACTTGTGTTCAAGGATCCAACGGCAACTCCTGGTGACAGCCTCGGAGTATTACTGGGAGGGAAGTGAGAGGATAAGAGACAGTGGGAGACTGGCAGAGGGAAATGAAACCATTGCAATCTGACAGAGGAAAGCACTGGACTTGGAACCAGGAAAAGGCAGACTCGGAGCAGGAAGCAGAGTGACTGGTTGGTTGTTGGAAACTGGCTAAAGCAGCAGCCTAAAGTTTTCACAATATCTTCCAGCCTTAGTTTTAATCTTAATTGACTCTCCAGGGAAAGGTTCACTTAGCGTCAGAGAGATTTACAGCATGGAAACAGGCCCTTCGGCCCAGTTTGTCCATGCCATCCAGTTTTTACCATTAAGCTAGTCCCAATTGCCTGTATTTGGCTGATATCCCTCTTACCAATCTTATCCATGTAACTGACTCAATGCTTTTTAAAAGACAAAATCGTACCTGCCTCTGTTACTACCTCTGGCAACTCATTCCAGACACTCGCCAACATCTGAGTGAAAAAATTGTCCCTCTGGAACCTTTTGTATTTCTCTCTTCTCACCTTAAATCTTTGCTCTCCAGTTTTACTCTCCCCTACCTTTGGGAAAAGATGTTGACTATCTATTTCCCTTGTGCCCCTCATTATTTTATAGACCTCCTATAAGATCATCCCTAAGCCTCCAAGCTCCAGAGAAAGAAGTCCCAGTCTACCCAGCACCTCCTTTATAAATCAAATCATCAAGTTCCAGCAGCATCCTAGTAAATCTTTTCTACACTCTCTAGTTTAATATCCTTTCTATAATAGGGTGACCAGAACTGTACACAGTATTCCAAGTGTGGCCGTACCAATGTCTTGTACAACTTCAACAAGACGTCCCAACTCCTGTATTCAATGTTCTGACCAATGAAAGCAAGAAGGTTGAGAGGGATGGGGATGTGTTTGTCTGCTAACTGGCATATCGCTAGCTTGTGGGAGCCTCTGATGCAGGATGTTGGTAGGGACTGACTAATGGACTGTGTAATGAATGATTGACCTTGTTCTACTTCAGTGCAATGCCACGTGTGGCCGGGGTAGGAAGACCAGGAGGATTCTGTGCGCTGGTTTGGAAAATGGAGCTTACAAGGAGTATGAGGAGAGCCGGTGTGGGCATTCAAAGAAGCCTAACGAGGAGGCAGCCTGTTTCGAGAGGCCCTGCTCAAAGTGGTTCAAAACATCTTGGTCACAGGTAAGCAAACTCACCTGATTATCTGGGAGCTGTTGTGTCTCACTGATTCACATGAAGTTATCTTTGCCCTGTTTGTTTCTTTAATTTTCTCTTCTTTTCCTACACAATTTTCCTCCCTTTTGAAATGATCCTGTAGAAACTGTCAACATTTAGAGAAATATGACGTCATGGTTGTTAACTATGGTTAACAAGATTTCATGTTTTAAAGCAAAATAATTTTATTATACAAAAGCCAAACTAAGCAAACAGTACTAATGGAACACTTCCTTATGTAATTACTTATACTTTACATCGAAAAGCCTAATAAAACACAACCACGTATACTTCAAACTAAAATCCACACTTTGCTTCTCAATTCAACCAAAGATTGTTTGTTTCATCCTTTTGAAAATATAAAAGCTTGTGGGTGGCACAAAACCTGCAAATATTGCAAATTGCGAGCATTATGATGGACTTTGAGAGACAAGTTATAATACTGATTGGGAGAGCCGGTGCAGACATGATTGGCTGAGTGGCCTCCTTCTGCGCAGTAACAATTCTGTGATCCTGAACTCCCTTTTCCATAATGACTCCTCCAGAAAGTCTTGGGCTACTTATCAGGTCCTTAAAGATTACTCACTTGCTTAATAACAGCTACAATTTTTTCCACAGCTGCCTTGCAAGGTCTGGGACTTTCCAGCTCCAGCCTGAACTCCATCTGCAATTCCTGCACACTGAATTAAACAGAAAATTCAAAACTTCCTAGTTTCTAATAACTCTATTATTCAGTTCCCCAGCTGTTCTGCAGCTCTTTGCAAGTTCTTTTCCTTTTCTGAACTTGGGGCTTACACCAACCAAGTGGGTGTTTTCAGCTCCAACCCCAAAGACCGTTGGACTTCTCCAAGCCAAACTGCTTGTTTTCATCATGAGGATTACTGTAGATTTCTTCCTCTAAATCCAAGCGAGTCAAATCTTCCAGCCTCTCCTCTCTCTCAAACTCTGCCTCCAAATTGAGTTTGGGCCCCCATCCTCATTCAGCACGGTGAACGATAAAGTTAGTATTTTCTCTGCTTAAGGTGCAGGCCTGGCTAACACTTATTGCTTTTCCTCCCTTCAACTCTGTGGGTACGATTTTACAGCTGTCCATGATGACGGGATCTTCTGATCCCGCTGCAGTGAACGGAGATTTGGCTGAGCAGCGCTAAATTCTCTGGCCGAGCTGCAGGAGCAGCAGGGCATGAACCAGTAAGATTACACCCAGTGAGTTTCAACTGCCTCTGTATTCCCAAACTGAACCGTCTGCTTAATCCCCCCACAGCCTATCTCTATGGCAATGTGATATACTTTGGTTGTTCCAAACAGAAATGTAAATTAACCTTTTTTAACCTTCAAAAGAATCTCAGATTTTGGAAGCCCCTTAACTAATTTAAATATCTAATAGAGTTTAAGGCCCTCTTCTCCAGACTGTCGGGACCCACCAAAAATCTACCTCGTTTACAACATGCTTTTAGCAGCTTTTCACCTCGGAACTACACTTAATCTAAATCTTTTTATTGAGGTAGTTGTAGACCTCCTGGCTCTCTCTCAAGCTTCGAGATCGCTCATCCATTATTTAGATTTTCCCACTACCGCCACTGAAAACACAAGTTGCCTTTTAACAGTAATTAACCCAGGCTTGTTTGATTTCCATTTGCATTAGAAGTGTTCACCCGTTTCTCGATCAGGTTTTTCCATTTAACTTGTATTTAACAATTTTATATTTAACAATTCAATCCCCAACTTAAAAGTTATATTCCTAAAACTAATGTTGTGGCTCTAAATCATGGAATCAGATATCCGCACCACTTTAGATAAAGGCAAATTACTGCGGATGCGGTGCTGGAATCGGAAACAAAAATTGAAAAATGCTGGAAAATCCCAGCAGGTCTGACAGCATCTGTGGAGAGAGAATAGATCCAATGTTTTGAGTCTGGATGAATCTTCGGAAGGTTCATCCTGACTCAAACGTTGGCACTATTCTCTCTCCACAGATGCTGTCAGACCAGCTGAGATTTTCCAGCATTTTCGGTTTTTGATCCACAACTCTTAGTTTTCTTGACACTGGTTTTCCTCCTCCCCATTCTACTGTCTATGGCCCAGTGGAACTAGGTGGTGCCAGAAAACATCAATGCATGAAGCTCCTCTCCCATTCTCAACTCCATTTATCGTATTAAGCCAATAGGCAGGTATAAAAAGCAAGTAGAATGTTTTCTTTATCTCCTACAGCTGGAGTATAAAGGTCAGGAAGTTAGTTTTCAATTGCATAAAGCCTTGCATTCGGTCCAGATACCATACCTCAGGTTTTAATGGTCTTGGAGGGGGTGCAGCACAGATTCATCAGATTGAGCCCAGATTTTACAGGGTTCAGTCACGAGGACAGGTTGGAAAGAGGAGGCTTTTATTCCTTTGCGTATATAAAATTCAGGGGTGATCTGATTGAGTCATTCCAGAATGATTGAAGATTTGTAGATAGACCTCAGCTGGAGTATTGTATACAGGTCTGGGCATCACACTATAGAAAGGATTTGAATGCATTGGAGAGAGTGCAGAAGAGGTTTACAAAAATAGTTCCAGTGATGAGAAACTTCAGTTATGAGGATAGATTGGAGAGGTTGGGACTGCTCTCCTTGGAGAGAAGGTGGCTAAGAAGAGATTTGATAGAGGTGCTCAAAATCATGAGGGGGTTGGATAGAGTTGATAGGGAGAAACTGTTCCCACTCGTAAAAGGATGAAGAACGTGAGGAGGACAAATTTAAAGTGACTTGCAAAAGAAGCAAATGTGAAGTGCAAAAAAAAACTTCTTCACGCAGCGATTGGTTTGGGTCGAAATGCATTGCCTGGAAGTGTGGTGGAGACAGGTTCAATGGAAGCACTCGATAGCATTGGGTGATTACTTGAGTAGAAACAGTGTGCAGGGGTGTGGGGAAAAGGCTGGGGAATGGCACTAAGTCATGATGCTTGTTTGGAGAACAGGTTGGGCTGAATGGTCTTCTGAATTGTAACAATTCTGAGATACAGAGAAACTATTTCCTCTGGCAGGGGCATCAAGGCCTAAACATAATATTAGAGCTGGACTATTCAGGAACAAGAGTGTAGCGGAAAGCTGAAAGTCTCTCCTCAAAAAAGCAGTAAATACTGGAGCAAATGAAATTCTAAGACTGAGCTCGATGGATTTGGATTTGGTAAGGGGTATTATGGGATGTGGAGCAAGGCTGAGAAACAGTTGAGTTGCAGATCAGCCTTGATCTAATTGAATGGCAGGATGTGCTTGAGAGGCCTTCACTCTCTCCAGCGCACCCCACCCCCCCCCCCCCCCCCCCCCCCCCCCAACAACCCCACCCACTGTGTTCCCGTTTTGGGAACTATCACATTCTATTTTCCAATGAACAGGAATCCGTCCCCTTCATTAAATGTCTGTAAGGGGGAACATAAAATCAAAGAATCACTACAGTGCAGAAGGGGGCCATTCGGCCCATCGAGTCTGCACCGACCACAATCCCACCCAGTGCTAACCACCATGTCGCCCTTATCCAATTCACTTTTTGACTTCCACTGCCCTTTCAGGCAGTGTATTTCAGATAAGCCGCTCTGTTTCTGTCACCCGGTGGTAATGCTCAGCCTTTCCTGCTGCTCATGACTAATGACGGGTGGCTGGGACAGATAATGCTGTCATTCCCCATCTCTGGAAGCTCCTCCAGCCGTACAACCTTCTGAGATTTCTGCACTTTTTGGGCTCTGCCCTCTCCCTCAGCTCCGGTTTTCATTTCTGATTTTCATTGGCATCCTTGTTTCTTTTAATTTATTCATTCATGGGATGCGGGCGTTGTTGGCTAGGCCGGCGTTTATTGCCCATCCCTAATTGTTCTTGAGCTCGGTGGTTTGCTGGGCCATTTCAGAGGGCAGTTAAGAGTCAATCACATTGCTGTGGGTCTGGAGTCTCATGTAGGCCAGACCAGGTAAGGACAGCAGATTTCCTTCATGATAGGACAATAATGAACTAGATGGGTTTTTATGACAATTGACAATGGTTTCATGGTCATCGTTAGACTTTTAATTCCAGGTTTTTGTTAAATTCTATTTTCCAACATCTGCTGTGGGTGACTAGTCCAGTGACAATGTCACTATGCCACTAGCTCCCCCTTTCAGCTGCGCACACTTAGTTTCAAAATTATAAAACAGTTAGAGAGGCATGGGAAGTGTAAAAAGATGCACAAAGAAGATACTAGAATTGATCAGTTATGACGATCACGAAGGTCTGAATAGGCTCGCGCACTTTTATTCAGAAAAGAATGAAAGGTAACTTGTTCGAAGTCTTTAAAATTATGAAATGTTCTGATAGACGCAGAGTTTCCACTTGTGGGGAAAACAGGAACTCGTGAATATAAATATTAGGTAGTTCACCCAGAGGGTGGTGGGAGTGTGGAAATCAGTACCATAGGAGTGGTTGAAGTGAATCGCATGGGTAGAAGTTAGAGAAATGCATAATGAGAAAAGGATTTGAAGAAATATGTTGATAGAACATAGAACAGTACAGCACAGAACAGGCCCTTTGGCCCACGATGTTGTGCCGAGCTTTATCTGAAACCAAGATCAAGTTATCCCACTCCCTATCATCCTGGTGTGCTCCATGTGCCTATCCAATAACCGCTTAAATGTTCCTAAAGTGTCTGACTCCACTATCACTGCAGGCAGTCCATTCCACACCCCAACCACTCCCTGCGTAAAGAACCTACCTCTGATATCCTTCCTATATCTCCCACCACGAACCCTATAGTTATGCCCCCTTGTAATAGCTCCATCCACCCGAGGAAATAGTCTTTGAACGTTCACTCTATCTATCCCCTTCATCATTTTATAAACCTCAATTAAGTCTCCCCATAGCCTCCTCCGCTCCAGAGAGAACAGCCCTAGCTCCCTCAACCTTTCCTCATAAGACCTACCCTCCAAACCAGGCAGCATCCTGGTAAATCTCCTCTGCACTCTTTCCAGCGCTTCCACATCCTTCTTATAGTGAGGTGACCAGAACTGCACACAATATTCCAAATGTGGTCTCACCAAGGTCCTGTACAGTTGCAGCATAACCCCATGGCTCTTAAACTCCAACCCCCTGTTAATAAAAGCTAACACACTATAGGCTTTCTTCACAGCTCTATCCACTTGAGTGGCAACCTTTAGAGATCTGTGGATATAGACCCCAAGATCTCTCTGTTCCTCCACAGTCTTCAGAACCCTACCTTTGACCCTGGAATCCACATTTAAATTAGTCCTACCAAAATGAATCACCTCTCATTTATCAGGGTTAAACTCCATTTGCCATTTTTCAGCCCAGCTTTGCATCCTATCTATGTCTCTTTGCAGCCTACAACAGCCCTCCACCTCATTCACTACTCCACCAATCTTGGTGTCATCAGCAAATTTACTGATCCACCCTTCAGCCCCCCCCTCTAAGTCATTAATAAAAATCACAAAGAGCAGAAGACCAAGCACTGATCCCTGTGGCACTCCGCTAGCAACCTGCCTCCAGTCTGAAAATTTTCCATCCACCACCACCCTCTGTCTTCGATCAGATAGCCAGTTACCTATCCAATCGGCCAACTTTCCCTCTATCCCACACCTCCTTACTTTCATCATAAGCCGACCATGGGGGACCTTATCAAACGCCTTACTAAAATCCATGTATATGACATCAACTGCCCTACCTTCATCAACACACTTAGTTACCTCCTCAAAAAATTCTATCAAATTTGTGAGGCACGACTTGCCCTTCACGAGTCCGTGCTGACTATCCCAGATTAATCCGCATCTTTCTAAATGGTCGTAAATCCCATCCCTAAGTACCTTTTCCATCAATTTACCAACCACCGAAGTAAGACTAACCGGTCTATAATTACCAGGGTCATTTCTATTCCCTTTCTTAAACAGAGGAACAACATTCGCCACTCTCCAGTCCTCTGGCACCATCCCCGTGGACAGTGAGGACCCAAAGATCAAAGCCAAAGGCTCTGCAATCTCATCCCTTGCCTCCCAAAGAATCCTAGGATATATTTCATCAGGACCAGGGGACTTATCGACCTTCAGTTTATTCAAAACTGCCAGGACATCCTCCCTCCGAACATCTATTTCCTCCAGCCTATTAGCCTGTAACACTTCTCTTCCTCAAAAACATGGCCCCTCTCCTTGGTGAACATTGAAGAAAAGTATTCATTCATCACCTCGCCGATCTCTACTGACTCCATACACAAGTTCCCACTACTGTCCTTGACCGGCCCTAACCTCACCCTGGTCATTCTTTTATTCCTCACATAAGAGTAAAAAGCCTTGGGGTTTTCCTTGATCCGACCCGCCAAGGACTTCTCATGTCCCCTCCTAGCTCTCCTAAGCCCCTTTTTCAGCTCATTCCTTGCTAACTTGTAACCCTCAATCGAGCCATCTGAACCTTGTTTCCTCATCCCTACATAAGCTTCCCTCTTCCTTTTCACAAGACATTCCACCTCTTTCGTGAACCATGGTTCCCTCACTCAGCCATTTCCTCCCTGCCTGACAGGGACATACCTATCAAGGACACCCAGTATTTGTTCCTTGAAAAAGTTCCACTTTTCATTAGTCCCTTTCCCTGACAGTTTCTGTTCCCATCTTATGCCCCCTAATTCTTGCCTAATCGCATCATAATTACCTCTCCCCCAATTGTAAACCTTGCCCTGCCGCCCGGCCCTATCCCTCTCCATTGCAATAACAAAAGACACCGAATTGTGGTCACTATCTCCAAAGTGCTCTCCCACAACCAAATCTAACACTTGGCCCGGTTCATTTCCCAGTACCAAATCCAATGTGGCCTCACCTCTTGTCGGCCTATCCACATGTTGTGTCAGGAAACCCTCCTGCACACACTGCACAAAAACTGCCCCATCCGAACTATTTGACCTACAAAGGTTCCAATCAATATTTGGAAAGTTAAAGTCCCCCATGACAACTACCCTGTGACCCCCACACATATCAATAATAGAAAAAATGGATTATATTATTACAGCACCTTTCACTGTCTCATGTCACCCCAAAGCAGTTTGAAGCTTTTTTAAGGGTAGTAAGTGTAATGTTAGGAATAAGGCAGCCAATTTGCACATCGTAAGATCCCACAAACAGCATGGTGATAGTGACCAGGTAGTCTTTGTGATGTTGATTAGAGGAATATTGACCAAAACACTGGGGGAACTCCCTGCTCTTCTTTGAATAGCGGTGTGAGATCTTGTACAACCCCCTGAGAGGGCAGATGGGTCTTTGCTTTCAGAACTGATCTGAAAGACTCCATCCGTGACACTGCAGCACTTCCTCTGTACTGCGCTGGAGTGTGTCCTCGTTAAATCTTTTGTGCTCATGTCTTTGGAGTGGGACTTAAACCCAACAGCTTTTTAACTTGACCAACTGAGGCACAGCTGAGGTGAAGGGGTGGGGTTGGGGAAAAAGGGAGTATGGAGCAAGAATAGCTAGTAGGGCTAGTAGCCAGATTTTGTACTGAAAACCAGGTGGAGCTGTGGTCATGGCATTACATCAATGTAGGAAGTTGGTGCAGGGGGCCAGGCCTCTCTGAGTAAAGTTTATTTATTAGTAAGGCTTGCATTGCAATGAAGCTACTGTGAAATTCCCCTAGTCGCCACATTTTGGTGCCTGTTCGGGTCAATACACCTAACCAGCATGTCTTTCAGACTGCAGGAGGAAACCGGAGCACCTAGAGGAAACCCACGCAGACATGGGGAGAATGTGCAAACTCCACACAGACAGTGATCCAAGCCGGGAATCGAACCTGGGTCCCTGGCGCTGTGAAGCACTGTGCCACCATGCCGCCCAAGGCCCTTGCACCAGGCCCTGCACAATCCAGGTTGCTGTTGCCTCACTTCCTCATTCCAGCATCCTGGAAGAATAGTATTAGTATCCTAAACTACCAAGTGACTTAAATCAAACATGAAATGAAAGCTACGGGATACAATCTATACCAACTTGTAGCATTGAACATTTAACTATTTGTGAGCTCTAAGGTCAGCCTGTCTACCAGAAATAGGCGGGTCATAATGAAGGGCTATGTATAAATTGCCCAACTCATTCTATCCCTGCCTGAGAAGGTCTGATGGGCAGTGTACAGGAAGCTTAATTCCACATCTATTCCAATTCTGTATCTGAGCTAGGAGTGCCCGATGGGACAATGCAGAGGACCCAAACTCCACATCTAAACTATTCCCCGTCTGATGTAGGAAGGCCTCATTAGGTGGTAATGAGGGAACTGTATCCTACACTGATCTGAGCTGAATGTGCTTGATGGTCTGGCATGGAAGGAGTAACCATTGAGTTACTCGATACTTGAACAACAAATGTTTGATGCTGATCTGGGCGCTAGAACAATTCTCAATAGCCAAAGTCCTTTTTCTTTACTTGGTTTTGATGTGTTACTGATGCAACATTGGCACTTTAACTGGTCACAGACTGATTGCTGTTACATTTGGTAAGCTGCAGTTGGTGTACTCTGATAAATAACTGCAGTCTTTATCCTGCACAGTGCAGCAAAACCTGTGGCAGTGGAGTCAGAGTTCGGGAGGTGAAATGTTACCAAGGTGATGAAGTTGGACAAGGATGTGATCCATCCACAAAACCAGAGACAAAGGAGACGTGTGAGGTTCAGCTGTGTCCCACAGATGCACCAGGTAAGAATGACTGCAGCAGGCAGGATTAAATCACTTCCAATCCCATCCAGCCAGCAACCCCCCAGAATTAAATATCCAAACCCCCTACCCCACGATTAAATCACTACTCCGATGCTGTCATTATATTGAGGGGTACTCACTTTGTTTGATTCCTACTTTATTTACTGGTCATGTTTTCCTATTTCCTGTGATTTATTTTCTTTAAAAAGTCATTACGTTTTGAGTAGCTGATCAAGTTCCCCAAATCTACATTTACAGATACTGAAATCTGTACGCGACCCCGGCCTGCATTCTGGAAGTGGGATTCAGTATCTGGTTGGGGATGTTGATGGATGTGAACTGGGTTCTGAGCAATGTGCGAGGAGAAATGCTCACCATTATGGAAAAGCTCATGTTTTTTTCCTCCTTCACGATAATATTTTCTGACCACCTAAGGCTAATTCCATCTGTTGGTCAGGAGCAATGATGTAGTGTAGCTTCAAACAAACAGTGGGGTTGGGAAAGAGAGGTATGGAGAAACCCAGGAATTCCAGGCCAGTCAGTTTAACCTTGGTGCAGGCAAGTGATAATCCAGTACAAAATTGACAGTTACCTGGACAGATGTGTATGAATTCAGGAAAGCGAGTGTTAATTTGTTTAAGGCAAATCATGTTTACCTTGCTTTGGGTTTTTTGACGGGGTTGATGAGGGTGATATTGTTGATGTGGACTCCCAAAGGCGTTTAATGATGTTCTACACAACAGGCTGATCAACAAGACTGAAGTCCATGAAATAAAAGGTACAGTGGCAGCATGGATACAAAGTTAACTGAGTGACAGCAAATAGTGTGGTTTGTATTTTATGGCCTGGAGGAAGGTTTATCATGAGGTTCTTCAGGAACTGGGACTAGGACTGTTACTTTTCTTGATCAATATTAATGTCCTGGACTTGGGTGTACAGGAGGAAATTGATGTTTCATGAAGAGATGAAAAAGCTTGTATGATTGTACAATAACTGTTTATTAATAACACACCTATATACATAGGAGGTCTTGTGATGCAGAGGGTAGCATGCCCCTTCCTCTGAGCCAGAAGCCCTGGATTCGAGTCCTACCTCAGGACTTGATGGCCAAGCAAGGTGCGTTCATAACGCAGTCAAACAGGTTGAGTGTATCAACCTGCAAATCCTTCCAAACACACCAATGGCTGGCAGTAAGACTGGGAGAGATGGCTGGTCAGCCATATTTGTTGTGGATTGGCGCTCCTCAAGCTATATGCCCCTGGTGACAGACTAGCAACCTATTCTGAGAATTACTAGCTACGAAAACAGATGAAAGCCTCCTTAGTGCACCACTAAGTGTGGGAAGAGAATTGGAATTGGAATATACATATATCCAGGATGTTGTCCTGATTAGGTGTTATCGTCATACCACCTGCTACCAGAGTTACTCCCACATTCTACTCCTCCCACGTGACTCTATTGTACTATTAGCCCAGTCCCACATTAACCCCTACAACTCCAAACACCCTATTACTGCAATAGGCAGGCTGGTGGAATGGGCAGACATGTGTCAGGTGAAATTTAATGCAGAGAAATGTGAAATTATATATTCTGGTTGGGAGAACGAGCAGAGGGAATACAAAATAAAGAATACAGTTCTAAGAAGGATGCAGGAGCAGAGGGACCTTGTGGTATATGTACACACAGTATTTAAGGTGGCAAGCCAGGGTAAGAAAGTAGTTAACAAGGCATTGGGAATCCTGGGCTTTATAAATAGTGGTTACAAAAACAAGGAAGTTGTGATGAACTCTTATAAAGCACTGGTCCACCCTCAGCTTGAGTATTGTGTTCAATCCTGGGTGTTAAAGTTAGGAAGGATGTGAAGGCTTTAGAGAGGGTGCAAAAGAGATTCATGAGAATGGTTCCTGCGATAAGGAGCTCAGTTACGTGGTTAGATTGTAAAAGTTGGGATGTTCTCCTCGATAGGGAGGTTGAGAGAAGATTTGACCGAGGTGTTTAAAATAGGAGGTCCTACACAGTGCAAGTAGAGAGAAGTTGTTCCAACTGGTGGAAGGGCTGAGAACCAGAGGACATTGATGCATGGTAAATGAACCAAAGGCTACAAGAGGGAAGACATTTTTACACAGTGAGTGGTGGGTTCTGGAATGTACTGCCTGATGGTGTGGTGGGGCAGATTGAGTTGAGTTTCAAAGAGGAATTGGATAAGCATCTGTTGTGAAAAAGGCTCAGGGCTATGAGGAAAAGGGAGGGGAGTACAACCAGTTGATCACTTTTCCAAAGAGCCAACACAGACATACAGGTTGTGAATGGCCTCATACACCGTAACCGTGAGATGCTGCTTCAGGCAAATTCTGGAGACAATGGGCAGGATTTTCCGGCCCTCCTGTGACATGTTTTCTGGCAGTGGAGGTGGCTCGCCATTGGAGCCGGTGGTATCTTCCAGTCCCGCCGATGTCTACAGTGTTGTGCGTGGCTCACCCGTCCTGCTATCAAGGGTTTGCCTTTGGTGGGAAAGGGCAGAAATTCCTGCCCGTGTGGTTTTCTAATTTTCAGTGATGTGCTACCACTTGTAGCCACTCCTACCAGAAAATCTACTGTTATGATTATGTCAGACTTGTCTTCCTTGCAGCATCCTCACACATCCACTCGTCTGCAACTGCTCCATGACGTTCATCATTCAACGACGCCTAGGTCAACCAATCTGGAGCTTTTCAGCTCTGATCAAATGGCCAAAATACTGACATTTTCTTTTCTGGATGTCACTTAGTTCTTTTTGCTCTTGCAATTTCAAACATCTCTTTATTGTTTATCACCAAAAGCTAATGTGGTTGTTGAAACGTGACATTGACAGTAAAGATATGAGATTTATCCAGAGTCTATATAGGGAGCAAATAGCATCAGGCTAGAAGGTGGGCAATAAGACATGTTTTAAGTGAAGAGAGGTATATGACAAGGCTGTGCGCTATCACCAAATTTTTAGTGAGTTCTTTTGATTTATTTTTAAAAATTGGAGACAGAATGAAAGGCTAATTGACAGTGAAGAATTATCCAATTAGTTAAGTGTTTGATCAATTTCTGGTGAGTTTGGGTCTTGTGCCACAAGGATGGTCACGTTGGGTGATCAATGGCAAGAGTGCTTGTGTGGGGAGTTAGTGGAGTTTAGGGTGGTGGTTGCGGGGGTGGGGGGGGGGGGGAGCGTGAAATAACAGACCCACCACCCTTACAATGTAATGGAAGAGAGAGAAAAAGAGGCAAGGTGTATTCTAGTCATGAAACAAACAGATGTGAAGATCAGAGGTCTGCTGATGAAACCTGGAATACATGACCCAGAGTTGGCAACACTCATGGGGCTGGCGGGGTGATCATGGGGGCTGGCGGGGGGAGGTAGTAAATCGGTGTCTGGTTTTCCTTGTTAACTTTGCGCATTTGTTTTGCCTTGCAGATGACAATTGTCAGGACAAAGTGACGGCCAATTGCGCACTGGTGCTGAAGGTGAAGCTGTGCACACATTGGTACTACAGGAAGGCCTGCTGTAGATCCTGCAAGAACAGGGCATAGTGCCACTGACGACCCTCAGGGCTACCATCCTGTAGGGGGAATAATAGAAAATACACAGTCCTTTTTTCAGGGGACGGGGAAGGGGGTGACACTAATAACCAATTCCAGCCAGTACTGCTAAATTTAAAAAACACACTCAAACCACATCTGTGTTTGTTTCATGACTAGAATAGCACTTTGCCTCTCTTTCTCTCCCTCCTCCATTACATTGTAAGGATGGTGGGTTTGCTATTTCACTCCCTGCCAACCCCCCCACCCTAAACTCCACTAGCTCTTGAACTCTACCTGGATCCTGGACCTAGGGCTTGAGACATGGGCCTTTGTCAGTGAACAGGAGCGTGAGCTTCAATCCAGAGCCTCCCCTGTAACCCCCATCCCTCCACTACCTCTACCTTCCAAAATGGTCAGTGTTCCTGCTTTCTTACAGCTGATTCATCCCATAAATAAAGTGCATGGCCCTAGTCCCAACAATGATCCATGTCTTAGTAAGACGAGGTGAAGTCGTTAACTGAGATGGGTACCTAGATCTTTGGGTATTATAGTGGGTCTGTGGGGAGGGCATAAGGGCAACAGCCATTTGCAAATTTCCAGGAGTGGCCACAAGCAGTAAAAAAATATATAAACAACATCTGGATCAATGTAAGAGGCATGACCTTGATACAGTTAATAGACTTGTGAATAATTAAAAGTAAAAATTGGCCCAGTACCAATTTGGATGCCTGGACACCTTCAACCATTACAACAAGTACTGTACTCCATATTGTTTACAAGCTTTCCTCGAGCCACGGGAGGCAGAAATTTAGTACTGCACCAAGCTTTCTCCCTTCCTGCTCCAACTTTTCCTTTTCCCCCCAACTCTCTGGTTCACTCCTCCTCCTCACCTGTGGACCTTGCATTTCTTATAAACAAGAATGCCAATAAACCACCAGTCTGAAAGTTTCCTCTTCACTGCCCTGGAGCCAGTTATCAGGGGGAATGCGATACTATCCCTCTGATTCCTTCCTGTTCCCTTCCTCACCGTAGCTCCCAGGAGTGTGTTGCCTGAGCTCTGGGACTCGATGAGTACATCCTCAGCTGTACACATTAGGTAATGGAGCCACAGCCTGATGCTCCAGCTCCTGGCACAGTGGGCACACTCCATTCTTAATTATCAACCAAGGAACAGAGAAATAGCAGATTAACAGGGTTGCTTATGGAATGAAAATGCGCTTCAGTACAACTCTCTCAACGTTAGCAGCTTAACCAAATCACCTCGGACCTGATGCTGAGGATCCGGTCAACTGACTCACTGGGCACGCTGTTTACGGGGCACCACTGAAGCGGGAGCAGCTTTGGCCACAGTGGCACCATGTGACAACATTATGATCACAAGTTCTGTTGGTGCAATCAGAGTAAAATATGGCAATTTTCTGCAGCAGGAAATCTCTTCAGCTACCACAAAGGTAGCAAAGTTAACATTCTGGTGAAACTGAGTTCGGGGATGTATTTCCGATAGTACGATGTAGCTTTAATATATGACAACTAGACATTAACACATGCTCCCAAATGGTAATTGTACAGCGACTCTTTAGAATTATTTTACAATAACAGATTATTGATGTACTGTAGCTATATTATTAGAAATATTTTGTACAGCAATAAATAAGTGACTTTTTGAGTGACTCCTAATTTGTTGCTACTGGGATGGAATGTGACATTGTTGAGCTGTCCTGGTGGAGTTGCACAAACTAAAAAGGTTCCAGGAATATTCCCCCGTCTGGTACCCATTGAAACTGCAGACGATTGGGTGGGGGCAGTCTACCTCAAGGGTTTGGAAAGATAGCTTGTTCTAAAGTTCAATCCAATACATGTGGCCAATTGTCCCACAAAGCATTCTGGCCAAGTTTGCCGATGATACAAAGATAGGTGGAGGGGCAGGTAGTATTGAGGAGGTGGGGAGGCTGCAGAAAGATTTAGACAGTTTAGGAGAGTGGTCCAAGAAGTGGCTGATGAAATTCAACGTGGGCAAGTGCGAGGTCGTACACTTTGGAAAAAAGAATAGAGGCATGGACTATTTTCTAAACGGTGACAAAATTCATAATGCTAAAGTGCAAAGGGACTTGGGAGTCCTAGTCCAGGATTCCCTAAAGGTAAACTTGCAGGTTGAGTCCGTAATTAAGAAAGCAAATGTAATGTTGTCATTTATCTCAAGAGGCTTGGAATACAAAAGCAGGGATGTACTTCTGAAGCTTTATAAAGCACTGGTTAGGCCCCATTTGGAGTACTGTGAGCAATTTTGGGCCCCACACCTCAGGAAGGACATACTGGCACTGGAGCGGGTCCAGCGGAGATTCACACGGATGATCCCAGGAATGGTAGGCCTGACATACGATGAACGTCTGAGGATCGTGGGATTATATTCATTGGAGTTTAGGAGTTTGAGGGGAGATCTGATAGAAACTTACAAGATAATGAACGGCTTAGATAGGATGGACGTAGGGAAGTTGTTTCCATTAACAGGGGAGACTAGGACGTGGGGGCACAGCCTTAGAATAAAAGGGAGTCACTTTAGAACAGAGATGAGGAGAAATTTCTTCAGCCAGAGAGTGGTGGGTCTGTGGAATTCATTGCCACAGAGGGCTGTGGAGGCCGAGACGTTGAGCGTCTTCAAGACAGAAATTGATAAATTCTTGATTTCTCGAGGAATTAAGGGCTATGGGGAGAGAGCGGGTAAATGGAGTTGAAATCAACCATGATTGAATGGTGGAGTGGACTCGATGGGCCGAATGGCCTTACTTCCGCTCCTATGTCTTATGGTCTAAAGCAGACCTGCAGGTCCCAGTTAAACTCTGATTAGAACAGAACAGCCTCCAAACTGCTTTCTGCCTGATTCTTTCCCACAGATCAGCAATATTATGGATGCTGCTTAGGGATACAACACTCCATTAGCTCTTCAGGACAGTTGCTACCCAGATTAAATTTCAACTGGTTTCATTTGTTGCACTGCCAAGTTGGTTGATTAGTAATGTTAATAGAGGGTACTGGAAAAGCTCAGCAGGTCTGCCAGCATCTGTAAGGAGGGAAAGCAGAGTTAACGTTGAGTCCTTTGGCTCTTTGGAACTGAAGGAAGGAGAATGTGTCGGCGCTGAGAGAGATTGAAACAAAATAACAACTTTAAGAACGTGGCGTGAGAGGGGGAGGTTTGCATCAAGGCAATACTTATGTGGGATATTTTAAAGATGGAGGAGAAAGGTCACAAACTAAAGCTGCCGAACTCAACGTTAGTCCCGAGGGCTACAACATGTCCAATTGGAAGATGAGATGCCGCTCCTGCAGCCTGCACCAAGGCTTCATTGCAGCAGGCCAAGGACAAGATGTGGGCATGAGAGCAAGATGCTGAGTTAAAATGGCAAGCAACAGGAAGGTTGGGTGTCATGCTTGTGGGCTGAGCGAAGGTGCCCTCCAAAGTGCTCAACCAGTCTGGGTTTAGTCTCCCCAGTGTACAGGAGACCCCATTGGCAGCAGCAAATACAACAAACCAAATTTGAATGAAGTGCAAGTGAAATGCTGCTTAATTTGGAAGGAGTATTTGGGACCTTGAATGGTGAGGAGGCAAAGGGACAGGTATTGCACCTTCTGGATTGCATGGGAAGGAGATGAAGGGTTGGGGCAATGGGAGAGTGGACCAGGGTGTCGTGGAATGAATGGCACCTGCTTGGGGGGGGGGGCGGGTAATGGTTGAGGGGAAGATGTGTTTTATGGTAGCATCGTGTTAGAGAATGGAAAGGATGATTCTATGAATGGGGAGGCCGGTGGGGTGGAAAGGGAGGACGAGAGGGACACTATCCTGATTCAGGGAGGGAGGGGAAGGGGAGAGGGTCAAGGTACGGTAGATTAGTCGGACATGGATGAGTGCCCTGTCAACCACGATGGGGAAACCTCGGTTAAGGCAAAAAGACATGTCAAAAGCGTTGTTTTCAGAGGCAGCATCATCAAAACAGATGTGATGAAGGTGGAGAAACCAGGAGAATGGGATGGAATCCTTACAGGAAGCGGGGCGAGAGGAAAGTCTGTAATGAATATTGGTGGTCAGTCTATCACTGGAAATGGAGACAGAGAGGTCAATGAAGGGAAGGTATAAGTGTTGGAAGATAGACTAAGTGAAGGTGAGGGGTGGAATATGGAAGTAAAATTGATAAGTGTTTCTTGCCTTTTCTTAAAGTTGCTGCTACTTGTTGCAATTCCTCAGCTCTAACACTTTCTCCCTCCCTTCAGTTCTGACAAAAAGCTAAAGAACTCAAAACATTAACTCTGCGTTCTGAGTTTTCCCAGCATCCTCCTCTTGTTTCTGATTCCAGCATCCACAATGTTTTGCTTATTTTATTGATGTTTTGGACAGGAAGAGATCATCAATGGGCTCTCTTCCAGATCATCTAGGTTTGAATAGGAACTCATCCTCTATATTTACACACATTGCAATATTTATAAAGTGAGAGTCATTGCAATCGACAAGATGTGGCACTGGATACATGGCACAAATCTCTTGAGCACTGCTACTTGGAACTTGGGGCATGTTAAAAATCTTAACCTTTTGAGCATCTGTGAATGCTGCCTCTATGCCCAATTACCTACCCCACTGTGGAACCTTGCCTCCCCACTCCATAGCCCCTCTGTCTTTGGCTTGGTGATGTAGTATTTGCAGGAAGATGGGCAGCATGCTGGTACAGTGGTTAGCACTGCTGCCTCACAGCGCCAGGGTTCGGGTTCGACTCCCGGCTCGAGTCACTGTCTGTGTGGAGTTTGCATGTTATCCCCGTGTCTGCGTGGGTTTTCTCCAGGTGCTCCCGTTTCCTCCCACAGTGCAAAGACGTGCTGGTTAGGTGCATTGGCCATGGTAAATTCTCCCTCAGTGTACCCTAACAGGCGCCAGAGTGTGGCCGACCTGGGAGATTTTCACAGTAACTTCATTGCAGTGTTAATGTAAGCTTTCTTGTGACATTAATAAATAAATAAAAATAAGCCAAGGCTGGGGAGAGGAAAACTAGAGAATGGGTAAGGATGACAATTGTGGGAAGAGAGGGAGAAGGACCAACTGGGTGTTGGGAGAGAGGGTGATGGGTGGAGAGGGAAATGGGGAGGAGAGAGAGACTGGAATGCACGGGCTGGTGGTCAGATTTCGATGACGTGTCAAATGATGACAGACCACCTTGCCAGTGCAGCCGCCTTCCACTTCCAGAGCCAATGAGAGCTCGGTCTTCCTTTCCCAGTTCTCCTGTTGAGGACTTCTTTCGGGCTGATTGGCTTCCCCTCTGCTGTAATTTTAATCATTCTATGCATTTATTTATTCAGTCATGGAATATGGGCATCGTTGGCAAGGCCAGCATTTACTGCTCATCCCTAATTGGTCTTGAAAAGATGCCACCTTGAACTGCTGCAGCCCATGTGGTGTGGGTACACCGACAGTGCCATTACGAAGGGCATTTCAGGTTTTTGATCCATTAACAGCAAAGGAACAGTGATGCACTTTCAAACCAGGATGGTATTTGGTTTGGAGGGGAACTTGCAGAGCGTGGTGTTTCCATGTATCTGCTGCCATTGTTCTTCCAGGTGGTAGAGGTTGCTAGTTTGGAAGGTGCTGTCAAAGGAATTCTCCTTTACTGAACCTGAACTCAGGTAATGGTTTAGAAAAATAGATGGCTCAGTTTAGATTGTCGCCTTCACACCAGTGTCCAAAGAGATTGGGGGAGATGCAATAGCATTTGTGGATGCCACATGTTCAGATGCCACCTGGTTGGAACAAAGAACAAAAAAAGTTACAGCACAGGAACAGGCCCTTCGGCCCTCCAAGCCTGCACTGACCATGCTGCTCGACTGAACTAAAACCCCCTACCCTTCCGGGGACCATATCCCTCTATTCCCATCCTATTCATGTACTTGTCAAGACGCCCCTTAAAAGTCACTATCATATCCGCTTCCACTATCTCCCCTGGCTACGAGTTCCAGGCACCCACTACTCTGTAAAAAAAAAAATCTGCCTCGTACATCTCCTTTAAACCTTGCCCCTCGCACCTTAAACCTGTGCCCCTTAGTAATTGACTCTTCCACTCTGGGGGAAAAAGCTTCTGACTATCCACTCTGCCCATGTCTCTCATAATCTTGTAGACTTCTATCAGGTCACCCCTTAACCTCCTTTGTTCCAGTGAGAACAAACCAGGTTTCTCCAACCTCTCCTCATAGCTAATGCTCTCCATACCAGGCAACATCCTGCTAAATCTTTTCTATACCCTCTCCACATCCTTCTGGTAGTGTGGCGACCAGGATTGAACACTATATTCCAAGTGCGGCCTAACTAAGGTTCTATAAAGCTGCAACATGACTTGCAAATTTTTAAACTCAATACCCCGGCCGATTGAAGGCGAGCATGTCATATGCCTTCTTGACTACCTTCTCCACCTGCATTGCCACGTTCAGTGACCTGTGTACCTGTACACCCAGATCCCTTTGCCTATCAATACTCTTAAAGGTTCTGCCATTTACTGTATATTTCCGATCTGTATTAGACCTTCCAAAATGCATCACCTCACATTTGTCCAGATTAAACTCCATCTGCCATCTCTCCGCCCAAGTCTCCAACTGATCTATATCCTGCTGTATCCTCTGATGGTCCTCATCGCTATCCGCAAATCCACCAACCTTTGTGTCATCAGCAAACTTACTAATCAATCCAATTACATTTTCCTCCAAATCATTTATATGTGTGTGTATATATATATTATATATATATATAAAATTACAAACAGCAAAGGCCCCAGCACTGATCCCTGAGGAGCACCACTTGTCACAGCCCTCCATTCAGAAACGCACCCTTCCACTGCTACCCTCTGTCTTCTTTGACCAAGCCAGTTCTGTATCCACCTTGCCAGCTCACCTCTGATCCCATGCGACTTCACCTTCTGCACCAATCTCCATGATCAAACTTCCAGGGATACCTCCCAGGCAGAGATGACAACCCTAAGCTGCCCTCATGTTAAGAGGGCATTTTTAAAATTCATTTGTGGGAAATGGACATCACTGACTGGCCAGCATTTATTGCCCACTCCTAGTTGCCCTTGAACTGAGTGGCTTGCTAGGCCATTTCAGAGGGCCGTTGAGAGTCAACCATGTTGCTATGGCTCTGGAGTCACATGTAGGCCAGACCAGGTAAGTGTGGCAGATTTCCTTCCCTAAAGGACATTGGTGAACCAGATGGGTTCTTAGTAGATTTTTCATTCCAGTAGATCCTTAATTCCAGATATTTTTTTTATTGAATTCAAATTCCACCATCTTCCGTGGTGGGATTCAAACTCAAGTCCCCAGGACCTTAGCTGAGTTTCTGGATTAATAGTCTAGCAATAATACCACTCGGCCATCACCTAGTGGAGCACTTACCAAAAAATGCCATCCACCAAGTTCAACAGAATCCATACCACTGCATCTGCAGTATTTTGCTTTTCTCTGAAGAGAGTTGTAGGGATGGGGACAATTACAGGGACAAAACTATGCAGGGACTTAAAAACAAGGATGAGAATTTCCAGTTGGAAGTGTTGCCAGATGGAGAAGCAATGTAGGATTGGAGGACATTCTGGCATTGAAAAATGCTTCACACAATGGATTACTTTGAAGTACTGGAAAACTGTTAGCTTGGCCAAACTCCATAAGCAATTGCTTTCATTTTGCACTGTTGATCAATGAAGAAATATTGATTGAGATAAATGAAATGTTTTGCTCTTCAACTGATGAGATCTTTTTCAATTAGAGATGCATTCAACACTCCTTTTTGGATCCACTTGGAATTACCTTTTGTCTGATGGACCTGTGCATAAGCAAAGCTTAATGTGACAATTGAGGTTTATAAATAAGATTGTTTTTGGATTTATTTATTTAAGGTAGAATGAACGGGTCATATGACCTGTGCTGGTGTCTGCCTGACAGCAAGCCTGTATGGCTTGAGTGTTAAAGATTAAAGGGGACCCAAATCTTTTACTGGGAAGAAGGTGCAAGGTTTTTACACTTGGATACATTGGCAGCAGCCTATCTGCTAACAGTGGGTAGTCTCCCAAGTCCCAGAAAAGTGTTGAGAATGTTGGGTTGTAAATAATAGTTTTAAACTGTCCGTTTAGTTCCAAGATGAAAGAGTTGGGCGCTCAAGTTTAGCCAATCAGCATTTCTACTTGGATACACGACCCATGTGATTTGTGTTGCCATAAAAATTGGCCTTGGAGAGGAATGGTTTCTAAGATATCCCTGAAAATATTGAGGCACAGGCAGTCTGCCAGGGTCTGGGTGTGAGAGCAGCTAGAGTTTGAAGGTTCACTGTGCAGGAATGCTGGTCAGAGCTTGTGCTTGGATTGGAAAGACCAAATTCACGAGTTAAAATGATTCATCTAGCGTGCTTGAGGGAGGATCTCTAGTAATAATCTCACTAAGGACACTTCTGGATTAGAAGTTACCAGGCTGAGAAAGGAAAAGAACAGAAGTAAAATCTCATGAACTAAGAATTATTCTGGACTGACCCTGGGAGAATTTGATGTCTACTCAAAGGACAGTGTAAAGTATCTCTGCGAAATATATTTTTTTCAATTGTGCAAGAAAAAAAGAGAAACATTCTGTCGTTTAAAGTAGAAATTGTCTAGAGAAATGGTGTTTTGCCAATAGTGCTTTTAGTCTGGTGTTGCAGTAAAAGTCTTAAAATGTGAAATGCTGTTGGGTTATCTTTTTGGCTATTAATTGGAAATTCAGTCTCTGTGGGATAATAACATCACAAATTGCCTTGTAGGATGTGGACAGGCAGACTTTCTCCCAGAGCAGAATCATCCTTTGCACAACCATTGCTTAATATCTTTGTCATTCTGGTTCCAAGCACTGTCCTGTGGCCCCATCCAGACTTTTTGAGTGGGGTCGTCTCCAATAAACATGTATCACAGTTTCTCAAATAAAGTTGTGCTCTTAATACACACCTTATGTAGATCAGTGAGGCAATGGGCTACCAAAGCTTGGAAACCATGCAGCAGTTACTGAATACGAGGAAGAAATACTGAACTTATGATTCATGAAATTATTCTTCTGGGACTCGGTTGAAATCTAGCTCAGGCTGAATGGATGATGCTTTGGGTATTCTAGCCAAATTTATTTTTTATCAACATGTGACTACCCCAGCACCAATGAGGCTGCAATAATTGGGCACTGCTGGACAAATGGAAATGGAGGGATTTGGAGCCACACTCTCCAGTGCTAGAGTCTAAATTTACCGTTTGGCAAATTAAAACCTTTGCCACTAGTGTGAAATTTGGACCGTCGCGTGTCTGTTGACAACTTAGACCCATCAACTCGTGGATCAAGTTCCCCTCTCTGTATTAGCTTCTATATACTTTTCCCATTGTGTACTTGGGCTACTAATTTCATTCTTTTTTATTCATTTGTGGGACATGGGCGTCACTGGCTGACCAGCATTTATTGCCCATCCCTAGTAGTCCCTTGGAAGGCAGTTGAGGGTCAACCACATTGCTGTGTGGCTCTGGAGTCACATGTAGGCCAGACTGGGTAAGAATGGCAGACTTCCTTCCCTAAAAGGACATTAGTGAACCAGATGGGTTTTTCTGACAATCGACAGTGGTTTCACGGTCATCAGTAGATTCTTAATTCCAGGTTTTTTTTTATTGAATTCAAATTCCACCATCTGTTGGGGTGGTATTCGTCCCCTGAACATTAGCTGAGTTTCTGGACTAATAGACTAGCTATAATACCACTAGGCCATCACCTCCTCATAGTGCATGGGTTAAAGTGTTTGTGTCAGGTGGACAATAAGTCAACTCAACTAAATTACACCCAAGTATCTAGCTCTTTAATATGTGAAAGGGGCTTACTATATATGGAGGTTATTATTAATTGTTAAATATGTTAGTATTTAGGAAACAAATTGAGAAATCATTGCTTTATAGATCAATTGACCATAGAGCCCTTGCCCTTCCTTAACCTGTTCCAATGAAAGCTTTTGGTATCTCCTGACAATATTTCAGAGACACTGATTGTTCTCCCTGACTTTCTCTGTCCTTGTGAACTTGAGACTGGGACATTGCCAGGGCTCAGAATCAGAGGAAGTGGCCAATTGGCAGGGATAGATCTTTGTCTCGGTGTATCTTCAAGGTTGCCTTTGCTGGATCTCAATCCCTATCTATTTCTCTGATAATCTCCATTTCTCTCATTCTGCCTCTCCTGCCCTCTCTACCCCTTCATATATCTTGCCATTCTTTGTATTTCTTTCTCCAGAGTTTTGGCCTGTTCTCTTTCTCTGGCTTTATTTATTTTGCCCTTCGCTCCCTCTATTTCTTTTTATCTCTTTCACTCTGCCTGAGTCACCTTCCTTCTCTCTGTCTTTGTGACTCTGTCTCTGCCACTGTTGCTTTTTAACCTTACTCTGTCCCTTTTCTCATTCTCTTGGGAAATAAGGAAGGGCAGGTGACAAGTGTTAGTGAGGGATCACTTTGGGACCAATGACCACAATTCTATTAGTTTTAAGATAGCTATGGAGAATGATAGGTCTGTCCCAAAAGTTAATATTCTAAATTGGGGCAAGGCCAATTTTGATGGTATCAGGCAGGGACTTTCAAAAGTTAATTGGGGGAGTCTGTGGGAAGGAAAAGGGACGACTGGTAAGTGGGAGGATTTCAAAAGTGTGTTAACCAGGGTTCAGGGTAAACACGTTCCTCTTAGAGTGAAGGGCAAGGCTGGCAGAAGTCGGGAACCCTGGATGACTCGGGATATTGAGGCCCTGGTCAAGAAGAAGAAAGAGGCAAGTGACATGCATAGGCAGCTGGGATCAAGTGAATCTCTTGAAGAGTATAGGGGGTGTAGGAGTAGAGTTAAGAGAGAAATCAGGAGGGCAAAAAGGGGACACAAAATTATTTTGACAGATAAGGCAAAGGAGAATCCAAAGAGCTTCTACAAATACATGAAAGGCAAAAGAGAAACAAGGGAGAGAGTAGGGCCACTTAAGGATCAACAAGGTAATCTATGTACGGATCCACAAGAGATGGATGAGATACTAAATGAATATTCTCATCAGGATTTACTGTTGAGAAAAGCATGGATGTTAGGGAACTTGGGGAAATAAATATTGATGTCTTGAGGAGTGTACATATTACAGAGGAGGTGGTGCTGGAAGTCTTAAAGCGCATCAAGGTAGATAAATCTGCAGGACCTGATGAAGTATATCCCAGGATGTTGTGGGAGGCCAGGGAGGAAATTGCGGGTCCCCTTGCCGAGATATTTGAATCATTGATAGTCACGGGTGAGGTGCCTGAAGATTGGAGAGTGGCAAGTTTAAAAAGGGCTGCAGGGAAAAGCCTGGGAACTACAGGCCAGTGAGCCTCACATCTGTGGTGGGTAAATTGTTGGAAGGTATTTTGAGAGACAGAATCTACAGACATTTAGAGATGCAAGGACTGATTAGGGACAGTCAGCATAGCTTTGTGAGTGGAAAATCATGTCTCACAAATTTAATTGAGTTTTTTGAAGGGGTAACCAAGAAGGTAGATGAGGGCAGTGCAATTGATGTTGTCTACATGGACTTTAGCAAGGCCTTTGACAAGGTACCGCATGGTAGGTTATTGCATAAAAAGTTAAATCTCACGGGATCCAGGGTGAGGTATCTAAATGGATACAAAATTGGCTTCTTGACAGAAGCCAGAGGGTGGTTGTAGAGAGTTGTTTTTCAAACTGGAGGCCTGTGACCAGTGGTATGCATGATGTGGAGATGCTGGCGTTGGACTGGGGTAAACACAGTAACAGTTTTAACAACACCAGGTTAAAGTCCAACAGGTTTATTTGGTAGCAAATACCATTAGCCTTCGGAGCGCTGCTCCTTAAGGAGCAGCGCTCCGAAGGCTAATGGTATTTGCTACCAAATAAACCTGTTGGACTTTAACCTGGTGTTGTTAAAACTGTTGCCAGTGGTATGCCTCAGGGATCAGTGCTGGGTCCACTGTTATTTGTCATTTATATTAATGATTTGGATGAGAATATAGGGGGCATGGTTAGTAAGTTTGCAGATGACACCAAGATTGGTGGCATGGTGGACAGTGAGGAAGATTATCTCCAACTGCAGCAGGATCTTGATCAATTGGGCCAGTGGGCTGGCGAATGGCAGATGGAGTTTAATTTAGACAAATGCGAGGTAATGCATTTTGGGAGATTGAACCAGGGCAGGACTTACTCAGTTAATGGTAGGGTGTTGGGGAGAGTTACAGAACAAAGATCTAGGGGTACATGTTCATAGCTCCTTGAAAGTAGAGTCACAGGTGGACAGAGTGGTGAAGGCGGCATTTGGCGTGCTTGATTTCATTGGTCAGAACATTGAATACAGGAGTTGGGACGTCTTGTTAAAGTTATACAAGACTTTGGTAAGGTCACACTTGGAATACTGTGTGCAATCCTGGTCACCCTATTATAGAAAGGATATTATTAAACTAGAAAGAGTGCAGAAAAGATTTACTAGGATGCTACCGGGACTTGATGGATTGAGTTATAAGGAGAGGCTGAATAGACTGGGACTTTTTTCTTTGGAGCGTAGGAGGCTAAGGGGTGACCTTAGAGGTCTAGAAAATAATGAGGGGCATAGACAAGGTAGATAGTCAAAATCTTTTCCCAAAGGTAGGGGAGTCTAAAACTCGAGGGCATAGGTTTAAGGTGAGAGGGGAGAGATACAAAAGTGTCCAGAGGGGCAATCTTTTCCACATAGAGGGTGGTGAGTGTCTGGAACAAGCTGCCAGAGGTAGTAGTAGAGGCGGGTACAATTTTATCTTTTAAAAAGCATTTAGATAGTTACATGGGTATGATGGGTATAGAGGGATATGGGCCAAATGCAGGCAATTGGGATTAGTTTAGGTGTTTAAAAAAAAAGGGTGGCATGGACAGGTTGGGCCGAAGGGCCTGTTTCCATGCTGTAAACCTCTATGACTCTGATTGTATCTACATTTAGTTTTGTCTCTTGCTCCTCTCTTTCCCCTTCTGCCACTATCTCTTCTTGCACCTGAATTTTTTCACACACTTGCCTTTCGAGCTAATACACTTTGACCTCTAAGTAAAGACTATAGCTTCTAACAGGCCATTGAACGGAAAAATGCCCCCTGGTATATTTTGCATTTGAAATTGGCTTCAATACGTCATGCACTTTTATAGCAATGATTAATCCTGAAAAAAAAAAGTGAATCTGTTGGGGTTTATAGAGCTGGAGGAAATCATTAACATTTTTGATGTGACGTGATTTTAGGATTGGAATGGATGATGCATGCTTCCAAGCTAACAATTTTGCAGTTAGTCATGTAGTTTACTCCAAGTGACTGTACAAAATTGGAAGTTGGACTGTGCAGTACAGCATGACCACGACCCAAATTGAGGCAGGTGATGGCACTAAACGGAGGGTCTGGTTGAGGCTGATGTTGTTCAGGTTCAAAGTCAGTTGTGTCATGTCATGCTGCTGAGCAGAGGGCCCAAGGGAGTTGGGCATTGAAGACGAGAAGACAGTTCAAATGAGGCATATGGCGCAGTTGAACTGCAGGGAAGTGCAATGAGAATATATTCATTAAGTGTTCTGCTTCCTGGTTTTGATATAAAAACACTGGTGTGAACATTTTAGTCTTCCACATCTTCTGGAATGCAGTTCCTTAAACCTAGGCTTCAGACTATTGAATCCCAATTATTTCAAACTTGTTCAACCTCCTTAAAGCGGGGGAATAATTGACCTTTTTGAAATAAAAAAATACTTTCATTTTCTGTTTTCGTAACGGTAAGGGGGGGGGAGGGGGGCGTTGCAGTGGAATTTGAGGGAAGTGCAGAGAACAATTAAGAGGTTGGTGTTTTTTTGTTGAGGTTATATTTCAGTCATTGACTGTAACAAGTATATTCCTGCTGTTGGTCCTGTTTCTGTGACATATTGAGATTACTTTGTAACAGATAGCTGAGAGCTGAAGAATGAAATATAACTGGATAGCCAAGGGAGGGGAGAGTTTCCCTGTGTCAGCATTCTAATAGTTAATCATCACTTGTTAGGATGTTTTCTATCTGAAAAAATAGTTTTTGCATGAAAATTCTGTTGTTACTCTTTATATCTTGACATCTGGGTAACTTCTCAGAACCTTTTGCTGCTTATCTCCCCCTCTATAACACCCTCAATAGCTCTCATAATGCACCAAGGTTGGCATTGGAATACTCCACCAAATACTATCATATATCCTTCTCTTTACCCCATTCAGATATCTTCAGGTATCCTTCCATCTTCACTCATGCCGCCCCTTGAATTGCTACTGAACCAGAATTTCCCTTCTTCACCGTTTATCACATTGAGAGATGTTTACCACATGGCACTGTACCTTGATGTTGACCCATAATACAATGCAAGATATAAAGCACGCTTCCATCAAGTGTGCATTGCAAAATTAGACCTTTCAGCCCGACTGGTCACTGCCATCTTCCAACCCTATCACAAACCTCCTCCTACCCTATCCTATTGTTCGCTCCCTCATGCTTATCTAGCTTCCCCTATGCAATTAATTTCACTTACTCCATATGGTAGTGAGTTCCAAATCCTTACCAATCCTTGGGTAAAGAAGTTTTTCCTGAAGTCTCTATTAGTTTTACAAGTGACTATCTTACATTTGCAACCTCAAGTTTGGATACTCCAGAAGAACACGACGTCACTTCTGATGGGGAAAGCATGACAAAATTAAGTGCCCATCAGGCATTTAGTAGATCCTATGTCAGGGCCTTCCGTAGGATTTCTGGGGGGGGTAGAAACCCTGACCCTTGAGAGCTATTGGCTAGAGGCCAGCTGCTGCTCTTTGCCAGCAGCGCCACTGGGAGCAGTGGCAGCTGTTGGTAATGCTTTAAGGACTTCACCAGGGATTGTTGCTGGATCCCTGGACAAAGTTGAGTGGGGCAGGAGGGGGGGGTCACAGGGGATATGTTGCAGGGTTGTTATTAGAATGGTGAATGGTGTACAGGGGAGGGGGTCAGAGGCAAGGACACAAGAGTAGCTTTTAACAGATCCACCCTCCTGATGGTATTCCCAATCAGGAACACCAAGTGTTCCTGATTGGGAACAGAGTACCTCTGAATGAGGGAATTGCTTCCTGTGTGATTGCAGGCAAACCGAACAAGGTTTGCTGGACAAACTACAGTAGGCACAGGGAGACCCTGCAGACTCCCATTTAATCCCTAATCCACCTATAAACGTTTGTTGGGAGCAGGGATAATTGGTGTCAATTGACTGTTACAACAAGTGGCTGCGATGGAAGAATCAATCCAAGGTGTTTGTCTAGGTTCAATCCGGTTTATTGTAAGACACTTGCTCAGTGCTACTAACTTGCAAGAAGCTCTTCCCCCAAAGTGTTCCAGCTGTCTCTATTCATAGGACAATCAATGCCACATGTTTAACTCGCAATTTCCTGAACAAGGTCATTGCCGTACACTGATAGTACATTGACAGATTCCCCTCTTTTAAACTAAAGCTTTGGAAGAAAATAGACGCTCTTTTGAATCTAAACAGAAATAAATGATCTCACATTTTCATGTATGAATCCCGTAATTCCTTTATCAAATATACATAAGCCATTATAAACCAGAAATTAATTTTTCATTTAATCATTATAACAGAAGATGCCCCTCTTCAAATACATTTAGTAATTTCCTTGGAGCAGGCATTTCTTTTTTGTGAAACAGTCCGATAGCTGGTGACTTGTCAACCCATTGAAGAGATTTTTCTTCTCTCTAACATCTCTTGTATGGTGGCTAAATCTATTCTTAGTCTTTTCTTTGTTACATTCTTTATTGAATGAACATTGTCCCAAAGAGACCACTGTCAACATAACATTCCATATTTCTCACATTGCCCCTAAAGGATGGCACGGTGGTTAGCACTGCTACCTCAGTGTCAATTCCGGCCTTGGGTGATTGTGCGGAGTTTGCACATTCTCCCCGTGTCTGTGTGGGGTTCCACTGGGTGCTCCAGTTTCCTCCCATACTCCAAAGATGTGCAGGTTATGTGGATTGGCTATGCTAAATTGCCCCTTCGTGTCAGGGGGATTAGCAGGGTAAATACATGGGGCAACATGGGATAGGGTTTGGGTGGGATTGTTGTCAGTGCAGACTCAATGGGCAGAATGGCCTCCTCCTGCACTGTAGGGATTCTACGATTCTAATATAAAATTTCTGACAAGATATTGGACAAGTAAACCCCCATATCCAGTGCTACCACCGATGACAGTGTTTCATCAGCTAGGTGCTTTTTGCGACTCTTATTTTCTTGACCTCCCAAGCCAATGGAGAACACCTCTCAGTTATTCCCACTAAGAATATGATCAGCCATGCTGGGCTAGAGTACCCATCCGAGAGATTGGCGTGTAAAGCAGCATCACCAAAAATGACCAACCTCACATCTTTGAATTGCCCAAGGCTGGGCCTGAGAACATGCATCTTTCCAAATGTAACTTTGTTTTATTTGCTCTCAGAATTTCCTCATCTGAAGCATGTCTCATCATGGTACTCAGCTCTATCACATCACAGCTAGAATCAGGTCTAGGTTGAGCGAACAACTAGTTCAACTGCCCAAACTTCAGTTGTTCTCTTTCTTCCTTGGTAGCTGGATCCTCTTTGTGAGGATCTAGCCCAAGTTATAGACATATGGTTAATATTTTCTAGATAAGACTGTTGATTCAGTGTCACTCTTAACTTGTTTTGCTTAATGTCTAAATCTATGTATTAAAAGGCCCCTGGAGCCTGACTTCCTACCTTGAATTTCTTCTTTAACTTCTCAATCACTCCTTGTTCAAATCCATCAGAGCCTCCCCACAGGAAATCATCAAAATGCATGATGAAAATTCCAGCTAGTTTCTCCTTATGGTACCAGTAAAACATCGCGGGGTCTGCCTTTAACTGAATGCAGCCTGTTCAACAGAACAGACCATAATCTTGATGGATCATTCAATCCATAGACACTTGTTTAATTTCCATAGCTTTCCTTCAACATCATTAACTTCTTTGGGCGGGCCGGGGGTGGGGTGGGAAGTTTCAAAAGCACTTCTCTTTGAAAAAACGCAGTCTTCATGTTAATAGATTTCCATTCCCAGAAATAGGATTCCAAAATAGCCAAAAAATCTTCAGACTTACTTGCCCTGCAGTAGGTGAATCTACTAACATCCTGTTCCCATAATCTCTCTTCAAAGCCTTGGGGTTACTAATCTTGCCCTATACGTGGCGACTGGGAATACCTTTTCTGTACAGATGCACTGCTGCAATAGAGGGCTGTCCCCTGTCAGGTACTTCAGTCAATACTCCAAATTCCAATCAACTTTCTAACTCTGTTTGGCATCCTTTATTAGCAATATTAAAACCTGGTCATGAGGACTTCTATTGAGATTGCTAGCTTCCTCTCTTGGCCTAGTTCTTGTTAAACTATGGCCTGGACTTGCATTCCTGGCCCTTTCTGAACTACTATGATATGATCTTCCTCCTGTATGAGCAGAATCTCGTTTGCAAGTTTGTGATTTATTTCTGGGTCTGTAGTCACTTTCTGGTAGTGTCAGAACTGATGTTATGCTTTTTGGGTTTAAACATCTTTGTCATTTTGCCAATCCATTGATCTTGTTTCTGGTCCTTCCTCCTGCATGTTCAGCCAATTTTTGTATTCGCCAGAGGCTTTTCCTGCTCTCCCTATTATAGTGGCATCCACGCACACACTGGTCCCTTCTGGTATGTATGTTATCTTTGTGCCCACTTGAGATAGTTGCCCTTTTGAACAGACAGCATCATCCTGTGCCTCAGTATTACTTTGTTCATAGACCATCAACCTTGCGTCTCCCATCATCTGCTCTTCATAACTACCCAGTGTGTGTGTGAAGTGCATGATGCCTCCTAACTTTGTTGTTCAGGACCTGTGAATGTATAGTCAGTATCAGCCACCAAGAATGTACCCGAACAGTTTGATTACCAGATTGTACAATTATACTTTCCCAACACTCCTTGTTACCTTGCCAGGCCCTTTCTACTCTTTTATAGCATACCATATCTCCTTGCCAAAATGGTATCCCAGATGGCCTTGTGGTGTGTAGGGCTTGCCAATTTCTCTCCAGTACCATTTGATTTGATTTATTATTGTCACATGTATTAACATAGTGGAAATTATTGTTTCTTGCACGCTATACAGACAAAACACACCATTCATAGAAAAGGAAACGATAGAGTGCAGAATGTAGTGTTAAAGTCATAGCTAGGGTGTAGAGAAAGATCAACTTAATGCAAAGCAAGTCCATTCAAAAGTCTGACAGCAGCAGGGAAGCTGTTCTTGAGTCTTGGTGACCTCAGACTTTTATAGCTTTTTCCCGACAGAAGGGAGAATGTCCGGGGTGCGTAGGGTCCTTAATTATGTTGGCTGCTTTGCCAAGGCAGTGGGAAGTGTAGACAGAGTCAATGGATGAGAGGCTGGTTTGTGTGATGGATTGGGCTACATTCATGACCTTTTGTAGTTTTTTTGCAGTCTTGGGCAGAGCAGGAGCCATACCAAGCTGTGATACAACCAGAAAGAATGCTTTCTATGCTGCATCTGTAAACGTTGGTGAGAGTCGTCGCTGACATGCCAAATTTCCTTAGTCTTCTGAGAAAGTAGAGGCATTGGTGGGCTTTCTTAACTATAGTGTCGGCATGGGAGGACCAGGACAGGTTGTTGGTGATCTGGACACCTAAAATCTTGAAGCTCTTGACCCTTTGTACTTCATCCTCATTTATGTAGACAGGGGCATGTTCTCCTTTACGCTGCCTGAAGTTGATGACAATCCCCTTCGTTTTGTTGACATTGAGGGAGAGATTACTGTCGCTGCACCAATTCACCAGATTCTTTATCTCATTCCTGTACTCTGTCTCGTCATTGAGATCCGACCCACTACGGTGGTGTCGTCAGCAAACTTGAAAATTGAATTGGAGGGGAATTTGGCTGCACAGTCATAGGTGTATAAGGAGTATAGTAGGGGGCTGAGAACACAGCCTTGTGGGGTACTGATGTTGAGGATGATCGTGGAGGAGGTGTTGTTGCCGATCCTTACTGATTGTGGTCTGTGAGTTAGGAAGTTCGGGATCCAGTCGCAGAGGGAGGTGCTGAGCCCCAGGCCATGGAGTTTGGTGATGAGTTTCGTAGGAATAATGGTATTGAAGGCTGAGCTGTAGTCATGAAATAGGAATCTGACATGGGTGTCCTTGTTATCTAGGTGTTCCAGAGTTGAGTGCAGGGCCAGGGAGATGGAGTCTGCTGTGGACCTGTTGTGGTGATAGGCTAACTGTCGTGGATCCAGGTAGTCCTCCGCTTTAATGAAAGATTTTCTGCCTGATTGCAAGGCATTCAGATAAACAGAAAAAGTCGAGCTAATGCTAGTTCCTTCTCGAGCAGGGGGAGCATCTGAAAGCATGGAAGGCAGCTTTGGATTTCTTTCTTACACTAACTGGAATGGTCTGTAACCCAACCATTTGCAAAGAGTTCTTTGCATGCATTGTCCATGCCAATGCTGTTTGCAAATTACAATCTGGGTGGATCCTCCAATATCATATGTAACAGCATCTATTACTGCATGGTTTCTTTCACAAAGACCATTACTAAATGGGCTTTCAGCTGCAGTGTGCATAACTACAATGTTTAGATTTTTGCACACATCTTGAAATTAGTTATTGACAAATTCCCCACCATTATCTGTCAGGAACTTTTTCGGTGTTCCTAATCCTGTTTCTACCCATTTCTCCATGACCCTATCAACAATGATCCTTTTGTCTTACTATGGATCACTGTGGATAGGCCAAATCTGGTTGCCATATCTATGAAGTTTATAAATACCCCTATCCTTGTCTCAAACTTTCAAGTCCATTGCAACTGCATCATTAAACTCCCTGCCTAGTGGCAAACTCATTACAGGACTTGCAATATTTAATGCAGAATTTGCATCAAGCAGTGATTTGTTCAAGGAGGTAATCGTATCCTTTATCAAGCTCTCCTGCATCGCAAAGTAGAGTCTTCAGTTTCTGGAGGAGCTGGCTGTGCAAACTAATTTCCAAATTTCTTGAGTGGTTAGCAAAACTTTGATGAGCAATCTCTAGCTTCCTTAGTGGTAAACAGTAATGCCCTGATCAGCTAAACTAAAGGTCCACATATTTTCTAAACATGATAGCGCAATCATTCATATATAGCATCATCTGAGCCATCTTCACAGTTCAATAGCAGTATCTCACTAGAAACCACATCAGTACAGATTAATCCCTGTGATCTTGCAAAGGAGGGCCATCCATTTGGAGCATGTTAATGTATTATCACCTCCAAGCTGGACCTTCTGCCAGTCTCATTGAGAGACACCAGATAGCAGTTAAATCAGTCCATACAATGCACTGTGGAAGTGCAACCACTATCCAAAACTTCACAGTTGAAGGAATCAACCATCAATATGCTCATTATGGGAGCCAAACTTTCAGTGACCAATACAATTCCATCATGGCAGTCACCATCACCATTTTCAGTCTCAGATAAATCAGTCTCATGGGCTACTTCAAAAACATGGTTCCTTTGCTATGTAAGGAGTCTAACAACACCAGGTTAAAGTCCAACAGGTTTATTTGGTAGCAAACGCCACTAGCTTTCGGAGCGCTGCTCCTTCGTCAGATCCATCTGACGAAGGAGCAGCGCTCCGAAAGCTAGTGGTGTTTGCTACCAAATAAACCTGTTGGACTTTAACCTGGTGTTGTTAGACTCCTTACTGAGTTTACCCAAGTCCAACACCGGCATTTCCACATCCTTTGCTATGGGCAGTTCCATCACATAACGATACTAGGAATCATGCCAGAAATACTGATTAGCTATGCCCAATGCATTTTTTGGGTTTAAATACCTACACTTACCATCTCGGGTGTGCTTTTTATCCCAACCTTCAAACCAGCTAGGGTTATGACCATTTTCAGAACTCTGGTCATTAACCTCCTCTCTGTATTGGAATTTTCATCTAGTATTTGATCAGCACTGGCATTGCACCATCATTGTGTCCTCTATCTTTTATTTCATGGCATTTTTGTTTGCATTTGCAAAGAGTGGCTGGGAACGATTGTTTTCCCAGAATTATTTTAGAGCTGCAGCTATTTGATCTGGGAGAGATTCTTTCCCCGGGAATTCAACCCCTGTTAGTATCAAAGGATTATCAATGTGGGAAATGCAGGCAGACTCCAGGAACTTAAACATCAATATGGATTCTGGAATTTCAAGTGCAAATCTTTGTAGTCTCTTGTAACATTTATCAAAATCCATGATATATTCTCTCATGGATGGATCCTCGGATTTCTTTAACCTATCAAAGATTGGCTCAACTTCATATGCTTCCAATAACTTGTCCTTTTTGAAAAATTTATCCAAAGAATGTAACAGAAGGTGTAATCCTTCATCTTGATCCAGATTATCCACTTTCCACTCTGAAAACATTTTACTCCTTATCTATCTTTTGGGCGGTAGCAATAACACTATAATGCCAATGCTTGCTCCTTTTAGGATATGGAAGTAACCCAGGTCCACACTTCTACTTCAGCTTTCCATTGCTGATATGGTTCAGAGTCAGAACAAATCGATGGATAGGCCAAACTTGCAATTTTGCACTGTCCTTCTGCCATTCCATAACTTAAATTGTCAGCAGCAGTACACTTGTTTTTCCTCAGAAGATTGAGACAAAAGTCTTCACACATAGCAGACAATCACCAACCTTAATGCTCATCCTCAGCTCCCATTGGTATTCACAACAAATTGGCTGCGATGGAAGAATCGATCCAGACTGGTCTTTGCAGTTCAAGCCAGTTTATTGTAAGACACTTCCTCAGTTCTCCTAACCTCCAAGAAACTCTTCCCCAAAGTGTTCCAGCTGTCTCTATTTATAGTATAATCAATGTCACTTGTTTAACTAGCAATTTCCTTAACAAGGTCATTGCCATACACTGTGATTAATAGTATATTGACACATTGATGAACCTCACTGACGCCTCCGCCCGCCCCCCGCCCCCCTCCCCGCCCCCCGCCCTCCGCTCCCCGCTCCCCGCCCTCCGCTCCCCGCCCTCCGCTCCCCACCCTCCACCTCAATGGGCCCTTTCCCACCTCCGACTTGATTGTGAAATGTTTTTCTGCTTTTGGCAGACTGCCACGTAGCCTCCTGTGTGATTTAGTGGGCCTGGCTGCCATGTTGTCCGCCGTGATTGGCTGAATTGAATTGAGCTAACCTCAAATGCCCCCTACTGCACTGATTCCCAATGACATTTTCCAGCTCCTGAACCTAAGCATTCTGTCATCCCTCCCTTTTGAGTGTAAATGTGGAGTTGAATCTGATTAAATTCTACACTCATTTGATATGTTTTTTAAAACCATTATGGACGTTTTCCCTTGGGGTCAGTCAGAATTCCAGCAGCACTCAAAGTAAAGATATTTTACACTTGAGAAAGCATGTCACTGATCATTTGCATATGTGTTCCAATTATACGCCTCTCCATGGAGTCCACTGAAGATGCTACATGGTTGGAAGCAATGAAACAATTCTTTCACTTGACCCAGATAGCATTAGCTGAAACTCTTGAGCTGTTAAATGTTGTTGGTTCCTAACTGTAGGAGATGGAAGGAGCAGGTGGCACAGTGGGTTGGAGCATTAGCCTTTCACCTCTGTATTACGCAGTTTGGAATCGGGCCCAGACTGGTGGGAAGAAAGCCAGCTCCCTCCAGCTGCCAAACATCCCGGAAACAAATGAGTTTGGTCAGTCTTAGTTTAGCTGTCAGTGGGTGGGAGCACACAGAAGATCTGACCTTATCAGGGAATGGAAGGAAGAAGCAATGTACATTTCTGTACATTTTCTGTTTTGGGAAATGATTATACACTTTCATAATTTGAGAGTTTAATGTGGTTTTTATGATGATTATCTATATTTTAGTTTTGCTTTCATGCAGCTATGTTGGAAGCAGTGCATGCTTAATGGTCAAGAACATCCATGTGGATGTGTTTGGGAGTGGAAAATGTTGGCCTGGAGATATTGATATGGGATTAAAAGACTGTCACTAATACTTTTTGAGGCTGCGCACTAATATTAATTTATGCTGTCCTCGGCTAATACTTCACAGTACTACCGTGTAGGACTAGTGGGTGCACTATAGCATCGCACATTCACCATTGGGTCTGGGGACGGATAGAGTGAGTTTTACTATCATCAAACCATGGTCTTATAATATTATAAGTAGTAGGAGCAGGAACATGCCTGTTGTGCCACTCATTAAGATGATATCTGAATTTTGGACGTCAACACTTTTCTATCCGGTCCCCATTTCTCTTGATTCTCTTAGTGTCCCAAATCTACCAATCTCTGTCTTAAATATACTCATTGACTGGGCATCCACAGCTAGCATAGAGAATTCCAACAATTCACGACCCTCCGAGTGAGGAAAGTCCTCCTTGTCCAGTCCTAAATGGTCGACTCCTTATGCTGAGAATACGACCCCTAAATCTTAACTCTCCAGCCAGGGGAAACTCCTGTTGAAACACTCCACAGCCACTAACTTGGAGCTGCCACAATCGCAGTTGATTGAGCTTCAGTAGGGACACCAAAACTGTATATGGTATTCATAGAATCATATAGCGCATAAGAGGCTCTTCGGCCCATCGAGTTAATACTGTGACATTAGAATCGCAAGAACTCCCACCTAATTCCACTTGGCCCATAGCCCTGAATGTTCTGATATGATAAGTGCTCATCCAAATACTTTTTAAAGGATGTGAGGCAACCCACATCTACCACTCTCACAGGCGGCGCATTCCAGACCGTCACCACTCTCTGGGTAAAAAGTACTTCCTCTCATTCCCCCCTAAACCTCCTGCCCCTCATCTAGAACCTATGTCCTCTCATTACTGACTCTTCAACTCTGTCCATGCCCCCCATAATCTTGTTCCCCCCAATTCAGGTTGCCCCTCAGTATTCTATGCTCCAACGAAAACAACGCAAGGCCTCCCAACTTCTCTTAACTTAAATGTTCCATTCCAGGCAGCATCCTGGTGAATCTCCACTGCACCCTTTCCAGTGCAACCACATCCTTCCGATAATGTGGCGACCAGAACTGCACACAGTACTCTAGCTGTGGCTTCACCAAAGTTCTATGCAAGTCCAACATGATGTCCCTGCTTTTGTAATCTATGCCTTAATTGATAAAGGCAAGTAAGTGTCCCGTATGCTTTTTTACTACCTTACTAACATGCCCTTCCGCCTTCAGAGATCTGTGGTCAAACGCGCCAAGGCATCTTTGTTCCACAGAACTTCCTAGTGTCCTACCGTTCACTGAATACTTCCTTGCCAAATTACTCCTTCCAAATTGTATCACCTCTCATTTTTCAGGGTTACATTCCATCTGCCACTAATCTGCCCATTTGACCATTCCACCGATATCTTCTTGTAGCCCATGACACTCAGCCTCACTGTTAACCACCCGGCCAATCTGTGTGTCACTCGCAAACTTATTAATCCTACCCCCCACATAGGATTCCTGGTTCAGTTTCACCAAATCCCCACATAATTACAGCAAAGCTGTCATGCTCTTACATTCCAATCCTCTTGCAATAAAGGCTTTGCTTTCCTAATTTCATGCTGCATTTGCATGTTAACTTTCTGTGATTTGTGTGCAAGAACACCCCACATCCCTCTGAATACCAAAGTCTACTGTTTTTCTCCTTTTAAACAGTATTCTGCCTCTTTCCTTCCTACCAAAGTGAAAAATAATTTCATTTTCCCACATTACATTCTATCTGCTACCTGCTTACCTGATCACCTAACCTGTCTCTATCCCTTTATAACCACTTTGTAACCTCCTCGATAAGAATTTCATAGTCCCGTTTTCCCCCTCAACTTTACTTTCCCACCTAGCCTCCTATCCTGAGTAAACTTGGGTAAATTACACTTGGTTCCCATTTTAACTCAACTATACAGATTCCAAATAGTTGGGGCGTAAGCATCGATACTTGCAGTACTCCACTCATTACCCCTGCCAACTTGAAAATGGCCCATTTATTCCTATTCTCTGTTTCCTATCCATTAACTAATCCTCCATCCAAGCTAACATTTACTCCCAATTTCATGACCTTGTGTAACAACCATTTAAACCTTTTGAAAATCCAAGTCTACTACATTCACTGGTTCGCTGCTTATCTACCAGGTTAGTTACACCCTCAAAAATAATTAATAATTTCTCCAACACAATTTTCCTTTCATAAAACTGTGCTGACCCTGCCTCATTCTGTAGTCATTTTCCAAGAGCCCTGTTATCATGTCTTTAATGAAAGAATTCCGTATTTTATCTGCTATTAATGTCAAGCTAATTAACCTATAGTTCTGTTTTCTTTCTTCTCTCCTTTTTTGAACAGTGGAATTTCATTTGCTACCTTCCAATCTACAGGGGCTCTTCTAGAATCTAGGGAATTCTGGAAGATCAAACTCAAAGATGTGTGGGTTAGGTGGATTGGCCAGGCTAAATTTGCCCCTTAATGTCAGGGGGACTAGCTAGGGTAAATACTTGGGGTTACAGGGATAGAACCTGGGTGAGATTGTGGTCAGTGTGGACTCGATGGGCTGAATGGCCTCCTACTGCATTGTAGGATTCTATGATTCAATGCATTCACTATTTCTACAGCCACCTCTTTTAAAACCTTAGGGTGTAGAGCGTTAGGTTCAAGGGATTTGTTGGCGTTTAGTCTCATTAATTTTTTCATGCTTTTTGTTTAACCAATAGTAATTACTTTAAGCTCCTTATTCCCAGTAAACCTTGAGTAACCCATAACTCCTGGCATGTTTTTTGTACTTTGTGTTGTGAAGACAGATGTGAAATATTTGTTTAATGTCTGTCCTATTTCCTAATCCTCATTATAATTTCTGCTGCCTGTCTGCAAAGGACCCACATTTACTTTTGCTAAGTCTTGCTTTCATGCTAATGAAAGTTCTTGCAATCTGTTTTTTATATTTCTGCTTAATTTTTTCTCCGTCAATTGTCTCCCCCTTATTATTTCTTGATCATCCTTTGCAGATTTTTAGCAAATTTCTTAGGCTTACTAAGCTTTTTGATATTATGACACTCTTTTAATCTAATACTATCCATTCTCTAGTTGGCTATGACTGCGCCATTTTTCCTGTGGAGTTTTTCATCCTCAAAGGAATGTACAATAATTGAGAATTTTTAATAATTTCTCAATGTTTGCTCTTGTATATCACCTCAACAAACTCATCTCTCATGCTAACATAATTTGTTTTGTTTAAACTTAAGATCCTACTTTTGGAATTAATTATCTCACCCTCGAACTTCAAACATGTGTCAGGAAAGAGTTAATGGGCTGGTTATGAGTTCAGAACAGTGTTTATTATGTGGAAACTGGATGGCTCTGATACTTGCTAATTACATTGATAGTTGTTAATTGCAGTGCTGAATTAGACAATTTACATTGAAATAGAACAGTTAATGGCAGCAAATTGATCAAAGCCAGGCAGGTAATCACATGGGCTGGGAAGATGTCTTTAGATGGCTCCGCCATATGCTAATATGGAATATGCTAACTGACCAACAGATAATCATGTACCCAACTAACCAGCAGAGGATTATGCATGAGCTCTTTGAAAAACTGTATGTAAACCCCTGAAAAGTCCCACACACAAATGCTCAACAAGGAAGACGGAGGGTGTTATTGATGAGCAGCGCTTCAGACAGAAGAAAGATGCTACATATCAACAGGAGAGCCCTGGTGAAACAAGCAGAAAGATCTTGGTCAAAGATCACTCCGAAGTGATCTATAATCAACTCAGATTCACTGCCTGAGGGGTAACTATGATTTAATTATTTTGTTTGTTTGATTTAGTGTGGGATTGGGTCAATCATAATTCTTGATCTCTGAACTTAAAGAAGTAAAATCACTTACACATATTATGATCGCCCTTCCTCAAGGATCCTTCATTATAAGATTACTCATGAAACCTGTTGCATTACATAACATTGGATCTAAAATAGTCTGTTCTCTTGATGTTTTCTTCACATATTGTCTTGAATGCATTTTATGAACTCATCTTTCAATTTTGCCAATTTGATGGGGTGTGGGCGTGAGGTTAAAAGTCCCACATGATTATTGATTTACCCTTGTTAATAGCTGTAATTTTCTGGTTTATATTCTGTCCAATACTATGATTACCATTAGTGTGGCTTCTAGACTATTCCCACCCTTGTTTCTTCTTAGCTCCGCCTGGACTGATTCTACATCCTGATTTTCTGTGCTAAGATCCAGTCTCAGTTCTTTTGTTATCTCATCCTTTATTTTCAGGGTTCCCCCATCTCCTTTTCCATTTTGTCTTTCTTTTATTAAAGTCACATGTCCAAAGCACATAGCGCGAATTGGGGAAACTTCCAGATCAGATTGGAGGCCGCTGCAAGGGCTGCCGAGTGCCAAGGTGGGTTGTTTAAAAGGCTCACCTTGGTTGTCTTGGACTTTGTTCCAGTTATTTCCTTAAAAATATAGTCTAGCCCTCAGCCCTCACACCCCATCACCCCCATGGCAACTCATGAAAACTCAAACCCCACCATTCTCTGACCCCGTCCTGATAGCCCCATGCCTGACTTCATCCTGCACCTGGAGCAAAAATTTACACTTTCTCCCAAAGTGTAAACTAGGAAATTCCCCAATTCACGCTATCCACTTTGGATATATGACTTTAATAAAAGGTAGACAAAATGGAAAAGGAGATGGGGGAACCATCATGCCAACCCATGCCCCCCTCCCACCCTTAAGCCCTACCAATTCATCTATTATTCACCATGGTCAGACCTCAAGGGCCATATTGAAATGAAATGAAATAAACACCTTCTGCTCGATTACAGTCTTCACAATATTAAAAATAATGTATTCCCATTCGTGAAAGCTCATTCAAAACTTTTAAATCCCAGGTACTTTAAAATCTCAAGTACTTAATCTTTGATAAAAATAGTCTTGTATTCATAATCCCACATTTTAGGACAGCTAATCATTTAATAACCTCTTTGAGTTGTCAATCAAACTATGAATTTAGGACATCCTGCTGAGATAATTATAGATTGTGAAAATCAGTCATGCACTGATAATGATATAACATTAATCCTTGGGGAAATGTCAACAGCTGTTTGTAACTGTTAGAGCAGAATTATTTCAACACTCACTGACAACAAGCACCTAGCTTTTTTAACTTTTAAAAATTTGTGGATTTAAGTAACTTTACAGATTGACAGTTTTACAGACCCTTTCCGCCCTTCACAAATTTGTGCATGTACTCTTTAAATTTGGTCACATTCATAATGTGGTTACAGGTTGATTATCAACAATCCAATATGCTGATGGCAGAGGCTGTCCCAGTCAGCCATAGTGCAGAAGACTCCAATAATCATGGACCAATCCAATGGAAGTCCACAGCTGTCAACACCGTCTGAATGAAGAGGAGTTATTGACGCTATTGATATGATAAAAGATTTGTCGGTCCGTGCTCCTGAAGATGGAAAGCTTCAGGAGAATGATTCTTTGCTCAAATCACAATAGTCATCTGGAGATACTGGAGAGGATGGGATTGCTCACCTTAGAGCAGAGGATGTGAAGGAGAGATTTATTAGACATTTTTAACATCGTGATAGAGTAGACTAAGAAGGCAGGAAGGTAGGTAACCAAAGGTGCACAGATTGGAGAAAATCTAAGCAATGAGGGGAGACGTGGAGAATTTTTTTTTTCACACAACAAATTGTTAAGTTTTGCCATGCACTGCCTTAAAACATGGTGGAAGCAGGTTTAACAGCTACATTCAAATCAAAATTCAACAGGCATTTGAAAAGGAAATATTTGCAAGAGTTTGAAATTAAGTAGACGCCCTTTCAAAAAGATATAGGAGGTCATAAGAACATAATAAATAGGAGCAGGAGGGCTCACTTTGCTTCTTCACTAAAAGGATGCTTCTTCACTATTCAATGAGATAATGGCTGACCCAACAACATGTGCTGCACCTTCTTGTCTGACCCCTTAGTATGGAAATTCCATCAATCTCAGCCTTAAGTAAAGTCAATAGTGGGCATACACAGCTCTCTCAGATAGAGTATTCTAAAGATTCTCTCCTCATCTTAGTCCTAAATAATCAGCTCCTTACCCTGAGACTTATGAGCCTTAAATCTCCAGTGAGAGGAAACAGCCCTCAGTATTGATCCTTTCAAACCCTCTCAGGAACCTGCGTATTTCATTGATCACCTTTTGTTCTTTTAAAATGAGAAAAAATCTCCACATCTGCCCACAGTTCTTTAGCCAATTATTTTAAATCTGGTGCGTCCTCTAGTTACCTACCCTCCTGTCAGTGAGGGCAGTTTCTTTTTATCTACTCAATCAAAACCCTTCATGATTTTGGCTTCTAATAAATCTCTCCTTAACCTTCTCTGAGATGTGGGTGCAGCCTTGAGGAGATGTGTGACCTACTCCAAAGAATAGAGGCCCACTCTACTCAGCATCTCACATAAGGATAGCACCGTTACCCCAGGAATTGTCGTGAGCCTTTGTCACATCATCTTGAAGCAAATATATCCATCCTTCAATAATGAGACCAAAACTGTGTTCCTGGTTTAGTCTCACCAAAACACAGTACAGAAAGATTTCAGTGCTGCAACCACCTTGCAATAAAGATCAATGTATTATTACCCTTATTAACCAGGTTGGTGTACCTGCAGATTAATTTTCTTGTGTTTTGTGTACAAGGGCACCAAAAGCCCTCAGAAAACCAACATTTCACAGTTTCTCACCTTTAAAATATTCAGTTTTTCTGTTGTCCCTACCAAAGTGAATAAAATTCATGTGTCCCCACATTTCCCCCATCTGCCACCTTCTTGCCCATTCACTTGTAAATTTGTACATGTCTATATGGAAGGCAGATCTAAGTAAAGGTAAATTTATAAGACTTAAGTGAAAAGTCATGGTTGTGGCACAGAGTAGTGATTTGGGTAAAATCAAGCAATTTTGTCAGGACTGGACACAGAGAGAGTTTAATACAGTATTAGGGTATTAGCAACTAAAACCAGATCATGGAAAAAATAGTCAATAGTTACAGGTGCTATATCCGAACATGCAAAGCATCCATAACAAGATAGGCAGATTTGTGACACAAATAGAAATAAATGAACTTGATCTGGTAACCATTCCTGAGATACGGTTGCAAGTTGTCCAAGAAATTAAAGGCTGTTTGTTTGCTGCGTCATGGAGACTCTGTAGACTTTTCAAAACGGCAGCCAGATTTTGAAGTCCAGCCCCCATTTTCAACGTTTTCACCTGAAGGAAAAAGGCACATGACTCACAAATGAGGGAAAGTTGAACCCAACAGGGCCATTTGAACTCAGCGGTAAATTCAAACAGAGCTCATTTGCATAATCCGCAGTGTAGGAGTCACTAATTTTTTTTATGATGTGGCGATGGCAGTGTTGGACTGGAGTGGACAAGATGAGAGGTTACACGACACAGGTTTATTTGAAATCACAAGCTTTCGGAGCACTGCTCCTTCGTCAGGTGAAGTCTTGACCTGGTCTGCAGATTCGCAGCAATGTAGTTGACTCTTAAATGCCCTCAGGGATGGGTAATAAATACTGACCCTGCCAGTGATGCCCACATGAACAGATAAAAAAAAGGAAGTGATGGCATAGTGGTATTATCATTACTTCCTGTTTTGTCATTGCTGGGGGGCACTTGGTACTTGTTTCTGTAAATACTATTTATTTATTTTATTAGTGTCATAGCTTCTAGTAATCCAGAGACCTAGGGTAATCATGAGCCCATGTTCAAATCCCATCATGGCAGATGATGAAACTTGAATTCAATAAAAATTTAGAATTAAAAGTATAATAATGATAACGAAACCCTTGACGATTGTTATAAAACCTCATCTGGTTCACTAAAGTCCTTTAGGGAAGGAAATCTGCCGTCCTTATCTGGTCTGGTCGACATGTGACTCCAGATCCACAGCAATGTGGTTGACTCTTAAACGCCCTCTGAAGTGGCCTCGCAAGCCACTCAGTTCAAAGACAATTAGTGATGGGCAATAAATGCTGGTCCAGCGATGAGTGACACCTCATCCAGTGAACAAATAAAAACAAACTGTTTATTGTCTACCCTCAAATTCTTTCATTCTATTATTTTTACAAATATTGTACAAAATGATGAAGGATATAAGTCAGGTAGCTCGGTAAAAACGTTTCCCCTTAGTAGAGGGGTCAATAGCCAGGGAGCTTAGATTTAAGGTAAGGGGCAGGAGTGTTAGCAGGGATTTGAGGAAAATCCTTTTCACCCAGAGAATGGCAGGAATCTGGAACTCACTGCCTGAAAGAGTGACAGAGGCAGGAACCCTCACAACATTTAAGAAGCATTTAGATGAGCATTTGAAATGCCCTAGTATACAAGACTAGGGACCAAATGCTGGAAAATGGGATTATAATAGATAGGTGCTTGATGGCTAGCACTGACACAGTGGGCCAAAGGATGTGCTATATGTCTGTATGACTCTATGGGGCGATCTTACCAGCTTGTCATGACGTCCAGGGGGAGGGTGCTTCAATGTCTGGGTGGGTGGGGGTTGGGGAGGAAGTGACAGATTGGGGCGCCTGTGCAATGACGTCCCCACAGCTCAGCAACTGGCTTCCTGGTGTGAATAGGCTCCACCCACTCCCCCTGCTGGCAAGAATCACATTTTGCCTCTTTTTTTTCCTAAGTGCCATACAATAGCATCTGGAATTCATCCAAAAAATGGGTGTGATTCTCTCCCGTTTTCACGCTCGTTCGTCACTTCGAATTTTTTTGGTAAGATCGCCCCCTATAGCTCTGTGTTTGACTTGTATAAGTGCAGTGACAGCCTTCTTGTTCCCCTGAATACGCTGCTCTCAGAGCAAAACAAATAATTTTGCCTGAAACAATATTCTATGGTGGTGTTCCATGTCACAGAACAAGACTTCCCTCCGATCACTGTGGGTGGAATGTGATGGCTCAGACTCATTTACAACATGGTTAGCTTTTCCCTCCCTCTCGGCTGCCAGTGCTAAACTACCGTTGCATGTCAGTTTACTATTGGAGAAAGACAGCAAGTTGAAAGTCTATAGCCACAGATCTAAGTGTGGCCTGTGCTGACCAGCAATCCTCAATCAGGCATTTCCTGATCATTAATCCCAAGACCCCATTGTGAAGGATATACATGCAGCAGACTGTAAGTGCATTTACACAAGTCAAATACAGAGCAATAGAGTCTTAGAGTCATTCAGCACAGAAAGAGGCCCTTCAGCACATACGTGCAAGGTGAGGGCAGCACTCGACTCAGATGTGATGCACTATGCTGCAGATTAGACTGAGGGCACTTGGCTCTACATGGAGAATGGAGTTGTCCCTTGCAGAAAGCTCAATTAACTTTAAGGCTCTTATTTCCATCTCAACAATCTTGGCTGGAATCAAAGGCGAAAGGTCAGATTGATTCACCCGTGTGCCAGTTAACACTTGCGCAACAAAGCCAGGGATTTGCCACGGGAAGTAATTGTGTCCAAGGTTAGCGTAGGAAAAATATCTGAAGAAGAAGAAGCCAAAAGGCTGTAGGGAAAGAGCGGAGGAGTGGGATTGGACCTGGGATTGATCCAGCAAGGTTGGCACGCACACAATGAGGTGATGTGCGTCTGTGCTGTAAACTTCTATGTTCATTTTCATTGACAGAACTTGGCCAAAAGGCCTATCCTTTCTGTTGGTTCAGTCAGCTATTTGGCAACTTGATAAAAGATGACAGCCTTTAGCTCGGGTACAAGTACTCTGAGGCTTCACTTCTCTCACCCAAAGAATGACATTCAAATGCGAACAAGAGAGACTCAGTCCACGGCAGGTGCTCAGCAACTCCAAGACATATCATTTTATTACTTTATTTAAATAAATACAATTTACTCTCAAAATCCACTTAGCAGGGTATATCCAGCCCTTTCCAGTATACACCAAGAGAACATGCAAGGTCTTGGTTGATGTATGAAATGCATACATCGAACCCTGTTTATTAGAATGTGTGTTGCAAAGATTATGTCATTCACAAGAACATTTCTCACAGCTTCTCGTGGTTTCCCTTTAACCTGCATCTTTCTATTCATTCATTGTGGGTAGGATGTCTCCTTTCTGATCCCTGGTCAGTTGGAGACTCCAAATGCTTGTCTGAGAGGGTTGGGCCTCGCCATTCTGCTGCGTCTGTCTGTCCTTCCTGTTGAGCACTGGGGACTTCTTCCTGCTTGTCCCGTTGGCCAGGGACTCAAGGTGTGAAGACATTTGAGGGGAATTGGGAGAAGAGGAGACAGGAGGTGGGAGGAGGGGGGGGGGGGGGGGGGGCGGAGAGTGACCTGTGTCCCAGCACAAAGAGATACAGTGTCTAAAGCAGTGGTAACACAATCCCTAGATTCTACGGGGCCACCAGACTAGACGATAAGCTGTGTCCGAGTGCAGCAAGGCTCTTTTGAATAAGTAAGTGAACCCTATGAACACAATCCCTGTAGTCAATGGCCCTGCAGTAACCTTGGCAACACTGGTTGGATGCATTCTTACAGGCTTCACCACACACCGACAACCCGCCCTGACCCTACGTTCCCAGCTGAGCCGGTCACGGGGCACCTGCCTTCTCACAACAATTGGAAAGCGCATAGACTGTTTGGGGGTGGGGTGTGTTTGATCAGGGGCATGGGAGCAGGGGCAGTCATTCAGGTGGGCTGCCAATCCTTGAGGGGAGGTCCGAGGTCTTGTGATGGTGGGGTGGCAGACTTTTGTTTGAGAATGGGGGACATTGGAGGGGATGTTGCGATGGGGTAGGCAGGGATCAGGGTTTGGAAACCGGGCACATGGATCGGAGGTGAGGTCTGGGTCCTTGGGGGGAGATGGTGGTGGGGGAGGGGGAGGGATGGGGTGAAAGTCACTGCTGGGGAGGGATGAGGGTGCCTGATTCTGGGTGTTCCTCAGGCAGGCACCTGGCTATAGGAGGTTGATCATAGAGAATCATAGGATCCCTACAGTGTCCACAAAACCCTCACCTCGAGAAAGATATAGGATTTCTCAATGCTCCAGGTTAGAGTTAACATTGAAAAGGTGAATGACAAAGTAGCTCACAACCTCATTACCACAGTTAAATTTCCAGTTCCGACCCGTCTCCTGTGGAAGGGATTTGTCACCTGGTTCCAGTTCGGATCAGAAATGATTTGCAGGGATGGCTTTGGGTCAGAAAATGCATGTTTTAGACTTTAGCCTTGCTCCCCACAGTCAATACAAACCCAGTTTTCTTTTAGGTTAAATTTCAGCCCTTTGTTATCCATTTCAATCATTCTTCTCCGCTAAATTGCTTCTTTATTTGTCTCCAGTGTGTTTTTTCAACAATAGATGGAGAAAATCAGAACAGAAGGCCGTGTTTATGAATGCCCTTGTGAAGTTTCTCCGGGGGTTTGCTTGCTGCAGTATTCCAGAGATTGCCTGGAGACCCTGGGGCAACACTGGAGGATTGAATACCCCGTCCCACACTGACATCACCTTCAGTCTCCAGTGAAATATTCCTGAGCTTACTTGCCCCTTTTATCACTGAGACAAGGACATGACTATCCAGTTACCATGTGGATTATCCATTGCCTAGCAGCAGTGTCACTAATGCCAGGCCCTGACTGTATCACAGGTGTAAGGAGTGGGGGGGGGGGGGGGGGGGGGGTCGAGGGGTGGGGGGGAGTGGGGTCGGGGGGGGGGGGAGTGGGGGGGTGGGGTGGGGTGGGGAGGCAAGAGTGGGGAACAAAAGGCTTTGGAAACGCTTTGTGTGGCCTGTCCAATAGCAATGCAGTCCTGGGATTCTGCACAGCGTGATGCCCTGGGATGATTTTCCTGTGTGTGTGTGCGGTGGGGGGGGGGATGCAGAACTGTGCGATCCACATGTAACTCTTCCACTTGCATGCAACAACAGGATTGCTAACTCTGGTTGTGACATGTTCCTGAATGTTTCATCACATGACCTCCCGACTCCCGTCACCCTGCCTCTGCCATTGGCCCACCCTCCTCCTGACGCACCAGCATCCCAGGTACCCAGTCTCTAACACCTGATTGGACGTTTCGCAATTTCAAACTGCTCTTTTCATCACTTCCAATGCAGCTTTATAACCAATGAGTGAAAGTCTTCAAAGTAAATTTAAGAAATGTTCTGATGGTTTTATTCCAGTGTTTGCTGGCATCGCTACCAAGCTATCAAACATCAATTCCTGGAGATGCTGGGGCCATCCATGCAGCAGTAAGGCTGGCATAGGGATCTCAGTAAAGGTTGGCAGGGGTGTGAGTGAGAGGAGGGGTGTCTGTGGCATTGGAGTCTGTCCATCCATCCCTGTAAAATATTGGATGACGGTGGTTTGATCCGTCGTACTTCACCACCACTCCAGAGTTCCAATTAAGCTGGTGATAATGTTCATGCTTCAGAACTTCAGGATCCACAACTGCCATTACCAGCACTAAATTTAAACCAAACACACTGTTCATGAGGAACAAAGATATTAAATGCTCAGTAACTTTCTTTTGTGAAAAGAGATTCAACCTAGAATTATAGAATCCCTACAGTGCAGAAGGAGGCCATTCAGCCCATCGAGTTTGCACTGACAACAATCCCACTCAGGCCCTATTCCTGTAACCCCACACATTTACCCCTCTGCTAGTCCCCCTGACACTAGGGTCAATTTAGCATAGTCGATGCACCTAACCCCCAAATCTTTGGACTGTGGGAGGAAACTGGAGCACCCGGAGGAAACCCACGCAGACATCGAGTGAATGTGCAGACTCCGCACTGACAGCGACCCGAGGCTGGAATTGAACCCGGGTCCCTGGCACTGTGAGGCAGCAGTGCTAACCACTGTGCCACCGTGCCTGGAATGTGGACATCACTGGCAAGGCCAGCATTTATGGCCCATCTGTAGTTGCCCTTGAGAAGGTGGTGGTGAGCCGCCTTCTTGAATTGCTACAGTCCCTGTGGTGTAGATACACCCACAGTGCTGTTAGGGAGGGAGTTCCAGGATTTTGAAGTAGTGACAGTGAAGGAACAGTCAGCATGGTGTGTGACCTGGGGGGGGGGATTTTACAGGCGGTGGCGTTCCCAATTCATCTGCTGCTCTTGTCATTCAAGTTGATGGGAGTTTGCAGATTTGGGAGGGTTTGTCACAGAAATTCTAGAACTGGAAATTTGCTTGCTGCCAGTCACACTCCACTGCCCCTGTGTTGGATGTTGTTTGTTACCCTGAACTCTTAAAGGCTTTCTGAAGGATAAAATCCTGTTAGTCAACAAAGTTCACTTTGAAGACCTTGAACAGTCTGGTGTTCATAGAGCTGAGGGTGCTGACTCTTACAGATATTAACCTGTAATTACTGTGCCTGCAATACATGGCCATATTGCAAGCTCACATTGGAAATATTTTGTAAAATCAGATCCAGTTGAGCCTCTATCCTCCACCCCCCAACTCCAAAGAGCTCAGATGTTGTTGGGTTTGAGGTGTCTATGGGGCTGGAGCTGGAATATGGGCCTGTCAACGTGAGTTACTGTGGGCCAGTACATTTGTGTGGCAGAGAAGAAAATGGCTGAGAAGGGAGAGAGGTAGGTGAGAGAAAGAGAGCCAGTTCAAGGAGCAGAGGCTAGATGGGTGGCTGAAAATGAGGGAGGAATATAAATCTTGGAGTGAGTGAGGATGGGAGGGGAGAATAAGAGAAAGGCAATTTGGTTGGGAGGCGGAGAGAACACACACAAGTTGACGAACAAAATGGTGGGAGTAAAGTCCGATACAGAAGGCATCTAGGATTATGAGAGTGAGGGGAGGCTGGCACAGGAGACATACCACAATAGCTTTATCCCCTTGCTGGTGACTTAACCTTGCAAATGAACAGTGGCAGTTCATTGATAAGATGCCCAGGTAGTTCTTCAGAGCTGAGGTGAGGGAGAGCGGTGCCAACAGTGACTTTTTGACCATCAAGGCCCAATTGTCTAGTCAGCTGGTACCAACACACTGTCTTGTGCAGATGTTGTCAAAAGTAGGAGTTACTTTTCACCTTAATATTTAATTGTCTGGCACATGACCACGAGAGAGTCTCTGAAGTGTTGTTCGAATGTCTCCAAAGACAACAGGAGATTGCACTGTACAATAGAGTCAGAATACAACTCCAGTACATGAACTGATCAGATTCCGGCTCGTACACACGGGAAACGATCATAGGCTGATCGTTACACATTGGTGTTGATGATCATGTGACAAGATGTCATCAGAAGACTCTTATCGCCACCAGAGACACATCCCATTAAATTCTAATGATCAAAGACGAACATTTCAACCTTGTGCAATCCCTGAAATTCAGTAATGAAAGTGTTTTTACCAAGTTATTGCATCATTGTGACAATCCTCTGCTGTTGGCAATCGCTTCCTCGGCCTGTGCTGAGGCCCACTTACTGCTCCACAGGCTGCTGATCGATGGAAGCTATTATTTAATCAGTGCTGAATTAGCAGTGATAGCGGATTTGATGCTGATCATGATGAGATTGCCGGGGTTTGGTACATGTCCACTCTTAAGTACATTCCGTCTTCAGTTGTTCTCAGCTATGGTACAGCTTGGGATGAAACAGTTTGACATCTCCACCAATACCACTTTAACTGTGCGCAAGACTTTCCCCCCCCCTCCAACACACTGATACGACTTTCTCAATTCCCACCATTGAGGCCTTATGTAACTTGCCAATTTGTGCAGAATTATCAGCAAGGGCGAAAAATGGGGATAGGAATGGGACTGTGCCAACACATATCTGTTTAGGATCCTTTCCATCTTGGAATTGAGGAGATGTTCAGGCCAATAGCCTAGGTTAGATTTAAACTCTGGCTGCTAAGGTGAAAAAGCACCATGACAAGACTTCAGTGTCTCTCTCTCTCTTTCTGAAACTTGTCTATCTCAGCCGATAAACCACACGAGGAAGTGATTTTGTCTACTGGGTGATCTGCTGCAGGGAGACACACATACACACACTTCCCACAGGCTCTGGGAGGCACTGGCAAATCCATGTAAACATATTCACAAAGCAGTTGTTTTTAGAAGTGAAATGCTGAGTGTCTCTGTGACACCAATATGGTATGTTTTCCTGGTGTTGTTGGAAACCACGTTGACTACAGCACCAGCACATGCTCACAGCTTCATAGCCCGCTGTTCTTCTTGTTGCTTGGTTCACAATGTGCGAGTGTTATTCCACTAGTGTTAAAAACTGTTCTGCACTTGGAATGAAACAGAACATTTTCACTTTGAGAATTGCTGAGGTTGACCAGGGATGGAATGTAAGCATGTTGCACATGATGGTGGACAGCGCACAATTTACATCGATGCTGTGAGAGTCAGTATTGTGTCGACCAGGTTACACCAGCAATGGTCAGATCAGTCTGCGTCAAAGAGGCCATGCTTTTGAAAGCTTTGTACTTTTTTTTGGAAGGGAGCAGGAGATAACTAATTGTAGGGTTACACATGTCGTGGTCGGAAAGAGGAAGAGAGTTTCTGAGCATCAGACATTTTGACTACCTCGTTCAAGACGAATAATCTCTCCCACTGACAGATTGGAACGGAATGAATTTCCTTGATGGAACCTATTGCCCAAAGCCAGATGCTTTCTTTCACACCCCCCCGCACCCCCACTCATATTCAAAGACTAAACCTAAATCCAATAACGTTTAGGCTGACAAATGATTTGCTGCCCCCCAGGCTTGAATACCATTGGTACTCCTTCTCCTGCCAGCACCAGGCTTCACCCAATCCCCAATGTTCCAACAACCCATTCGATGGTGCTCTCCCAGTGGGTGCTGACTCTCACTGGCTAGCAGGTGTACGGGTACTCAGCCAGTGAGCCCAGGCTGTAAGAGTGACGCAGGCTGGCTGAAAGTCGACAGTCGTTAGAGCCATGCCTGATCCCGTCCATCAGACATACATTCAAACATATTAGTTAGGAGCAGGAGTAGGCTATTCGGCCCCTTGAACCTGCTCCATGACTCAATAAGATTGTGGCTGATCTAATCGTGGCATCAACTCCACATTCTTGCCTACCCTTTGATAACCTTTGACTCCCTTGTTAGTCAAGAATCTATCTATCTCTGCTGTAAAAATAGTCAATGACTTTGCTTCCATCACTCTCTGGGGAAGAGAATTCCATAGACTCACAACCCTCAGAGAAAAAAAAAGTCCCCTCTCCATCTTAAATGGGTAACTCATTATTTTTAAACTGTGTCCCTTAGTTCTAATCTCTCCCACAAGGGGAAACATCCTTTCAGCATCCACCCTGTCAAGTCCCCTCAGGAATTTATAGGTCTCAATCAATTTTCTAAATTCCAATGTGTGTAGGCTCAGCCCGCCCAACTTTTCCTCATACGATAACCTCCTTATCCCAGCTTTCAGCCGAGTCAACCTTCTCTGGACTGCTTCTGATGCATTTATCTCCTTCGGTAAATAAGGAGACCAAAGGTGAACACTGCACTCCAGGTGCTATCTATCCTTGTACCACTGCCCTCAAAAGTTGTTCCTCCTTGCCTCTCCGCTCACCTGCCCCCACCCCGCCTACCTTCCCTCCACACCTTCCCTCCACACACCACATTGCAAATAGTTTTTGAACTATTTAACAAGACGGTTAGAAGAAAGCAAAGACACAACAACCTGGGCCACTCACAGCAATGCCCGGGAGCTCAAACTCTTGTCCTCCTCCTGACCATGGCCAAGACCATTGGCTGAGATGAGAGTGGATGAGGTGGAATGAAATCCACTGAAACGATATTCGGTGATTCTAGAGGTGCAGTGAGGGGATTTTAAAAATTCAGGTAATGTTAGAGACTGGGGACAGAATAAATACTTTGAGGTGATGCAAATTGCAAACCAACTTGATGCATTGGGGATACAATGCAATGATTTGGCGTGTAAACAAATCAATGTGTTGAAGCAATAGCAAAAAAAACACAGTGAAATGAAACTTTTTGCTTTTTGATGCTTAGATTCCAGCCCAGTTCACTCATTTGACTGTTAAGCCTTAGATTTGGAAATATAATGCCCTTAACCTCTTCGGGAGAAAGATGAGCCTACCGTGCTCGCTTTGCAGTTAAAAGTCCTGTGGAAAGTTTATAAAGACACAAATGAACTTTCCTAAATGAGATGCAGTGGGACTGGTTTTATCTTTTATCCGTGTTGTCACCCAGGAAGCGAGTTCTGAGCAGAGGGTGGCTCTATTTAATGCCCTCCTTGTGTTCTTGCTGGATGAACGCTGTCCTTCATTGATGAGATTGGAAAGGGGTGAATTTCTTCCATTGGAACCTGTTGTTCAAGGCCATATGTTTTTTTTTTGCAAACTCTCTTTTTCCTCCCCTTAATAGAAAAAAAAATATTCTCCCTCTCTCCACCTTCTGAAGCTTCCCCGGTCCCCAGTTCACACCTCAGTACTTATAGCCCTGATACCCGCAGGCGTTTCCCGCATGGCGTTCGGCTGGCTCAACGGGAAACCTTGCAGTGATGGCATCTCGATGGGCAGCCCTGGCTCTTTGTAGCAGGCAGGAGTGTACGTGATGCGCTCACCCCCATTGCGCATCTCATCAGCGGTCTGTATGTAAAAGGGCGAGCAGCTGGGGCAGGAGCCCCTGGCAACCGTCTGGCTGGGCTCCACCGCAGGGGCCAGCTGAGCGACCAATCCATCCACAACGTGCGCGTTGCATGAGTTGCAAGGAAAGTGTGGATGAGCGGGTAAATCCGAACCTTCTTCCTCATCGTCTGATTCATCCTTCTTGCAGCAATAATACTGGGAGGGGACAACGAGAAAGAAAGAAAATGGAGGCATTAGTCAGAAGAAACCAGCAGTCAACCGTTTGCTTTGGCAACTCCAATGTTCCCCTGGCTGGCGACCCATTGTGAACCTTCCATAAACCTCCGCTCATCTAAATTCTGCTGCCCATATCCGGTCTGTCACAAAATCTGACTCACCGATTACCCCTCTGCTCACATACTGGCTCCCAATCCAGCAATGTCTCGATTCTATAGGGGGGCGCAGGAGCATGCTGACACAATGGGCCTACCCATCCTTTTTGTGGATTTTGGGAAGTAGGTAGAAGCGGGCTATCCCGGGTTGGGAGACTATGAGGTTGGAAGCTGTGGGGAGAAGGCATCCGGAGGAAATGAGGTTGGAGATAATGGCTTGATGTTCAGTGGTGTGGTCATGGTCCAGGGGGAGGTAGGAGGAAGTATCTGAGAGTTGGTGCTCAGCCTCTGCGAGGTAGAGGTCAGTAGACCAGACGACAACAGCACCGCCTTTGTCGGCAGGTTTGATGACAATGTCGGGGTTGGACCTGATGGAGCGAAGGGCAGTATGTTGGAATGGGTGAGGGGGGCAGAAAAATTAAGATGACCAATGTCTTGTCGACAGTTCCCAAGAAAAGATCGAGGGCAGGTAATTGTCCCGGCGGGGGTGTCCAATTGGAGGCAGAATGTTGGAGTCACGTGAAAGGATTTGTGGAATGGGGGAGGACTCTTGCCCAAAGAAGTGGGCACAGAGACGAAGGCAATGAAAGAAGAGTTCCGGGGCCCACGCTCTCCCTTGTCCCGGGGCCCGCACTCTCCCTTGTCCCGGGGCCCATGCTCTCCCTTGTCTCGGGGCCCGCACTCTCCCTTGTCTCGGGGCCCGCGCTCTCCCTTGTCTCGGGGCCCGCACTCTCCCTTGTCCCGGGGCCCGCGCTCTCCCTTGTCTCGGGGCCCGCACTCTCCCTTGTCCCGGGGCCCACGCTCTCCCTTGTCTCGGGGCCCGCACTCTCCCTTGTCTCGGGGCCCGCGCTCTCCCTTGTCTCGGGGCCCGCACTCTCCCTTGTCTCGGGGCCCGCGCTCTCCCTTGTCTCGGGGCCCGCACTCTCCCTTGTCTCGGGGCCCGCACTCTCCCTTGTCTCGGGACCCGCACTCTCCCTTGTCTCGGGGCCCGCACTCTCCCTTGTCCTGGGGCCCGCACTCTCACTTGTCCCGGGGCCCGTTCTCTCTCTTGTCCTGGGGCCCGCACTCTCCCTTGTCCTGGGGCCCGCACTCTCCCTTGTCCTGGGGCCCCCTCTCTCCCTTGTCCTGGGGCCCGCGCTCTCCCTTGTCCCAGGGCCCGCACTCTCCCTTGTCCCGGGGCCCGCACTCTCCCTTGTCCCGGGGCCCGCACTCTCCCTTGTCCCGGGGCCCGTTCTCTCTCTTGTCCTGGGGCCCGCACTCTCCCTTGTCCTGGGGCCCGCGCTCTCTCTTGTCCTGGGGCCCGCGCTCTCTCTTGTCCTGGGGCCCCCTCCCTCCCTTGTCCCGGGGCCCGTTCTCTCTCTTGTCCTGGGGCCCGCACTCTCCCTTGTCCCAGGGCCCGCTCTCTCCCTTGTCCCAGGGCCGGCGCTCTCCCTTGTCCCGGGGCCCGTTCTCTCTCTTGTCCCGGGGCCCGTTCTCTCTCTTGTCCCGGGGCCCGTTCTCTCTCTTGGCCCGGGGCCCGGTCTCTCCCTTGTCCTGGGGCCCCCACTCTCTCCCTTGTCCCGGGGCCCGCGCTCTCCCTTGTCCTGGGGCCCGCGCTCTCCCTTGTCCTGGGGCCCGCACTCTCCCTTGTCCCGGGGCCTGCGCTCTCCCTTGTCCCGGGGCCCGCACTCTCCCTTGTCCCGGGGCCCGTTCTCTCCCTTGTCCCGGGGCCAGCGCTCTCCCTTGTCCTGTGGCCCGCGCTCTCCCTTGTCCCGGGGCCCACTCTCTCTCTTGTCCCGGGGCCCACGCTCTCCCTTGTCTCGGGGCCCACGCTCTCCCTTGTCTCGGGGCCCACGCTCTCCCTTGTCTCGGGGCCCGCGCTCTCCCTTGTCTCGGGGCCCACGCTCTCCCTTGTCCCAGGGCCCGCACTCTCCCTTGTCCCGGGGCCCGCACTCTCCCTTGTCCCGGGGCCCGCGCTCTCCCTTGTCTCGGGGCCTGCGCTCTCCCTTGTCCCGGGGCCCGCACTCTCCCTTGTCCCGGGGCCCGTTCTCTCTCCCTTGTCCCGGGGCCCGCGCTCTCCCTTGTCCCGGGGCCCGCACTCTCCCTTGTCCCGGGGCCCGCACTCTCCCTTGTCCCGGGGCCCGCACTCTCCCTTGTCCCGGGGCCCGTTCTCTCTCCCTTGTCCCGGGGCCTGCGCTCTCCCTTGTCCCGGGGCCTGCGCTCTCCCTTGTCCCGGGGCCCGCACTCTCCCTTGTCTCGGGGCCCGCACTCTCCCTTGTCCCAGGGCCCACTCTCTCCCTTGTCCCGGGGCCCACGCTCTCCCTTGTCTCGGGGCCCGCACTCTCCCTTGTCTCGGGGCCCACGCTCTCCCTTGTCTCGGGGCCCGCACTCTCCCTTGTCCCGGGGCCCACGCTCTCCCTTGTCTCGGGGCCCGTTCTCTCCCTTGTCTCGGGGCCCGCACTCTCCCTTGTCCCGGGGCCCGCACTCTCCCTTGTCCCGGGGCCCACTCTCTCCCTTGTCCCGGGGCCTGCGCTCTCCCTTGTCCCGGGGCCCGCGCTCTCCCTTATCCTGGGGCCTGCGCTCTCCCTTGTCCCGGGGCCTGCGCTCTCCCTTGTCCCGGGGCCCGCGCTCTCCCTTATCCCGGGGCCTGCGCTCTCCCTTGTCCCGGGGCCTGCGCTCTCCCTTGTCCCGGGGCCCGCACTCTCCCTTGTCTCGGGGCCCGCACTCTCCCTTGTCCCGGGGCCCACTCTCTCCCTTGTCCCGGGGCCCACGCTCTCCCTTGTCTCGGGGCCCGCACTCTCCCTTGTCTCGGGGCCCACGCTCTCCCTTGTCTCGGGGCCCGCACTCTCCCTTGTCCCGGGGCCCACGCTCTCCCTTGTCTCGGGGCCCGTTCTCTCCCTTGTCTCGGGGCCCGCACTCTCCCTTGTCCCGGGGCCCGCACTCTCCCTTGTCCCGGGGCCCGCGCTCTCCCTTGTCCCGGGGCCCATGCTCTCCCTTGTCCCGGGCCCCGCTCTCTCCCTTGTCCCGGGGCCCCGCGCTCTCCCTTGTCCCGGGGCCCGCACTCTCCCTTGTCTCGGGGCCCGCACTCTCCCTTGTCTCGGGGCCCGCACTCTCCCTTGTCCCGGGGCCCACTCTCTCCCTTGTCCCGGGGCCCACGCTCTCCCTTGTCTCGGGGCCCGCACTCTCCCTTGTCTCGGGGCCCACGCTCTCCCTTGTCTCGGGGCCCGCACTCTCCCTTGTCCCGGGGCTCACGCTCTCCCTTGTCTCGGGGCCCGTTCTCTCCCTTGTCTCGGGGCCCGCACTCTCCCTTGTCCCGGGGCCCGCACTCTCCCTTGTCCCGGGGCCCACTCTCTCCCTTGTCCCGGGGCCTGCGCTCTCCCTTGTCCCGGGGCCCGCGCTCTCCCTTATCCTGGGGCCTGCGCTCTCCCTTGTCCCGGGGCCTGCGCTCTCCCTTGTCCCGGGGCCCGCGCTCTCCCTTATCCCGGGGCCCGCGCTCTCCCTTGTCCCGGGGCCTGCGCTCTCCCTTGTCCCGGGGCCCGCGCTCTCCCTTGTCCCGGGGCCTGCGCTCTCCCTTGTCCCGGGGCCCGCGCTCTCCCTTGTCCCAGGGCCTGCGCTCTCCCTTGTCCTGGGGCCCGCGCTCTCCCTTGTCCCAGGGCCTGCGCTCTCCCTTGTCCTGGGGCCCGCGCTCTCTCTTGTCCTGGGGCCCGCACTCTCCCTTGTCCTGGGGCCCGCGCTCTCCCTTGTCCCGGGGCCTGCGCTCTCCCTTGTCCTGGGGCCCGCGCTCTCCCTTGTCCCAGGGCCTGCGCTCTCCCTTGTCCTGGGGCCCGCGCTCTCTCTTGTCCTGGGGCCCGCACTCTCCCTTGTCCTGGGGCCCACGCTCTCTCCCTTGTCCTGGGGCCCACGCTCTCTCTTGTCCTGGGGCCCGCACTCTCCCTTGTCCCGGGGCCCACGCTCTCCCTTGTCCCGGGGCCCACGCTCTCCCTTATCCTGGGGCCCGCACTCTCCCTTGTCCCGGGGCCTGCGCTCTCCCTTGTCCTGGGGCCCACGCTCTCCCTTGTCCCGGGGCCTGCGCTCTCCCTTGTCCTGGGGCCCACGCTCTCCCTTGTCCTGGGGCCCGCGCTCTCTCTTGTCCCGGGGCCCTCTGTTTCTGAGAGTCGTGGGTTCAATCACCATTTGGGGTCTTGAGAATATAAGTTAAGCTAATGCACACTCCCAGTGTGGTACTGAGGGAGTGCTGCACTGTCAGTAAGTGCTGTATTATGGATGAGATGTTAAACTGTGGTTCTGTCTGTCCTCTCAGGAGGCATTAAAGACCCCATCACCCATTGGAACATAGGAGCAGGAGTAGGCCATTCGGCCCCTCACATCTACTCCACCATTCAACTAGATTACGTTTGTCCAGCCAGTGTCCAGAGGCCGCATTGCGCCTCCCCCAGACCTCTGGACGCAGCTCGCCACATCTGTCGGACATTTAACTGGCTCACATTTTAAAAATACTGAACAACACAGGCTGGCTTGGGTGAGCCGATCAGCAGCAAATGCGGGGAGAAAGCAGTCTGTAATTGGACAAGCAGAAAACAATGGGAAGGTAAGCTTTTAAGATAACTTCCAGGGTAAGGTGGACGGAGTGAGGGAGAGAGAGCGGACCCCGGGATAAGGGAGAGAGAGAACGGGTCCCGGGATAAGGGAGAGAGCGGGCCCCGGGATAAGGGAGAGAGCGGGCCCCGGGACAAGGGAGAGTGCGGGCCCCGGGATAAGGGAGAGAGCGGGCCCCGGGACAAGGGAGGGAGCGGGCCCCGGGATAAGGGAGAGAGCGGGCCCCGGGATAAGGGAGAGAACGGGCCCCGGGACAAGGGAGAGTGCGGGCCCCGGGACAAGGGAGAGAACGGGCCCCAGGACAAGGGAGAGCGCGGGCCCTGGGACAAGGGAGAGTGCGGGCCCCGGGACAAGGGAGAGAACGGGCCCCGGGATAAGGGAGAGAGCGGGCCCCGGGACAAGGGAGAGCGCGGGCCCCGGGACAAGGGAGAGAGGGGGCCCCGGGACAAGGGAGAGTGGGGGCCCCGGGACAAGAGAGAGCGCGGGCCCCGGGACAAGAGAGAGTGCGGGACCCGGGACAAGAGAGAGTGCGGGCCCCGGGACAAGGGAGAGCGCGGGCCCCGAGACAAGGGAGAGCACAGGCCCCGGGACAAGGGAGAGAGCGGGCCCCGGGACAAGGGAGAGCGCAGGCCCCGGGACAAGGGAGCGAGTGGGGCCCCGGGACAAGGGAGAGTGCAGGCCCCGGGACAAGGGAGAGAGCGGGCCCCGGGACAAGGGAGAGCGCAGGCCCCGGGACAAGGGAGAGAGCGGGCCCCGGGACAAGGGAGAGCGCAGGCCCCGGGACAAGGAAGAGAGTGGGGCCCCGGGACAAGGGAGAGTGCAGGACCCGGGACAAGGGAGAGTGCGGGCCCCGGGACAAGGGAGAGCGCAGGCCCCTGGACAAGGGAGAGAGCGGGCCCCGGGATAAGGGGGAGAACGGGCCCCGGGACAAGGGAGAGTGCGGGCCCCGGGACAAGGGAGAGTGCAGGCCCCTGGACAAGGGAGAGTGCGGGCCCCGGGACAAGGGAGAGCGCGGGCCCCGGGACAAGGGAGAGTGCGGGCCCCGGGACAAGGGAGAGTGCGGGCCCCGGGACAAGGGAGAGAACGGGCCCCGGGACAAGGGAGAGCGCGGGCCCCGGGACAAGGGAGAGAACGGGCCCCGGGACAAGGGAGAGAGCGGGCCACGGGACAAGGGAGAGAGCGGGCCCTGGGACAAGGGAGAGAGTGGGCCCCGGGACAAGGGAGAGAGCGGGCCCCGGGACAAGGGAGAGAACGGGCCCCGGGACAAGGGAGAGCGCGGGCCCCGGGACAAGGGAGAGAACGGGCCCCGGGACAAGGGAGAGTGCGGGCCCCGGGACAAGGGAGAGTGCGGGCCCCGGGACAAGGGAGAGAACGGGCCCCGGGACAAGGGAGAGCGCGGGCCCCGGGACAAGGGAGAGTGCGGGCCCCTGGACAAGGGAGAGAGCGGGCCCCGGGACAAGGGAGAGCGCGGGCCCCTGGACAAGGGAGAGAGCGGGCCCCGGGACAAGGGAGAGCGCAGGCCCCAGGACAAGGGAGAGTGCGGGCCCCGGGACAAGGGAGAGCGCGGGCCCCGGGACAAGGGAGAGCACGGGCCCCAGGACAAGGGAGAGCGCAGGCCCCGGGACAAGGGAGAGAGCGGGCCCTGGGACAAGGGAGAGCGCGGGCCCCGGGACAAGGGAGAGAGGGGGCCCCGGGACAAGGGAGAGAGGGGGCCCCGGGACAAGGGAGAGTGGGGACCCCGGGACAAGGGAGAGCGCAGGCCCCGGGACAAGGGAGAGAGGGGGCCATGGGACAAGGGAGAGTGGGGGCCCCGGGACAAGGGAGAGCGCGGGCCCCGGGACAAGGGAGAGCGCGGGCCCCGGGACAAGGGAGAGCGCGGGCCCCGGGACAAGGGAGAGCGCGGGCCCCGGGACAAGGGAGAGAGGGGGCCCCGGGACAAGGGAGAGAGGGGGCCCCGGGACAAGGGAGAGAGGGGGCCCCGGGACAAGGGAGAGTGGGGGCCCCGGGACAAGAGAGAGCACGGGCCCCGGGACAAGAGAGAGCGCGGGACCCGGGACAAGAGAGAGTGCGGGACCCGGGACAAGAGAGAGTGCGGGCCCCGAGACAAGGGAGAGCACAGGCCCCGGGACAAAGGAGAGCGCAGTCCCCGGGACAAGGGAGAGCACGGGCCCCGAGACAAGGGAGAGCACAGGCCCCGGGGCAAGGGAGAGCGCAGTCCCCGGGACAAGGGAGAGAGCGGGCCCCGGGACAAGGGAGAGAGTGGGGCCCCGGGACAAGGGAGAGCGCAGGTCCCTGGACAAGGGAGAGCGCGGGCCCCGGGACAAGGGAGAGCGCGGGCCCCGGGACAAGGGAGAGTGCAGGACCCGGGACAAGGGAGAGAACGGGCCCCGGGACAAGGGAGAGCGCGGGCCCCGGGACAAGGGAGAGAACGGGCCCCGGGACAAGGGAGAGAGCGGGCCCCGGGACAAGGGAGAGTGCGGGCCCCGGGACAAGGGAGAGTGCGGGCCCCGGGACAAGGGAGAGAACGGGCCCCGGGACAAGGGAGAGCGCGGGCCCCAGGACAAGGGAGAGTGCGGGCCCCGGGACAAGGGAGAGTACGGGCCCCGGGATAAGGGAGAGAACGGGCCCCGGGATAAGGGAGAGAACGGGCCCCGGGACAAGGGAGAGCGCGGGCCCCGGGACAAGGGAGAGAGCGGGCCCCGGGACAAGGGAGAGTGCGGGCCCCGGGACAAGGGAGAGAGCGGGCCCCGGGACAAGGGAGAGTGCGGGCCCCGGGACAAGGGAGAGTGCGGGCCCTGGGACAAGGGAGAGAACGGGCCCCGGGACAAGGGAGAGTGCGGGCCCCGGGACAAGGGAGAGTGCGGGCCCCGGGACAAGGGAGAGAACAGGCCCCGGGACAAGGGAGAGAACGGGCCCCGGGACAAGGGAGAGCACGGGCCCCGGGACAAGGGAGAGTGCGGGCCCCGGGACAAGGGAGAGAACGGGCCCCGGGATAAGGGAGAGAACGGGCCCCGGGATAGGGGGAGAACGGGCCCCGGGACAAGGGAGAGTGCGGGCCCCGGGACAAGGTAGAGAGCGGGCCCCGGGACAAGGGAGAGTGCGGGCCCCGGGACAAGGGAGAGAGCGGGCCCCGGGACAAGGGAGAGTGCAGGCCCCTGGACAAGGGAGAGCGCGGGCCCCGGGACAAGGGAGAGTGCAGGACCCGGGACAAGGGAGAGAACGGGCCCCGGGACACGGGAGAGCGCGGGCCCCGGGACAAGGGAGAGCGCAGGTCCCTGGACAAGGGAGAGAGCAGGCCCCGGGACAAGGGAGAGTGCGGGCCCCGGGACAAGGGAGAGTGCAGGACCCGGGACAAGGGAGAGAACGGGCCCCGGGACAAGGGAGAGCGCGGGCCCCGGGACAAGGGAGAGAACGGGCCCCGGGACAAGGGAGAGAGCGGGCCCCGGGACAAGGGAGAGCGCGGACCCCGGGACAAGGGAGAGTGCGGGCCCCGGGACAAGGGAGAGAACGGGCCCCGGGATAAGGGAGAGAACGGGCCCCGGGATAGGAGGAGAACGGGCCCCGGGACAAGGGAGAGCGCGGGCCCCGAGACAAGGGAGAGAGCGGGCCCCATGACAAGGGAGAGTGCGGGCCCTGGGACAAGGGAGAGAGCGGGCTCCGGGACAAGGGAGAGCGCAGGCCCCTGGACAAGGGAGAGCGCGGGCCCCGGGACAAGGGAGAGTGCAGGACCCGGGACAAGGGAGAGAACGGGCCCCGGGACAAGGGAGAGAACGGGCCCCGGGACAAGGGAGAGCGCAGGCCCCTGGACAAGGGAGAGCGCAGGCCCCTGGACAAGGGAGAGCGCGGGCCCCGGGACAAGGGAGAGCGCGGGCCCCGGGGCAAGGGAGAGTGCAGGACCCGGGACAAGGGAGAGAACGGGCCCCGGGACAAGGGAGAGTGCGGGCCCCGGGACAAGGGAGAGCGCGGGCCCTGGGACAAGGGAGAGCGCGGGCCCTGGGACAAGGGAGAGTGCGGGCCCCGGGACAGTGGAGAGTGCGGGCCCCGGGACAAGGGAGAGAACGGGCCCTGGGACAAGGGAGAGCGCGGGCCTCGGGACAAGGGAGAGAGCGGGCCCCGGGACAAGGGAGAGTGCGGGCCCCGGGACAAGGGAGGGAACGGGCCCCGGGACAAGGGAGAGAGCGGGCCCCGGGACAAGGGAGAGCGCGGGCCCTGGGACAAGGGAGAGTGCAGGACCCGGGACAAGGGAGAGAATGGGCCCCGGGACAAGGGAGAGCGCGGGCCCCAGGACAAGGGAGAGCGCGGGCCCCGGGACAAGGGAGAGAGCGGGCCGTGGGACAAGGGAGAGTGCAGGACCCGGGACAAGGGAGAGAATGGGCCCCGGGACAAGGGAGAGAACGGGCCCCGGGACAAGGGAGAGCGCGGGCCCCGGGACAAGGGAGAGAGCGGGCCCCGGGACAAGGGAGAGCGCAGGCCCCGGGACAAGGGAGAGCGCGGGCCCCGGGACAAGGGAGAGCGCGGGCCCCGGGACAAGGGAGAGCGCGGGCCCCGGGACAAGGGAGAGCGCGGGCCCCGGGACAAGGGAGAGTGCGGGACCCGGGACAAGGGAGAGCGCGGGCCCCGGGACAAGGGAGAGCGCGGGCCCCGGGACAAGGGAGAGCGCGGGCCCCGGGACAAGGGAGAGCGCGGGCCCCGGGACAAGGGAGAGCACGGGCCCCGGGACAAGGGAGAGCGCGGGCCCCGGGACAAGGGAGAGCGCGGGCCCCGGGACAAGGGAGAGTGCGGGCCCCGGGACAAGGGAGAGTGCGGGCCCCGGGACAAGGGAGAGTGCGGGCCCCGGGACAAGGGAGAGTGCGGCCCCGGGACAAGGGAGAGTGCGGGCCCCGGGACAAGGGAGAGTGCGGGCCCCGGGACAAGGGAGAGCACGGGCCCCGGGACAAGGGAGAGCGCGGGCCCCGGGACAAGGGAGAGAACGGGCCCCGGGTCAAGGGAGAGAACGGGCCCCGGGATAGGGGGAGAACGGGACCCGGGACAAGGGAGAGTGCGGGCCCCGGGACAAGGGAGAGAGCGGGCCCCGGGACAAGGGAGAGTGCGGGCCCCGGGACAAGGGAGAGAGCGGGCCCCGGGACAAGGGAGAGCGCCGGCCCCTGGACAAGGGAGAGCGCGGGCCCCGGGACAAGGGAGAGTGCAGGACCCGGGACAAGGGAGAGAACGGGCCCCGGGACAAGGGAGAGCGCGGGCCCCGGGACAAGGGAGAGCGCACGTCCCTGGACAAGGGAGAGTGCGGGCCCCGGGACAAGGGAGAGAACGGGCCCCGGGACAAGGTAGAGCGCGGGCCCCGGGACAAGGGAGAGTGCGGGCCCCGGGACAAGGGAGAGAACGGGCCCCGGGACAAGGGAGAGAACGGGCCCCGGGACAAGGGAGAGAACGGGAGCCGGGACAAGGGAGAGCGCAGGCCCCGGGACAAGGGAGAGAGCGGGCCCCGGGACAAGGGAGAGTGCGGGCCCCGGGACAAGGGAGAGAGCGGGCCCCGGGACAAGGGAGAGTGCGGGCCCCGGGACAAGGGAGAGTGCGGGCCCCGGGACAAGGGAGAGAACGGGCCCCGGGACAAGGGAGAGTGCGGGCCCCGGGACAAGGGAGAGTGCGGGCCCAGGGACAAGGGAGAGCGCGGGCCCCGGGACAAGGGAGAGTGCGGGCCCCGGGACAAGGGAGAGCGCGGGCCCCGGGACAAGGGAGAGCGCGGGCCCCGGGACAAGGGAGAGAACGGGCCCCGGGATAAGGGAGAGAACGGGCCCCGGGATAGGGGGAGAACGGGCCCCGGGACAAGGGAGAGCGCGGGCCCCGGGACAAGGGAGAGTGCGGGCCCCGGGACAAGGGAGAGCGCGGGCCCCGGGACAAGGGAGAGCGCGGGCCCCGGGACAAGGGAGAGAACGGGCCCCGGGATAAGGGAGAGAACGGGCCCCGGGATAGGGGGAGAACGGGCCCCGGGACAAGGGAGAGTGCGGGCCCCGGGACAAGGGAGAGAGCGGGCCCCGGGACAAGGGAGAGTGCGGGCCCCGGGACAAGGGAGAGAGCGGGCTCCTGGACAAGGGAGAGCGCGGGCCCCTGGACAAGGGAGAGCGCGGGCCCCGGGACAAGGGAGAGCGCGGGCCCCGGGACAAGGGAGAGTGCAGGACCCGGGACAAGGGAGAGAACGGGCCCCGGGACAAGGGAGAGAACGGGCCCCGGGACAAGGGAGAGAACGGGCCCCGGGACAAGGGAGAGCGCGGGCCCCAGGACAAGGGAGAGCGCGGGCCCCGGGACAAGGGAGAGCGCGGGCCCCGGGACAAGGGAGAGTGCAGGACCCGGGACAAGGGAGAGAACGGGCCCCGGGACAAGGGAGAGCGCGGGCCCCGGGACAAGGGAGAGCGCGGGCCCCGGGACAAGGGAGAGCGCGGGCCCCGGGACAAGGGAGAGCGCGGGCCCCGGGATAAGGGAGAGAACGGGCCCCGGGATAGGGGGAGAACGGGCCCCGGGACAAGGGAGAGTGCGGGCCCCGGGACAAGGGAGAGAGCGGGCCCCGGGACAAGGGAGAGTGCGGGCCCCGGGACAAGGGAGAGAGCGGGCTCCGGGACAAGGGAGAGCGCAGGCCCCTGGACAAGGGAGAGCGCGGGCCCCGGGACAAGGGAGAGTGCAGGACCCGGGACAAGGGAGAGAACGGGCCCCGGGACAAGGAAGAGAACGGGCCCCGGGACAAGGGAGAGTGCGGGCCCCGGGACAAGGGAGGGAACGGGCCCCGGGACAAGGGAGAGAGCGGGCCCCGGGACAAGGGAGAGCGCGGGCCCCGGGACAAGGGAGAGTGCAGGACCCGGGACAAGGGAGAGAACGGGCCCCGGGAGAAGGGAGAGCGCGGGCCCCGGGGCAAGGGAGAGTGCGGGCCCCGGGACAAGGGAGAAAGGGCCCTGGGACAAGGGAGAGTGCAGGACCCGGGACAAGGGAGAGAATGGGCCCCGGGACAAGGGAGAGCGCGGGCCCCAGGACAAGGGAGAGCGCGGGCCCCGGGACAAGGGAGAGAGCGGGCCGTGGGACAAGGGAGAGTGCAGGACCCGGGACAAGGGAGAGAATGGGCCCCGGGACAAGGGAGAGAACGGGCCCCGGGACAAGGGAGAGCGCGGGCCCCGGGACAAGGGAGAGAGCAGGCCCCGGGACAAGGGAGAGCGCAGGCCCCGGGACAAGGGAGAGCGCGGGCCCCGGGACAAGGGAGAGCGCAGGCCCCGGGACAAGGGAGAGCGCGGGCCCCGGGACAAGGGAGAGCGCGGGCCCCGGGACAAGGGAGAGAGCGGGCCCCGGGACAAGGGAGAGCGCGGGCCCCGGGACAAGGGAGAGCGCGGGCCCCGGGACAAGGGAGAGCGCGGGCCCCGGGACAAGGGAGAGCACGGGCCCCGGGACAAGGGAGAGCGCGGGCCCCGGGACAAGGGAGAGAGCGGGCCCCGGGACAAGGGAGAGAACGGGCCCCGGGATAAGGGAGAGAACGGGCCCCGGGATAAGGGAGAGAACGGGCCCCGGGACAAGGGAGAGCGCGGGCCCCGGGACAAGGGAGAGCGCGGGCCCCGGGACAAGGGAGAGCGCAGGTCCCTGGACAAGGGAGAGTGCGGGCCCCGGGACAAGGGAGAGCGCGGGCCCCGGGACAAGGGAGAGTGCAGGACCCGGGACAAGGGAGAGAACGGGCCCCGGGACAAGGGAGAGCGCGGGCCCCGGGACAAGGGAGAGAACGGGCCCCGGGACAAGGGAGAGAGCGGGCCCCGGGACAAGGGAGAGTGCGGGCCCCGGGACAAGGGAGAGTGCGGGCCCCGGGACAAGGGAGAGAACGGGCCCCGGGACAAGGGAGAGCGCGGGCCCCGGGACAAGGGAGAGTGCGGGCCCCGGGACAAGGGAGAGAACGGGCCCCGGGACAAGGGAGAGAACGGGCCCGGGATAAGGGAGAGAACGGGCCCCGGGACAAGGGAGAGAACGGGCCCCGGGACAAGGGAGAGAGCGGGCCCCGGGACAAGGGAGAGTGCGGGCCCCGGGACAAGGGAGAGAGCGGGCCCCGGGACAAGGGAGAGTGCGGGCCCCGGGACAAGGGAGAGTGCGGGCCCCGGGACAAGGGAGAGAGCGGGCCCCGGGACAAGGGAGAGTGCGGGCCCCGGGACAAGGGAGAGTGCGGGCCCCGGGACAAGGGAGAGAACGGGCCCCGGGACAAGGGAGAGAACGGGCCCCGGGACAAGGGAGAGAACGGGCCCCGGGACAAGGGAGAGCGCGGGCCCCGGGACAAGGGAGAGTGCGGGCCCCAGGACAAGGGAGAGAACGGGCCCCGGGATAAGGGAGAGAACGGGCCCCGGGATAGGGGGAGAACGGGCCCCGGGACAAGGGAGAGTGCGGGCCCCGGGACAAGGGAGAGAGCGGGCCCCGGGACAAGGGAGAGTGTGGGCCCCGGGACAAGGGAGAGAGCGGGCTCCGGGACAAGGGAGAGCGCCGGCCCCTGGACAAGGGAGAGCGCGGGCCCCGGGACAAGGGAGAGTGCAGGACCCGGGACAAGGGAGAGAACGGGCCCCGGGACAAGGGAGAGAACGGGCCCCGGGACAAGGGAGAGAACGGGCCCCGGGACAAGGGAGAGCGCAGGCCCCAGGACAAGGGAGAGCGCGGGCCCCGGGACAAGGGAGAGCGCGGGCCCCGGGACAAGGGAGAGTGCAGGACCCGGGACAAGGGAGAGAACGGGCCCTGGGACAAGGGAGAGCGCGGGCCCCGGGACAAGGGAGAGCGCGGGCCCTGGGACAAGGGAGAGCGCGGGCCCTGGGACAAGGGAGAGTGCGGGCCCCGGGACAATGGAGAGTGCGGGCCCCGGGACAAGGGAGAGAGCGGGCCCTGGGACAAGGGAGAGCGCGGGCCCCGGGACAAGGGAGAGTGCGGGCCCCGGGACAAGGGAGGGAACGGGCCCCGGGACAAGGGAGAGAGCGGGCCCCGGGACAAGGGAGAGCGCGGGCCCCGGGACAAGGGAGAGTGCAGGACCCGGGACAGGGGAGAGAACGGGCCCCGGGACAAGGGAGAGCGCGGGCCCCGGGGCAAGGGAGAGTGCGGGCCCCGGGACAAGGGGGAAAGGGCCCTGGGACAAGGGAGAGTGCAGGACCCGGGACAAAGGAGAGAATGGGCCCCGGGACAAGGGAGAGAACAGGCCCCGGGACAAGGGAGAGCGCGGGCCCCGGGACAAGGGAGAGAGCGGGCCCCGGGACAAGGGAGAGCGCAGGCCCCGGGACAAGGGAGAGCGCGGGCCCCGGGACAAGGGAGAGCGCAGGCCCCGGGACAAGGGAGAGCGCAGGCCCCGGGACAAGGGAGAGCGCGGGCCCCGGGACAAGGGAGAGAGCGGGCCCCGGGACAAGGGAGAGTGCAGGACCCGGGACAAGGGAGAGCGCGGGCCCTGGGACAAGGGAGAGAACGGGCCCCGGGACAAGGGAGAGAACGGGCCCCGGGCAAGGGAGAGCGCAGGCCCCAGGACAAGGGAGAGAACGGGCCCCGGGACAAGGGAGAGTGCGGGCCACGGGACAAGGGACAGAGTGCGGGCACCGGGACAAGGGAGAGAGCGGGCCCTGGGACAAGGAAGAGTGCGGGCCCTGGGACAAGGAAGAGTGCGGGCCCTGGGACAAGGGAGAGTGCGGGCCCCGGGACAATGGAGAGTGCGGGCCCCGGGACAAGGGAGAGAGCGGGCCCTGGGACAAGGGAGAGCGCGGGCCCCGGGACAAGGGAGAGTGCGGGCCCCGGGACAAGGGAGGGAACGGGCCCCGGGACAAGGGAGAGAGCGGGCCCCGGGACAAGGGAGAGCGCGGGCCCCGGGACAAGGGAGAGTGCGGGCCCCGGGACAAGGGAGAGAGCGGGCCCCGGGACAAGGGAGAGTGCGGGCCCCGGGACAAGGGAGAGTGCGGGCCCCGGGGACAAGGGAGAGAACGGGCCCCGGGACAAGGGAGAGAACGGGCCCCGGGACAAGGGAGAGAACGGGCCCCGGGACAAGGGAGAGCGCGGGCCCCGGGACAAGGGAGAGTGCGGGCCCCGGGACAAGGGAGAGAACGGGCCCCGGGATAAGGGAGAGAACGGGCCCCGGGATAGGGGGAGAACGGGCCCCGGGACAAGGGAGAGTGCGGGCCCCGGGACAAGGGAGAGAGCGGGCCCCGGGACAAGGGAGAGTGCGGGCCCCGGGACAAGGGAGAGAGCGGGCTCCGGGACAAGGGAGAGCGCCGGCCCCTGGACAAGGGAGAGCGCGGGCCCCGGGACAAGGGAGAGTGCAGGACCCGGGACAAGGGAGAGAACGGGCCCCGGGACAAGGGAGAGAACGGGCCCCGGGACAAGGGAGAGAACGGGCCCCGGGACAAGGGAGAGCGCAGGCCCCAGGACAAGGGAGAGCGCGGGCCCCGGGACAAGGGAGAGCGCGGGCCCCGGGACAAAGGAGAGTGCAGGACCCGGGACAAGGGAGAGAACGGGCCCCGGGACAAGGGAGAGCGCGGGCCCCGGGACAAGGGAGAGCGCGGGCCCTGGGACAAGGGAGAGCGCGGGCCCTGGGACAAGGGAGAGTGCGGGCCCCGGGACAATGGAGAGTGCGGGCCCCGGGACAAGGGAGAGAGCGGGCCCTGGGACAAGGGAGAGCGCGGGCCCCGGGACAAGGGAGAGTGCGGGCCCCGGGACAAGGGAGGGAACGGGCCCCGGGACAAGGGAGAGAGCGGGCCCCGGGACAAGGGAGAGCGCGGGCCCCGGGACAAGGGAGAGTGCAGGACCCGGGACAGGGGAGAGAACGGGCCCCGGGAGAAGGGAGAGCGCGGGCCCCGGGGCAAGGGAGAGTGCGGGCCCGGGACAAGGGGGAAAGGGCCCTGGGACAAGGGAGAGTGCAGGACCCGGGACAAGGGAGAGAATGGGCCCCGGGACAAGGGAGAGAACAGGCCCCGGGACAAGGGAGAGCGCGGGCCCCGGGACAAGGGAGAGAGCGGGCCCCGGGACAAGGGAGAGCGCAGGCCCCGGGACAAGGAAGAGCACGGGCCCCGGGACAAGGGAGAGCGCAGGCCCCGGGACAAGGGAGAGCGCAGGCCCCGGGACAAGGGAGAGCGCGGGCCCCGGGACAAGGGAGAGAGCGGGCCCCGGGACAAGGGAGAGTGCAGGACCCGGGACAAGGGAGAGCGCGGGCCCCGGGACAAGGGAGAGTGCAGGACCCGGGACAAGGGAGAGAACGGGCCCTGGGACAAGGGAGAGCGCGGGCCCCGGGACAAGGGAGAGCGCGGGCCCTGGGACAAGGGAGAGCGCGGGCCCTGGGACAAGGGAGAGTGCGGGCCCCGGGACAATGGAGAGTGCGGGCCCCGGGACAAGGGAGAGAGCGGGCCCTGGGACAAGGGAGAGCGCGGGCCCCGGGACAAGGGAGAGTGCGGGCCCCGGGACAAGGGAGGGAACGGGCCCCGGGACAAGGGAGAGAGCGGGCCCCGGGACAAGGGAGAGCGCGGGCCCCGGGACAAGGGAGAGTGCAGGACCCGGGACAGGGGAGAGAACGGGCCCCGGGACAAGGGAGAGCGCGGGCCCCGGGGCAAGGGAGAGTGCGGGCCCCGGGACAAGGGGGAAAGGGCCCTGGGACAAGGGAGAGTGCAGGACCCGGGACAAGGGGAGAGAATGGGCCCCGGGACAAGGGAGAGAACAGGCCCCGGGACAAGGGAGAGCGCGGGCCCCGGGACAAGGGAGAGAGCGGGCCCCGGGACAAGGGAGAGCGCAGGCCCCGGGACAAGGGAGAGCGCGGGCCCCGGGACAAGGGAGAGCGCAGGCCCCGGGACAAGGGAGAGCGCAGGCCCCGGGACAAGGGAGAGCGCGGGCCCCGGGACAAGGGAGAGAGCGGGCCCCGGGACAAGGGAGAGTGCAGGACCCGGGACAAGGGAGAGCGCGGGCCCTGGGACAAGGGAGAGAACGGGCCCCGGGACAAGGGAGAGAACGGGCCCCGGGACAAGGGAGAGCGCAGGCCCCAGGACAAGGGAGAGAACGGGCCCCGGGACAAGGGAGAGTGCGGGCCACGGGACAAGGGACAGAGTGCGGGCACCGGGACAAGGGAGAGAGCGGGCCCTGGGACAAGGAAGAGTGCGGGCCCTGGGACAAGGAAGAGTGCGGGCCCTGGGACAAGGGAGAGTGCGGGCCCCGGGACAATGGAGAGTGCGGGCCCCGGGACAAGGGAGAGAGCGGGCCCTGGGACAAGGGAGAGCGCGGGCCCCGGGACAAGGGAGAGTGCGGGCCCCGGGACAAGGGAGGGAACGGGCCCCGGGACAAGGGAGAGAGCGGGCCCCGGGACAAGGGAGAGCGCGGGCCCCGGGACAAGGGAGAGTGCGGGCCCCGGGACAAGGGAGAGAGCGGGCCCCGGGACAAGGGAGAGTGCGGGCCCCGGGACAAGGGAGAGTGCGGGCCCCGGGACAAGGGAGAGAACGGGCCCCGGGACAAGGGAGAGAACGGGCCCCGGGACAAGGGAGAGAACGGGCCCCGGGACAAGGGAGAGCGCGGGCCCCGGGACAAGGGAGAGTGCGGGCCCCGGGACAAGGGAGAGAACGGGCCCCGGGATAAGGGAGAGAACGGGCCCCGGGATAGGGGGAGAACGGGCCCCGGGACAAGGGAGAGTGCGGGCCCCGGGACAAGGGAGAGAGCGGGCCCCGGGACAAGGGAGAGTGCGGGCCCCGGGACAAGGGAGAGAGCGGGCTCCGGGACAAGGGAGAGCGCCGGCCCCTGGACAAGGGAGAGCGCGGGCCCCGGGACAAGGGAGAGTGCAGGACCCGGGACAAGGGAGAGAACGGGCCCCGGGACAAGGGAGAGAACGGGCCCCGGGACAAGGGAGAGAACGGGCCCCGGGACAAGGGAGAGCGCAGGCCCCAGGACAAGGGAGAGCGCGGGCCCCGGGACAAGGGAGAGCGCGGGCCCCGGGACAAAGGAGAGTGCAGGACCCGGGACAAGGGAGAGAACGGGCCCCGGGACAAGGGAGAGCGCGGGCCCCGGGACAAGGGAGGGAACGGGCCCCGGGACAAGGGAGAGAGCGGGCCCCGGGACAAGGGAGAGCGCGGGCCCCGGGACAAGGGAGAGTGCAGGACCCGGGACAAGGGAGAGAACGGGCCCCCGGGAGAAGGGAGAGCGCGGGCCCCGGGGCAAGGGAGAGTGCGGGCCCCGGGACAAGGGAGAAAGGGCCCTGGGACAAGGGAGAGTGCAGGACCCGGGACAAGGGAGAGAATGGGCCCCGGGACAAGGGAGAGAACAGGCCCCGGGACAAGGGAGAGCGCGGGCCCCGGGACAAGGGAGAGAGCGGGCCCCGGGACAAGGGAGAGCGCAGGCCCCGGGACAAGGGAGAGCGCGGGCCCCGGGACAAGGGAGAGCGCAGGCCCCGGGACAAGGGAGAGCGCCGGCCCCGGGACAAGGGAGAGCGCGGGCCCCGGGACAAGGGAGAGAGCGGGCCCCGGGACAAGGGAGAGTGCAGGACCCGGGACAAGGGAGAGCGCGGGCCCTGGGACAAGGGAGAGAACGGGCCCCGGGACAAGGGAGAGAACGGGCCCCGGGACAAGGGAGAGCGCAGGCCCCAGGACAAGGGAGAGAACGGGCCCCGGGACAAGGGAGAGTGCAGGCCACGGGACAAGGGAGAGTGCAGGCCACGGGACAAGGGACAGAGTGCGGGCCCCGGGACAAGGGAGAGAGCGGGCCCTGGGACAAGGAAGAGTGCGGGCCCCGGGACAAGGGAGAGCGCGGGCCCTGGGACAAGGGAGAGCGCGGGCCCTGGGACAAGGGAGAGTGCGGGCCCCGGGACAATGGAGAGTGCGGGCCCCGGGACAAGGGAGAGAGCGGGCCCTGGGACAAGGGAGAGCGCGGGCCCCGGGACAAGGGAGAGTGCGGGCCCCGGGACAAGGGAGGGAACGGGCCCCGGGACAAGGGAGAGAGCGGGCCCCGGGACAAGGGAGAGCGCGGGCCCCGGGACAAGGGAGAGTGCAGGACCCGGGACAGGGGAGAGAACGGGCCCCGGGAGAAGGGAGAGCGCGGGCCCCGGGGCAAGGGAGAGTGCGGGCCCCGGGACAAGGGGGAAAGGGCCCTGGGACAAGGGAGAGTGCAGGACCCGGGACAAGGGAGAGAATGGGCCCCGGGACAAGGGAGAGAACAGGCCCCGGGACAAGGGAGAGCGCGGGCCCCGGGACAAGGGAGAGAGCGGGCCCCGGGACAAGGGAGAGCGCAGGCCCCGGGACAAGGGAGAGCGCGGGCCCCGGGACAAGGGAGAGCGCAGGCCCCGGGACAAGGGAGAGCGCAGGCCCCGGGACAAGGGAGAGCGCGGGCCCCGGGACAAGGGAGAGAGCGGGCCCCGGGACAAGGGAGAGTGCAGGACCCGGGACAAGGGAGAGCGCGGGCCCTGGGACAAGGGAGAGAACGGGCCCCGGGACAAGGGAGAGAACGGGCCCCGGGACAAGGGAGAGCGCAGGCCCCAGGACAAGGGAGAGAACGGGCCCCGGGACAAGGGAGAGTGCGGGCCAAGGGACAAGGGACAGAGTGCGGGCACCGGGACAAGGGAGAGAGCGGGCCCTGGGACAAGGAAGAGTGCGGGCCCTGGGACAAGGAAGAGTGCGGGCCCTGGGACAAGGGAGAGTGCGGGCCCCGGGACAATGGAGAGTGCGGGCCCCGGGACAAGGGAGAGAGCGGGCCCTGGGACAAGGGAGAGCGCGGGCCCCGGGACAAGGGAGAGTGCGGGCCCCGGGACAAGGGAGGGAACGGGCCCCGGGACAAGGGAGAGAGCGGGCCCCGGGACAAGGGAGAGCGCGGGCCCCGGGACAAGGGAGAGTGCAGGACCCGGGACAAGGGAGAGAGCGGGCCCCGGGAGAAGGGAGAGCGCGGGCCCCGGGGCAAGGGAGAGTGCGGGCCCCGGGACAAGGGAGAAAGGGCCCTGGGACAAGGGAGAGTGCAGGACCCGGGACAAGGGAGAGAATGGGCCCCGGGACAAGGGAGAGAACAGGCCCCGGGACAAGGGAGAGCGCGGGCCCCGGGACAAGGGAGAGAGCGGGCCCCGGGACAAGGGAGAGCGCAGGCCCCGGGACAAGGGAGAGCGCGGGCCCCGGGACAAGGGAGAGCGCAGGCCCCGGGACAAGGGAGAGCGCAGGCCCCGGGACAAGGGAGAGCGCGGGCCCCGGGACAAGGGAGAGAGCGTGCCCCGGGACAAGAAAGAGTGCAGGACCCGGGACAAGGGAGAGCGCGGGCCCCAGGACAAGGGAGAGTGCAGGACCCGGGACAAGGGAGAGAGCGGGCCCCGGGACAAGGGAGAGTGCAGGACCCGGGACAAGGGAGAGCGCGGGCCCCAGGACAAGGGAGAGAACGGGCCCCGGGACAAGGGAGAGAACGGGCCCCGGGACAAGGGAGAGCGCAGGCCCCGGGACAAGGGAGAGCGCGGGCCCCGGGACAAGGGAGAGAACGGGCCCCGGGACAAGGGAGAGAACGGGCCCCGGGACAAGGGAGAGCGCAGGCCCCGGGACAAGGGAGAGCGCAGGACCCGGGACAAGGGAGAGCGCGGGCCCTGGGACAAGGGAGAGAACGGGCCCCGGGACAAGGGAGAGAACGGGCCCCGGGACAAGGGAGAGCGCAGGCCCCAGGACAAGGGAGAGAACGGGCCCCGGGACAAGGGAGAGTGCAGGCCACGGGACAAGGGACAGAGTGCGGGCCCCGGGACAAGGGAGAGAGCGGGCCCTGGGACAAGGAAGAGTGCGGGCCCCGGGACAAGGGAGAGCGCGGGCCCCGGGACAAGGGATAGTGTGGGCCCCGGGACAAGGGATAGTGTGGGCCCCGGAACGAGAGAGACAGTGGACCCCGAAACAAGGGAGGGCCTTGGAGTAAGAGCGGGGCCAATCAGTGTGAGTGTGAGAGAGAGAGAGGGGGGAGAGTGTGTGAGAGAGAGAGAGGGGAGAGCGTGTGTGAGAGAGAGAGAGGGGAGAGTGAGTGTGAGAGAGAGAGAGGGGACAGTGTGTGAGAGAGAGAGGGAGAGGGGAGTGTGAGAGAGGGGAGTGTGAGTGTGAGAGAGAGAGAGGGGAGTGTGAGAGAGAGAGAGGGAGAGGGGAGTGTGAGAGAGGGGAGTGTGAGTGTGAGAGAGAGGGGAGTGTGAGAGAGGGTAGTGTGAGTGTGGGAGAGAGAGGGGTGAGTGTGTGTGAGTGTGAGTGAGAGGGGAGTGTGAGAGAAAGAGAGAGAGGGGAGAGTGTGTGTGAGAGAGAGAGGGGGGAGTGAGTGCGAGAGAGAGAGAGGGGGGAGTGTGAGAGAGAGAGAGGAGAGTGTGTGTGTGAGAGGGAGAGGGGGAGAGTGTGTGTGAGAGAGAGAGGGGAGAGTATGTGTGAGAGGGAGAGGGGGAGAGTGTGTGAGAGAGAGAGGGGGGAGAGAGTGTGAGAGGGAGAGGGGGAGAGTGTGTGAGAGAGAGGGAGAGAGGGGAGAGTGTGTGTGAGAGGGAGAGGGGGAGAGTGTGTGAGAGAGAGAGAGGGGAGAGTATGTGTGAGATGGAGAGGGGGAGAGTGTGTGAGAGAGAGAGGGGGGAGAGAGTGTGAGAGGGAGAGGGGGAGAGTGTGTGAGAGAGAGGGAGAGAGGGGAGAGTATGTGTGAGAGAGAGAGAGAGAGGGGAGTGTGAGAGAGAGAGAGAGAGAGAGGGGAGTGTGAGAGAGAGAGAGAGAGAGGGGAGTGTGTGAGAGAGAGAGAGAGAGGGGAGTGTGAGTGTGAGAGAGAGAGGGGAGAGTGAGTGTGAGAGAGAGAGAGGGGAGTGTGAGAGAGAGAGAGAGAGGGGAGTGTGAGTGTGAGAGAGAGAGGGGAGTGCGAGTGTGAGAGAGAGAGAGAGAGGGGAGTGTGAGTGTGAGAGAGAGAGGGGAGAGTGAGTGTGAGAGAGAGAGAGAGAGAGAGGGGAGAGTGAGAGAGAGAGAGAGGGGTGTGAGAGAGAGAGGGGAGTGCGAGTGTGATAGAGAGAGAGGGGAGAGTGAGTGTGAGTGTGAGAGAGAGAGGGGAGTGTGAGTGTGAGAGAGAGAGGGGAGTGTGAGTGAGAGAGAGAGAGGGGAGTGTGAGTGTGAGAGAGAGAGGGGAGTATGAGTGTGAGAGAGAGAGAGAGGGGAGTGTGAGTGAGAGAGAGGGGAGAGAGTGTGTGTGTGAGAGAGAGAGAGAGGGGGGAGAGAGTGTGTGTGTGAGAGAGAGAGAGGGGGAGAGAGTGTGTGTGTGAGAGAGAGAGAGGGGAGAGTGAGTGTGAGAGAGAGAGAGAGGGGAGTGTGAGTGTGAGAGAGAGAGAGGGGAGTGTGAGTGTGAGAGAGAGAGGGGAGAGTGAGTGTGAGAGAGAGAGAGGGGAGTGTGAGAGAGAGAGAGGGGAGTGAGAGGGACAGGGGAGAGTGAGTGTGAGAGAGAGAGAGGGGAGTGTGAGAGAGAGAGAGGGGAGTGTGAGAGAGAGAGAGGGAGAGGGGAGTGTGAGAGAGGGGAGTGTGAGTGAGAGGGGAGTGTGAGAGAGGGAAGTGTGAGTGTGGGAGAGAGAGAGGGGAGTGTGAGAGAAAGAGAGAGAGGGGAGAGTGTGTGTGAGAGAGAGAGGGGGGAGTGAGTGCGAGAGAGAGAGGGGAGTGTGAGTGTGTGAGAGAGAGAGAGAGAGGGGAGTGTGAGAGGGAGAGAGAGGGGAGTGTGAGTGTGAGAGAGAGAGAGGGGAGTGTGAGTGTGAGAGAGAGAGAGGGAGAGTGAGTGTGTGAGTGAGAGAGAGGGAGTGTGAGAGAGAGAGAGGGGAGTGTGAGAGAGGGAGAGGGGAGAGTGTGTGTGAGAGAGAGAGAGGGGAGTGTGAGAGAGAGAGAGGGGAGTGTGAGAGAGAGAGAGGGAGAGGGGAGTGTGAGAGAGGGGAGTGTGAGTGTGAGAGAGAGGGGAGTGTGAGTGTGAGAGAGAGGGGAGTGTGAGAGAGGGAAGTGTGAGTGTGGGAGAGAGAGAGGGGAGTGTGAGAGAAAGAGAGAGAGGGGAGAGTGTGTGTGAGAGAGAGAGAGCGGGGGAGTGTGAGTGTGAGAGAGAGAGAGGAGAGTGAGTGTGAGAGAGAGAGGGGGGAGTGTGAGTGTGAGAGAGAGAGGGGAGAGAGTGTGTGTGAGAGAGAGAGCGGGGAGTGTGAGTGCGAGAGAGAGAGAGAGAGGGGAGTGTGTGTGTGAGAGGGAGAGAGGGGAGAGTGAGCGTGAGAGAGAGAGAGGGGAGTGTGTGTGTGTGAGAGAGAGAGAGGGAGAGTGTGTGTGAGAGAGAGAGAGGGGAGTGTGTGTGTGTGAGAGAGAGAGAGGGGAGAGTGTGTGTGAGAGGGAGAGGGGGAGAGTGTGTGAGAGAGGGGGGAGAGAGTGTGAGAGGGAGAGGGGGAGAGTGTGTGAGAGAGAGGGAGAGAGGGGAGAGTGTGTGTGTGAGAGAGAGAGGGGACAGTGTGTGTGAGAGAGAGAAAGGGGAGAGTGTGTGTGAGAGGGAGAGGGGGGAGAGAGAGTGGGTGAGAGGGAGAGGGAGAGAGTGTGTGAGAGAGAGGGAGAGAGGGGAGAGTGTGTGTGTGAGAGAGAGAGAGGGGACAGTGTGTGTGAGAGAGAGAAAGGGGAGAGTGTGTGTGAGAGGGAGAGGGGGAGTGAGTGCGAGAGAGAGAGAGGGGGGAGTGTGAGAGAGAGAGAGGAGAGTGAGTGTGAGAGAGAGAGAGAGGGGAGTGTGTGTGTGAGAGGGAGAGGGGGAGAGTGTGTGAGAGAGAGAGAGGGGAGAGTATGTGTGAGAGGGAGAGGGGGAGAGTGTGTGAGAGAGAGAGGGGGGAGAGAGTGTGAGAGGGAGAGGGGGAGAGTGTGTGAGAGAGAGGGGAGAGTGTGTGTGAGAGGGAGAGGGGGAGAGTGTGTGAGAGAGAGAGAGGGGAGAGTATGTGTGAGAGGGAGAGGGGGAGAGTGTGTGAGAGAGAGAGGGGGGAGAGAGTGTGAGAGGGAGAGGGGGAGAGTGTGTGAGAGAGAGGGAGAGAGGGGAGAGTATGTGTGAGAGAGAGAGAGGGGAGTGTGAGAGAGAGAGAGAGAGAGAGGGGAGTGTGAGAGAGAGAGAGAGGGGAGTGTGTGAGAGAGAGAGAGGGGAGTGTGAGTGTGAGAGAGAGAGGGGAGAGTGAGTGTGAGAGAGAGAGAGGGGAGTGTGAGAGAGAGAGAGAGAGGGGAGTGTGAGTGTGAGAGAGAGAGGGGAGTGCGAGTGTGAGAGAGAGAGAGAGAGGGGAGTGTGAGTGTGAGAGAGAGAGGGGAGAGTGAGTGTGAGAGAGAGAGAGAGGGGAGAGTGAGAGAGAGAGAGAGGGGAGTGTGAGAGAGAGAGGGAGTGCGAGTGTGATAGAGAGAGAGGGGAGAGTGAGTGTGAGTGTGAGAGAGAGAGAGGAGTGTGAGTGTGAGAGAGAGAGGGGAGTGTGAGTGAGAGAGAGAGAGGGGAGTGTGAGTGTGAGAGAGAGAGGGGAGTGTGAGTGTGAGAGAGAGAGGGGAGTATGAGTGTGAGAGAGAGAGAGAGGGGAGTGTGAGTGTGAGAGAGGGGAGAGAGTGTGTGTGTGAGAGAGAGAGAGAGGGGGGAGAGAGTGTGTGTGTGAGAGAGAGAGAGGGAGAGAGTGTGTGTGTGAGAGAGAGAGAGGGAGAGTGAGTGTGAGAGAGAGAGAGAGGGGAGTGTGAGTGTGAGAGAGAGAGAGGGGAGTGTGAGTGTGAGAGAGAGAGGGGAGAGTGAGTGTGAGAGAGAGAGAGGGGAGTGTGAGAGAGAGAGAGGGGAGTGTGGGAGAGAGAGAGGGAGAGGGGAGAGTGAGTGTGAGAGAGAGAGAGGGGAGTGTGAGAGAGAGAGAGGGGAGTGTGTGAGAGAGAGAGGGAGAGGGGAGTGTGAGAGAGGGGAGTGTGAGAGAGGGGAGTGTGAGTGAGAGGGGAGTGTGAGAGAGGGAAGTGTGAGTGTGGGAGAGAGAGAGGGGAGTGTGAGAGAAAGAGAGAGAGGGGAGAGTGTGTGTGAGAGAGAGAGGGGGGAGTGAGTGCGAGAGAGAGAGGGGTGTGTGAGTGTGTGAGAGAGAGAGAGAGGGGAGTGTGTGAGAGAGAGAGAGGGGAGTGTGAGAGAGAGAGAGAGGGGAGTGTGAGTGTGAGAGAGAGAGAGGGGAGTGTGAGTGTGAGAGAGAGAGGGGAGAGTGAGTGTGTGAGTGAGAGAGAGGGGAGTGTGAGAGAGAGAGAGGGGAGTGTGAGAGAGGGAGAGGGGAGAGTGTGTGTGAGAGAGAGAGAGGGGAGTGTGAGAGAGAGAGAGAGGGGAGTGTGAGAGAGAGAGAGGGAGAGGGGAGTGAGAGAGAGAGGGAGAGGGGAGTGTGAGAGAGGGGAGTGTGAGTGTGAGAGAGAGGGGAGTGTGAGAGAGGGAAGTGTGAGTGTGGGAGAGAGAGAGGGGAGTGTGAGAGAAAGAGAGAGAGGGGAGAGTGTGTGTGAGAGAGAGAGAGCGGGGGAGTGTGAGTGTGAGAGAGAGAGAGGAGAGTGAGTGTGAGAGAGAGAGGGGGGAGTGTGAGTGTGAGAGAGAGAGGGGAGAGAGTGTGTGTGAGAGAGAGAGCGGGGAGTGTGAGTGCGAGAGAGAGAGAGAGGGGAGTGTGTGTGTGAGAGGGAGAGAGGGGAGAGTGAGCGTGAGAGAGAGAGAGGGGAGTGTGTGTGTGTGAGAGAGAGAGAGGGAGAGTGTGTGTGAGAGAGAGAGAGGGGAGTGTGTGTGTGTGTGAGAGAGAGAGGGGAGAGTGTGTGCGAGAGGGAGAGGGGGAGAGTGTGTGAGAGAGGGGGGAGAGAGTGTGAGAGGGAGAGGGGGAGAGTGTGTGAGAGAGAGGGAGAGAGGGGAGAGTGTGTGTGTGAGAGAGAGAGGGGACAGTGTGTGTGAGAGAGAGAAAGGGGAGAGTGTGTGTGAGAGGGAGAGGGGGGAGAGAGAGTGGGTGAGAGGGAGAGGGAGAGAGTGTGTGAGAGAGAGGGAGAGAGGGGAGAGTGTGTGAGAGAGAGAGAGGGGACAGTGTGTGTGAGAGAGAGAAAGGGGAGAGTGTGTGTGAGAGGGAGAGGGGGGAGAGTGTGTGTGTGTGAGAGAGAGAGGGGTGAGTGTGTGTGAGAGGGAGCGGGGGGAGAGTGTGTGAGAGAGAGGGAGAGAGGGGAGAGTGTGTGTGAGAGGGAGCGGGGGGAGAGTGTGTGAGAGAGAGGGAGAGAGGGAGTGTGTGTGAGAGAGAGAGGGGAGAGTGTGTGTGTGAGAGAGGGAGAGGAGGGAGAGTGTGTGTGGGAGAGAGAGGGGAGAGAGTGTGTGAGACAGAGAGGGAAGTGTGAGTGTGCGAGAGAGAGGGGAGTGTGAGTGTGAGAGGGAGAGAGGGGAGAGTGTGTGTGAGAGGGAGAGGGGAGAGTGTGTGTGTGAGAGAGAGAGGGGAGAGTGTGTGTGAGAGAGAGAGGGGAGAGTGTGTGTGTGAGAGAGAGAGGGGAGAGAGTGAGAGAGAGAGAGAGAGGGGAGTGTGAGAGGAGAGAGAGAGAGGGGAGTGTGTGAGAGAGAGAGGGGAGTGTGTGTGAGAGAGAGAGGGGAGTGTGAGTGTGAGAGAGAGAGGGGGAGAGTGAGTGTGAGAGAGAGAGGGGAGTGAGGAGAGAGAGAGGGGAGAGTGAGAGAGAGAGAGGGGGAGTGTGTGAGAGAGAGAGGGAGAGAGAGGGAGAGAGAGAGAGAGAGAGGGGAGTGAGTGAGAGAGAGAGAGGGGAGTGTGTGAGAGAGAGAGAGGAGAGAGTGAGAGAGTGAGTGTGAGTGTGAGGGGAGAGTGAGTGGGTGGGAGTAGGGGTGTGTGAGAGAGAGGGGAGTGTGTGTGTGAG